>NC_061492.1:5659418-6321918 GCF_022539355.2 Hippoglossus stenolepis
TTTTGGTGTCTTAAGGCTTTGACGTATGACTGTTCCATGATGCGTCACCAATCAAAGCTGAATCTAAATAAGGAACAATGATACTCTATGTAGCAAATTGTTCCTGTGCACCTGCAGGTGAAAACAATCCCCTTCCTAAAATATCACTAATTAGTTGCTCCACCAAGCATTGCCTCATTAGATCAAAATGCATTACATTGACAGGTTGGTCTTTTGTGGATCTGTCATCTGTTGGATGAATACAACGCCCTCATCTGCAGAGGCTGTTTTTGTGTAATTTGAGTGACGAGGCACAGAACCACATTGTTCTCTCTTGACTCTCACTTTCACTTGGAAAAATAAATCCTTGTTGCTGTTTTGCATATTCAGCACAGAGAATGCTTTTGACTGAGAGCTGCCAAAGGGCATTCAAGGATATCGTAATCAACAACCAGTAGCAAGTGACTTAACTTTGTTTTTTTTGTGACACACTATATACAACCAACGGATTGTCATTAGACAAAGACAAACCTTACCTAGTATGAGCAATGTTTTACATGCATAACTCGCCCTACCAGACAGCACGTCGTACAAAGGCCAGTTCAGTACTATGGTCATAGACTTCCTCCTGTTGAGTTTTTTCCTTCTAACTCCTCTAGCCTGTCATCTCATCTGCCATCAGCTGTTCTTAAGGTGTGTCATCTGCAAGGGCGTTTGACAGATGCTCAAACAAACACAACCGAGTTTTGCATTTGTACTTGTCATCACTTAATCCTTCTACAACTGCCAGCTGTACAACACAACACGCATTGATAACTGACGTTATCCTCATATCTAAACAGACTGGTCCACAGGCACTTCACTACTGAAACACTGACAGCCTGAGAACTGAACACACTTAAACATGCCGAACTAATCACTGTATCAGAATTTCAAAGTGGGGGCAAGTCTCCTAATTAGTGATGTGTGTTAACTAATGTTACCTTTCTAGGCGTCTGGAGACGTATCTCCTTTAGGAGTTCCTGTAATCTGAGGTTTACGATGAGGCCCAAAATCTCTAGTGAATCATTTTAAGTCCAGATGTGCAAACATGCTCTGGTCACTTGGTAACCCGCTCAAGTGCTTTCTTCTTGGTTATTAACAATAACCTCTCCAAGTGCATGATTTTTACCAGGATAATCAAAATCTGTGTTGTTTAAATGAATGGATAATTAGAATTTTAGGCCTTAAATAGTTTCAAGTATGTAAAATATGTTACCTTGGATACAAGACATGTCTTTATTATGTTAACGTTCATTAAATGCTACTTTCATCCAGATTCATCAAAGTTTTAGAGTTGTGCATAGCTTGTAATGTCTGTGTGTTGTAGTTCATTTGCAAAGATACAGATATTAACACGCTGGCTGTGGGAAAGACGATGAATACCCACTGTTTCTCCCTGCAAGATAACACAGTATTTCAAGGGTTATTCTCTACTAGGCTATTTCACCTTGTATTCAGGTGTAAATAATTTGATATTTCTCTATATCTGTCATACTTGACATACATGTGTCAGTTTGATCTTAAAGTCTTGAATCCTGCAGAAACCCTGTGTGTTCTGTGCTGCTGTTTCCTGCCCCACCTCTCTGTGTATCTGTAATAATATATTCTAGATTGTTGTCCAGACTCTAGCCTGTTTTGTTCCTTTCCAGTCAACTATGAGGGACACATGCTTTACCCAAACAAAGAAAGTATAGTTCCATGAGTAAAAAGTAAAGACAAATACCCGCTCCATTACTGTGCATGTGAATCTGTTGCTAAACATAACCATACAAATACGTGACTGAAAAATGCTCACAGGGTGAAATATCAGCCTTCAGATTCACTTATGAAGATGCTGTTTGAGTCTGTACAGTGATCTAACATCATCCATATTGAAGCCTGTGGGTCTATGAAAAAAATGATTCTGCCTTGAAGTCGAAGCAAAACAGATCAGCAGAGATTATAAAATCAAACTTATGGGCCAATGAGTTTGCCAGTAAGTCCTCATAGAGGAATCCTGCAGGACATGTTTCTCTGCGATAATGTGAACCCAGCTTAAATTTGTATCGCACACAAGTTTGCAGGAGAATTTTGGAAGATTTCTTTTATTTTTTTTGTCTCGTCTTTTTTCAATGCGTTTGCCTTTCTCATTAAGTGTTGAAGTATGCCGTTTAAATGGCATTCTCCAAACCTCTCTTTCCCCTCGATCACCTGTCGCAGCATGTTCGGTCCCTTCCCAGCATCCTCTGTGTTTACACAGGTTGATCAAGCAGAAAGGCGGGTTTGGTTTCATCACGTAATCTGATTACCTGCTGAAAGGTTTGATGCTACTCATCTCGACTGCTCTCCTACTAATAGCAACGGCCTGAAAATGATATGTCCATTTCAAGGCTTGTATTTACCTTTTCAGCGCAGTATCATTAACAACCACAGTCAGGTCAACTGAGCCGGAACAGATGGAATCTACTTAGACTCTTGCCTGCTGGTAGCTTGGTTCACTTGTTTTTTTGGTTTCTCCCATTCATACATCAAGATACAACTGTAGACAAAGTAATTTTTCTGCGGTATTTCACTTGATAATTACTTCCCTGGAAAAACCCCAGAAGACACACTCTTTTATAGACAATATGTTTAATTGAGCAAATTAGAAAGAGCCCATATAGCACAGCAGCTGTGTACACACACGGTGGAATCTGCAAGGGAAGCCCTCGGAGCACCAGTAAAGGGATGCAGTGAGAATTGTGTATTCAAGTAAAGATCCTGATTGAGTGAGAAGGCCTCCGTGCCAGAGCAGTGGCTTTTCAACACAGATGCACATAGTTAGCGTGTGTTTGAAAACCTCCGAGTCCCTCACTGATCACCCGGCTGCATTGATTCTCCAGCCGCTGGCACGTTGCTCATGTACTGGGTTTACATGTATGATAAGGTCGGTGGCTCCTGCTGACATGTCGGCAGTTATAGTCCCTCACAAGAAGCTTTTGAAACAAGTCTCATTGGATCACTCATTCAGACCATTTTCTCATTGGAACGACACAAGACTCAAAACACCAAGAATCACTGACATTTATTTTAAGCTGAGGGATAATCAGGCTGAAGATAAGGTTTTCAAGAAGAACAGCAAGTGTATTTAAACAGACATTTAGCTTTTAAAAGCTGCTTTAAAATGAATGCATGGACAAACATACACAGATTTAGATGCAAGTAGTGTGCAACAGTGACAAGGAGTTAAAGGCCCTGTTTTAACCTGGCATAAACATAGTTCCTGAGAAATCTGATCACAAGTGGACAACGTTCGTCTTTTCACACCTGGCATTAAAATCCATCCTGAGTATGTCTCCTGTGACCACTTGTGATCGAACATCATTTCCTTGCTCTGTATGCAAATAAACATGTAATTCATTTTTGTTCGCAAAGAGTAAATTGTTGTTTTTACCCAGGCTGAGTGTACAGATGTGTCCGATGCTTGTGTGTGTCTTTGTCGACAAGAGGGAGAGAATGAGAGTGATCAGAGTCAGGAGGCGCTGAATGAATCAATGAGCTCCATGCAGCTCTCATAGGAGGAAAGACTTTACCCATTCGAATTTAAAAAACTAACATTATTTGGTGGTCAATGTTGATATTGTGGCAGTGTCCACAGACAAATCCACGTACGGACACTGAAAAGCGTAAAAATCAGTTTGATTCATTGTGAAGCTGCAGCGGGTCAGAGGATGTCAGCTGAGTAGGAGGCCCTTCAATGGGGCCCAGGATGCACTTGTGTTCACAGAGAGAAAAAGAATATGGCCACATGCGTCCCAGCCTACTTTCTAATGTCTAAGTGATTGGATCTGAGGACGTATTAGGGTACATAGTGCTGACCAGTTGTGATCGGATTTCCCTGAAAGGTAGTTAACACCAGGACTGCTTGACAAAACTCAAGCAGCCAGTCCCAGTTGCTGTAGCCCCTGTAGCTGCTTATTGAGGAGGGTGCATTGCTATGTCATTACCCCTCAATGCAAATATCCTGTGTAAATAAAGCTTTTCTATTAAGACTAGAAAAGTGTTAACATGCGGGATTACAAATTGATAGACATGATTGAACACAACCAACATACACCTTTTATATCTGTGGCTGTTGAAGAAACTAATCCTGTCTCTTTTTATTCTTAGGTTTGGTAGAGATCTGCCTGATGCATCCCCTCGATGTGGTGAAGACGAGGTAAGCCGCACATTCTACCAGAAAACACACACGTTTCGTCATCTATTGTGAAACTCGTGTACCTCAGGTTTAAGCTACTTACGAGAGCCATTTTGGTTCACATCTGCTATGAATCCTCGCGGTGGGCATGTGGGTCTGTGCAGTGAAGTTCCGCACATACCAGGTCTATTTTTCCCATCTCAAGCAAGCCTGGCAAGCACTGCACTCATTCTCCACTCAAACGTGCACCGGTGCCAAGGGGCCTTAGCCATTTTCTGGAAAATGAAATGCATCATTTACCCATTCATCCCCCACAAAATGTTAACCTTAGATGTTTTATGTTTTCAAGTGACTGAACATTTTTTACCTTATTACTTAATTTAAGAAAAAAGGATCAGACAATTTTCCCCTTTTTTTTTTGACGAGCAGCCGGCTGTTTCCGAGCGGGACGTGGACTCGCAGCGGACCATATCAGATGCCACTTAATGCACTCGCTGTGTTTAATGCCTTGTTTTCCGTTAGCATCTCCTGTTATGCAAGAGCGGCGGCAGCAGTCCCGAGCTGCAGAGTGATCAAGAGCCTCACACCACAGTGTCTCAGCCAGCCATAAACAGGTCGTGGGCTTCTACTAAAGCTTTATAGTCTTTCACAGGCCCAGCCAAGACCTCTGGCTTCGTTCTGAGCCCCCCTGCCCCATTCACTACTTGTCAGTAAATTGTACTGCTTTCTCTGTCATTTATGGCAGCAGTTTCTTGGTAAATAAATTGCCCAGTGTGCCTTTTAAAAAAGTGAGATGGTTGCACTTTGAAGGCATTACCACCACCAGAACACAGAAGGAAAGGCGGGGATAAAAGCCAAGGGGTGAGCAGTGTTGTATTAGTCGATATCTGATACTTTGAAGGCACACAGCGTGATTTATGGTCACGTGTAGCAGCTATGGGGGTTTATTACAGGTAAGTCTTGAGCTCTGCCTGTCCGTCCTCACACAGGGTCAGGGTTAAAAGTGCACCCACTATTTTCTTTGTAATGCTCTTCCTTAAAAAGTGATAAAAGCTGCTCTAAAACTGGACAGCTTTATCTGTTTGTTTTCTGCTCGCGTTGCCATGTGTTTGTGTTGATGGACGGTCTGTTGCCGAGGACGGGTCAGCGTGAAGGGATCTTGTTTGGTCTTGACTTAGAAAAAACTTTAACCAAATGCAAAAAGAGAATAGCGTCTCTGCTGATTATAATTGAAATTTAGGTAATGTTGAGAGAAACTATCGGCGGTTTTTATGTACACTGAATAGCAGACGTGCAGGATATGCACAGATATGCATACACACTGTACATGTATGTTCACACACTTGTTCACACACTTAATATCCACATGAATTCATAAACCAAGCAAACATACCAGCTAATTGGGACACTGAGGGAGCTGAAATCTATTAGCAGAAACCTTGGAGCCAAGAGTCAGACACAGCCACACTTCCACTGCGTCTCGCTCCCTCTCTCTCTTTCTCCCTCTCTCTCTCTCTCCCTCTCTCTCCCTCTCTCTCTCCCTCTCAATGGCATGGCTCTTATTAGGCACCGGCTCCTGCTTTAATGTCCACTGGTCCAAATTGCACAGCAACTGGAGTAAATTTACTTTTTTCCACCAAGTTAGAATCAAAGGGATTTTTTTCTTTCTTTCTCTCTCTTTCTCTCTCTCTCTCCCTTTTCTGTCTTTCTTTTTTATTTAATTGGAAAGTAAACTTGACAAAATGTCTACCTGCCTGGGAGCTGATGTTACCTATTTTCCAAATTAGGTTTTGTCTGTCTCTGTGGAGAATGGGGGGTGGGAACTGCAGTTTAAGGATTAGCCACACGCCTCAATACTCCACCAGAAGATAAATACTATGAATATACTACAACTATCAATTAAAAAAATGTCAGAACCATTTTTAGGCCTCCTCGCCCACGACAGGAGAGGGGTTATGATGTTTCCGGCTTGTCAAATTTGTATTCACATAGACTCAATAATGAGATTTTGATGGTCAAAGGTCACAGTGACCTCACAAAGCAAATTTTTCGCCTTGTATATCTTTGGAACAGCATCAAGGAATCCTTTCACATTTGGCACAAACATTCACTTGGAGTCAGTAGCCAGAGGTCAAAGGTCATGGTGGCCTCACAGAGTAAAGGTCTGTTCTTCTTGAACATGATATCTTAAGATCAGATTGAGGGAATGTCTTAAATTTGGCACAATCGTTCACTTAGTGAATTAACTAATTCGATTTTGGTGTCTGGAGGTCAAATGTCAAGGTCACAGTGACCTCCAGTCCCTGTGAATGTAATACGTTAGGACTGCGATTTGAAAAGAGCGTCACCGCTCTTCACAACGGCTCCCTCAAAATGTATATATAATACTATATAATGTAATACAATATGCATTACAACTTATATGCAATAACCGCTTAGCTGTTGTATTTTATATATTGTTGTATAACACACAAAGTACCCATATTCATACCTATTTTTTAAATACTTTATATGTTTCGTATTTCTATTTATAAAATTCAATGGTCTCTCCTATTCTTGTTTGGAGCAAGTGTAAAAAAAAAAACAATTTCCTCCAGGAATTTAAATATTCTGATGATGACATAAACATGATCAGCAGCACAAAATTTGGGTGAAAGGAAGGTCTGTTGTAGCCATTATTAGCTCAGAACATTGGTAAAAAACACTTTTGTGACTCGACCACACTGGACACTACATGTAGGACCTAAAGGTGAAAGTTGTGTCAGATAATTCACGGCGTATATTCTTGCCTTTGTTGTTTCATTTCTACTCCCCGTGGCGTGCTCGCTGACCAGTCGAGCCATGACCCCCGTTACTCACCATTTCTAACAACTACATCTATCTTTCATGTGAGGGACTCCTGCAGAGCCCACCTTCCATCAGACTGACTTACAGCCTCTTTCATCGTTGTGAAGGAGTGAATGTCTGTAGACCTACGTTTATATCGGTCATTTTGAGATAAGCACATGGGTGCATTGCATGTAGTTTCGTGCCAAGCGGTTAGAAGCTTAGTTTAATGTCTTTGACAAATGGATTTATCAATAATTGGAAAATGAATTGTTAATCTATGTTGATTACTGAATTACTTAGCTCTACTTCTGTTGCTGATTATCTATTTGGCACTTTATTTATCCTCAAATTTTATTATAGCTTTTAGAAATGTTTGAAATAAACCTAAACTGAATAATTGTAGTGTTTGCCCCAAAAGCTTTTCTACCACCTGGACGATGGAGACATTATTACAAACTGTTTGTCCTATTTAAAGTTAAGTTTCCTTGATGATGCACACACAGTGGGGTGCAGACCAGTGTGAGACCCATTACAGGTCATAACTGAGATTAAGGGAATAAAGTGAGGTATGCTGAGAGAAGATTATTGACATTTATTTATTTTCATGAACTATTTATCACACATACAACTTCAATTGTGCAACTGTGACCGTTCAGTTTTATGTTTTTTCATGCTTTTAATACGTCGATCCAGAAACTGCAACATTTATCTCATTGTGAGTCACTCTGGATAATAATCAGCCCAAAATGTAAATGTAGCATACTTCGCACAAAGTAAACAGTTAATTGCCGCTGACCATGACGTCCCCCCCCCGCCCCCTCTTCATGGTTAGTGGCAGGAATGTCGGGTTGAAGATGGAGGGTGTGGTGTGGGGATGGGGGGGGGCAGTCGTCAGTTTAGCAGAGAGAGACAGTGGGACCGGAGTTACAGCTTTTCATTAACCTGGAAACCACCTAGTTACATGGTTCATGGGCTGGTCTCAGCTCACTTGGAGGTAACAAAGGGTGTCGGGCGGCACTTTCTGCAGGGGGCTGTGCGCTCGGGGCACCCCATCTGACTCTGATCAGGTTCTCCCTCTCATTAGAGACTTGCACTGAGCCCGCGTTTCCCTTCATGTCGAGATCCTGTTACACGAAGCTCCGCCCTACACCCATGCATGCGCAAACATACTCGTGCTCATCAGAAAGAAATTTCCCATCACCCCCTTCCCTTTCCGCCCATGGAGCGAAACCACGCCTTTCTCATGTCTGCGTCTGCCTTAGCAACCTCTGCTGTCATCGTGAGCTTCCTGCAGTTTCCGCAGCGCGCGCATGATCCGGAGTGTTTGCTATAATGAGCCCAAAGATGTATTTTCTACAACAACACTTGAAATGAGCCACTCCTCCTCCACCTCTCTCCTCCACCCACACTTTCTTCCTCGCCGTTTCTGTCTTTCAAGCTCTCGCTCAGATAACCACATGTCATGCAGATTTCTTACTCCTCCCACTGACCATTAACTTGTTTCACATTCTGTCAAATGTGGTTTGAGTTTTTCAGCAACCATTTTAGTTAGCCCGTTGTTGCATCAGCCACAACTTGTGTTAATACAAACCTTATTATATAACTACGTCATCAACATTCATGAGGAATGCATTGTTTAAACTTCTATCATTACTTCTGAATTTGTAGTTTGTCGGCGATTATTTAATGTTTTCTTCTAAATCCCTGTTGAACATGTGTTTTCGTAGATTTGTATTGAATTATGCAATTCGGTAAATTGTGTTGTATGACATGCCTGTCAGAGCCATTGCAAACCACAGAGCCTGCCAGGAGCCTTTTCAAGCCTGATTGGAAAAACCTGGTGCTGGCCCTTGCTCACGGCAATATCTATGGCAACACTACCTCCATTTGGTCACAGCACGCATGAAAGTGTACCCCTCTTGGGGGGCTCGAAAGTGATCTTTGATGAGAGCTTTGACAGATGACGTCCAGTCTTTTTGGGAACGTGCGACAGCGGAGAGGATGGCCCAAAGGCTTCACCCCTCCTCCCTCCCGCCTCCAACTCTGTTTGCCCCCAACTGCTTGGTGAACCCCATTGCACTTATGGAGGAATCCCTGACACAACCCTCAAACAGCAGGGCTCAAAGCAGCAGCAGCCTGATAGCTGATCTTTTCTTGTAAAGGAGCAGGCAGGTCAGCGGTCGTCAAGCCGGCCCTTAGTCCCCCCGGCGCTGAGAGACTGGAGGGCAGGACTTTACTCGCAGTGTAAACTCAAACACATGCCGCATTGCAAAGAGGACAACCCAGGCTTATTCTGTGCATCGCTTCAGCGCACAAGCGTAAGTTGTGTGTCCCATTGTGGTGGTTCAGGCTGGTCGGTACTTTAAGCGTTCATGTTGGTGAGAGTCCACATCACTTTGTGAACCTGAAATTAACTTTCGCACTTTTATTACCTCTAACTGGATCTTTTCCTAAACTTGAACATGCGTTTTAGTTGTCTAACAACACGTTAAACATACATAACTTTACCAATCATGTTATACAATCTTTCCCTAAACCTAATCGTACTGCATTTGCCAGGTATAGATATTGCAGATTTGATGCTTTCCATGAATGACATGTGGGATCCTTCAAATCCTTCTGTATCGTGCATATTTGTACTTTTTGCTGTTTAGATATTCATTTATATACTCAACATAAAATAAACTTCAATCAAAGGAGAAAGCAAAGCATAAAATAACAGAGAGAAAGAAATAAACATTTTAAAATTGTTAGAAGTAAAAATAAATCACAGCTTGGACATCTTCCCGAACTGCCCCTTTCATCTGCCCATTTTATATCCAATAAAACATAATAAATCACATAATAAATGTTCCTGCTCTGTATTCTTAATTATCACAATAAAAAATGGAATACACTCACACACTATTTTATGGCATGATGTAAAATTTGTGACCCAAAAACAGGGAATCCTGGTGGTCTCAGTTGTATAGTAGTGTATATATAATATACAATTTAATTAATTGACAACTAACAAAAACAAAATGCAAATAAGATAAAGTTCAAAACACTGACCATTTACTTTTAATGTTGTGACAGATGTTGCTGCAGTTACTCACAGATGTTGAGGATGTAACTTTGCAGTCACAAGTAAATTGAATTCAGTTATAGATACACATAAAGAGCAGATGTGCATTTCAGTGTGTATGTTTGTGTCGTACTCGAGCACCTGTAATCATTATCAGTGAAGGGGTTCACATTCCAGTACACTAATTACAGAGTTGAGGCATTGTGTGCTTTGATTTCACTAGACCCTGACTGTGCTGAAACCACAGTGTTCCCCCCCTGCTGCCCCATCTTTTTTCTCTCTTACCCTCAAAACCCACACATGCAGGACATCCTTTATCCCACTTCCATCACCTAATTTCCAACCTCTTTCAAACATTGCACTTACTTGCAAAGTCCCTTTGAGTATTTTGAAAATGTCACTGTGGCACCAGCAGTGGAGTAGCAGATGGCCATGCAGCATTAGATGCAGAAGTGGCACGGCAACTCTATGCTCATTAAAAAGTCCTTAACCATGTGATTTTTCACCTTGTGCTTTGTTGATGTAGTTTTGGTCATTTGTACTTAAAATGTTGAACAGACACTTAAGGTCTCAGCATGGTCCCTGCACCAAACTGTTTGTGTGTTGGGTACAAAGTCCCCACAACAATTAAGTTGGACACAGTGTACTCACAAGTGAAGCTGTCTCGTCTTTGTGTGCTGAGAACAAAACTATAAGATCTTGAAGTTGATAAATAGAGGAGAAGCCACATCTGATGTCCCATTGTTAAAATGTCCACAATAGCTGCATGTTGCCATTACGCAGCATGTTTGTTTCATTGTTCTTGCCTTGAAAAAATATGTTGAAGAAGGTGAAAGATAAAGCAATTGGCTCTGGGGTGCCACAGATCAACAAGCCACCCGTCAACAAGATCCTTCGTGGCAGTCCTCTCAACCGCAAACCATAATAATTCGAACTTTGAGAGCTGTGTGCTAGATTATGTATGTAATTGCAATGGTTTGCTGCAAAAAAATACAGTGCAAGAATCCTGCAGCAGGCCTTAAAACTTCCTCCCTAGTCCCTCAATCTTGTCTCCTCTGCATGGTCACTACTTTCAAAGGACTGCATCACTGACTGTATCTATAATAATTAAAGTCCCTCATGTGAGAGTACTGCACTTAAAGATAACTACAGGATCTGGTTTGCATCCAGTTAAAGAGGTTATAGTCTGGACTGGCCTTAAGTCCTCATCCTTAGTTCTTCCTCAATAATCCCAGTTGAGAACCATGTAGCATGTATCTGAAGAAGATGCATCTGTCGGGTAAATGATGAAAGGAAAGCTAAATAGAAAAAGAAGACAACTGTAACAGATGACAGTAGTGGTAGCTATTTGCCCTTAGATACCTCTATCCACATGTGCTTTTCATCTTCACATCCAACCCATCCGCCTGCCTTCATGAAACTTTACTCATTTGGTTTCAGTCTAAAGAGGTGTCCCCACAACCAATAACTTATCAAATTGCAAATGTTTGGATAGAATTAAGAAAACAAAAAGGAGTTTAAATGAAAAAGTAATACAAAACGACCTGTGTAAAATGTTATTTATTTTTCTACAATAGAGTTCTGTGTGTAGCCGAGACCAGACAGTGCAAAGTAGAAATGGTGACTCTCAGCTTTCTTTCTGGAAGCATTCAGGGCAGTTGTCTTCCGTCTGGGGCGCACTGTGTTATAACCAGTGGTTACCTGCTGTCAGGGGAGTCTCCAAAATCCTGCTGCATTTCCTCACATCAAAGTGGCTGTTACTGTCGTTGCCCTGAACCAGTCTATAACCGGTTAATCCCGACTGAGTTTATATGCAATGCCATCATCTGTTATGTCCTCTGTTTTTCTCTACTTTATCCAGCCATGGATTTGCATATTTCTCCTATTTTGAAATTGTGAATCAGTCAAGTTTAGCTCCTGTTTTAATTTGTTCTTGAGGAATACTCTTAGGTCTGCAGAAACAACTTTTGGAGTTTTTTTTTACTGTTTTATCATACTATAATTAAAACTACAGCTCTAACATTAGTACCATAATTTCAGTTAACAGCACTTGGCAGGGGTTAAGAGACCCCAGTTTAAACACCCAAGAAATCCTTTCTGCTTTGCAACCACTTTCTGGAAATGTCCGTAAGACTGCTCATTTTTTCCACCTATCTGCTCCACTTAAGCTTAGTGGCTTTCTAAATTTGCCACAGTCCACTTTAACATATAGAGTGATCTATCAGTCAACCAGAAGTATGTAATGCTCAAAACATCTGAGTCTCGCTCTGGGCCTGGACCTGCCCAGCCTGTCCTCGTGCTGTTTTATGCAGCTCTTTTCCTGCTCTTCCACGGTAATGCAGCCTGATCTCGGGTCACAGAGGTCAGAGTATATGAGCAGACATCTGGACCAGAAAACTGGTTCCAACATCACTGTAGGGAATCAGGGGAGTCAGTTTTATCAGTGTGAGAAAGAAGTCTGGCTTAGTGACAGGAGGATGGCGTAGGTCTTTAAACAGTCAGAGTAGCTTTTCCTCCCCTATTTGCACCAAAGCCATGCTCTCTAACCTTGGCTTTTGCAGGTCCAGTCAGCTTGCGGTGCCGGTGAAACCCAACCAGGCCTGGGCTAGATCAAGTTTTGGCTGGCTGCCGTGTCAAAAGCGTCAAAGGTTTATCACCTACCCCCCTTTAACTCGCATCTTGAATCTTCTTCTACTTGACTTTATTTTTCTACTCTGCTCTCCAAAGCTCTGTCTTTTATTGGCCTTGGCAGACACGTTTGTCCAAAACAACTTACAATAAGTACCCACCATGAAATAACGAGAGCTAGTTATCAAAGATTGGATTGTATCCCAAATAAATAGTCATGTTTCAGTGCTACACTACAAGTGGTTTGACATCAAACTGTCACACTTTTATTGTCTTGTGCTCTTTTTATTCATCAAGCTCATTTTTCCTCAGTTAGAGTCAGTCAGCACTGTTGTCGACAAACAATGAGTGATCAAAACAAGCAGTCATCAGCCCCTTTTACTTTTGATGCTTTGACCCTGAAGCACAGTTGGACGACTAAAGTCACAATTGGCCGCATTTGCCATGTTGGACCATTTAGTTCGGGAAAGTGCTCTTAACCTTGTGTACCAATGCAATGGACTTTTACCATCTTTATGATCCTGCTCATTAAAATTAACTGTCTAGCTGTAAAAAATAGATTTTCCCTTTATGTTGCCTTCTGGATTGTCTTATGCACTCCAGATCTAACATGAGAAATTCATCCCACCCCCCTGTTGATTCAGTTCCACTCCTTCTATCTTATTTTGTGCCTCTCCGTCTTTCGTCAAAACACTTTCCATGAGGGAAGGCCTGTGTAGATCAGGGCCCTCGTAGCAACCAATCCAAATAGGCAGAAACACACATAAATCATTCTCTCCGTACTTGGAGATAATTGCCCAGATTGAAATACTACAATGTAAAATACAGCAAAAGATAACTATCGGTTGTAGATATCTGTTATGTACACGTAGGGTGTTTATTTATATGTCAATCTGTGTGAACAGCTATAAACATGATTTCATGTCAGCCCATACTAGGCCCTAAATTTACACTGAGCAAGTCATCAAACTAGCCACACTTTGAGTGCCACTGAGGGAATACCCCTCATTTAATCGGGCATATTTTAAGAGATCCCCTAAAAAGCTTGCCCTACCCCTTTAAAAGTAAGCCCATCAAACCTCTGCCTTTTGATCAACCTCATAACTCCTGTACCCCTTCCCAAAGGCATTTTTTAACACCAACATTAATGAGCCTTACTTCAACATCTCGTCTTCTCTGAGGTGACAGCCTGTCCTGTTGGTCCCCAGTTCGAGCCCATTATCACCGGGGTCTGGCAGCGGACACGGCCTTGCAAGGCCCTCGACCACTGTGCTCCTGTCTATAAAAATACAAAAAAAAGGTGCTCGAGCCAGCTCCACCGCCCTCATTTACCTTTTTGACTACTCTGTGGATGCCTAGAGTTTGTACTTTTATGGGCAGTGGGGGTCAGGTGGACGAGGTCTTCAGCATTATTTACCCCAGAGTGCTTGTCTTGCTCACAGAAGCGCCAACCTGCCCTCGCCTTCACCCTCACCTTGGCAGCTCAGGGGCCTGTAAAGCATAAACCCGGGGTTAGGATGTAGGGAAGGGGAAAGAAGGGGGACTCTTGATGAACTCTCAGGTATCATCACCTCTGAGTATACTGTCTTTGGCTGATGATTGAATGAGATGGTCCAAACGGTGTGTTTTAAAGAATCCCCAGGGTTGTCCTTGAGTCTACGGTCTGCAGAGTTTATGATCCGCATGACTGACTCCAAGGCCGAGTGAATCTGCTGGAGCCATGCAGGCATTTTCATTTTTTTTTTAATATATGTTTTTTTACCGAGGCCTTATAGAACTTTTTGTCTGTTGCTACTAAACAGACATTTAAGCAGCACTGCTTTGAGTCTCATTTTCCACTCTTAGTTGCTGTGAAAAGCAACATTAGCTACTTCCTAGCCAGGGGCTTGACGGTTCCCCTGCTGCCACAAGTTCTTCTCGTCTTCCCTATTATCTCCCACTCCCTGGGCCTTGCTGTTTGGTCCCTGGCTTTTATGGCAGGGTAGGAGAGGGCCATGAGGAAATGAGGTGACCTTGGGGTCACAAGTGGAGTCAGGGGGCTGGAACCGGACCACAGTCCTGGCAACCCAACTCTCTCAGGACTGGTTCGGGTCGGGGCAAGCAGAGCAAGGAGACTGGGGACAGGGTCTCTACCATCCTTGACCCCAGCATCATATGCCTTTAATTAAGCGAGATTTGAATTTGTTTACAAGTCCCTGCAGTCTTAAATCTTCCAGGTCCCCTCTGTACCCTTTATCCACCATCCCCTCATACCTGGAGTCCTTCTTTTCTTCTTCTCTTTAATATGGTGTCAGACATCTATTTATTATGCTGTTTTAACTGGTTTTCAGGAATGGGTTACAAGCTATTTGGGAATCCACCAAATAGGATTTGAGGGACACCCCTCTAAGATGTTAATCTGTTATGAAAGGCCGCTCACCCCACTAAACTCCCCCTGCACTGGAGCCCGGGGGCTCTTTATGGCCCCATCAGGCACCCGTGTGGACGACTTACTGCTGACCTTGTGACCTGGCAGTTGAAGCCATATGAGGAGGGAATCTTTCTCTTGTCCCATTACCTCCTACTCTCCTCATTCTGTTCTCTATTTCTACCCATATGTCCTCTTTGTACAATATTTATAAATTCTTCAAGTTAGCATTTCTTACAATTAAATCATTGTTTTTGTTGTTTCCTTGGTCACTCAAACAAATATCAAGTCTGTAGTCAATCAATAATCGTACCAGACCATTTAGTATTATGTGTTGTTTATAGAGTTTTGGATCCATGTCTATTAAATCTCTTCTGATACCCTTTGTGTACCAACACCCGAAGCTCTTTATCTCTAATAGGCACCATTTATATTCACTCTCGTGTGAAAGATTTACACACAGCCTAGCCACTGTTATTAGGGAGGTACCAGCAAGTTTGCTGCACCAGAAAGTCCTTCGACTGGCTCCTTCATATTAAAAATTTACACGTAACCGAAGAGCTGTTACAATTGGCTTACTAGCATGTTAGTAGCTGAAGAGCTCGCCACAAAAGGCCTGGTCCTGGGGAGTTGAGTGGCTAATTGGATCGGTTGGGTTAAATAAATGTTTGAGTTCTCCCCTGTGCTTGGGGGGGGGACCTGGGAGTAGGAGCCTCTCATCTTAGCAAAGGAGGCGAAAATGGAGATGAAAGCGAAAAGGAGAGAAATAACGAGACTCGTGAGCTCATTTATGATAAAGATCAGATTTATCCGAGTCCGACCGATTTATTACTTGGCCTATTAAAATCAGCCAATATGAGCATTTCAAAGAAAATACGCAGTGTTTATCAGTGTTTGTTTGCCATTTATGCACGAATATGAAAACTTTATGTTTACATTTTAATTAAAGAATTATTGTGTCGGCACTGTATATACCATCTTGGTATGACTCGCTGATGTCAGGATGCAATTTACACAAATATTTATCATAATGAATGTTTGATGATCATTTTGTGATTGCAGATTCCAGATCCAGACGGGAACCAGTGACCCCAACAGCTACAAGAACCTGAGCGATTGCTTCCGCACAATCTTCCGTAATGAAAGGTAGGTCATCCACAACATACAGTTTCTTCACATCACCAGTGACATCTATGTCATGTTTCTTGTGTCTCTTTCCTTACTCAGATGGCCAAAGGCTTATTTATCTGTAACCTAAACAAATTTCCACTTATTATATTTCCATTAAAAAAACCTTAGTTGTACTTCAATGGGAAAATTCTGCGGACATAAAAACAATTAGTTCTATTAAAAACATTTAAGCCATATAAAGAAAAGGTTTAAATACACAAGATAATTGGAGGGGCCAGTCCATAGTTGGTCAACTGTGTCCAACACAATGAGGGCACATGATGTTAAAATGTCTTTACATGGCAGAGAAAGGTATTTTATGCTTTCTTATATCATCAAAGATAAGCTGCTGAAAAGTGGTATTGTCACAGTTAGAATGACAGTACATGAGGGGTAATGGTGTGTAGTCAACATGACATTTACACTAAACATGCCGCTCTATTCGATAACTCAAAGATATGGTGGTAGGGTGGTATTGTGAGGGGAAATCTGAAGGTGTTCATTTGTTTTAAGACGGCCGGTGTGTCTATCTACAGAAATATCCTGCAACAAGCTACTGAAAGTACCTTGTAACTCATTGTACCTCACATTGGATGAGAGCAGAGCAGTTATTGCCTTATGTTAAACATCACAACCAACTAAAGACAGTGATCCAGCCACGCTCCCTCCACCTCTGCCTGCCTTGTGACAGGTCTGTGAGACAGTGCAGGCGTAGGAGAAAGTGGTTGCCACTCGCTCTGTTTACGGCGAGTCGACAGCTTTACAGCGGATATAAAGTTGATCTGCTGCGAGGTGTGAGCAAGCGCACGGTGAGAGGCCAGCCCGTGACAGTTGGAAATCCTCTGTTGGCTGTAGTTCAACAGACATCCTGCTACAGTAGCTGTGCCCTTTTCACCCCACACCCTCGGTGGGAAATTGAATGCCTGCATGCTTTTTGGGTGTGTCCTTAGGGAGTAGGTTTGCATGAATTTCCAGAGAAGTCTCTGACTAAAGGAAATGGTGGCCAAACTACACAGCATCAACACCATCAGCTATTGGGGCTATTTGACTGTAAGTTCATGCAACAGATCTGTCATACGCCACCATCTCTGTCTGTCTCTCTCTCTCTCTCTGTGTGTGTGTGTGTGTGTGTGTGTGTGTGTGTGTGTGTGTGTGTGTGTGTGTGTGTGTGTGTGTGTGTGTGTGTGTGTGTGTGTGTGTGTGTGTGTGTGTGTGTGTGTGTGTGTGTGTGTGTGTGTGTGTGTGTGTGTGTGTGTCGGCGGCGGCGGACAGACGGAAGATTCACTTTGCGTCAACCAATTATCACTAACAGTATATTTTTTTGAGGCTGTAATCACTCCCCAGTAGCACATTGAGTTTTACCCCCAGGCCAAACCACTTAGTTATAATTTATACAAATAGTGTTAGGCCCCGCTGTTGTAGAATTATTATTAAAAATAAACATTTCCCTTCAGCTCGTGGTAGGACTGAGCTAACACCAGGCCTCACTCCGTCTGAGGCGATGAGGGAGGAAACCTGAGCCCTCTGTTCGAGCCCAGTGATTAAACTGAAGAAAGACATGGAAATGTGCATGTGTATGACTCCATCCATTTGTCACTTTATAACCGGGACACAATGACCTTTAGACTTTACTTTTAATATCGAAGCAAGATACATTTTATACAGTTTTAGCCCAGAAATTTCTTTCAAAAATTTTAACATTAGGTGGTTAATAAATCTGGAAAATCTGGCATGAAATCCTGTAGCTGTGCTCATAAGTGTGTGACAGTGTGAACTACATTCACCAACATGAGGTTGCGTGTTGCCTCACAGGCCACACTCCTTTTTTTTCCCCCTTGCATGTGGGTGCAGCAGAATGAGCATGTGTTAAGTGTTTCCGTCTGGAGGCAAACAAAAAGACTCTATTCTCAAGCATTCTTTACCAGTGTGGTATCCAGAGACTGGGTCGGGACCCAAAGCATGGTCACAGAATTATTAGAAGGGTCCATGCGTTGCAGCGGAGACTCCGTACGGTAGATCAATGAGTAACGCCCTGGAATTAACAGTGCAGGGTTGGTGGGGTGTTGGGGGGGGGGCTGACTCCAGCTGGGACCACCCATGCAAAAAATATATACATCCACAGAAGTGTGAAGAAGTACAGATAAGCGTGTCCACCAGATTACATATGTTTTTCTGTGGAGAAAGAGGCATGGTTTGTGTGAAGCAGCTGGCAGCTTAAAGGGGTAGTTTGATATTTTTGGAAGGTTGTTTATTTACTTTTATGCCCAGAGTTATATGTCGTTGTACGTATCAGTTTTTGGTCCAAGCCCCAGCGTGTTAATTAGTGAGCTCCAGGGGTGATGGGAGGGGGATTTTTGTTATTTTTTGGACTGAGCCAGGGTTTTTTCCCACTAATTTCCAGTGTGTTCATTCAGGTGTTGGATGCTTTATATCCACTGCACAGACATGAGAGTGGTATCAATCCTCTTGTACAACGCACACCAAACAATATAATGTATCCCAAAATGTCACGTCCCGAGTCATTCTTAACGTGAAAAGAAAATCTAAAAAAGTTAAGCATGTTTGTTTGAGTTCAATTCTTACATCCTCCAGGTGTGAACCTGAGGCTGCACAGTTACACTTTACACTTTTAGGGTCAACGGAGACATTTTTGAAATATTTCAATTCTCATGTTTCATCTTATAGATTAAACCAAATTCAACAAAATACACTAATTAATAAATATAGGTGATCTGATCAGCTGTAGGTATATAATATAGCAGGACTGAGGCTCAGTGATACAAATACTATATTTACATGTTACACACACACATATATGTACTGTATATATATGTATGCTGTTACCCACAATACAATAGTTTAAGTTTACTTTTATAGTCATTCATCCTCATACAGTATACGCCTGAATGAAATGTGGGATTCTCACAGTTGCAAAAATTAGAGCAACAAAACATGCAACCTATAAACATGGCATACGACAGATAAACAGAACAAGATGGGTGTTGCATATGTCTACTGGTGGTGAAGGTGCTGTGTGCATGTATGTTAAACATGGGAAACATATTAAAAAGTCCACATGTTTGGCAGAATAAATAATAAATACTAAGCAGATTAAAAACAGCGGTTAGAACAAAACGTGGTCAGCAGTGTAGTTATCCCCCTATGATTACTGTGATAAAAATATGTGTATGTGTACTGTATATAAAGTACAGTAAAAGCATTACAAGAGAATATAGTGCAGTGGATGAATAAGAGGATTCTATAATGGTTTAGTTGGTCTGTAATAGTTTTAGTCAATTGTTTTTGTTACACATGGCTTTGCTTTTGTCCAGCTCCTCATTGTCGTCATAGTTTTTAAATCTGAAATACAACCAGACATCTGCCCCCGAGGCCTGGCGGCGCCTTCAGTGGAGCAGCGCCCACCATGTTTTATGTCTCTCGCGTGGCCAAGCTTCCCCGCTCAACGAGATCTGACAACGCGAGGCTAACCGGGTTCGAGCTTCACACGTCCACAGGAGACTGCTTTACACTGGAAAAGGAATATATTAAACGATCCATCTCAGGATTTTATGAATTGATATTGGACCACTCAATTGAAGAAGATTTGAATCAGGAAATTCCTTTTTTTTAAAACCCAGCCCTGTAAAGTAGAGACACTTGTTATTTGTCCAGTATTGTCCTGTATTTTATCCAGTGGATCCTGGCGACTGGTGATTCTGCCTCGTTGTCCCTAACAAGGTTACAGTCGACACTGGGAAAGTGGAAATATTTGTAGATGAAGCATGCCGGTTGTTTACATGTTGAAAAGTTCCTGGGGGCGGCTCATATTTCTCATGACAAAGCTGTGAAAATTAACACTGATCTCTTATCATTTTACTACTTTCATTTAAATGCAAATGTTACTTTAAGCTTTTACACATTTCTCCAGTTAAGAAGTCAGAGCTTGTCGGTGTGATATTATTGGCCAGTTTATTTAATCAAATGTTTGTGTGGTTGTGTCAGTGCTACTCCTCCTCTCCACAATGGATGGGAGGCTGTTAAAAAAGGAAAGGTTTATGAAAATGAAAGACAAATCTCATACACAAGTGCATACAAACACACAAACGCTCCTCCCCCTGGTCAGGAGGACATTTGCTTAGTAAAGCCATAAAGGGACTTAGTGTGTATTTTACATTGGGAATCAAATTAGAATTCAAATGATTGCCACTCACTAGAAGCCATATTTGTTCTGTAACAAATTTCTCCCCCCTCCTTTATCACCTGGTGGCCCCCCCAGCTTGACCACACCCGGGAAATCCACGGCCACTATTTGCATGGACACAGAGAGCAGAGGGATGGGCCTTCCGTCGGACTAAAATGACTTGTTTACACAAACGAGCGGAGGAATCGATTTTTCCCTCGCTCTCTTTTTACCACTCATGTAACTTGAGGTGTTGACAAAATGTTTGGACTCTGTACTTGTACGAGTTGGCAACAAGTACTTTGGTAATAAGTTGTGGTTCACTGCAGTTTTTTGGGGGGGGGATCTCAGCCTCTCTGGCTTCTGTTCGGCTGTAAGGGCTCGTCCTTCTCAGGTTATACTGAGAAAGCCAGCAACGGAAATATTTACCCTCGGACTCAATCATCCAAGATCATCTCTGTTGACTTGTGGTTGATGTTGCCACAACAGAGCTGGTGCCGCTGTTCACAGGATACAGTCGGTCACGCCTCATTCGACCTTTGTATAATATCAAAACGCACTTTATACTTTCTTTCTTTCTGTCACCTGCAGGCAATATAGTCGAAGAGTTGCTCTTCTTTGGCTGATTGTTTGCAATGAAATGATGGCCTCAGTGTTTTGATCCTGTTCACACCTTCCTGTTTGTAAACATGAAGTAGAATTAAGGGGAAGTAGCTTCTTCTACATTGTATTCCACACAGTCTATAAATAGTTCTTGTTGTTTATAACCCATTCCTAACTGATCAGAATTCATGTAGTTAAGAATTGTTTGATCTCATTTGTTTTTATTGATTAACACTTTCACTTTTTACGGGAAATGGCCCAATGATGGTTATTAATGTGTTGTTTTAACTGATTTGAAAAGCTCCATACAGAAGAAAATGATCAGAACCAGATTAGATTTCCTCTGAGCTCAAGCTTCCTCTTTGAAATCTTTCTTCTCCATTTTCAGGCAGCAATATTCTGTCCAAACACAGGCTGAAGCGTAGTTGTATCTTCCTGATATGTCAGTGGCCTGTTGATGTGACAACATTACCTGTTTTTTGTGTGTTTGCTGTGTGTCTCAGTAATGTCTGAAAGAGTTCATTTATTCTGGTTCAGACAATTATTTTTAATAGTATACGATGATACGATCTTGTAAAATCAAATATTAATATAATAAGAAGTAGTATAAGTAGTCGGTTGATTAGCAGACAGTCATTGCTGTTGGAAAGCTCTGTCACTTGACAAGTGTTTTGATAATTAGTTGTGGTTCACTGCAGTTTTTGGACGGCGGCCTAGCTGCTGTGGTCTTCTGCATGTAATGGCCCGTCCTTCTCAGGTTGTATTCAGTAGAAAAGTAAGAAGCCAGCAGTGAAAATATTTACACTTGGACACAATCAACTAACATCATCTCTGTTGACTTGTAGACGATGTTGCCACAACAGAGCTACAGCCACTGTTCACAGGATGCAGTCGGTCGCGCCACATTGTCCTCTCCACACCAAACTGTGTATAATATCAATATGCTCTCACTGAAATGCTCTTTCTCTCTGTCACCTGCAAGCAACTTAGTTGAAGAGTTGCCTTATTTTGGCTGATTGTTGGCAGTGAAGAAGTGTCTGTTTTGGTTCTGTGTGTTTGCAGATACGTTATGCTTGTCTTCCTCTTTGCTTTGGACTTTTTGGTTTGATGACTTCACATTCTGCATTGCATTGACTAATTTGACAGATGCTTGTCACTACTGTAGGAGACGGTGCAGTACTAGCAGCTAAATCTGTTAGAAGATTAGCCATTGAGGCATGTTGGGGGTGTTAGGAGACGAGGTGTTCTCAGAGGAGATGAGTCTTGAAGATCAAGATGAACACCGCTGCTCTGATAGCATCTGGTATCTTGTTCTACCATCAGAGAACAGACGAGAGCCCGTATAGAGTCTGGTTGTCATGTGTGCAGGGATGTTCAGATTTTGTTCTCATTTACATTTAAGGAAATAGTTGCACATTCAATAGCAATAAAATGCATCATCTGAACCCAGCAGTGTGTTAGTCTGTATCCATCATTCTTCTGGAGGACTATGTTGCAGAAGAATCAGGTTGTGTCCACACAGACGATACTCGATACCCGATCAGTTCATTGTTTGTTTTAATTTGTTGACATAAATAGAAAAAAGAAAAACCTAACTTGTTTGCAGCCAAATCTGTTGGTAGCCGCTACCAGCATAAAGCACATGAGTCTGACGTCTGTAGGTAGGTTTTGACAGGTATTTCTGGAGTTCTCTTAAATGAATTAGTTATTCAGGTATAATCAGAAAAAGATAAAGTGACTCACTCAAATCCATAACTAAAAGTAATTTAACTGTAAGCTCTGTTTCTGAGATATTTGTTCCTTTGGCTTCAAAATAAAGAAAAACATAATAAAACACCTCTTTTTCTCTGGAACTTGGATAATTTGCATTTTCCATGAACTCAATATTTTCTCATGGAAAAATGTCCCGCCAGTAAATAAACAAGGATGTGGTTGTTTGGGATTCCGGGTCCGTCACTTCTGGTCATGTTGTTCGGTCTGAACTTGTCTCAAACAGTCGCTTCACATATTATGATTTATATCCCTGTTGCACAATGTGGTATAACTACTCCGTATAGTGTGTCAGCAAAGTAATGTAGGTTCGTATTTAGTGACAGCATAGTACTTGTATAATTTTCTTTGTTAGTGTCAACTACACAAGTTCAAGCCATGAACTGTTCAACCCATGTTTTCACTAAATTGAAGAATGAGGGAAATGCACATGTATGCACTTCTGAATGTATACGAAACACGCTTAATGCCGCCTTTGCAAAACAGAAAACATACTACTACCAGGTCTGACTGCTCTCAACGGCTCTTACGTCATACATGCTTTGCCCTTATGAGTAAAAAAAACTCTAAAATCTTTCATGTTGTAGGTAAATATGTGACGTTTTTAGATACAATCTACAGTTTATGTGATAGGTAATGTATAAGGTCTGACTGTGAAAGATTCTAAACACAAAAGGAATATCTTTAAGACATGTGTTTGATTAAATAAGTGTTTTTTTTTATAAATCTACCCAAACTGTCCACTTATTTTGTAAATATACTCCATAAAAGCGATATCTAACTAAATAAACATTGTGTTAATATATGAATACATTTTCACATACCTAACTCAATGCTTGATTTCATTTTTCCTGCATCAAGTAGGATGTAAATCACTGATGGACGTATCATGAAGCAAAGGCAAACTAACAAATTGACTGAAATTACACAGCTACCGTCCAACTCATCAAATGATGAAATAAACTTTTAAGTCGCTTCCTGATGAGGATGTTTACCAAGGTTTGTGGTTTAAAATGTTTCTTGGTCGTTGCGCTGCCAAACAGCATTAATATACTTTCTGTTTCCATTTTATGAGCTTGGTATCGTTCTGGTTTCCATGTGTACTCGGTTTAGATTGTTTTATACAGTAAAGACTGAAGTGAGGCTGTGACCTTACATCTTTAAGAATCCCACTTATACCAATATGAAAATGTGTGCTCCTAGAAGGGCAGCTTCACCTGTTGTCTTTTTAAAAGACAAACTGACGACGTGCCTCCAGAGGAGATGATGTTAGTTGCATTGTGGGAAATGTAGGATGAGAGACGGACAAATTGGATGTTGATATGCGATCCGATACTGACTCAAATCACTCTATAGGGTATCAGTGAGAGTGGGTCTGATCTATGTAGTTAAATCCTGTGAGATTCTATGTTTACATCTCTACGTGCATCACATTACCAGTAGAACCATACATTTTGTATGGAGCTGAAACAGAGGGTCAGCTGTTTGGAATTATTTCATATTTGCTTCATTTCCATTTAAGTTATGAGCAATACTTTTTGTATTACAGAGTTAGGAAAGCAATGTTTGAGTCCAGCCTGATGTTGTCCTGATGTAAAAGAATGATCCCACAGTGAGACATACTGTCCAGCTTATTATTACTATTCAACACTGGTATCAGATCACTTTTTCAGCTAAAATACCCAAAACCCACGTCAGCATCAGGACAGAAGTGGTTGAGTTGGTGCATCCTGGCTCCATCTTTTTGGAACTTGACATATTCTAGGAATTACAATCAGGAATATCTTGGCTACTGCATCGACTGTAATCTTCGTGTAAATGCTCCAGCGTTATGAAAGTGCACTTCTCAATTCCCAGAATACTCTTAACTAGAAATGATTGTAGTTACTTATCATTTGTGGTGAACATTTTCCATTGTATGACTTATGAGAGATAGTTAGATTGTTTTTCCAGGATGTTCCAGGCGGCTTTCGGCATTCAGAATTTTTAACTTGCTTCTGTTGTGTAATAAATTGTGTGAAATAAGTTAAGCATTACTTTATTTATATGCCAACACTATACAGATGTTCCAGTTTGTTATCTGCTCAACGCAGTCAAGTTTTTTTTCCACCATTTTTCCTGATACATTTTCTGTCAATCAAGTCAATAAGTACTTTTTTAAACCAAATTAACTGACAAATTGTTTTAGTTCTTGATAACATCCCGTTTGGTTAACATATCAGATGCAGTCAACAAACAGATAAGCAACTTTCCTTTTCTCTCTGCAGGATATTTGGCTTCTACAAGGGAATCCTGCCTCCAATTGTGGCCGAGACACCAAAGAGAGCAGTCAAGGTGAGATAAAGCACATGCTTGTTGTTTTTATACAGAGCTGCAAAACTTCTTGGGCTGTGACGCTCAGACTCTAAGGTACATAGATGCAGATTAAACCCACTCGCTCGTATTTGCTCTGTCGGCCGTCCCAAATATTGACATACAACCGTTTGCAGCAAGCCCGAGCTCAAATCTTTTGTGTGCATATCTCCATTCACATCACCAGTACATGCAATGGTGCGATGTGGGGAGGTTGGGCACAGAGGAGGCCTGATGCCTGGTATATGGAGCTTCTCGGTAATGAGATGCTGGAAACGAGGGTGTGTGAACTAATAGGCGCTCACACTGAGAAGACGGGGTAATCACTCGCACGGTGAACAAAGCTGGCTGATGGTGAGAAATGTCTGGAGCAAAGAATTAAAGCAAATTAAAGCCTCGATTAAAACACCTCTGTTGGTGTTTTGGTCTTTGCTCAGATAGACAAATCAGCGGATGTGTCTCCTTCTGCTTCACTTTTCAGGTGTTTGTCGAATTGATAAGATGCTCAGCGAAGTTCATGTGTGTCGGACGTGGCTGCTTTTAATAGTTTGTGTTCTTGTGTGTATGTCGGTGTGTATGTGTGCTGGGATTATTCATTCATTATTCATTTCCTCCGCAGTTTTTCACTTTTGAACAATACAAGAAGTTGCTGAACTTGACCCCTCTGTCTCCTGGTGTGGTAAGTTGTAGACACAGAAACATTTAAATACATTTTCACTTGTAAAACAAACATGCCCTCCTACACACACACACACACACACACACACACACACACACAGACACACACACAGACACACACAGACACAGACAGACACACACACACACATACTCTTTCTGAGCCCGGAATTTTTTTTAAAAAAAATCAACATTTCAGCTCTCCTGCCATGTGCGGACGAGACAAAGACAAATGCCAAGAATAATTTAACCAGCCAAATGAATTAATGTAAATGTAAACGTTCCTGTCAATGTAGTTTTCACTGCTGCTTCATGTACAAAAACAGTTAATGCAACAGTACATTTAGAGAATTTATTATTCATCTTACATTTTTGTTACACTCAGTGAGGCTTTTTTTTGCGACTGTAATATTGTAATAAATAGAAAATTGACAACTGAACTACCTGAGCCAGCGGCCATCTCACTTTAGAAATGTTCAAATGAGTATTTCTCAAATGGGGATTAAGTAAAGGAGGCTCGGATAAGAATAACTATTTTGTTAGGTGTTAAGCGCATGTGACAGCATCACTGCTGACGTGAATCACAGATGGTTTAATAAAAGTCCAACTTAAATTAATAACAGTTGAGGGGAATTTGCAGGTTTTAAAATAGAATGGCACTTGTGCAGAACGCATACCTCCACCCAACGGTCTCCTAAATTCAATCAAGCTGCACCAAATTACACTCACTCATAGATATCAGCTGCTTGTTTCATCAAGATCAATTCATTATTCTTTGGGAAATTGGTAAAAAATGTCAATGTTTAAGAAAGAGGAAAAAAACTATCGGTTGTCCGGATCCACACCAAAAGTTAAAGGCTCTTTTCTATCCTTCCACCAAGTTTCATAGAAATCCTCTCAGTAGTTTTTGCATTATTCTCCTGACAATATTGTTTATCGTTCAGGACATTGATCAGACATTATGACACCCCTCGATCAGAAATGTGGCCGATTCATAAACTATATAATGAAACACTGTAGAGCGCTGACCTCCGCCAAGGCCCAAGAGTCCCCTTGAATTCTATCAAGCTGCACCAATCATTTCACACACTCATAAAAATCTGTCCCCCTGAACAGCTTATCACACAATGTTAAAGAAAGTGGAAAAAATAATTCTTGGACCTGTAGTTTTTGCGTAATTCTACAAAATATCAAACCTAGATGAAAACTTAACCTCCTTGGCCGAGGTAATAAAGAAGATGTATTTGTGAGTCCTAACAATAAGGATTGTATTCTTGTGTTAAACCTACACAGTACATTGTTTAGTTCCAGATCCAGTCAGCAAAATCCTGCTCAGTCCTAACAAACGCTCTCTACTCTATGTTTGATTGGCGGTTGTTAGTTCTGGAGACTGGTTACACCACAGGCCGTGAACATACAAGTGCTTCCATCCTTATTGACTAACCTGCTTTCTGTTACACTGACTCAGAGTTTTAAGGTGGACAGATTTGCGTTGCTGAGGTGCGGTCATCACACACCACCTTTTGAGTTGGCAGCCAAGTGTCAGCCGTGATGGATGACATACCTGTAACTAAGCGTTGGGGCTGTCCCAGCACGGCGCATATCTGCGGCTTGTTTTCACAGCATTGGTGGAGAAATGTTTACCTGTCCCATCCATCATTTTCCCTTCTTCCTCTTCTTCCTCCTCTTCCGCCTCCTTCTCACTATCTTCAAGTAGCTCCATTTCCCTCTCATCTGGTCATTAGTGCAAGTGGATTAGGATCGGTTCTGAATGTCTGTCTCTCTCTCTCTCCCTCTCCCTCTCTCTCTCTCTCCCTCCCTCTCGCTCTCTCTCCTATTCGCATGGTGCAGCTGAATGCCTTCACTCTGATTAATGAGGACACACACAGTAATAACACAAATAAGGAATTAAAACGTGGCTCGCTGGCTGTGTAAACATCGCCAGGCCTGTCTGAGAGGATGGGTCCCGGGGCTCTGACAGCAGGATAAAGAGGCAGGAAGAGTAATGAGCTATAGACACGTTCTTGACATGTTCCCATTACGCTTCTCTCTGAACACACACACACACACACACACGCACACGTGCGCAGCCCAATGGAAATACATGTAGTGTTGCAACATCCACTGTTAATTACTTGTCAGGGATACAGATTTATTTATTGCTGGTGTTTTTATTACATGTTATCCATCTTGTCCTATTTTTTTTTAAACATTGGATTAATTAAAGTGCTTTGATTATTAGAAAGTTAATGTTTTATAATTAAGATATGTTAATTGTCCTCCTTTGTAATGATGACTCTTAAATGCCTCACTTGTTTTCTCACATTCTTCCGTCTTTCTTTCTTTCTTTTGTTCAATCTCTTGTCTGTCATCGGACATTTTTTGCAAATGATAACAAACACAGCTGCCATCTGCGTCTTCAGACAAATGTCAAATGACAACAATGACAGCCCTGACAGAAATGTCCAGTTCAGACGCAACAAAGAGACTTGAGGAACAAGTTTCCAAAAACAAAACTACAACTCAGCTGAGCTCTCGCAGCCTGGACGTATTGGCAGCCGTCCTCATCATCTATTGTGCTTTTCTCTCTGCCCAAATATTATCTCCACATTCTCAGTCCTAAATCATGTCCATCTTCTCCACAGGCGCTGTCTGTAGCCGGGCTTGGCGCAGGCTTGACTGAGGCTGTTGTCGTCAATCCGTTCGAAGTGGTGAAAGTCAGTCTCCAGGCCAACCGAGATTCGTTCAAAGAGGTTGATAGAAATAAAATACTGCTTTGACTTTTTAAAGTGTTGGTCATGTGCACATTTCTCCAGAGGCCCAGTGGTTTCTGCGTCAGCCTTTTTGACATGTATTCCTTCTGAATTCTCTCTCTCAAATATAGCAACCCTCCTCATTTGCTCAAGCCAGACGCATCATTAAGTCGGACGGCTTTGGACTGAAGGGTCTGAATAAAGGATTAACATCAACACTCGGACGCCATGGAGTTTTCAACATGATCTACTTTGGCTTCTACTTCAATGTCAAGGATGCTATTCCAACCAGCCCGGTAACACGCCAATCAAAATCTATGATCACACTCTGACCCACAGCTCTGTTTTGCTTATTGCCCACAAATGCAAACTGCGAGCCAAGTGACAGACGCACGCTCTAGCTTTGCTTTGTAATTTATAACCCTGACTACACCTAGTTAGCTAACCTCAGGCTACATGATACACACGTGTCCCAGCCACCTTGCCAGTGGGGAATAACAAGTGTTTGACAGTGTGATTAGTTCGCCTGACTGCCAGGGCAAGGAGGAAGCAAAAATCAGAGCGGAGCTTCTAAGATCAGCTCGCTAATACCTCGTCTATTTGCTCCTCATAACATCCTCAAAGTCTCGGGTTACACATCCGGCAGGGCCTGATGGCCCAAACAAAAGTTAATTTTGTTTAATGGAAACGTTACCATACGCCAGTTCCACATGTACAAACTGGAGCATTAGATTAACTCCAATGAACTAATGGGAAGCAGACAACGGCACTATTTTCAAGAGAGGGTTACAGCGGGAGCCCAGGCTCTGCTATATTTTCAACATTTTTCCAGTGACGCATGATGTACAGCGGACCAAGTGGTCATCCTCTGTGAAAGATAATTACGTGGCTAGATGACTCAAATAGCTCTCGTCTCAGATTGTGGCTGTCGCTTTTGGGAATGAGCCATCGGTATGTACATCGATGGAATGATCCTGTTTGTGAGCGGCCATTGTTGAGGCAGCAGAGGATAAATATTGTGGGCCCCGGGCAGCTCGCAGGCGGAGCTGATAGTGGCATTTCTCCAAAGCCCTTTTTGGGAGCAACATAAGCAATGAGTTTGTAAATCAAACACGTCAGTAGTCAAATTTATCCGGCCGAGCTCGGGCTCCTCTCGTATCGCCATTTGAATAGTACAAAGGAGGCAGATAGCACACTGCCATCATTCACAAGTGAATGCGTGAGGAGATGTTTGCTCAAGGCTCTTAGGAAGTGGGTTGATGGGTGTACTTAAGCTGCGGGTACGTTGCCCCCTTCCCCACTCGAGAAAAACAGAAGAAGTGGGATTAGCTGTTGATTTACCTCGGCTCTCAGGGTGTCCAGCCGCTTGAGAAAGGCCTGGACTAGAGAGGCTGCTGTCATTTGTAAAAATATCCTGGCCAATTAGCTGTCAGAGCTCTCTGAGTCTGGGCTTCTTTGGTACAGTAATACCCCTGTGCCGAGTCACAGCCCAATTACCCAAATTGTCCCCATATGCCTCCCCAGTCTGCCTGCATGAACCCTGTTTATAAATCCTCTGTCTTGGCTCCCCGGAGAACATGTGCTTCTGCTCAGCCAATCAGAGCCCTGCGCCACACTCAGGAAACACTAATCTGCCCCCCGCTACCATAAAATGATCAGGGCTTTCATGCCAGCTTTGCAATCATATGCACAAGCCCATGCTCTCCTCACTTTCGCTCACATACATATGCACATAATGTATCAGCATTAATTTTGTCAGCTCCACGAGGCTGCTTTACTTTCTCTCCATTTATGTTTTGTGCCACCAAGTGCAACACCTGGCGCCCGCTCTGGAAACGTTTACAGTAACTTGAATGCACATATACCACTTTGTTTTAATCCTGTATCACCTCCTCTTCTCCAGGACCCGACCCTTGAGTTCATGAGGAAGTTCGCCATCGGCCTCGTGTCTGGGACCATCTCCTCCTGTGTGAACATCCCCTTCGACGTAGCCAAGAGCCGCATCCAAGGCCCGCAGCCTGTGCCAGGGGAGATCAAGTATCGCACCTGCTTCCAGACCATGGCCCTTGTGTCCCGGGAGGAGGGGTACGAACAATCAGGGGGCTGATAAGTGGACAATCCTCAAGATGAAATTTAAAATGCTGTCACTGCTGCATCCAAGAATTAATGAGCCACTTTGTCTGTTTTGTTAGCAATTGATAGTTGGTTATCTTTCAAGCTGGCTGTCAGAGAAGACAAATGCACCAGCGGGTTAACAGGGCTTCATCGTAGGGTTTGAGTTTCCTACAGAGGAACTGAATGAATAACTCGATGCACAGCTGTGATCCGATGAATGGAAAAGCAAAAAGTGACGTTAGATTCCGGGCTGCGTTCCCCACGTGTGATCATACATTTCTGCAGTCTGTCAGTTGTACAGTAAATGTTAACATATTTTCAAGCCTCGGAGAATGACAGCTCTAAATGGAAGCTTCAAGGAAAGATCTATGTTATGTTAGCAATTGCCCTAGGCTTTTCCACTTTCCCCCCATGCAGCACCACGAGACAAGGGCCAGCGAGATGTTTGTAGTTAGTGGACGCAGGAGCCTTGGGGGCTGCTGCAGCAACAGCACTGAAACGCTGTCGTCGCAGGGGTGCGTGGAGGGTGCCCCCGCCGCCACATCCAGTCCCCTGCTCTAACACAACACAGTCCCTGCTAATTAGTGGTCCCTATGGGAGACGTCGTTAAGCAGACCCTAACGAGCCGCGCGGCGCTCCACAGGTCAATCTAATCAGACAGAGGGCCAGGGAGGAAGTGGGTCGAGCCTTATTAACGCCATCAGTGGCGGGGGCAGGGAGCAGGACAGGGAGCACGAGGCGGAGGCAGGCAGCCACTGATCACCTTGAATGCATTAAGGGGCAGGTACTCGCCAGCGCTGGCCCTTAGACTTAAGCTACGTACCTGACTGGGTGACAGAGAGGCCGGCCAGCAGACAGACGAGCAGCCAGGCAAGAAGTCCCCTCCACACTCCACAGCGTAAACACACATTCACATGCAAGGACACGAGCACACTTTATATGAAAGGAATGTGTGGAAGATGCAGTCATTCTTTTTTTCACTTCTGTAGCAATACGACAGAGTAGAAGTACAAGTCATGCATTTGGAATTTGAAGGTAAAAGGAGAAGAGTAAAAGCCTAATAAACAACCGACAGTTCTAAAAATAAAAGTGCTCATTATTCAGAAAATTGTACATTAATGTGTTGGAATATAACGATTGATGCTTTAATGTATTGATTTAATGTTTCAGTTGGTGAAGGTGGGATTATTAATCCTACGACATAGCTGCCTCCAGGCAAAAATACTCAAAGTCAATAACAAGTACCCCAGAGCTCTATATAAGTACAGTACTGGAGCAGATGTACTTTGTAATGTTCCACTGCTCCATAATACATGGATCAGCATATCCTATATTCATCCTGGAATCTTTACATGTTCATGATCTGGAATATAACTGTTCTATTTTTGTTTTATAGATACTTGGCTCTGTACAAGGGGCTGGTGCCCAAGATAATGAGGCTTGGACCAGGTAACGAAACAGCTCATTATATTGAAGATAAAAAAAAAGTTTGAACCTGACCTTATTAGTTGTTTTGAGATTGGAAACAAAGCTAAATTATTCTTCCTCCTACTTCCCTCTCAGATGTATTTCCTATTTTCATTTCTCAGTAACAAAGTAGTCGGTTGTTTAACTGGAAACATTGTGTGGTTTATTCACCTCGACATGTGTTTTTAGTCACTGTCTTGTGTTGTTTCACAGGTGGAGCAGTGATGCTGCTGGTCTATGAATACGTGTCCGGTTGGCTTCACAAGAACTGGTAACAAAAACAAAAAGGGAAGAACAAACCACCGGAGTGCCTTTATGGGTTGTGCCTCAATCCCAATACGGTTACCTGACTCCAGTAACATGAGACCAAATGAGTTCATCTTTGTTCAACGATACACTGTTATTAAAAAGACCAAAATCTACATTCCAGTTAGTGCTAGAAAGCAGCTTTCGAAGGAGAACCCCACATCTCTATCCAAGTCATTTTTATCAGAAATTAATTCAAAACAGCTGCAATATTTCAAAGCCGCCTGAAAAACACATTTCAATGTAAAACCAGTTCCAGTGTTTTTCAACACTGAGTCAATCGGGGGTTTAAGGCCCTGAAAACCAGTTTTTTCACTTCGCTTCTAAAGATGTTCAACAATGAGCACAATATTTTTGATATATTTTGTTTTTCCTCTATTTCCTCTCACTGGTTTTGAGTGTATGTCACATGCCTCTCTGAGCCAATCACAGTGAAGCAATATTTGATTCAAAATCTGATGACAGTTGAGGAGTTGTATGCTGATGTTGCCAGTTCTCTTCCTCGAATCAGCTCAAACCACATCCTCATCGTCCTGATGAAACAGCTTGTGTCTTTGTGAGTTTAAAAGCATAATAATAAATGTTCATTGTTGCTTATTTAGTCACGAATACGACAAGAAATGCTCGATATTTCAAATCAGGCTTTCCAGGGTTTAGCTGTTAAAAACATTCCGCCAGCACCCAACAGTCCCATTAAATTCTATCAAGCTGCACCAGATTGCAAAACACTCATAGATATTAGTCCACGAAGTTTGTCTGATTTATTTCATGGGAATTCACTGATTATTTTTAGGGAAATCTGTGAAAATAGAAAAATAAAAGTTTATTTTTTAATCTAGCTTCCAAAAAAACAACTGGTCCCACTATAGAGGACTTGATTATATATCATCATTATATAGCTGCACATGTTATTTGACCAAACTGGAACTTCCGCTGAGCCTCGTATACCCGAGTCATCTGCTCATGAAGGAGCAACAGTTCAGCAACAGTTCACTATGCACACATACATATACACGTTCTGTATATACACTTCGTCATGTACATCAAACATACAAGATCGAACACGTGTACTGTGATCACAGCCATTGTACTGAGCCTCACTGCGTATTTCAAACAAACCAAATATCCACAGTAGTGCCGTTAATAAGGATTTATGGGTATAGAAAACTATGTGTGTATGTTCAGGCCTGTTGCTGAGCTACTTTTATTGCATGACTGATATTTTAATGTATCATCTATAAATTGGACAAATATCTTTTTCTTTTTTTTTTACTATCTCAATTTAGAATAGAATTTGTTCAGTTATTTGCATGTATTGGTAACAAATAATAATAAAAAAAAAAATTGAAATCAGACTCCTCACTTTGGTTCCTCGTTGTGTGTTGGGTAATTCTCTGTCCTGTAACAGTCACCTTGTGTTGTTGCATGTTTGTCTTCTGTGGAAGCCTTTCCATCGATATAAGTGTATCCTCTTCCTCCTCCCCCTCCTCCTCCTCCTCGTCTTCCCCTCCATCAGAGCCCTTTGTTGTTTGAGGGCCTGTCAGCCTGTAGAGGTCGTCTCAGCCAACCAAGTGTCAGTCTTTTCTCTGGCGGTGGTGCGGAGTCGGTGCCGGAGCATAGCTTAAGTGCAAGTTAAAACAACAAGCTTAAGAAATTCAAATGTGGCTGCAGGACCTGGGTTTGGGGGCTGGGGGGCGGAGTGGAGGTTACCGCACACATTCTCTCCCACTGCCAGTCTATCTCTTACACAAATATGCACAAACATACACACACATGCAAACACACACCTGTTGCACAGCCTCAGGGCTGGTGGCTGCTCCCGAAGAGACTCATCTTAACCTCATCTTGTAGCAGCATATCCTGAGCCACGTTGGCATTTGACAGTAGTCATTATTGTGGGAGTTCCTCTGCCAGGATGGAACGGCTCCTGGTTTTTGTTTTTTTGGCCCTTGGAGCCTGAGGTGATAGACTTAACAACTGCGGGCCCGCAGACTGATGGAATTGTAAGCGTTGAACCTGTCCTTTCTGTAATGGAGACGTGAACATGTATGTTTGTTTCACATCTGACAGCTTGTAACGTGTCTCGCGTGTTGCTGGTAGCGAAACAGCAGAGCCACCCTTCACCTGGATTCCCTGCGCACGGCACCCGGATCATAAATCTTCAGCAGCAAAGTCCCCTTCTCCTCATTTTCCCCGACACCCTTCCCATGTATGTTCCTCATCATCTCCCCCCCCTTGACGTTTCAATCCAGTGGTTCCACTTTGACAGGACTACAAGGCTGTACCTGTCTTTCCCAGTGCACACATGGGTCGTGATTAATATTTGTATTAAAATATCCAGGTTTCCAGTAATTCAGGTTGGTGTGATTGAGCCACATGTGTACACACCAAAGACACAGAACCAGACATGTTCTGATTTTCCAACCACAGCTGATTTTTTTTTTTTTTCTTTCTCTCCCTCTCCGAGAGGTTTTACTCACCTGTCTGCACGACGCTGCTGTTTTAAGGCATTAAGAAAACATTCTGGCTGTTGTCAGCTTCTTTTAAAAAACGTGCGCTGAGCAGAAACACACACGAAGTGCTGTGTTCAGCCGGCGTTACCTACTCTGCACTGTGTTACTCTGCAAATGGCTGTCTTGTTTCTGATTGCATGTGGGAAAGTAAAGATAACCATATGACACTGAAGTCAGACTCAACATCATTAATTATAAACACGTGTCTGCCCCTATTTTTAAAGCGCAGCCTTTTTAGACCTCGCTCCCACAAAGCTGACCAACATTAGACTACTACAACAACAAGGGTTATTAGACTTTTGAGAAACTGTTCCTCCTGTCTCGAAAAAACACACTGTTCCTATTTTTTCAATACTGGCGTCAATTAAGACGACCACATTTTAATTTAGTTGTGAGTCAGAGGAGGCTAACAAGGCTGCGCTCGGTTCATGTAGCGTAGTTGAAAGGAAAAGTTGTTGTTTGTAGGCTGAGGTAACAAAACAAAAAACCGGAGCATGTTACGACTTCTCCATGCCACTCGGAGAGTTAACTATCATTTGCAGTGTGTGATGGATTGAGGATGGTTGAGGGGGGGCCGTGCTGGTACAGCAAATGTACAATCATCACGTCCCTGTGATGTGGTTCACGTACGGTCAAAGAAACACTACGATCCCTGAGCAACGGTCCGTGACCACTGGATGCGGGGAACATTGCTTTCCAAGTCAAATCAGCCCTCGCATGGGGAGGACTGTTGACACTGTCACACGGAGGGACTGTTTATGTTGTAACAACAGGAGGAATGGAAACCTCGGCTCTCAGCGAGCAGGTAAAAGCTGTGTTAAAGAGCAGGTGAGCAGCTTTACGTCCCCGCTGGACCACGGTGTGTTTAAACCTCCGATCACTGCAGGCAACTCCTAATCTATTACGCTGCACTTCCCACCCTCAAACTTCCCTGAAAGTATTTTTGCATCATTTCACAAACGTGTCATTTGTGCGCGCTTTACTTTTTTTTTTTCTTCTCTTGTAATGAACACGTTGAGTTGAACCCTGACGACGCCTGTTTGGCTACTTTTTTTTTTCTCGTGGCTGCTGAAGGTTCGCGTCGGGGTCACATGTCTGATGACCTTGGAGACTTACAGGACAATGAGTGTCGGGCCTCTGAGTGCACACGGGCTCCACCTCGCCCCGGGAGTCTGGGAGTCCTCCGCACAGCGAACCGTCCTGTTCTGAATTACAGCGTCTCGCACACACCTTCAATCAAAACGCAAAATTTGCTCCCATTAAAAAAAAAACTGGTTGAAATTATTAAAATTATAGCGTATGGCAGAAGACATTTGCAATTATTTAAAAAGGACATCCGGGATTTAAAAAAGTTATCACTTCCTCATGAGATGTTTAGTGAAGGCACATTCACATTTAAAACAATGAAAAGTGAGATTAGGAAACATCTCTCTTTTGTTAATACTACAGCATTTTAGATTTATTTCAAACACTTAACCCTCATCAGAATTTTTTTTATATATTATATATTTTCATTTAATTTAAGCCCCAATTTTTGCTGCACTTCTTTACCAGATCTCCCAGACTTATTGAATACATTTAGTTCTTCATTCAAACTCTTCTGCTGAAGCTTTAGTTTTGTCCTCCAGTAACCGTCTGCCAAATAATTAAATGGAATTTAATTATATTAACTGAAACTATTCATTACTTCTCACTTGTCTAATAGAATATTATTGTCTAAGAGTAGGCATACAGAAAGGGCTTGAGAGGACATGTACCTGGTCCGTGTTGTTTCAGTGTCCAAAGGATTTTGACAGAATTGCAGTATGTGGAGACACTGTGTGTGTGTGTGTGTGTGTGTGTGCGTGTGCGTGTGTCAAGCATTTCTGATGAGCTTTCCTAGTGAGCCGTGAAACCTGGTAATAGAAAATACAGGCCTAGTATGAGCATGCCTTTTTTTTCATGCCTCTTTCTTCATGAAAAGCAGTTTCCTGCTCGTGTAAAACAGGCCGGTCGGCTGCCATATCCTTAATCTGGCCTCACTACGCTGCCGAGGAAGAGTGAAGAGTGAAGATGAATAATATACTTGGAATGAAACATGCTCAGGATTTCTCCCCCAAAACATCAACTGGCAAAAATGTCACCAATAACAGCCAAACAATTTAATAAGATACATTCAATTTCATTGTGCAACATTTTTCAATCGTTAACTCTCTCGACTCCAACATCAGACCGAGGCCAATTTGTCTAAACATGCGTGGAGATTCCCATTCTTCATTCAACGTACCTTTTTTCTAATAAATAAACTTCTCTCTGGAACTTAGGCCACGTTTTTTTTTTTTTTTGGAGAAGTGGGAAAACAATGCACCATAGGACAGTTATTTTTTTATCAAAAACATGAACAACAACAACAAAAAGCATACAAAAACAAAACGAGCAAATAATAAGCACCCTGAAAACGCTAATGCAAAGTTTCCCCCCTCTTCTTTGATTTGCTTTTTCTTGAAGTTATACATTACCCCCTTTGGCCCAAAGACATTCGCAGCAGAAGAACGCAGTAAAGAATCTGAGAGGAGTTGTGTTGATGGATGGAGGAGAAGCAGTCATACATCAGTCCTTCACTACACCTGCCCTGCAAGTTCTTTCACACACTGTAAAATGGACAGAATGTGTATTCCCTCTGTCTTTGGTCTGACTGTGTGAAGCAGGGACGAGGATCAGGAGGTGGAGGAGGTGAGGAGGAGGAGGAGGAGGGCGGCGCAAATATGGGTCCTGGGCCCCCGAGGCCCTCGTACAAAGGGAGGCAGTGAGATTGAAATGTAGCCACACTAGACAGACTTGATGTCTTCACTGTCCTCGCCATATCTCACACACCACCCCCTCCCCCCTTTCTCCCTCTCCCCCATCAGTCAGCCGACTTCACAGCGCCGAGGCGGTGACCGGGTGGGATGGCGTCACGGCTGGCTGTCGTGCTCTTGAAGGCCAGAGGTGTGGCGATGTCACAGCTGTGGGGAGATAGCGCACTGCCACTGGCCGGCTGCCATGTGGCTCCGGTCACACAGGCCGACGTGGTGGCGCTGCACCCCGTGCAGGGTGACACTCGGGTGGGAGGGTGGTAGGGAGGGATGCTGGGCGCTGTGACATAGCTGTTCGCTGTGGGCGATCCACTCGGCGTCTGGGTAGAAAAGAGGGTGAGAAAGGAGAAACGATCAGAAGCTGTGGATCTGTGTTAAAGGTGTGAAAGGTCAACTGTTCACTTGTTCTCTGGCCTCCTGGTTTGAGGTAGAAATCGCAGTTAGTCATTTTCATCACTTGGTTTCCCTCAGAAAACGTCAAAACAGGAAATAATTTGCCACTCAACAGCCAGTTTCTACTGAGACTCCAGGTTTGAGTTATTTAGTGACTCCAGCCCAGGTAGACACACACACACACGCACGCACACACACACACGCACACACGCACAAACACTAGCAGCTGAGATGTAATGGAAAAAAGCTGAGGCGAGCTGCAAAGAAAGTGAAAGGACAAGTGACGGCTGAATGATAAACAGCACAGGCTTAAATTCTAGCTTCACAGCCACCACATAAAAAAACCACTTTTACCAATTTTGATGAAAGTATGGATGATCAATTATTCGCCCTCGTGCCCCTGGAACACATTAAACATGCATAAAAAAACCATACATGCACGATTTCCCCCCGTCTGGAAGCGGGACGTTGTTTTCTACCTAAAGCTGGACGTTGATATACCACGCCAGACGATGGGAGACAGGGCGGTTTGGGGAGGGTGGGGGTAAGAAACAGATGTCATGAGAGATTGAGAGTGAAAGGGCAGGAAGAGGGGAAATATGATAGAGAACGAGGCGAGCGTGGAGTTCGAAGCATGAATGGGCTTTGCTTCTCTGGCACAGCGACAGGACTTAACTTGGGGAATTCACCAAAGCATTTCAACAGGGAGGCCGAAATGTTCTGTTCCTGGGTGGTCTGCGACTACTGGGAATTATTTTTCGACTATTCTGATCTTTTCTGTTCCTCCGACTTGTTCTCATGGACGGACGCACAGAAAAAAGGAGACGTGAAAAATTATCCTCTAAGCTGACATTTGTGGTGATTGTGATGCACGACTGTGGAGAGGAGACTGGTTCTCTGTGTGTGTGTGCACATGTCTGTGGGTGTGTGTCGGGTGACTGTGGGTGTCTGGGGGGGGGTGGGGGTGTTTGTGTGTCTTCACGTCTACGGCGTGTTTGATAAAACGCTCTACAGGCTTTTAGCTGCGTTTCAGGGTTTTTTTTCAGTTCAAATCATTTCGGTTCATCACAGCATGTAACACATTCAGCAGTACACACGCACACACATACACACACACAGCATAAATACACACACCCACTGCATACACACAAAAGTTCTACATATACACACTAAAGAAACGATCTGCTGCTACATGAACATCACGGCCTCACGAGGGACCAGAGATGAATCAACACCTGTCTGACACAAAGTCAACAACATGGAGAAGGTTTACAGATGGTTGTGTGTTTATCGCAGTTTGTTCAGGTGTCCCTATTATTCTGTCCACCACACATCATCTGACGGAATATCTGCAAAGATGTGTATAGAAAATCCATCTAAAAAATATGTAATCTCACAAAAAGCCAACATGTATGTGTGTATTTTATTTAAAATAACCTCACACATTTTATAATTTATATATTTTTATGATTTAGGTCTATTTGGTCACAAGATGTTAATGGTGATATTTTAATATCTTTAATATCAGACTTGAATAATATTTTTTAAAAAAGCACCTTCATCCAAATATTATCTAAACTTCATATATTCCAAATAAATAACTGAAAAACCTAAATATCATATCAATAATGGCGAGAGCGAATCTTAAAAGACATGAAATATTGATTATATAATTGTTTCAATTTTTTAAAAGTCAGTTTTCCTGACGAACATGAACGGATCCACCTCCGAGCTGCCGCGTGGACATGATCTAAACCTATATGTAGTTTTTATAATACTCTTCCTCTTCATCTTCATCTTCCAGAATTAAAAACCAACCCGAGGGTCCCATGGGTGCCCCCCCCCCCCCCCCCCCACCCTCTGCAGGGCGCCCATAGGCCTCCTGCTGTAACCGCAGTCTCTGAAGAAGAGACTGAGGCCTCGTCACTAAAGCGTTTAATGCTTCGAATGAACTCAGCGTTCACAGTCACCTTGAGAGAAAATGATTCAAAAATTGAACTTGAGAAAAGTGTTTTAAACTTTGACTTTTAAAAATCTGATGTACTTAAGTTTGCTTTAAAACGAGGAAGCAAATGAAAGATTTGGAAACTTTCAGTCTGACGTTTTAACGCGTGTCTCGTCTCTCACTGTGTCACAAAGGGATCAGATCCATTTAACAGGAGAAGCTGATCCTCCGTCTTCACCATTCTCTGTCATTTAAAGACTTTAATGGTTCACTTGAGCTGTTGGTTCGAGACCTTGAGGGAAGTCGCTGTGTCCGGTGTCACTTTGAAAAGGTTCCTGGTCCCAGCGTGAAAACTGAGCCCGAGACGAAGAGGCCAAATATCAATCTCTCGTTTTTTTTATCTGGCGAGAATCGCACGTCCTTTAAAAGTAAGAGGGAAAAAATCTGCGCAATAAAAAATAAAAGCCTCTGAGGGGACGTTTAGACCACAGACCCAAAAGTTATAAATTATTATTAAATATATTATTTTTATAAGAAATATAGGGAGAGTCCTCAACTTTAAATATTGTGAAATGTACGTTGTTTCAAATTAACGCAAATGTGAGAATTTGTCATTGATGCTTTTATTATTCTAGATTTCAGATTTATTTTGAACAATTTTTTTTATTATGTCCAAAGTTTGAATGCCTGCACCACACTTGTTTTAAACAAAAATATTACTACACAGGCCACTGCGTTTTTTATTTTATAAAAATAAAAATAAAAAAGTTCAGTATCTTGGCTCAAACTTTGAACCCTAAATATTTAAAATTGCTTATTAGAATAATGTAACAGGAAAATGAAAGCAGACTAAGTGTAAGTTTTCAGTTTCTTGGTGTAGTTACAGTCACAGTTAATTTCCAAGAGCCCAACGAGCTGCAGAAAGAAACCAATAGAATAAGTGTAGGCAATCCAAACCTCTTTCAGCCACTAATTATCATTTTATAATTTACACTGTGAGGATTCATAAAAAGCAGTGACCATGCAGCAGGACCGACAGGAAGTGGCTGCACCTTATGAAGCCAGAATAAAAATAAAATAATAAGGTATAAAAGAAACCAGAAGCAGCGCGTTAATACTGTGAGTGGGGGGAACTTCAGGGCCACATAATAATCTGAATAATATTATTTAAAAAGATTGGGATTAGATGAATGGCCTCACCACCAGGAGGGTTTTTTACTTTGTTGTACAAAAGAGGAGAGGAGTTCGTTTCTCCGTGTTTACCTGCGTGTGTTTTGCGTGTAAATGCGGGTTTATCCACGCCATTGACTAGTGGAGAGGTGGCTGCTGGGAAATGAGTCCTGTTTATTGCGGCCCATTCTTCTAGTTTGGCTTAGGGAAAGGATGGACTGTCACTAACTGGGGGCAGAAGAGAAGAGGAGGGTTTTCTGTACAGATGAAGGGTGGAAGGGGAAAGTAAAAAAAAAAACCAAGAGTCTCTGCCTCGCACACAAACATCAGGCCCAGATTAAGCTGCATGAGACACAATAAACCCGGAGACATTCAGCACTGAGGCAGTCAGTTGTCAGTTCACCGAGTCAGAGCTCATGTGTCAGTGGGATTTCAAATGCGTCAAAGCTCCTATTTTTATAACCTTGTCCTGTTCCAGATTAGTTGGAACAAAAATGGAAACTACAGACTTTAAATAATCTGGTTTTGAGATTAGGTTTGGATTGTTTTTTGTGTAATCGCCTGAAAGTTGGATAATATCTTTTTCATATAAAATTAAGATATTTTCACTAATTTCTAAAACAAATAATCAATTAAATTGATCACCTTTTTGTTGGATTAGGACTGAGAACTATTGTACAGAAGGTGTAACAAGCTGCCATTTGTTTCCTTAAAGAAAACGTATTGAGACTGAATGAAGCTATTTGTTTTGGTTCGTCCTGTGCATCAGATCAAGGCCCAGTTGTAGATTGATAAAAGTAAAAACGTCACTGGTGGAAGTGGGACAACAAAACGTTTCCTCATCCGGGACGAATCATATTTTCTTTCACCGTCTTTTTTTGTGCGTAATAGATTTAATACCTCACGTGATCCTCAGCGTCTGCACTGGGAAACCAAGTCCAACAAGGCTACAAATAATGAGCATTTATTTAAAATGTTAAATATTTGTATGTAATACTGCAGTTATTGTCAAGTGTATCTCTGATGCATTGTGTTGAATTAATCCAAAACAGTTTACTCTATGTAGCCTAGATGGTGTGTGTGGCCCATGCACGACAATTAAGATGCGTAAAATCACTAATAATTTATAACATTAACCATGAAAATATTGTCTTAATTTTCTCTAAGAATTTCCATATATATAGCAATAATCTTCACTCTGGTGCAAATAATCTTTGGCGTTTTAAATCGACTCCAAAAGCCCTTAACCCTGCATTCAAAAACCTGCCACAAACATCTGCTAATAATTTGGAAATGCATGAATTGTTTATAAAGCTACACTTTCTAAAAAACACAGTCCTCCCCTCGTCGACTCTCCTCCATATCTCCCTCACGTGTAGTCTCGTGCAGTTCGCCGAGCAGCGAGCTATTCGCAGCGGGCTTGGAGCGCAGAGGAGCCGGGGCGTGTTTGTGCGCGGCCGCCCTGCTGGACCCTGACAGCGGGGACTGACAGCACTTCCCCTCGTGCCTCTGCAAAACGAGCTCCCAGAGAAACAAATGCCTTTCACAACACCGAGCCGGCCATTAACACTGATTTATGCCGGGTCCTGTTTCACTGTTTCCAAAACAGTCGTGGTCTTTGTGGAGACGCGAGCCAAAGTTATCAGGGCCTCTACCTGCATGTGACACATACACGACAAACACAAACACGCAGGCTGCAGCCGCAATATGTATCTTAAGGCGCGCGCACAGACCCGAGTCATGGCGAACACTCCGCACACTTCATCCAACTCCATCTCCCTCCAATATTCCACATCCGCCTTTTAATCATTACTGCAAGCTGGACCATCTGTTTCTGCACTGACCTGCCTCCCCCCTCAAACCACTATCAGCAGGCCTGTGTGATATGGGAGGACGTACGAGCAGCACGTCACTTGTGGGGACAATTTACGCGTCTTTTCAGGTGGTTTTAGTTTGGGTTGGAGGGTTAGTTTGTACAGACACGACGTGGCGCAAAGCAGAAAAAAACAATGCGCAGTGATAGCACACGGAAGGGGCACGAGAAAGTGACGTGTAGCTGCAGGTCAGATCTCCACAGAGGCCTGAGAGCTCGAGCTTTTTTTTTTGTTTGGTGCTATTAAACAATTAGAGTAGAAATGAAAACCCCCTCTCACACACGCGTGGACACTGTCGTGCGTAAAAACCCAAAGTTGGATAAAATGCAGTGCAACAATCAGAAGTAACCGCCCTCCATGCAGCCATGCTTACTTTGTTGCTCTGTAATAGACCGTATCCCCAGAATATCTGTCACAGAGTGCGACGAGGGCCATATCCTGTGCATGGCCATGTGTCCGGGGAGGGTGGGCATGCCAGGGGGAGTGGGCACTTTGGAAGTCGGGTATGAGTATAAGTGGTTGTAGGGTAACGTTGGTTGTGGCGGGGGATGAGGCCCCTGCTTGCCGGACTCGTACTGACTCTGCTGGGACAGATTCCCGATCTTGTTCCGCAGGATCCGACTGATGGAGCTGACGGAGGGGAGGTTGAACTTGTCGCAAACCCCGTCGGCGAGTAGCCTGTCCCGGATCTCCCAGGCAAAAATCCCCGGGTCCCTCTGCTTGTATGTCCGTATGTGCTTGACCACGGTGGGTGTGGTGACCCGCGGCTTGCTGCCTCCGATGGCCCCCGGGAGGATGGAGCCCGTCTCGTTGTAGCGGGCCAGGATCTTGCTGACACAGCCGTGGGAGACGCGCAGCTGCCGGCTAATGTCACAGGGTCGAATCCCGAGCTGGGCCAGCTCCACTATCCGGAGCCGGATGGCGTTGGGGAGCGGCCTGCCGTTGACGAAAACACCGCCGAGTTGGTTCACCTCGCCGAAGGCTGGCTCTGGTGTCAAAATCAAACACACACAAGAGCATGAGAATGAGAGAGTGAGTCACTGACCCAAGGCCCAGCACAGATTCAATAACCACTCATTCATTGGGTCTTTTTCCAATTAATGTAATTATATAGAGTCAAATAAATAAGGTGTGAAACGCTCATGCAATGTTTGGTTTTTTTTGCCATTCATAAGACTAATGTCTAACCAAAAATAGATCCCAAATCCAGTTGAACCCATCATTGCGCAAAGGTGCATATGTTTGGATTTTAAGTGAATTCACCAGAAATCTCTTCACAGCTAAACAAACCTCTATCTCTGTGAGTTGTGTGCAGCTTAATGTTGGTTTGTCAACTAATCGCTGAAAGATACACACGCTGAATTTCACGCGGACGTCCTGTAGTCGATGCTAAAGCCTGTGCGTAACTGGCACATGTACCGTTTCGGTCTGCTGGTTCCTCCCCTGTGGATCAACACCTAAACTGTCCCTTCAAAGCACCTCAGACAGACAACACCTCGCCATGTTCCCCCACCTTGCCTACAGGACGTTGGACAATTCGCTGCATCCCTGAGCAGGAAAAAAGAAAAAGAAAAAAGAACCCCGATCCAACACTGAACTCACCCATAGTGTTAAAACCGCAAATGAAGAACACGGTGTCCGGATTGTGCCTCCTGCGTGGATCCTGCTCCGCGTCCAGCGTGTCCACCGTCCAGAGCCGCGTCCAAGAAAATGTTCTCGTGCGATAAGGAACAAGAGGGACAAAATTCTCGGTCTGTTTCCTGACGGCGCTGGAGACAGGCTTACATTTCAATCTGTGGAAATCGGGAGGCTGGACTTCCAACTCTTCTCTCCCCGCCGATTGGCTCCGCTCGCCGATGGACGCTCGGGATTGCTCGGAGCTGAGTCGCCATTGGTCCAGAAGTTTGACATGACAAGTTCACGGAGACACCCCCGCCGTCCTCCCCCCCACCCCACCCTCCCCAAGTCCTCCTCCTCGCCCTGCTCTGTCCCATCACAGAGCAAAGCTGGGGATATACCACCATGAATGCGTTTGTTATTGAGACACGCGGTGAGTATAAAAAAGCAATATCAAGATTTTGGATTAGATCTGGATCTTTTCAACTTGGATGTGAGTCTAAATAAAGAAATGCGCAAAAAAAAAACCTCCAGGGACCATCGCAGAGAAAACGCCAACTGGAAAATAGTAATATTTCCATAAAATCGCACAGTTATGCACATTTTAACCACACGTTTAGCTGCCATTAATTATATTAACATTCGTGTGTAAGTTACAAAGACGAATCCTTTCAAAACAATAGAAGAGCCAACCTCTGCTATGAAAGCAAAAAGGTGGAAAAGCTAACTTCGGGTGGCTTTACGCTCCACTGCCCTTCATCCCAACTTCTTTTAAATGGCACCATTAAGGAAATGGAAGGAGAGTGACTGATTGGTGTTAAATAATGTAACCGGCTGGGTGATGTTGAGAAAGTGTGCCTCCGTGCACTGGATTATTTTGACGCTCTTAAGTGTCTGTCGCCCGTGTATTTTTATTTTTTACTTTTCCATCACCAGCCAAACACGCCAAAAACAAATCCATCCAGCGCCGGGTGATGTTTGGCTGAAAATGAGGCGAAGACAACACAAACATGTTTAACTTTTAAAAAAGATTCTGCCTGGTTTAAAAATAAATGACAGAGTTAAACCGCCAGATTTAACTCGTGTCTCAATTTAAATATTATATTTTTTTTTGACCAGGGTGAAACGAACATTACTCTCTCAAGTGTTTTTAATACTTCTGTTTTATCTTTTTCCTTTTCAGACAGCAAAATAATTTGATTTGCATTAAGCCATTGCGCCGGACATCAGGCCAAACGTTTACTCCTTCTGTGCCAAATTACGCACAGCAAGCGTTTATGATATGAACGTTTCTGGAGCTCACGTATGATAAATTAATTGCCCTTTAGGTTCCAACCTTTACATAATTACACACGAGGCTCATAGCTTGCAGAGGAATATCTTAAAAAAGGGGGATTATTTCTCACTTTACTGCCCCTGCACACATGGACCGGCTGCGCAGAAACCCCCCATTTGCAGGCCAATAAGAAAGATTTGTTGCTTCCCGACACGAGAAACAAACACACACCATAACTTTGCGCCTTCACTCTCTCTCTCTCCCCTGGTTTGACACATGCTTTGGGTTTTCTCGTGTCATATTTTCTGTTCTTTTTTTCAACAAAAAAAAAAGGCCACAGCGCGTGACTGACCTGCATCTCCCAACGACCTGGAGGGATCAACGTGCATGTAAACATCAAACAGCGCAGCCACGCAGCCGTGCAGTTTGGAATATGGTTGGAAACCACGGCTGACATTAAACACTGAGGCTGCCGTGAGGGGCCAAAGTGTACACACGGTGTGTCTCGCTGTTTGTTCCAGCGCGCTCAGCTCAGCTCAGCTCTGTGGGCTTTAGAGTAAACTCACTGTTACTATGCTTTAATCGTTTCCCACATTTCCAGGCCTTAAATCTCTGCAACTGCACAGATCTCCCCGTGCGTAAAAATACAACTCTGTTTTTAAAGAGGCGTGAATTAACGCTTTCCTACAGCTATGTTTGGTTGCATGACGCGTTATTTTTCCTCAGGACTCGGGGACATTAGTGGACTCGTTTTTAAAAAAACACCGTATGGCTGCTCGGGCCCCCCCACCTGCCCACCCTGCCCCAACTCCCCGGCCACTAATGCGTTCAGGGATGATGTTTACCGTGGGGGAAACGTGCTGAACTGGTTTCCACTGAGGAGCCTCTGGTGGCTGAAACAACAGAAGGTCAGCAGCGAGGGAGCAGAGGTCCCATCCCACTGCTCCATCTCTCACTGAGCACACACTCATCCCCATTAGTAGATGTCCAGCCGGACACTGCAGCCACATGTGTGTGTGTGTGTGTGTGTGTGTGTGGGTGGGGGTGGGGGGGCACAATGAAAAATAATAATTGTATTCCATGTGTTTATTTGATAAATGATATCACACAACTGGAATTCATCGGCATTAAATTGAACAATAAATTGATGCAAAATAATTGAACCCATGGCGGATGCATTGTCACATCACAAAGTTATTAGATTAGATCCCCTCGGTGATTATCTTAATAAAAGTACTATAATAATTGTAATTATATCAGGCTGTGTGTCAAAGGTATCATAGTGATAGATATTAATAATTGCAATAATATTAATATTTTTTTAATCAAATGGGCCTGTTGAGGGGAGAAGTAGATAATCCTCATGTGTTTGTCATTATCTCGTCATGTAGCTCTGGACCAGTGGATTGTTTCATGTGCTGTGAGCAAACTTTAACAAATAACCACCAGAAATATAATTTTTTTCCCCCTCCAATGTATTTATTTTCCCTCCGTCTGTCCGTGCACGCCACGCCGGTGCTAACAGGCCTCCACCACGCATGACTGGAGCCACGGCTGTCACACGCCAGCACCGCGCACCAGCCCGAGCCCGAGCCCGTCCATGTCGAATTGAACAGCTCAGACCGTCTGTGAAGGAAACGCATCACTTGTCTGACAAATTGTGTAACGATGGACTCGAGAGCTTCGACAGCAGCAGGTTGACTCACACGTGTCCTCGTCCCGCACAGCGGCGGGTGGCGGAGCACAGGCTCGTGCACACGGTCTGCGGCGGAGGGCCTCCACACTTCACCAATATCGGTCTGCATTATTCATAGCTGCAGGTGCATGAACAAAAAAGTCAGTGAACGTTACATTGTTGTCTGTAATGTAGGTTATCCAGTCACATCCTGCAGGAAATACTTTCTTGCCACATGCATGACTGGATTCGACCGTTTCCAACACACTCTGCTCTTCTGTGCGTCTGACGCTTTTACGGATTTCGTGCAGAAGAAAATGCAAAGCTGCGGTTCCGTGACACGAAATATGTGCCTCGATGATTTAATGCATGAGAGACGTTTAGCAAAAAATCATATTTACTCACTCGTGTCCGGCAGTTTTTGCAGAGCCACAGTGTCATATTCTTCCTCTTCATAAAACTCCATTATATTTTATGAACGTGTTCAGATAATTCAAGTCAAGAAGTTACTATTGTTTGGTTGGAAGGTAATGTAACATGATATTATGGGATTAAATGTTTGTGCGATTAATCCACTGATCTGGTACAATGGAATCGTAATATTTCGTTTCATATTTCCCATTAATTCTTGTTTGTTTGCTGTTGTTTGCAGATCTGTTCCTCTAATCTTCAGATCAGCAAACACAACCTGAAGGGTGAAGCTGAATATCATGAATCATCATGAATCTCTGCGCTCTGGAAGTTAGTTTGCACGTGTACCTAAATCACAGCTTTTGTATATTTGTTTTCACGGTTAGAGATTTAATAATGACTCAACATGGAGGGAGGAGAGCGTGTGAGCCAAATGTATTTTACTGTGGTAATGTTTTCTGTCTTTGTTCCATTAAGGTCATGGTCAAACCGAGAGACCTTTAAAAAAGTCACCAAAAAAATCAAACTATGCAAATCGTGCTTCATTCAAATCTAAAAGAAAAGTAAAATGAGAGAAGAACATGTTTTATTCTGCTTTGATGAGATAAGTTGTGCTTTTATTGATCCTCCGTGGAGGAAATTCAGAATCCATACACCAAGGTACAGTAGCAGCGAAAGGGGAAACTGTAAATAAACATGTGAATAATAATATAAATATTGTATCCACTAAAAGTAGAAATAGATAATATGTATATCAAATATGCAATGTAAAGATTGGGATCAAGGTGGTGTACTTTTACAGTTGTCAAATTCTTGTGATATACAATGTACAAAATGTGCAGCAGGCCTTTAGATGTTAGTGTTTGACAGAAGACTGTGACTTTCACGATGTAATTTTCATCATTAGCAATATAACGAAGGTTGTATAAATGTAAAATAATATGATATGTATTGTTAATGCCTTCAGCAGCACAGTGAGGAGGTAAAACACATAATCAGTCAACCTCAGATTTGTAAAATGTTTTGTTTAAAATCACAACCATGGAGCAAAAAAATCTGTCTTTAAACTTAAAATAAATAACATTGATGTTGATAATTATCTGTATCGAGTGAAATGAACGTTTTAATCTTGATTTAATTTGTGTCCCTGCAGCACAGCCCTGTTTTCCCAGGTCATAGAGTTCACCCACACATCAGCACCGTCCTCCTCCACTGTGAAGGATTTCACTTTTGGAAAATGAAGACATGGTGTTCAGGCGTTGTGCAGAAAACTGTCTGGTCTTGTCAGAGTGACAAACCCCCTCCACAATAAATCACGCAGCGGCTCCAGTCCTGCATTTCTCCGACGCACCGCAGAGATTTGCGCAGGGGACGAGGCTGTGCCAGGAAAAGCGCGCGTGATCCACCTGAGTTTGTTTACCTGTCGGCTCAGAGACGTCAGTAAACTGCGATGACCCAGACACTCCCACCTCAACTATCTGCTCCAGCAAAGTCACTTAACCACCTTTAGATTTTAATAAGCACTTGTTCAACAAGTGGAGACACGAGGATCTTTTTTTAACTCTACAGTTTGTCACAATGGGGAAAAAAAAGAAAAGGCCACACGTCGTGGTAAACAAACAGAACGACGAGTGCAGCAGGATTTCGATTAATTCTGATCGAAAGAAGAGTCTGAATTTTATTTTTGTTCAATATTTTTCCTGTCAGACGTCACCCAGGTCCCTCAGATCATGATGGAGATCAGTTTCATCCGCAGTGGGATTTAAACACGAAGTTTGGCTGCACCACCTCCTGTGAAACGAACCAAAATCATATGTAAATCAATTACATATTTAGTTATTAAGAGTTTATCTTCTTATTTCTACAGTTAATAATACCAGGGAACATCTGTATGTCTGTAAACATCTGGATTGTCTTTCTATTTACTACATATTAAAATGGCCTCGAAATGTGAGAGGTCGTCAATATAGTGAATATTGATTCTACATCGTTTTCACATTTCTGTTTGGAAATCAGAATAATTCCACTTGTAAAATATCGTACGAACATGAAACCTTAAACCTGAAATTGATTAAATATTTAGTATTTATAGTAAAACTATATATAATAACGTTGATGCTGGTAATGGGAGTGAATTCCACCTTTTCCAATAGAACAACAATCCAATAAGACTTATAATTTAATTAATTGTGGCGTCACAGATGTTTATTCTAGAGATTCTAATCTGATCTAAGAGATAAATCTTCACAGGGCCGCAGGACGTTCGGTTGAAAAGCTGAGGCACAAAGAAATAAACTAAATCACTCAACATAGAATCACTTACAACATCAAGTCGATAACATTTCAAATCCATCATCTTAAAACTTAAAAGCAGTGTTGGAAAGTAACTAAGTACATTTACTCAAGTAGAGTACATTTTGAGTATTTAGACTTTCTTGGGTTTTTCCTTTTTTTGCTTGTTAGTCATAACAAATATTTGACTTTTTCCTCAACTACATTTATCTGATAACTCTGGTTATTGATATAAATAATAAACAAATAAATGACAATGTTTTATTATAGATCAAAATAAGACTTTATTGATCCCAGGGATTTAGAAACTACCGAGCAGTTCCCGAAACAACATCAATATACTGAGTCATTATTATATGATAAATGCATTAATAGTTAGAGGCCTGTACTTTAACATTACTACTTTACTTTAGAATGTACTTTATTCTGAAATGGGCCACTCAACACAACGAACAACCTTTTGTGTTTTATTTATACTTATACTTTCTTATTTTTACTTTCTAATATCTAATGTAGGTCTTTTACTACTCATACTGCTAACAGCGTATTTCTACACTGCAGAAGTATTACTACAAGATCGAAGTACTTCTGCATAAAGTTCATTATCAGTAGCGGAATTCATGGGATATTGATTCACCAATAGTTTATAGACAAATAATATGATAAACTGAAATGTTTTCGAGACAAAAACATAATTATTACTGTTGTTGTTGTTATTTTTATTAGTATTATTTATTTGTATTGTATTGGTTGTTTTAGTTAACTATCATTTCCAAAAGTCATTGCTAAACTTCAGACACATCTCCAGTCGGGACACTGAGCTCAGCCAGAGACGCACTGACTGATCCGGTTACTGTAAAAAGAGGAAGCAGCAGAGCGGTGAAATCCAAGCCACCACTAACTGTCCCCTGTGTGTGTGTGTGTGTGTGTGTGTGTGTGTGTGTGTGTGTGTGTGTGTGTGTGTGTGTGTGTGTGTGTGTGTGTGTGTGTGTGTGTGTGTGTGTGTGTGTGTGTGTGTGTGTGTGTGTGTGTGTGTGTGTGTGTGTGAAAGGGAGTGTGTGTGAAAGGGAGTGTGTGTGATATTCAGATAAGACTGCACGGAGCTTTCATGTGAGGAGCTGGAGGGTGACATCTCTTTAACCTGGCGACTCCAACCTCTGCGTCCTGAGCGACACCATTAAAGTCTGTGCGCAGGTTAGCACTTCGCCCGGGTTGAGAGGCGAGGTAACTTTAGCGCGGCCTTAATGAGGACGAGCGCGGGTTAAAGACGTGTGTAGTCGTGTTTCAGAGGCCTGGCCTGGAGTTCAGCCGAGTGCGACAAAAAGGAACAATATTTACGACACTTTTACGCATACATCACTTTGACATCTGTGCGTCTGGCACCTGGCACCCATTAGTATTAAATATTTCATTCCGCCCTAATTTGGACCTTTCTTTGTCCCGCACCGAGGACAGCGGAGGAGAAAAACCCGCAGAGTTCAACCTTTCTGCGCTTTTACGCAGCGTCTCCTTTGTGCAGAAACGTGCAAATGGGGTGTTGATGCAGACCACACCGCCGCGTTACATGCGCCATATAGAGCCGAGGAACGGTTGAGTCATACCTGAGCTGGACTTATATTAAATTTCCTCATGCATTAAGATCCAGAGACATTCCTGTAATTAGTCAGGCCCGGCTTCACCAGTGTTTTACACAGTGTTATTAGATTACCGAGTGAACCCAGTGTTCAGTGTCCTCATAAACAAACAGAGGCCGAGCGGAGTCACGTGCGTGTGTCCGTGTGGAGCAGCGACACACAACTGATGTTGTTTGATTATGAGCCTGATGTCTGAGGAGGAAACGAATACAACGTGGGAATGTTAGAAACTAGAATAACTTTCTTTATATCCTGCTGTTGAATTATGTTTAAATATATTGTATCTGCTTAATTGATAAGGAATATTTCATATGATGACAATGAATGTTCACCGAGGCCTCCTGAATCCAGTCCACGTGCAGCTTGGTGACGCCTCCTGACGTGGAAGCTGATTCTGCTGCTTTTTACACAATTCAATGACAAGTTGCATGAGTTAGTGACACTGCAGGGGGCGCTGTTGAGCACCAGAGAACTGGACACTGAGGAAGAACCTTCTCAAGTTGTTCCCTGGTGTGACAACAACACTGGAGTGTCCCTCTCTGTGTGTCCATGTTGGTCTCAGTGTCTCCAGAGGGTCACTGCCTCTGCCAACACACAACCACACAACCTGCTTATTCCAAGTACAGTGGCGCCATCTAATGGACATTTAGCAAACAGATAAATTGGTATTTCATATTGTGATAGCTCCCCACAGCACCTAGCATTCATGTGGTAAATAGGTTATATCTAGTACTATATATCATGTATTTATATGTTCTGTCTTTCATTAACTGCTACATGTTATGAATAGATATAAATGCCTGGTGAGGTTCTAGTTTTTTTCTGTTTTGAATGTTACACGTTTTTCATTTTAAGCGCCTCCTTGTGTTTTTAGTTCATACTGTGTAAAAGTTTCAGGCACTAATCAACATTTGGTGTCACCGTCCTTTGCCCTTGGTCCTTGACATGAAGGTTGTTTCCAAGCATCCTGAACCTGCCAGAGTCGTTCTGTGGATTCATTGAGTCTCAGTGTTTTCTGTTTCTTCGTGGGATCTCAGCCTGACTCCGTGATGCAGGGACCAGGACTCTGTGAGGGACCAGGTCACCTGTCAACAGGCTGATGGTTGTTAAAGCCTCTGGTTGTCTGTCTGTGCTCAGGACTGATGACACGTCTCTCTGATTGTAGGAGAGAACATCTAAAAGTTATGTTTGTAGTTATGTGAATGCTTTTTTGATTATATTTTAGTTTATTTTTATATGTGTGCATTCCTCATGCTTTTATTCATCCTTCTTCTAGTGTTTAAAAAAATCAACGTGCTTTGCTTGTCAATTAAATTGGCTTTTACTTGTAAGACACTTTTAAATGCATAAATCCAAATGAAAGGTCTGGCTTTTAATAATTGATTGATCCAATATTTGAAAATACCTGTAGGCTCCAGTTGTTTGTAGCCTCAGTGACTGATCCTTTGTCTGTTCATGTGCAGGTCTGAATGTGGCTGGAGGTAAAGGTGTGCAGGGGACTCACCTCAGTTAGACAGGGAGCTCTAACTGTAGTTAGAGCTCCCTGTCTGTGGGATGATGTGGGATGTATCCCCACATCATGAAGGACCAGCAGCTGGTTTCATCCTCCCACCACTGGTCACCCCTTAGTTTCACATCAGGCAGCTGAGAGTGAAGAGCAACAGAAGAACCACGTCTGAGGAACAAGCCTCAGGTGTTTTCCACCTGGCAGATAAAGACTGAGGTGAACTTCATCCACAGTGTGTGGTTTGAATTTAAAGGTTGAAGCAGGACCATGTCTGTCAGTTTCAATGTGTGTCCTCTAGAGGGCGACCACGTATCAAACATGTCTCCAGCAGCAACAACAGGTTCAGAGGCTTCAAATGTTGATAGTGCACAGAAGTAAAAAGTTTTTATTTTCAGAAAGAACTTTGTAACAGATTAAAGTTACGTCCTTTACTTCTTTTATCAAACAGTTAGCTTCTTTACACTGTGACTGAAAATCACTTTCCTTTGTTTCCACAGGTTTTTTCATGAGAACAAAATCTGGAACATGACTGAAAAAGATGGAAACACAAACTGTTTAGAATGTGAGTTTAATTCAGCCTGATTCTGTTTTATTTATTTATTTCATATTTTCATCTCACTTATTTTCTGTGTCTTAGTGTCTATGTTCTCATGCATGTCAGTGGACTCACAGTTTGTTAGTTCAAAGCTTTAACTGGAACAGACACGAGACAACAATGAGTTCAGTGACTATATTGTTATCACAAGTTAAACACTTGTAAATTAAATCTTGTTTGAAAAAGACCACTATCGTACTTTTTTCTGGAATTGGTCTTGATATAATTAATAAAGGAGCTACTCGTCTATTTTGAACAATATACAAGTGTATGAATAATAAATATAATTAAAGATGAGCAGTTCTGATCATGTTAAAATGTTAAATATAGTTGTGTTTCTTCCACACAGAGCTGATCTCACATACAGAGATAGACTGGGCTGATGGCAGCTGTGGAAACAACTCAGCTGAAAAGTAAGTGATATTTCTGAGAGACTCCTGTTTACGTTTGCGTGTTTTATAATCTGTGTCCCCAGAGGGAATATAACTCAAGTTTTAATTTTTAACAACCATTAATATGAATGAATCAATGACTGACCACTGCTGGTAATCTAGATAAATAATCAATCACACCACAAGCACAGAGATTAAAAGTAATATTGCAAGTTCTAAGTACATTTATTACTTTTACATACATTTGATAATACTTGATTTTTCAAGACAAAAACATTTATAATTTTGTGTTTTCTGAAATCATGACATTTTAAAATATAAAATCAAAGTGTGACATGAATTGAAACCTCAAATGGAAAATGCCAATCAAGAAGTATAATTGTGCTTTTGGCTTCTTTAAAAAACTAAAAGGATTTAATGTGTTAAGCTTCTCTTTAAAACCAATGGTGTTAAGTGGCGTCTCCTTGTGTGTGACAAGTCGTTCTACACGTGGTTTCTCTTGATTTCTATTTCAATAAACACACTTGATTGTCGTAATGCTCATGTTGATGTTCCAGGATCGTTCTCTCTTTCCTGTGTTTTGTATCTTCTCTTGTGAAAATCCCATTGGTACACACTGGCTTTGTGTCTTAAAGCATCAGACAAACAAACCTGACTTGTGGACACACACACACACACACACACACACACACACACACACACACACACACACACACACACACACACACACTGAGCAGCAAACACACAGCTGCTGCTTGGTCAAGCCGCCTCACAAGACCCCAGTTTACTACAGAGAGTGATGTGGCGGCCAAGTAATTATCCCCTGCTGCCCCTCTCCAAAATGCTAATGGTATTTACAGGACAGGGGGAGAGGAGCGAGGACGGCGGCGGCGGCGGCAGGTGCAGCTGCTGGAGCGTGATGCTACACTAAAGCCATCACGCTGTGCTGTGGAGTAACAGAGGCCTCATTGTGGCTGTAAAGGTGACGGACAATCAGACTGGAATCAGATAAACATCTCAGGGGTTTAATCTCTGCACTGGTCTTAATGTAAAGTACCAGTTCAGGGCTGGAGGTACTGAGGATGTCAGCAGATGGCACAGTGGTAACATGCTGGATGTTGTGTTAAATGAATATTTACTTTGATATGAGCAGTTAAAGGGACACTCCACCAATTTAACATATACAGCTTCTTGCATTCATCATCAAAAGTTGCCTGTTAATCAGCCGACTTCTTTGTTATCTCAACTTTGGCCTGAGACTTGAAAGAAATAGCCAAGTGCTGTTCAATTTTTAAATCCAACTCTTTTGAGGGAAGATCGAATCAGAGGACATTGTTCTTTTATTTGCAGTCACCTTTCATTTGAACCGATGGGCCCAGGAAACATCCAGATACTGACCTGAGACTTAAATTTACTATATGGACACAACAATACAGAAATGTACGAAGGGGCCTCGTGGTGCATTCATTGTCTCTATTAGAGATGTCAGACATATAAAGACATAAAAAAATACTCTGCTCTCCTTGAAAAAAAGTCTCAAAATCATTTATACTCCATTAATGCTCAGTGAAGAAATAACAACATTTGAATGAGCAAAAATATTTGCATCTCAAAAGTTGTCTCCTAAAAAAAGTAGATTTTTCAGTGGAGGTGCAATGGAGGTTTAGGTTTTTCCATTTTAGGTTTGTTGTAGCATTTCCTGTTCGGCTTCCAAATGTCAAACATGTTTACTGATATGAACAAAGCACTGATTTAAGGTGAGAACAAAGAAAACTGTCTCTTCAGCAGATGAATGTGAAAACGGTCCCCCAGTGTCAAACTGCACATCATTCTGCAGGGGGACAATAACCAAAACACATTTTTTAGTTAAGAAGGAAATTGAAATTTTAACATCTGAGTGAATCACACTCTGTGGTTCACTTGTTTTTTAACTCATGTCTGCAAAGCTTTATTTGGACTTCCCCTCGTTGCTCGGGTGAAAAATGTTCAAACTGTCTGTTTAAGCAGCTGATTCCAGAAGCGAGCGAGTGGAGTCCGGGGTTTGTCTGAGGAGGGATTGGAGATGGAGAGCTGAACAACAGAGTAAATATTTGGCAGTGGAGAGCTCTTGGGGCTGCAGAGGACCCTCTCCGGCTGAAGCCTGTGGGTGTTAAATAGATTAAGGGGCTGCTGGGTCATTGTGGACAGAGAAAATTCCCGCTCTTTGGACATGACTTCTCTTTGCCTGTGCGTGTTTTTGCTCTCCAATCGAGTGCCCTCTGTAAACTATCCACTCAGCAAACCTGCGCTACTGTAATCCGCTGGTGTTTGTCAACCACTGGAGGCCGATGTGTACACAGAAAAGGAGCCTGAAGGAGGGCATGGTTCTCACAGGGTTTGGTGATAACACATTATCATCATAAAAGTTGCTGGGTATTGTTTGTTTTCAGAGGAAACGTGTGCGTAATGTGCGTAAACGTTTTTAAATGGGGGGAAAAAACAAGCGTTAAAGGCTCGTTTAGGATAAATCTGGGTCACTGACTTTTGCTGAGCTCTGAAAATCTAAAGAGGAATTTAAAAGGAATTTAATACGTCCTGAATCACACGTGTAATATTGCCCCGGACTATGGACTTGGCGGCCGGAGACGCAGAGCAGTAGATAGTGTCCCAGATCCCATTCAGCTCCATTCAAAACCATGACAACACGGAACAAGCTCGGATTTATCCTGCAAAGTTAAAGGACATTGTGCCTGGGCGTCAATCAGGCATTATTGCGGGACTAAACAAATGCAAAATCTTGACTGGAACAAATGCTTCCAACGGGTCTCGGACGCGGGGCTACATTTTCCCCTTTTGTTCCCCTCCTCTGGTTGGCATGTATTTGTGTTCCCTCTCGTCCGACCACCCAGGACGACTGGGGAGGCATGTTCCACCACCACTCTCCGTCCCCGGCCTCATGCACCGCGCTTCAAGTGGATAAGGGCCTAATATCAATATCAAATACGAGTTAAAAACAGCAGCAGCCCCCCACATAAGGCTGGATTCACGCTTTGCATTTAATGCGTTTTGTGTGTCTGGATGGAGCCAAGATATCAGCCTGTAGGCGTCAGAATGAGTGGAGGAAGATCCGCTGTGTTCTCCACGAAGGAATCCATTTGTTTCACTATTAAATGGCGTTAAAATGCGCAGTAAATTGCGCATTTCTGAGCCACAGCGCTTCCTTTAGGTTCTGTGCGTAAAGTAAGATTAATTATCGATAATTCATCTTGATTATCAATGAATAAAATCCTGTCAGCAAAGATCAGTCATCGCTTCAATTTGTCAGAAACTTGTTTGGAACTTCAAGTTGGACATAAAAAGTCTTTATTGTACAATTAATTTACTTTAGCAATATTATACTTTAAACCAGGTATTTAGTTCCATTTTAGACCATTTATAAATATTTTATAAAACACCATAAAGTGTAGTTGTAAACAAAAATGTTTCCTGTCATCAGCAAAAAGCTTCAGGGTCAAATTCTGCACGTGCAAAACATTATTGAGGACATTGAAACTTTAAGCTATAACAAAAACACATTGGAAAGTGGAAACTGATTTTAATTCGATTCTTATCAGATATAATGACAGCAAATCCTATAACAGGACAATAATTCAGTTTCATTCACTGGCAAGAAATACACCTTCATGACACATATGTTAACTGGTGTTAATCAGTAAATATTATTTTATAAAACAAAGCTATAAAGTATAGTTGCAGGTGTAAGGACATTTTAAGTGTTTTTTCGTTATTGTTCATTATTGCACTTTCAATAATTGTAAATTCTCTTATGAGGACATAGTTTACATTAATCCAACTGTGTTTTTCTGTGCCAGGAGTAGTTATACTGGGTCAAAAATATTCAAACTAAATATCAAGTTTAGCATTTACAAAAATCCTGAGAGTATTATCATCTTAAATCATCCAGAAAAAAGTGTAGAAAAAGGACGATTTTTTCTGAAAACAAGAAGCCACATGCTCGAGAATCCATCACCTTCCATAAAAGTGCACATTTCTCACGCCTGTAATTAATACGCCTCTAATGGACGTATTAGTTAAACCAACTCTCAGGCTAATTGCTCACTTTGTATGCAAATGCTGGACACGTTGTTCTGGATGAGAGGAGGGAGGCAGTGAGGGAGGAGAGGAGGATGGGGTTGGGGGGGGGGGAGAGGGCTGATGATGGGACGGCCTCTGTTGTCAGTTGCCACCCAAGACGTGATTCAGCTCCAACAATCACCATTATCTGTTTCCCCAGTTTGACGATACGGGGCGAATCTGTAATGATGACGAGTGTTTCCTTCGCTCATTGTTGAGAGGAGTTTTTTTTTTTTTTTGTTCCACTCGCAGCCTCCACACCTACCGTCATTGGGTGACAGCACTCCAGCCTTTCAGGTACCCAGCGGAGGAGGAGGCTTTATAAGCGCGCAGGCTTGTGTTTGCAGCTTATGGAGAACTGTTTGTGTAAACACTGAGCCCAGTGCGCACACACACACACACAAACACACACTGGTGTTTGGACAGTGCGTAAAGTGGAGAGGAGAGAGAGAGAGAGAGAGAGAGAGAGAGAGCATCCTCCCTGGACAGGCTTACTCTGAGTGCTTGTTTATTTCCTAAAAAAACAAACTCACAACCCCTGGACTGAGTCTGCACTGGCACGAGGACGCGACATGGCTGCACCGACCAAGTTCAGCTTCTCCGTCAGGAGCATCCTGGATCTGCCCGAGCTGGAGACGGTGCCCGGCTACTCCTCCTGCTCCTCCAGCTCGCCCTACTCCTCCTGGATGGACTGCGACCGGAGCCCCTGCATATGTAAGTGCACGTTTCAAGCCATTTTGGTGATGATGCTGGGTTTTACTAATCCACCATGTCCAGTGTTTAATGTTAAGTATTAATACGCTTTATTTTGACATTTCTAATAACGTTTATTAGGAGAATGGATGTTAGAAGATTGTGGGCCTTCCTCAGAAAATAATTTGGATACATAGAAGAATGGATGGATGGATGGATGGATAAAGATGGATAAAGATGGATGGATGGAAAGAGATCAATAGATAGATGGATGGGTAGAAAGATGGATGGATAGGACAAAGAGATATAGATAGATGTGTAGATGGATGGATAGATAGAGGTGGATAAATGGATGTATGGTTGTCGATATAGAAAATTCAATGTGTATAAGCTCTATGTATTATGATATTATTTCTATGTATAGAAGTGTGGACTAACCTGTATATATTTAGATGGACAAATACATGAATGGATGTAGACAGATGGAAAATGTAATGTGTAATGCTCTATGTTTATTATCACGTTATTCCTATATGTGGACTAACCGGTGTTTATTCCTGCAGCCTCGGATGAAGGCAGCCTCGAGGCCTCCCCGGACTCCACCAAGCCGGACGACTCGTCCCTGGACTCGGAGCCCGACAAGAGCAAGAAGAGCAAGAAGCGGCGGGTCCTGTTCTCCAAGGGCCAGACCCTGGAGCTGGAGAGGCGCTTCCGCCAGCAGCGCTACCTGTCCGGCCCGGAGAGGGAGCAGCTGGCCCGGCTCCTCAGCCTGACCCCGACCCAGGTGAAGATCTGGTTCCAGAACCACCGCTACAAGATGAAGAGAGGCCGCGCGGAGCTCCTCCACGACGCGGAGATGGCGCAGCATCCCCCGGTGCTGCGCAGGCTCGTCGTCCCGATCCTGGTGCGGGACGGGAAACCTTTCCACACCTGCTTACTGGACACGGAGAAACCCGGGTGTTTGCCCCATTCCTTCCCCTTGGCCTACCCGGCTCTGCAGCACCCCTCCCCGCTCGCTCTTCCTCCCAGGTACCAGCACTTTCCCACCGCGGCGGCCTCCAGATTCGCCTGGAGAGACTTTTGGAGCGACTCTGTTCACTTTAACTCTTTCAAATGAAGGCCTCATCTTTTTGTTTTTTGAATTATTCATGCACAAACTCATTTAGAATCGCATCAAATGTTTTCTGAATGTTCAGCAGATTTTCGAGCAACTTAAACATTTAGATTTTTAGAACCAAACGTATTTTTGCACATTTTATTTTTGCATATCTATTTTCTCTACGTGGGCCTCATCGGTGTGGCCTGGATTTTGAATTATCCGCCGGGATAATGTACTTGTATGTTTTTTTAAGCCGTTTAAACACAATATTTGTATGAATAACTTGATGGCAGATAATGTACAGTAGTGTTCATTAGGCGCTGATAGAAGAGGTATTATTATTATTATAGCCTGAATGTTTGAAGGAAATTTTATGTTATTTGTTGTTTGAAAGTTTCTTTCACTTGTTTGAACTGTTTCTATTTGTGAACAAAAATTATTAATAAAACTCTCACATATTTTGTATTTTAGTGTAATGTGTTTTCTTCTTTCAAGTTTATCCCCCAAATCTTCATATATTTCCTGAATCAAAGCAAATTAATGCAGAAATACTCATTTTATTTGATTAATTCAGCTGTTTTTAGTTGTTTTTCCTTTTAGAAATAGTGTTGAAGCTCTTGAACGTTCTCCATTTGGGCTTAAAATCTGTTCAGTTGTTTTAAAATCATACATTTTAGTCTAAAATATATAGAATTTGTCAAATCTAAAAGATGTAGCAGGTCATGACAGGGGCTCAGGGGCCTTTCTAATGGTAAAGGAAACTAATTATTCAGCCAAAAGCTGAGCAAACATTTCTCCTAAAGAGACTGGATTTGCTTAAGCATAAGAATAGGTGGCCAGTAAACATCCCTCACTATAGCTCCATGTAGTCGTCTGGGCCCATGGGCTGCTTTCCCCTTTTATACTGTGAACTTTTGTTATTCTGAGGCAAGTGGGACAAATGCAGCGACTGGAGCTTCGTTCATGTTCTGAGAGGAAGGAGAAATAAGGAGTTTTAAAGGTGCAACAGGCTGAATTAAAGGCAGGTGACTGACTGATCTTTAATATTTTATTAGATACAAGAACAGGGGGAGTAGAGGAGGAAGATGCTATGATAAGCAGAACAGGACGATCACAGAGGAGCTTATATAATGTTTTTTCTCATGTTTTTATTTACAGTGCACCCAGGCCTGTTCAAAACAACCCTTAACAGTAACTTACATCGACATAAAGTGTGTGGGAAAACTCCAATAGTGCATATTTTCACATTGTCAGATATCCTCACATACACTCGATCCATTTCCGTGTGGCAGCGTCGCCTCGTCCAAGCCTCCCCAGTCTGGTTTGAATGTTTTATAATGAAGAATATGCTTCAGTGTTTAAAATCATGTCAGTATTTCATCGGTGACGAGGGGGGTCTTCTGCTTTCACGCCCCCTATAATGTTGTTTGCTCGTCCTGTGACCCTGCAGCCCATCGTCCCTGTCACCTGGCCCTTTGTCCCCCTCGCTGGGGCCACCTTGTATCACATATGGAGGGGACTGGCCGAACCCCTCAGCTCGCTGCATCTTCCCTTAAACACTCTTTTTGTCTGTGTGTCTCCGTGTGAATGGACCATTGTCCCCCATCCAAAAGGGACCTAGACAAAATCTTTAGTGTTTCAATTCCCGTGATGTTTAATCAGTCCCTGCGACAAATTTATGAGGTTTAACTGCACAATGGTGTTTTAGAGCATCTTGGGGTTTAAGGGTGACAAAGACAGGCTTTTAGAGGTTGCCATTGGTTTTTTAAGTTGGTCCGAAGAATTGACTGAAAAGGATGGGTTTGTATTAGCCTGCCCATCCTATAGTTTTACTCACTGCTCTGCCCCACAGGGCCTCTCTCAGCAAAGTTATAAGGTCGACGTAAATAAGGCCACAGGAGAAGTATTGTCGAGATGATGCAAAGAACATTTAATGTGTATTTGGTTTTAATGGCCTCCGGACTTAAAAACACTGATTCTATACTTCTCAAATTCATATTTTTGCTGGTTAAAAAACATTTCAAACACTAAAGTCTCCCCATATTGAAAACTTTTCATTGGACAGATTTTGTTGTGGGTCGTTTTGGTCCAGTGATCGTCTGAAACTTTGTTTAGTCTAAAAACATCCAACTGTTTATATACTCTTCTAATCTCTGGGTTCATTTCTACATCTCTACCCCACATAGAAAATATAAGTTATTGTTCTGTGTGTAAAGTAAATATGTTAAAAGAAGAATGACAAAAGTTTTAATTTAAATATATTTGCCATCTTTCAAAAGCAAAACATAGCGGGAAATCAAAAATAGACCTTCTACATATAGTGAATAAAACTAATATTTATATGTTAGACAAGATTTAGATAAATACTCAGGTAAGACTGTGTTCGTGCATGTTTGGACATATGTGACTTGTCTTTTCATTGCTTGTGTATGAACTAGGGTAACTAAGACTTTGTTTTACGATAAAGAAACATGTATTGTTGTGGATGAATAAAATGCGAAGTGTAAAGAGACAAAACATTATATTAAACCAACACTGATGATTAAATAAGTAGTGTAGCCGAGTGATTTGCATGAGTCTGTGTGAAACTCTTGGAATAGATGACACAAAAATAATGCAGCTGAATGTGTTCATTTCTCTTTCAACTTGTCTGGTTGTGATTTCTTTAAAAGGAAACATAGTCCTACAATCCACATTAGGGCTTTTTTTCATTTCTGGTGATGTTTAAGTATTTAAAAATGTAACAGATGTAATGTTATGGAAGTTTTCTGGAAGCTGGTGAAAGGAGAACTCAGGCAGCAGCAGAGTTTAATGTAGACTTGATGCATCAAGGAGACCAGAAGGTGGATAAATATACAAACGCTAACACAGTAACATGAGGAATTGTCTCCCCCAAGTCTGAAGATGTCTCCCACAGCCTCCCAGTATATCTCCCTCACCCTGTGTCACCCATTCCAACAGCACATCCATGAAAGGCTAGAACTGCTGTCACTCTCTATGTTACATGTAGGTGTTTGCATCCTATTGGACAGTTAAGCCTAAAGTATGAATTCCTAAATCACGTTGTGTCCTTACGTCTTGTCCCTGGTGAAATACACAAAAGAGTTGGAGTTTGTGAGAGTTGAAGTTTGGTGCCTCTCTGTCTGGAGCATCTGAGTTAGATATGAACGTCCATCAACGTAGACACTGTAGTTTGGTCCTTCATCTATAACCTGACCTTGGGTCCTGCTTAGAGATAGAAGGGAGTATCTGTGGAATTAGACAGACACTATTCTCCTGAACAGATATAGTGTAAAATACAATATACATAATATATAGTGGCACATACAGTAATGTGTGAGGATGGTCCAAAACTCCTCAACAGGTAATATCTAAAAAAACAGCTTATAGAGATGTCCTTTATGCCTTACACATTATTAATAATGTAGACATGTAATATTCTTAACTAAAGTCATTCAGAAAGATTACAACTGTACAGTATCAGCTGTAATATGTGCAGTGGAGGTTCCACTGTGATAAAATCATGCTCATAGTTTTGAGACTAGATTTAACTTGGGAACAGAGAATCCTTCATCATATTTTAAATGTTACTCTATACTTTTGATCTATGCATTTAGACTTTTGATGAAAAACGCACAATAAAATCTCTTTATATGGAAACAGGCGAACATAGTTAGTTTTTTTTTATACGTTCCTCCGTCTATAAACTGTAAAACATGTTTTCTTTCAACCTTCAGCTGTTGTATAATAATGTTTTGAATACTTATCTGACAGAATTGCACATTTTAAACTGATGCATAAGTGTTTTTCTTGGATTTTTGCTCCCTGACATTTACATTTTCTCTCATTTACAGACCAACATGAACCTTTATTCCACTAAGGTGGAGCGACAACTTTTCCATCTTCAGCAAATACCAACAACTCCTTCATTTTAAGCCGGTTGTGATCCACGCGTCCACTAGATGGCGCAATAAGACCCAGTATAACTTTGCAAATGACCAAACCCTGAGTGTTTTCTGCGGATGGTGACGTGCAGTACATCCACCAGGGGGCGGGCTTTGCTTTTATCCTCTGAATCCTTGCAAGTGTGTCGCTTTGCAGCTGCTGATTGGGCTTAGGGAGGCAGTGACGTGTAGAGTGACGTCATACACCAGTGTTTTGCTCAAAGGTTACGTTTCAGAGTCACTTTGCGCGAAGTCCAGTGGGAAAGAAAAAACATCATCTACACCTGACTTCGTGCGTGTGATGGTGAATCAAACCAATGTTCTCCTCTTTCTTTTTCACACCTCCTCCTCAGCTGCTGTTGTTCCTCCTGCAGCTCATTTCCTGAGGAGCTGGAAGGAAAAAGGAGGAGAAGTCAGAAAGAGTTTTATAAAAATCCTCAGGAGACTCAGACTCTGTCAGAGCGAAATGAGACAATTAACAACTGATCTCAATTCAAGCAGATGTGAAATGTTTATATTGATGTAAAGAAAGTGTTGTTTTTTTAATAGGAAAGAATCACTTCCCCTCGTTGCACTGCTTCCTTTTATTCTCTGGAGTATATCATGCACCAATCAGTTCATAAACAACAACCTGCAGCCTCGATAACAAAAGGCTCGATAGCCCCATACCCTCCACTTCACCGCGTCCTCATTATTCGGATGAATTAGCCCGAACATTTGGACTAATTACCACTAATTGGCCATAATTGCCGTGTGCCAGAACAGGGGAAAGGTTCTGATTGAGATGATTAAGAATGTCTTGCGAAATTCCGTAATTAACGGAGGCAGGAGCAAGGTCTACCACGCGGAAAACATGCTGTAATGTTAATTGGCTGCGAGTGACGCGCGCGCGCGCCTCGGCTGCGATCCAAGACAGTTCACTTTAGCTGTAACATAAAACCTTCGGGCTATGTGATAACGTGGCTTCATTAGAGATAATTGTGAGGCAATTGGAGCAAATGGATTGTTGTGATGTGTGCGCGCATCTTTAAATTGGAACCGTGCGTCTGGAAACATGCAGCGCGCATCAGGTTATCCTGCTGACAGCCTGTAAAACACTCACACGCACACGCACACGCGCGCACACAGACACACACACACACACACACACACACACACACACACACACACACACACACACACACACTCATCTCCATGACTCCAGAGGACATTACATTGTTTTACATAGATTACCTGGAGACTTATTTTCACTTCAACCATAGTTACTACTTGCCTAACCCTAACCCTGCCTAGACCTTAACCTGACCTAAAGCTAACCTTAACCTAAACCTAAACTTAAGACATGTCTTAACCTTAAAATTGTATTATTTACATTATGGGGACTTGCTTATTGTCCCCATAAGGAAGACAAGTCCCCATATTGTGTAAACTGGTTTAAGTCCCCACAGCATGAGTAAGACCTGGAACACACACACACACACACACACACACACACACACACACAGCCGTGTCTCCATGACTTCAGAGGACATTAAATTGACTTACATTGATTTCCTGGATACTTACTCTGACCTCAACCTAGCTACATGCCTAACCCTAACTATGCCCTAACTTTAACCTAACCTAGTCCTAAAGCTAACCTTAACCTAAAGCTAAACTAAACCTAAAACTAAACTTAAAATACGTATTTGCCTTAAAATGTAATTATTTACATTATAAGAACATGCTCTTTGTCCCCATAAGGAAGACAAGTCCCCATATTGTGTAAAGAGATTTCTTCCTGGAATACACACACCCAGGTTTCTGCAGGACTTTGCATTAACTTCAATTCATTTAGGAAAGAATAGGCTATCCAAACTTATCCCTAAGCTTAACCTAACCCCCAATACACACACACACACACACACACACACACACACACACACACACACACACACACACACACACACACACACACACACACACACACACGCACACACCACACCCTCACTTTGACAGCTTGTTGCTGAGGTCGCAGCCAATCTGAATAAAAACATTAAAACTGCTTCTAAACATTATTTATGTTAGAAATAAAACTCTAAGCCCAGTTTAATACTCAACAGAGAATAACACGGATCACAGTGTTACAACAAACCGGATCTGCCACCAGAAGACGCTGTGTTTCTTTAACGACACAACCTGCAGCCACAGACTCCTGCTGCAGGAGCTGCTGCTGCTGCTGCTGCAGCACTGACCCTTTACCAACAGACACCTGCTTTATTTCACATGTTTACTGCAGCTTTACATCAGGTTTTCAGCTCCGGTTTGATCCTGACAGCCACAGATTGTGTAAGTTAGACGTTACATCGATTTTAATTCTGTGCTGCTTACTCTCAATCATTTTGTAACTGGAGAGCAACAAACTGGATGAACAAAATTTGTTGCTTTATCCTGAAATATCTGAAATATGGACTAATATGTAAATACTGATCATTAAAACAAGCTGTTTGCACTTAAAAAATATATATACAGCATTTAAAATATCCTACAGCAAAAACTATAATAATAATAATAATAATAATAATAATATTAATTAATTTAAACACTTTTGTTTGCCCTAAAATAATAGATTTAATTTATTGTCTGTTAATTAAAAAATACGTAGAAATAGCCTCCTAAAAGCTGTGCGTAAAAGTGACATTTACCTGTCCAGCTACGCAATATTTACACTATTTCTTTTCTCATGCCTCTAAGTACATTTCTAGAGCTGACACGTGATGCAGTGGAACTATTATGGCATCAAGGTAAGATGCTGCTCGTGCTTCAACACCTTTAACCTTCGCACGAGAGCCTCTCCTCCTCAAGACTCCGTTGTTTTGTTTACTTGTTGTGTGTGTGTGTGTGCGTGTGTACGTGTGTGTGTGTGTGAATTAAGGTAATGATATCAAAAGAAGAAAAAACGATGGGGGGAGGGGGGGGTTGTTAATCATTTACGCAGCTACTTAACACGCGGATGTGTATTTATTTACTTATCAGTATCAGTCAATTTCCCGCCCCGCAAGTGCACTTTTGCATGTCTGAGTACGATAAGGCATAACACAAACAATCCTGCAATCACTGGAGGCCTCTCATGGCCATTAAAAGTCAGTAGTTCACCCGAGGAGTGGTTCTCCAACTCTCAAGTCCATACAGGCCTCCTTTCATCAAGAGGCCCTCGTAAACATCACTACAGTTAATAAAGTGCATTGTGGTCACTGCGAAGCTCGAGGTGCGGCCGCGCGTTCATCAGCGACCAGCAACAAGTCGCCAACTCCAGATGTGGCAGCTGGAGCGGGAGCGGGAGCCGGAGCGCGCGCACCACCACCGCCCGCCTGCAGCCGAGCATCTCTGAGCGCGCACCGCGGCGCTCATGTCGTGGTTACAGTGCGAAGGGGAGCACATGTCTTGGAAGTGAAATTACGCACGGAGGAAGGAGGCTAGGGCTGTTTGGTATTGTTGCCGATGCCCCGCCTCTGATGGTAGCCTTAAACCTGGCACCCAGCTAAAACAAACCAAAGCCAGCACCGAGCTCCCACTCAATCCAATTAAGGCGGACTTGAGGCGCTCTCCTACGTGTTCATCTACCAGGATCGACGCTGAGACAACAGGAACCAGAGGGGCTTTGGCTAAAAGAAGAGAGGAAAAAAAAGAGAAGGAGCGATTGCCTTGCCTTCTAATTTCTCCCTCTCCAGCCCCAGAACAATGTCGATGAGCCCTAAGCATACGACTCCTTTTTCTGTTTCCGATATCTTGAGTCCCCTCGAGGAGAGCTATAAGAAATTAAGCATGGAGAATAACAACTTGGGGGCACCTCTCACTTCTTACCGGCAGCCGCAGGTTTCCCAGGCGGCGATGCAGCAGCACCACATGGGCCACAATGGGACTGTGTCTGCGGCTTACCACATGACTGCGGCAGGTGTCTCTCAGCTGTCACACTCGGCCATGGGGGGCTACTGTAACGGCAACCTGGGCAACATGGGCGACCTGCCGTCGTACCAGGACGGCATGAGGGGCAGCGCCACGGCCACCGGCTGGTACGGAGCCAACCCGGACCCGCGCTTCTCCACCAGTGAGTATCCCGCACCTGTGCCTTGACTCCGGCTTTGAGTGGTCTCGGGTGCACGCTTGGGTGAATTTGGCGCACGGTGCATCGTTTCTGTCAACCGTGCGTAATTACGCGCAAAGGAAAAGACTCTCCATGTCGCTCTAGTCTAGATTTCCTTATTTTGTTGTTATTAAATTTATCCCAAAATAAAGCTTAATAATAGTTTATTTAATTCATGGAGGGCAACATCTGTTAATGAAAAAAAGTCTCACTACAAGAGCGTGGCTGATAAAATGTCCCTTTAAGCGTTGGGCGTTTATTTAAGATAATTTATTAACCTGTGCCGACTCTTTCATCGCATTAAACCAACAACACTGTGCCGTCAGTGGTGAACTTTAGCCGCACTTGTTATTTAATAGAATTTGTCAGTTGTGTATTTATGAATCTGGACTTTGACGCGCATTGTGTGTTTGACATTAATGGATGAGGGCACCTGCCTCTGATCATCTGTCTTTCTTCTGCTCAGCTTGTTTGTCAAAATGCACAATGTTGTTGTGTTGCACTTTATAATTATTAATTTCTGACTGAGCTTTAGGAAATTAAAACACTATAATTGTGTCCTTCAAAACCAAATTTCTCTGGTGTGTTCCTTATAAAAACCGGCTTGTAGAATTCATTGTATTTATGTTCTTTTCTTATAGTTTCTCGCTTCATGGGTTCGTCGTCGGGCATGAACATGGGCAGCATGGGCAGCCTCAGCTCCCTGGCGGACGTGGGCAAAGGCATGGGCTCTCTGTCCAGCACCCCGCGGAGAAAGAGGCGAGTGCTGTTCTCCCAGGCGCAGGTGTACGAGCTGGAGCGGCGCTTCAAGCAGCAGAAATACCTGTCGGCGCCGGAGAGGGAGCACCTGGCGAGCATGATCCACCTCACCCCGACCCAGGTGAAAATCTGGTTCCAGAACCACCGCTACAAGATGAAGAGGCAGGCCAAAGACAAGGTGTCCCAGCAGCAGATGCAGCAGGACGGGGGCTCCTGCCAGCAGCAGCAGCAGCAGCAGCAGTCCCCGCGGAGGGTGGCCGTGCCGGTGCTGGTGAAGGACGGGAAGCCGTGCCAGGGCACCGGCCACACGCCCACGTCCTCCGCACAGACTCACCACCAGCAAGGGGGCAACGTCATGATCATGTCCAACAACACGTCCGGCCTCGGGCAGCACCAGGGCGGGCAGGTGGGAAGCACGGGCCACTCTCCGGACCTGGCCCCGCACTCCTCCAGTCCCCCGTCGCTGCAGGGCCAAGTGCCCGGCCTGTCGCACCTCAACTCCCCCGGCTCAGAGTACGGCTCGGCCCTGCAGTGTTCCGCCCTGTTGTACGGCAGGACGTGGTGACAAGAGGCGGCCGCTCAGAGCTCACACCTGGCCAGGACTTCGAGTTGCACCGTGTAAATGTGCGCGTATTTGAAAAAGAAGCTCCTCTTGCATTTCCACCTTTTGGAAAAACAGAAAAAAAGAAAAAAGACGCGAGACTCACATGGAAGAAAAACACTCGTCCTGAAACTGCGGGATGTTGAAAGTCTTGGGATTTATTTATGTAAATTATATTGAGAACAAGAGAAGAATCGCGTAAAAGCCGCAGAAAGAGGAGAAGTGAAGCTGGACAGGGAGGCGGAGGGGAAACTGCAGAAAACTGGGTGCTGTTCGATTCCCCCCCTCACAAACAAACAAACAAACAAACAAACACTTGATGATTTAAGATAGAATTTAATGTAAGCCGTAGATCTAGCTTGTATATTTCTGTAAGAGGTTTGGATTTTAGCTCTCTGTTGTACAAAGTTTTTGACGCTATTGACGGTTTGTTGTCGTTTCATTGGTATTTGTACGTTTTATTTCTTTGTAACTTATATAGATATTTGACTTACTACAGAACAGTCCTATTAATAAATTATGGAAACACGACAGCTATAAGCTTTTTCTTGTGGAACCTATTTTTACGCACAGACCTAGAAATGGGTCTTTGGAGACATCAGAAAATTATTTATGAATACAAACATCCTTTTATTTTGTATTATTTCGTTTAATCGATTCATATTTCTCCTCTTTTTTTTATGAAGGTAGTTTTCTCTACTAATTATTGGTTTCATTGCGATAAATAACTTTTAAAATGCAGATGCAGGTTTGGGGTTTTTTGCTAAACCAGTCCAGGTTTTGCAAAGTGACAAAACAAAAATATTACATCGACACTAATTCGACTCTAATTCTACCACGACGGTTAAAGAGTGGAGGGCCTATTTTCCAGGTTTCTCCTCGCACACACCTCGGTGTTATCGTGCAGCTCACACATGAGCCCTGCAGAGTAAACTCAGCCTTTTTCTCTTTTCTCTTCTCTGTGTGTGTTCGGTGTGTGTGAGTCAGAAAAAGGTGAGGTCGCTCAGCTCCCACATCAAACACACTCGCAGCTCAAAGCGCTGCAGCTTATCGATGGAAACCCCTGAAGTATTCTGCTCAAATAACCGCTCTGCTATCAGCCGCTTTATCAATAATCTATCAGGGGATTGTAAGGAGGCGGCGGAGCCTGTTTGCGTCCATGACAAACACCTTTTGTAAAGTTAACCTATAAACTGTCGTCTGCAAGAATGAAGGCTTATTTTTTATCCAAGTTATTCATTCTGTCAGCATTTGCTCTTCAAAAATAAAATAGGCCTAATACTACGATTATTATTTGTGGATTATTCTCCAGCCAACTAATAAAGATATATGTGTCTTAAATGGTAAATTATGTGGTTGCTTAGCGACGGGTGTCAAATAAGACACTGTCCAAATTGTCTGAATTAAAAAAAAATGTACATTAGAGGATTTTTTTTATTTTATTGAAACGTTTTTTTCTTGCAGTTTAAAACATTTACATTTCATTCATTGGCCACTAAACTCACTTTCTAACAAACCTCACCAACTTAACTTGTTTGGGGACATTTTTTAAATTGTATTCTTCAATTTTCAATTTTTATTTGTATAGCACCAAATCACATGCATAATATAAATATATTTAAATACATAACTTACCTTATTATCTCAGGCACCTGACCTCGTATAGGAAACTACTTTGTACTGTGAAGTCGAGGCCTAACAGAGTTATAGAGAAACACGACGAGCTTTGATTTAGACCCAAAGCGAGAAAGCAAACGTATCGGTTGACCTATATCTCCTAGTGACGTGTTAAATAGCATAATAATAATAATAATAATAATAATAATAATAATAATAATAATAATAATAATAATAATAATAATAAACTTAACAATGGTCCAATTTGTGTTTGCTACAAATAGGCCTAATACAAATGATAATAATAACCAGGTGTATGTTACAAATAAAAAAAAAATTCAGATTTATGTTACAAATAAAAAAGAATTAGTTTTGTGTTAGAATATGAAAAAATAGATGTTGGTGTTTCTTTTTTTTATCAATAAACAATAATAAGCTGTATTAATGCTCCAGGAGCAGTTTGCACCTGACTCGTGTTTTATACATCCTGTCTTCTATGTGCTCCCTGGTTCTGATCTCGAGGGGGTTTATTGCTCCTCCTCTCTCTGTTTCCTGGCATGTTAGGTTGGGGAAATTATATTTGACCTACTACTGCGTTGAAATGGTTATTTATCCATTTTATTTTATGGGGGAGGGGGTTGATTCAAACTTCAAACGTGTGCTCCTCCATCGAAGAAACCTCTCAAAGCCCCTCAGAGGATTGGTTTGGTGGCTCGGACTCAGTGTGTGTGCTCCACTGAGAGGATGGGGTTTTTCTTGACTGGTGAAACGTTCATTTATATTTTAAAACACGCAGCTTTAAAAAAAAATAATTTGAAGGACCTGTGAGTTTCTCCTGGACTCACGTGTCTTTGCCACCGAGCAGATCCCACAAACTCCTCCGGGCTCTTTTCAGGAGGAATCTCCCCAGCATCACACACCATCTTCTATTAGGTGTTTCGCTGCGCCTGTTTTGTTGCGCACAGAAGTGAGAAGTTTGGGATTACATTACCATGTCTTTGGCGCCGTGTGTGGTCTTTGTGTGCAGCTTGTAGCTGTTGAGAATGACTTGTTGGAAGCGTGTGTGCTCTCATCGCTCCCTTTTGTAGGAAGCCACAGTGCAGCTCCACAAGTCCTCCTGGCTTTATGCTGGGCTGCTCTCCCCGAAGCCCAAGCAATTAGTCCCTAATCTCCAGGTAATCATATTTGAGTTAGCGACGAGCTGCATGTGAATTTTACTCGTCGCTTTAGCCCCAGTTTCACTTTCGTGGATAATATGCAGCATCCATATCTGTGTTTGTTGTTAGTGTCCGTGGAATGAGGTCAGTGTCTAAAGAGGGAATTAAATATGGCTGCGTCTGGAAAAGTTCAGGCTGCAATAAATTCTGGAGGGAGAACAAGAGCTGATTTAAATCCTCATGGTGACTTCGACAATTTAACAATAACAATCTCTAAATATTTAATTTTTATTTACATTTCACTTTTAAAGTAGTTTTCCTCATTGAAAATTCAAAATAATTGTCCCTTTTTGTTCCACTGAACATTTCTAAAATTGAGAATAAATATGTAGAGAGCAGGAGGTAAATCACGGCTCCTCAGGATGGAAAAACGTCAATCGTTTGAAATGTTTGCAGCCTTTCTTGTGCTTTTAAGACACAGACGAGAGACGTGAGAAAGGGAATATAATCATTAACATATTAAATAATACTTCAAATGATTAAACCAAAGTACACCATACAGGTTAGGGTGGTAACAATGCCACAATTTAAAAAAGCGTCCCTGTTGTACTTATTAATCAATGTAGAAATTTGATTCCTGGCATATTCCTAATCATGAATATATGAGGATGTGTATGTCATGTTTTAATATGATTTGCTTGCTATAATTTGAAGTTATAAATCTAAGGAAAAAAACAAATGAAAAAATAATTTGATAGTAGTGAATTACAGAATTGGTTTCTTATCATTTTAAGAATGAGCTTTTAAGCTTTTTTCCTGTTAGAGATGTAAAAGGAAGAACCTGGTGCTGTCCACGGTGCTGAAATAGATCAACAAATTATTTTTTCATTATTAACAACAACATGTGTTGTCCACACATCACATATTTAAACAAGACAAATCCAACAATTTCCATCACATTATAACCAGAGACTTGACAGAGCTACTTTTCACATATGAAACCCTAATAACCACATTTAGAGCTGGAATGAAAACGTGTCTTCTTTTTAAAACACAGCCCCTCTCACTCAACATTGCATCGCAGCAGGCCTCAGCATTCACGTGCATTACAAACAGCACAATTACACAGCAACTGCAATCACCCCCCTTTGGTAAATGTTATTGTCAGCTAGCAGCAAAAAAATCTTTAATTGTCCGACGTTTATCTGCTTCTTCAATCCATTGTGCAAAGAGCACAAACGAGGGTCATTTGTGCACTGAAATATTTTGCATGCAAAGCGAGGCACAAGATGCTGTAATACTTGACCTTTCAGCATAATTGTTGCAGGCATGAAATGCAGCATTCAGAGCTGGCTGAGTGGGGTCTTTTCTCTCTCCCCCCCTCTGATGAACAAATCACATTTTATACATCTCCCGTCTTTGGCTTTGTTTCTTGGGAAGAAAACTTCTCTGGGGCTGGATGCCATTCATTTTCATTTTAATGAAGCTGCTGAAGAGGGGGAAAGAAAGCATGAATCACAAGATTTCTCAATTCAAGACTCAACGACTTAAAGCCAGAAAAGAAGAAATGGATATTTGACATTTTGACAAGTCATTGGTTGATTAACACTGGGCAGCAGGATTTTAAAAATCTTGCTCAAGGACACATGGTAGGAGAGAGACTGTGGAGACTCAACATGAATCAGTGGTTGCAGGAAAAACTGCAGGAACTTCAAAACCAAACAGAAATAGAAAAAAACTATATTTAAAAAGAATTAAGTCATAGAAGATGAATAAGCAAATAGCATTTCTTTCACCTGATAAAGTCGTGAAATGTGAATTAAATGAGTATTGTTTAACAATGAGCAGGGAAATTATTATATATACATTAAGTCTGTAAAGATTTGGTCTTTTACAAAAATGTAAAAGATTCAGATTTTTGTCAAATATCTTTTCACTATTCATCTTCTCCACGTGGATTGTGGGAAATATACAACACAACCAAAAACAAATACTTGGACACTAATGGTCAGGAGAACATTTGCTATTAACAGTTAAAACCTCTTGTTAAAGGTAGTTTGAAAGTTTCTGGAGAACGTAAACTTAGTTTTTTAACAAATGCATCTCCTCCTAAGTTTATTTTAACTAAACCCCAAACATGAACAAAATTAAATCTGGTTTTGATGTAACAATATTTTACATTTAAGAGTAGCACAGGTTTGTTTTCTAATAATTTCTCTTCCATCTGAATTGTGAAAGTGATTTGTTGTCATGAGGTCGGTGGTTGAAGATCATGTGTTTTAAAGAAGTGCATCATCTGCATAGAGCTTAAAGTCAAACTGAGAGAGAAGTTACATCATCTATAGCTTCAGCTGGGACCTAAACCTGAGTGGAACAGAATATGTGACCAGGTCATTAACATGAGATCGGACTGCTCAAGAGCGGGGAAGGCTTTACTAGCTGGGTTTAGTTCAGTAGCTGTGGTTAGTTTAGTTGATGTGGTTAGTTTAGTTGATGTGGTTAGTTTAGTTGATGTGGTTAGTTTAGTATCTGTGGTTAGTTTAGTTGCTGTGGTTAGTTTAGTATCTGTGGTTGTTTTTATGTTAGTTGCTGTGGTTGTTAATCTGTGGTTAGTTAGTTGCTGTGGTTAGTTTAGTATCTGTGGTTAGTTTAGTTGCTGTGGTTAGTTTAGTTGCTGTGGTTAGTTTAGTAGCTGTGGTTAGTTAAGTAGCTGGTTGTTTGTTGCTGTGGTTAGTTTAGTATCAGTGGTTAGTTAGTTGCTGTGGTTAGTTTAGTATCAGTGGTTAGTTTAGTTGCTGTGGTTAGTTTAGTTGCTGTGGTTAGTTTAGTTGGTTTAGCTGTGTTATTGTTATTAGTTTAGTATCTGTGGTTAGTTTAGTTGTGTGGTTAGTTTAGTTGCTGTGGTTAGTTTAGTATCAGTGGTTAGTTTAGTTGCTGTGGTTAGTTTAGTTGCTGTGGTTAGTTTAGTAGCTGTGGTTAGTTAAGTAGCTGTTGTTGCGTTAGTAGCTGTGTTTAGTTTAGTATCAGTGGTTAGTTTAGTAGCTGTGGTTAGTTTAGTAGCTGTGGTTAGTTTAGTATCTGTGGTTAGTTTATCATATTATAGCTATTTATGAATAGTGAGTTTTTTTTAACAGGTGGAACAGACACTGTTTTGTTTGAAGCTATTTTGAGGATACAACCAATAAACGCTTTCTGGGAACCGATATAAAAAAAAACACCACCACTTATCTACTACTCAGTTGTAATCTCAACTTTATTTCTGCTAACTAGCATCAATAAATAGTGACACTCAAACAGAAATCTTTTGATTTGAAGATGGCCGGACAAAGATTTGTGGTTAAGTCCTCAGTACTGTGCTCTGCTCTGTGAGCTCTGTGGTGTTGGCAGTCGTACTCAAACCATCTCAGTCAGCTGCTAATGGGCTCTCGTCCTGTCAAATAATGAAGTACCTTTCCTGACTGTGCTCAACTCAAGCTCACACTGTTTTTATTCAGGTCCTCGTGTGTTTGCAGGAGAAAGGGGGAATTGAAGATAATTTGATGAAAGTATTTGGATTTATTTAAAAAGATTAAGCTTATGATTGGAATTAGGATGAGAGTTACAGGTTTAAGTTTAAAATGTGGATCAGAATTAGGTTGAGCTTGTTGGGCTGCATGGTTTAACCTATAAAGTCCTAGGAGGGATAGGGATTTGTGTGTGCATGTGTGTGTGTGAGGGGGAGAGAGAGAGGGAGAGAGAGAGAGAGAGCTCCAGTTAAACATGCCAATTAAGGGAGGCCGGTGTAAAGCGGACTTGTCATGTGTGTGTACAGTGGCAGCAGGAGTCCTTTAGGAAGCAACGAGCCATCACTAACCCCGTTAACACTGAACCCTCCACACTGACCCGGGTCCTGCTGCTGCCTCCACAGACCTGCACCAACAACTGCTCCTTTTAATGTCCGGGGCTGTCTCTCTTTCAAATGATGAGACCTGGAGTGAAGTTAAATAGATCTGCATGACATAATCACCAGGGTATTCATAATATATATTTATATTAAATTGGGTTTTTATTTTATTCTATAAGTTATGTTAATCATTAAAAGTATGTTGTAAAATATTAGTAACAGTGATGGGAAGTCTATAGTTACTCTATTACATTTACATATTTACTCATTTATTTGACAGAAAGTCACTTGATACTTTACAAATTAAGATATTACCGTCAAATATATCATCTTAAAACACGTTGTATTTTTTACAGATAAAAGTATAGGCTACCCAACACTATATGAATAAGTTAAAATGATCTCAAAGTTATAATACATCAACATCCTATTATATACCTTATGGGGTTAATTATGCATTTTTAACACTTTTACTTTCAATTCTTTCTGAAATTTTGTAGCTGACGCTTTTATATGTTTGTCTTAGCAACATTTTTAATGCAGGACAAGGTATTGATACTTTAACTTCAGTAAATGACTTGAAAACCTACATCACACCGATTAAGAGAATATAAGGACACTACAGAGATCTTGTGGGGTAAGACCCTTTCAAAGCCTTACAAATATTTTGTTGTCCTATAAACATATATATATATGTAGCTTTTCTTTTTATGTCGATGCTGAAATAATAAAACTTTTGACATCTTGTAGTAAAGTGGGACAACTTGAGGAAACCATCCTATATTCAAACCAGGCCTCCAGTCAGTCCATTCTTCTGTGTGACTGAATAGTGGGGGTACGTCTCTTTGCAGGCGTAAAAAAAAAAAAATTCCTTGAATGTTGCTACACAATAAGCAATCAAGATCCCAAAGCCCAGACATTTGACAGCTTAATGAGTTCAGGCTGCAATCACTTTAAAGAAAGGGCCTGGTCTATTTTAACCCGAGCAGAGCCCGTGCATGTGAGCTGAGAAAAGGCGCAGCTCGTCCATTTAACTCACAGCAAAGATGCACATAACTACAGGTTAATACAAATACAGGCTGGAGGTGGATGTAAATAGGTCTTGTGTATTTAGGACCTGTTGAGACCTACATGTTTTGTTCGGCAAACAGGAGGAGGGGTGATATTTGCCCCCCTAATGAAATATGTCATTACGAGGAATTCATGTGACACAAAGGGGGCGACAGTCAAAAATTGCCCCACTGCTGTTCAGTAATTATATAGTTTGCCCTGGCAGCGCCTGCAGGCAGGTGGCTGGTCCATCATGCAAATGGTTTGGCTGTGCCGACATAATTAGCCACTGCGAGCCGCTTAAATTAACAATTAGCTAACATGCAATTCTCCTCACAACGCTGCAGTTCTCTTCTTAGGCCAATTGTCACTGTATGTTATTCCGGTCGCTGAATTGCTCAGTAGGACAGAAGCCTATGTGATTTCTTACTTGGTCAATTTACAGGCTAAATAAACGGAAATCGACAGAATAAGGGCTTGTGTCCTATAATCCCCCCAAAGAGCTGCTATATGTGTGTATGTGTATATGTGTGTGTATGTGTGTGTGTGTGTGTATGTGTGTATGTGTGTATATGCCATGGAGGCACATTTATTTATGTTCAGCAGCTGGCACACTGCAGCCTCTCAGGATGTCAGGTTGACAGGCAGCTCAATGGACGGGTGTCAGGTGTAGATATGAGACGATGTGATATGCAGATGATAAAATAAGATACAATTACATACGATACGATATATATGCGCCACGATACGTTGCAATATGACACGTTACCATCAGATAGGATATGATGCAATACCATAAGATACGATAAGATCATTTTAGATACGATACAATAGATGCAGTGCAATGCGTTGGAATATGAAAAGATACAATACCAACGGATAAGATACAATACAATACAATATTCATATGATAAGATAAGATACAAGAAGATACAATAAGATACATTAGATGCGATATGGTACCATCAGATAAAATAAGATACAATACGATACAGTATAATAAAGTAAGATAATCCTTTATTAGTCCCACAACAGGGAAATCAGCTGTTACAGCAGAGAAGAGGAAAGTGAAATAATAGACATCAGTAAAGTAATAATAAGTAAAAATGAAATATAAACACAAGGAAAATCTAAAAACATAAATGGAATAGAAATAGTATATACAGTATAAACAGAATATATATATCCTGTGAAATGAATTGCACATTGGCCATTGAGTTGCACACACAGGACGGACTATTGCCCAGTTAAACGAAGCTGAGTGAATTCAAAGAGCAGACTTGGTGTGTGTGGTCCACTGAGTCGGTTGCACAGCCTTTCTGCTGCAGGAGGGATCGACCTGTGACACCTCTCCTCGGGGTGAATCGTTTATTGATAGTAAAATGGCAGTTTAGCAGAAAGACAGTGGCGTGTGAAGTGAGAGTGAATCGGACTCGGGGGCCACACGCTGCGCCTCAGTCAGCTCCACAAGCTCCTGCTTTTCTAACCTCTGCACTGATCCCCCCTGCAGCAGCAAGACCCCGAGCAGCATCTCCCTGCTTCAGGCCCACCACAGCCCACCCACTCTCTCATTGTCCCCGCTGCCCCGGGACATGACACAGGGACAAAGTAGACATTAAGCAACATTAAACCCAGGGACGGGCGTAATCAGGAACCCGTTATCTCTTAATGAAGGAAAACACATGCGGAGCGATACACATATAGCAGGTAATCAATAGAGACGCCGGACAAAGAGAATCAGGGCTCGTCCCCCTCCTTCCTCCCTAAAAAAAGGGAAATGCTAATCAATTAGAATCATTGTTTGCTCTGAGACCGTTCAGTCTATTTCCATTAATTACATGTTCATTAAAAGTAATTCGTCCAGGCTACACAGCGACAACATTTGTCTCCCCCCCTTTTGCCCTTTTTAAGGAGTGATGGACAAGATACTGGCTGAACTCCAGCTCCCTTTTTTAGAATTAAATCTCAGGCTGAGACTTTAGAGAAGAAGTTTGAGGTAAACTGGTCTGGACTGTTTATCTGCTGAAGTGAATACCATCAACACCTGGTCACTTTTAAACTAGGATATACAAATGAGGATATTTATGTTTTTTTTAAATTATTTTCTAATGTACATCTTTTTATTTACATGTATGTTTTATTATTAAAAGCATGTCCGGAAATATTAGGATCATTACTGGAAAGTAATTAGTTAGGAAGATAAACCGATATATTTTTATTTCCACCACATTTATTTGACAGATATAGAAACTAGTTACTTTACGGATTAAGAGACACAAATATATCAATTTACAGCATATTGGATTATTGTTGTAGATAAAAGTATATGCTTTACCCAACACTACATGTAGTTAAAATAAGCTCAAAGTTATACATAAAACTGACATGACAGTTAAATGCTAGAGCCTATTATATAAATCGCCATTATCACATTATAGTGATAATGGTGTTTATTAATTCCTGCATAATGAAAATGTGTACATTCATTTACGTGGTATTGATTCTCTTACTGAATATTATTAGCTGGTGCTGTTATTATTAATAACATCACTACATCTATATTATCTATCTTATCTATCTTATCTATATCTTATTGTCTGACAGAGCTTCAATGTGACGGTTACACAACTGCTCCTGGTTTCTCTCTGGCTGTACAGCCCAGTCGCATGTGAAAGGAAAGTAGGAGATTGGAAACACGGATAAACAACACAATAGAAGTATAAATGCACCATGAGAGTATGAACACAAATAAACTGGTTATGTTGTAAACGCTGCAAGTTGTGTAACGAAGTAATAAAGTAGAGCAATGAAATGAATAGGTACTGTACAAATATGCAGATGGGGGATGGATATGTACATTGTATGCTGTATATTTCTATATTTATACTATTATCATGATTATTAACAGCGTGCAGGATTTCACCAGCTGGAAACTGTGAAACATTTACAATAACACTCATTTGTGTTGCTGCCTACTTGGTTAGAAAAAAGCCCGGCGGCTGTTGTTTAACCAAGTGTTGTGTTAAAATGTCATGTTTTACCATCATGATCAGTATGCGATCCTATCTCCTTTTACTCAGAGTCGCTTTTACCAAAGGCCCACAACCTCTTGTTGGTTGCTATAGCATTCTCAAGCATCATTCTGCTGAATCCCAACCCCCACACAGACCTGCTCTGCACACTCGTAATAAATTATCCTCAAGTGAAACGACTAAAAACGAGCTGGACCAGAGCTGGACAGGGCCACTTCACTGAATCATACCTCATAAACATTTTCATTTTCCTGTGTGTGACTTGACCCCCCGAGCTTTTATAAAGTGAACGCATGTGTCTGGGTCTTTCAGTGTGTATCCTCGAAACCTTGCCAACTCCACGCCTCTACTGCCACTGCCGCTCTTATCTGCCCGCTAATGACTGATGTTATGCAATCACATTTTGCAGCAGCGGCAGACAAAATCTGTAGGCGTCTGGATGCATCTCATGCAGAGCCTCCTCCTGGTCCTGCGGCCTGAAGTGCAAACATATGCGTCTGGAGCGGCGTCGAGAAGAGCGCTGATTTGTTGATTAATTAAACACGCTCCCCCAAAAATGCCCACTAAAAGCACGCGTTCACAGCGCCGCACCACCAAGTTTAGTGGGGGAACAAGTGGAAATTTGAATCAGCCTCTTTATTCTACGAGCCCCATCTTTGCCAAATTGAATGCAGATTGAAAATAATTTTTCAGCTCTTGACTCGGGCTATTCACGGCTCTCTGAATTGGTTTTCCTACTGTCACGCTGCCACGCGAATGTAAATAAAAGCATTTAAGTCTGCGGCAAATCCTTCAAACGACTGTGTGGCTATTGACTTGAAGGATATTGTGTCGTGTCAACAGAGGAACCGAAAAACTTGCAGTGTTTTTATTCTAAATAATTTGTTATATTGACTTAATCACTCTCAGTTTTAAAAATCAATGTTGTTGAAGGATAATATGTCTTTTTGTAGATAATAAACAATAAATAGCACAAAAGTAAATTATATAAAAAAAACATGTACTTCATACTTCATCATCCCTGTAGAAACCACTGCAGCTCTATGATTTTAATAAACACTTAATACTTATATACTTTAATAAACTGCACATATATATCACTATTACAAACTCTTTGCGTTCACCTCCTCCAGTGGATTTCCAGTGCAGGACCGTGCCTGCTGTGTTTTGGCAGGAAATCAATACAGGGGTAGGGGTGGGGGTCGGGTTGTGTGTGTGTGTGTGTGTGTGTGTGTGTGTGTGTGTGTGTGTGTGTGTGTGTGTGTGTGTGTGTGTGTGTGAGGGGGGGGGTCTGTTCTAATCATCTGTACATTTTCCATCACAATCAACAATCAAAGCCAAGACCTGAATCTTTATTTGTAGGCCTGAACTGAACCATTTTCCCACTGTGAAAGGGAAGCTAAATTAGAACCCTTGGCTCCTGTTAGCAGCTCTTAATGGCTCTGATTTGTGAACTGCTAAATGAGGTTATGTAAATTGATGCTGAATGTAGGCAGAGGCCCCCAGGTGACAGGTGCAGTCAGATGAAGGTGGGGGCAGGGATGGTGTCATGAGGAGGTGGGAGAAGGGGGGGTAACAACATATCAAGATGTATTCATATACGGCCACCGAGAGACACATTAAGAAACTGAGGTATAAGAAAAAATAGCTGTAGGCTGAGGGAAAAGCTAAATATACTCAAATTCCTAAAAACATCCTTAAAAAAATTGAAATTCAAACAATATTATTCAAACATTAAGATTTATCTCAACTACCTGAGGGGAGGAAGTAGATTGCTCATGTTTGAACTGTTCTATTTTACTTCCTTCAGAAACAGATGTTGTACTTTTACCCACACTACTTGAACAGGGGCGATTAGAAGTCTGGTTAATAGTTTAAAACACATTATATTAACAGTTGTAAGCTGATATATGGTTTCTTTGAGTGTTAATAGTTGTTAACAGCTAAAACTCCTGCAAGCTGCTAACTGTGTGCCGAGATGTAGAAAGGCATTATGATATAACACAGTTGTATTTATATGAATATTCCTTAAAGGGAGAAATTACAATTGTTTAAATTGTTGTCTGTTTAAAAGCTGCTTACAGATGGTAAATTGGGGGGTTAAGCTAAAATCTGACTAATTTCTTTTTAAAAGCAATCTGTTGAATACAAAATAATGAAATGTATATAAGATAGTATATATATTTATGTGTATGTCTTTTTTGTGTGGAAATGCTGTTGACTCTGTATTTTGTCAGAAAAAAAATTACATAACAGTGTAACGGGGGGGTTATCCTTCTCCATACCATTATCCATCATTTGCTCGTCACATGCTTCACGTCTCAGCTGATGCTGGCAGACGGCCCACGTTTCAGACGCGTCTCCATAGTTCTGACTGAGGATGTGATAACAAGGGAACCATCAACATTCAGCCTCTCGGGGAAAGACTGCTCGCTGATTGGAGGACTCTCTCTCACTGCACTTCACTTCGGCCATTTGGGCTCCACCGGTTTCTCTCTGAGACGCAGCGAGGACGACGCAGGAGCACGAACGAGACTCCAATGACCTGGTCTGTCTTTGCTGAAGGACTCAGTGCTGTCCACTGGTGGGACAAAGTACTCTTAATATAGTAGTGTTTGATTACACGTTTTACTTGTATTTCTGCTGTCTACTCCACTACATTACTGAGGAGAACATTGTACTTTTTTACTCAGAGTTGTAGCTAGCATTAAGTTCCCAGTACTTGTCGTGGGTTAATGACACGAGGAAGAGTTCAAATTTTCATGAAGTTTTTCGGAAGATTGCGATTTATTCAAACTATGCTAGTGTTTTTTTGGGCCTTTTGGGGGGCGGTGAAAAAAGTGCTAAACTAAACACTTAGATAATATCATCTTTTACGTTGGTGAACTCGTTAGCTAACAGTTGCTTGTAAGCAGCTACGAAGCATCACAGCTATTTAGGGACACATTTCAGGCCCCCGTGCAAATGTAACTTCAGTAATCAACCTTCTGTTTGCTCTTCTTTTGGTTTCCATTATCTCCTGAGGGAAATAACTGGCTCTTTAGCTGCAGAGAGCTCCCCTGTGTTAAACAGCTAACTTCGCCTGTCACACAGTGCTGAGAAGTGGGTTCATTTCTGAAGACAGGTTCCTGCTCCCTCTTGAAACGAAGCTGATGAGAGCCGTGGGAGTGAAGCTTCGCGCAGTAAAACCCAAACACTGAACTGAAAGACACTAGAAAAACCTTTAGAGGTTCATAGCAGCAACTCCAGCCACATACACGTGAAAATAACATGAACCTACTAGGTACTAAGAGACTGGCTGGGGAACGTTTGACCAATTAAATGCAAATTTTTTTACTTTTTAAGTTAAAAAGCATATTCAACTTAAGGTCATTATGAGAAATCGAAAAGGTAAAACTATTTTAATAAGTTGATTGAGTTTTCTTTGACTTTTTCTCAAAGAGTCCGTTCATTTGAATGATTATAGGTGTGAAAATAAAGAGTACGGACATTTGAATTAGGTTAAAATTAACAAAAGATGTATTTACAGGACATAAATTAGAAAAGTTTGCACCAAATTCCTGTACAATAATAACCTATTGATAACAGAGGAAATCTGCATTAGTTGAACCTATGATGGAGTATGTTTAAAATTCGGTATTTCTAGTTTTCTCAACTGCCGTTTCCAACATCAAGGACGATCCTTCGACCGCAGTTTAAAGAAGAAATGGACCCTGATGCATTCAGAGGAAAAATGTGACCATCACCATCATTAAGATCAAGAACCCTGTTATTCATTTGCATTATGGATCTTGTTAATATGACGTCTGAGTCCTTCTTACACAACTGGTGCTATATAACCAGCGTTTTGATAATTATTTTCCAGTTGTATTACCCGGCCTTGTCAGATATGAGTTAACTGTAGAAAAATAAAGGCTTTACAGTGAGGAAAATACATTTAATGGAAAACTATCAGAGCACAGGTCAGGTAAGAGACCTCTTGAATCGCCTCGTACATGCAAGGAAACCTGTGTAAAGCTGATTAAGCGACAGCACATGCAGAAGCTCGAGTGCCGGTGGCCATGCATCTTCCTCTCGCTGATTGGAAATGTGGCAGGAACAGCAGTGTGCAGTGATAAAAGCCAGCTAATAACTTTACGAGGATCCTTAGCGCTTTGTCCATATCATTAATGCTCTTCAGCGTCAGAAGTGGTTTAAAGCAATAACCTGCCTTTCTACCCTCGTGGCTAACTTTCAGTGGAGGCTGCACCGATGTGATGTTTTCCCCATCACATTAACTCAGCTGTGAAAAACCCTGAGGACAGTTGTGTGTCTGGTTTTGGTCAGTTGTGGCTTTCAAAACCACTTTTAACCCTTTTAATCAAACTGAAATATTTCTACAACTATCCTGTCCTTTTTGAATGAATCCGGACAAAGGGTTGGATCCAGGAATCTTTTCATCAATTACTTTCATGTTGCGATTCAGGTTTATTTTTTTTGTGTGTGGACATTTTCATAGATTTCCGAGGGAACAATAATAACTGGGAACTGATATCTATGAGTGTGTGTAATTTGGTGCATCTTGTTTGAATTGAAGGAGCCATTGGGCTTTGGCAGAGGTACGTGCTCCACTGAGGGGCCATTCTAATTCACTACTGTTACTAACCAGGGAGTTCAGTGAAATATCTCTGTTACTATTGGATGGATTTGTATTAAATGTGGTATAAAAATGTTCATGGTGCCCAGAGGATGAATCCTTATGACTTTGGTGATTATCCAGTGAACTATCTTTGGACCGGGACATGTTGAACAGACGTCCATGTAGTTCCCATGCAGGCAATTCATCTAAAACCATGTTTTTATGATCACAATTCATGATATTGATTAACTGAAATTTGGCACAGACATGAATCTCAAAGATTATAATATATTTGGGCCTTTGGTCATTAGATGCCTGGTTAGTTCATTATCCTAAATTTAACATTTCTTTCCACTGCGATGTTTTCCTGCTTCAAGTAATCCTTTTTTTTTTTTTTAAATACAAACTGGCCGTTAAAAACATCAGTTGGTTCCAGGCAACATGTCCGACATGTTCAGCTGCTGTGAGGAGCTCAGTCCTAAGCCCACTGGAAAGGAGTACATTTAATTATTCCCCTCTCAGTAAAACGAGACAAAACCTTCCCACTGCAATCCACTTGCCTCTCCACATTGTGCTCGCTCTTTCTCCTGACCCTCCCGTCTGGCCTTCACTCTGTCTCATGCTCTGTCAACATCATCTGCCGCGGAGCAGACGGGCTCAAAAGCAGACCTTTTTACTTTTCCTGCAGGTGGCTGATGTGACTGAGGCAAGTGGCAAATCCCTCTTCACTCACTACCCTCCTCCCCCTCCCCCTCCTCCTCCTCCTCCTCCTCCTCCTCCAGCACTGTGGTTCCTGTACAACACAAACTGCTTCTCTCTGCCAAGAACACACTCTTGTGCACCAAAGTAGACAATTTTCCATAAAGTTACTTGGAGAGGACAAAGGGTCCTGTGTATTAACAGTTAATAAACCGCGTCATTCTGAGAGATCATACACGAGTTCTGTAGCGTTTCTCAATTTCTCTTTATTCTCTTTCAGTGTTTTTGTCTTTTGTTTGTATTTTGAATATATTTTCTATACAAACAAAATGTTTAAAAGTGAGATACTGGTGACACTTTACTCAAACCCCCTTCATCAGAAGTGTATAAACACTAAATAAATGATGTATAACGCAGTATAAATGTAATTGTATGTAGATATAAAGACATTTTGAATGTTTATTAATGTATTTGTTATCAACTCCAATTCCTTCTGTGAAGTAATAATAGTTTACATAAACACATATTCAATTATTTACAAAGCAACATGAAACAGTTGTCATTAAAGGAAAGATAATTAAATAATCATATTCATTGATAAACTATGAAAATACTATTTCTAAGGTCCATAATGAACACAGATTTCAACACCTGTTCATGAGTTCATGAACAGTGAATGTCTATATACATTGTAATGGTTTGTTCATATGTTTAATTATATTCAATATGATATGATCACAGCAAAGTCTCAGTGTTATTAATAATACAATTCAACTGTCAACACCGTTTACATGAGATATTACAGTTGTTGGCAAATAAATACATAATGATGAAATGCTGAAGACCTTGCTTTTACAATTGTTGTTAACTTGTCATCCTCTCAAATACTTTAGTTCAGTATCATTTTGAGATACAAAAACTCCCTTCAATACTATCATTGTCTTACGAGGTACTTTACATACAAAACAAATCAGTATATTGTAAAATATGATGTGCTGCTATACATAGATATATATAATGATGCTATGATGATACAATACTGATGGTTCCCATTCTGTATATATTAATATTTCTGCTTTTGTTATTTGGAGAACATTTAGTTGCCAATTGACTTTTATTTAACAAAAATAAAATGAATGTGGCACTTGACTGATTGTAGTTGCATATTTATAGAGTACTGTTTAAGTAAATGATGTATTTGCTTCTTCTAGGACAAGTAAATGTAAAACATCATCATCTAAGCTCCTTAAATCTTAAGTCTTGGACGTTATAAAGGAAAAAATTATAATCTCTGTTCTTGGCTCTGCAGTAAATTAAATATTTCTTTTAATTTCTGAGCTCCTTGCTGTGTGGGAACATCCAGTAATGGCTCAGCATGTCAAACCATGTCAAGTGTTACAGTTCCCTTCCTGTTTCAGGGGGAAAAATATCACCCCAGAGTTGAATTGAAGTAAAAAGGCTTGTCTTCAGACCCCTTCCTAAAATGATTAACCCTTCTACGGAGTATTATTGAGTTCTGAGTGGTTGAGCTTTCTCATTGCCTGTAATTGTTCTTTTTCTGTTGTTGCCTTCATCAGTCTCTCGCCTCATTATATGAAAAGAAGGGGAAAATGTCTGAATAGAGGAGGGAGATTTTCCCACAGTCACTCAACACAGAAAAATACGCCATTGTGGCCATGGTTCCCATCCCGATGCCCGGCTGCACAGTGCGCCGTGGTCTGAGGGACAGCGTTCTTATAATTGAGTGACCGTTCTTTCTCCTGTCGGACAAGTAAGAGATAGAATGTACAGTTAAATACAGACGCAAATCTCACACTGGAGTCAGTCCAGTCTCCAGGTAGCCAGGTCTGAAGATGTGTTTTAGTCTTGAGCTTCTTCTTTATCAACATTACCATTACACAAACTTGAATCAAGGGAATGAAATGTGAAAATATGGACAAAACATATAAACAAAATCTGATGCAATCCAGATTTTAAAATTAAAATTAAATAAAAAATACATAAAAAAGAAAATGTGAAATAAAAGTAAGATAAGAAGTTTATATATCTGACGTTTGATGACCAAAGGTGGTCAGAGAAGTTGTCTTCAGTAAATTAAGGTAAATTATTGGTTAAACATCAGTTCTGAGAATTTATTATGAATTTGTTATTAATAAATGTAAAACTGAAATTTCCAACCTTTAAGGTGGTGCCATTGGAGGACTATTAGTCTGAGGATGTACTTAATAAACAGGCAACTTATTGTTATGTATATTATACTGTGTTATCAACCATTTGTTACATTTTATATGTCAGTGCTTAATAGTGGGGACTTACTAGATGCATAAATACTACCTATTTGTAATGAATAAATATAATGAAGATATTGAAACAGAAACAGAGCAAGTTAAATAAATATCCTGCTTCTTTCTACTCCAGCCCATTTCAAAGTAAAACACTGAACCTTTATTACTCAGCTAAAAAATGATGCTTTATCATAGAGGAAACGATACCCAACAGAATATATAGTAGTAGAAATGAAATTATTAGATCACATGACAGAAATTAACTGGCCGCTATTTTGGTAATAATTGGAGTTTTTTTTTCCATGTACAATTCAAATTACATATTTTTGAAGTTTATACTTCTGGTTGGATAATTATGAAGGTCAATTTGTAACCCTGGGTAATTGTGGCATTTGATATTCATTTTTTTTTACAAACCAAACAATCAGTTATTTTAATCATAAGAATAATCAAAGGTTACAGCCTTATATAAAATAGTGTCTGTGTTTCAACCATCTGCAACAATAAGGTGTTGCTGTTTAAGCTGAAATGTTGAGTCATTCTGCAGAAAAAATATCAATTTTTTTTATCATCAGCGATTAATAAATTCATTTTAAGCTAACTTTGTGAAAAACTGAAAAACATCATCTTATCCCTTCTTCTGAGAGTTTGCTGCTTCCCCTGCTCACTTTTGTCTTTTCAAAGTTGTGAGAGACACTGTTTTCCATTGTTTATTTACACTTTGTAATTGATTTTAATTCTGATGTATTAATCAATAATGAAAATGCAAAAGATTATGTGCAAATTATACAATTACAAGGTTTCTTTTTCTGCTTACGAGTAATTAGCATTTTGTTATTACATACGTAGGAGAGGCTGCTGACATTTTAAATTCAGTTCTTGTAACAGACACAAGTATTTTAACAGTGTGGCATTTGTGTCATTTTCCACCAGAGCTCTATTCTATTCTATTCTATTCTATTCTATTCTATTCTATTCCGTATTTTATTCTATTCTATTCTATTCTACTCTACTCTACTCTATTCCATTTTCTATTCTAATCTATTATTTTCTATTCTACTCTACTCTACTCTACTCTACTCTACTCTACTCTACTCGATTCTATTCTATTCTATTCTATTCTATTCTATTTCATTTCATTATATTCCATTCCAGTCTTCTCTACTCTACTTTATTTTATTATTTTCTACTCTACTCTACTCTACTCTACTCTATTCGATGTTATTCTATTCTATTCTATTCTGTTCTATTCTATTTCATTACATTATATTCCATTCCAGTCTTCTCTACTCTACTTTATTTTATTATTTTCTATTTTACTCGACTCTATTCTTCTCTATTCTATTCTATTCTTCTCTACTCTTTTCTTCTCTATTCTTCTCTATTTTATTCTATTCTATTTTATTCTATTCGACGCTGCTACACTTACACGCTGTGTTCCTGCGTGCGCGCACCCGGCCTCTTCATGTACTGCGCGCACACAGCTGCCTGGCCCTGACCAATGAGCGGACAGTATTGTGTACTGTGTGCAGTAATGGCGGAAACAATGAAGCGGAGCAGAAACCTCCGTCCTCCTCCTGCTCCTCCTGCTCCTGCTGCTCCTCACGAGTCCAGAGACGCGTCCAGCTGCTCGGACTGTCTCCGGGTCCTGCTCAAGCTGCTCGCACACTTCGGGAACGAGGTTGGTTGACGCCGTTTGAAACCGCGAAGCCCCGAGCGGCGGTTCTCCCCTCGGTCCGTTAGCTAGCGACATGCTAATGTTTTTAGCACCGGGCACGTTAGCTCCTCCGTTGACTCGTCGATGCTCAAACTCACCTGCGGAGCTCCCGCTGTTAAAATGCAGATAAACAACTTGAGCTTCTACTAGTTTAAACACAAACTAACTTCATGTGACTGCTCCACAGCAGCGGGAGCTTCGTGGAGCTGCTGTTTACTCTGCACTGTTTATTTACACATGTTCACACCCTGAGTTTAAATCATCTCACATTCAAAGTCTCCTCATTCCTGCTTTTTTATCTTAAAGCAATAATACATCACTTCAGCAGTATTTACACTGTTTACACTGCAGCTCTACGTTGTTTTAATGTATTTGTACCTTTGTCGTGTATATGAACTGCATTTAATACAAATACAATTACATTTTATAGTATTAGGATCAATATTATAGTTGCATTGCACAACTTTTTTTTCACACATGAGGCTTCATATTAAAGATTATTTTGTTTGTAAAATGTCAGATGTTCATCACCAGTTCACAGAGCCTCATTTAATTTGAGTTATTGTTTATTTTATTACCAGTAGTTAAACAGTTACACATTACTATTCACTTTCACATTGTAGGACCCTTTAGTCTTGTTGTTAACTCATATGTGATCGTTTTATTCCTGTCGTTTGTCTTGCAAGAATAAATCACTTCTCCAGCATCAGCACTATTAACACTGCATTTATACAGTGTTTGAATTTGGGTGCACTTACAAAAATACATTCGAATTTTTGTCTCATTTTAGTGGAATGTTTCCACCGTTTTAGTGCCTGAAGAAAATAGTATTTCTTGATGAATTGTTTTGTTTTAAAAATATTTTAAAACTGTTCACACGGCCCTATTAAGATGTCAAATTACTTCATATCGTTTATATTATCTGACCAATGGCCCACAATTCAAACACATTATATTTATATAAAACAAAGATAAGCAGAAAAAACGCTACTACACTTTACAGAGGCTGTTAATGATTCCTGCTTTATTTCTTGTAAAGTGACTAAAAGATTAGCTGAATATAGAAATAGTCGCTAATTAACTTCCAGGTCTTCCCATGAGTAAATTACATTTACTTGACAAATGTTTGCAATAGGCTGAGACCATGCTATTCCATGTCAGAAACTATATGTGCTGTACACTGTGCAGGGCAGTGACACTTTAACTTTCATTTGTGTTTTTGCCCTCAAGCTCAACTTAGGTGATGGAGCTTTGAGAATAGAAGTCAACACCAATACAGTGAATCCTCCATCTTCTGCTGCTGAGGTTTACAGCTGTTTGCAGGAGCATATCAATAAACTACAGGTAATGTGGCCACACAGCAACTTAAATATACAGTTTAATATTGGTTACATGGCATGATTGTAATGTAATGAGAGTAAAAATAAGTAAATTGAGTTGACACAAGCTTAATATTTTCCTATCTTTTTATTGTTGTTACTGAGAATCAGATGTGTATATAAAACATATTATTTGCCAAGATGCAACAACAAGTGTTGTGTGTATTTAGGCCGTTTCAGAAAGCTTAAAGACACTTGTGGATGCTGAAAGTGATCGATCATCTACAAGAGACAACACTCCAGATGATACAGTCACATCATTTTCACACAAAGAGTGGACGACTGCGCCGTCGGAGCGCCATCCTCTCAGCTCGGAGGCCGCGGAGGAAAGCGATACGGAGGCCGATGACGTCATGGTGCAGATCAGAGCCGGGAAGTCAGAGGTTGGTCTCAGATCAGTCAGCAGATCTCTCAGCTTTGACAATTTTAGAGCCCTCTTTACTCCGTTTCAAGCAAATAAATAATCTTAAGTAATTGCTGCCGCGGATGTGCACGCGCTGCACATGGAGACCTGATAAGATGAGTTGGGCAGAAAATAAGGGGTTCTTTAGTGCTGTGGTCGGTTAGAACAGACCACATTGCTGGAGGGCTTTGAGAGAGGGCCAGGTCCTTGATGAATTATGAAGTGGATGCTCATTACTCTGAGATTGCATGTGGATGAAGGACAAGAGGCCCCATTCTGTTGTGCATTTATTTTGGTAGCCAAGCAAACAGTATTCATATTCCATCATGTGATGATGGCAAGCAATTCAACTTTTTTTTGGGGCTACCTGGAATCATTTCCTACTACATTTCTCATTCCATGTAATTTAAATGAGTGTGTTTTGCAGAAGGTTATCATTAAGGAGGCAAAAAACAACCCATCGCCTTCTTGACACCCATCAATAGCCTCATCAATCCATCGTATCGTCTTATCTGTGTTGTCTCTCCTTTGTCACCGCAGATTCAGCGAAGAATATCTGCATTTATGGAACGCAAGCAGATGGAGATCAATGAAAACAATGTGCGCGAGTTTTGCAACGTGATCGACTGCAATCAGGGTGAGAATGGGAGAGAGGTTGGGGGCAGGGTGGAGAGGGAGCCTGCACACAGATTGCCAATGTTTGGGAGAGAGCTGATTTCCACAGGCGAGAGGTCAGGCTGAACTGCTCGAAGAGTGGGGCTGAAGTAGGTAACACACTCGGTCTCAAAACACAACCAGCTTCGACGAGAAAAACATCAGACAGAAGGGCTTTATCTTTTTTAATTCAAAGCCTGTGTAAGACACCAGCTCTAGAAACCAGGACACACTAATTTTGATCAAATCCGAGTGGGTATATATCGTTTTTAAATATCTATTTTCTTTATTTTATTAACATTTTTACATGATATTCTTTTTCATTTTCTCCCGGCAGAAAACAGTTGTGCCAGAACAGATGCAGTGTTCACTCCTTATCCAGGTTTCAAAAGTCATGTGAAAGGTAAGAAAAAAACCTGTTTGCTGCTAATGTCAGTGTGACATCTCTGAACTGCAGCCATCATTTAAAACAATTACACAGTTATTTAGAAAAAGTCACATGTCCAAACATCTTTAAAGGTTCCTTACCAATAATTTTTTATAATTACTGATATGATGTTTATCTTTTTGTCTTGTTTTTGGGTGACCATGCTGCCAGAAATCCTAAAAAACAACTGCTAATTATTATTATTAAATAATATAATCAAAGTAATAATTGTCAAGAGTTTAGTTTGACTCTTGGTGTTTCTACATGCACTGTACATGACCAAAGACTGTTTTCATCATCTAGTCTGTGGTTAATATTGAGCTACAGTTTGTGTTTATGTGTTGTATCCCTCGACTGGCTAGTGATACGGGTGGTAAACACGTATGGGCCCCAGACTCGTGGTGGGGGAGGCCAAGGCGAGGTGGGGGAGCAGCAGAGGGGGCCGATGGTGAGAAACTGTGGAAATGCAGCGATAGAGGAACGACTTCACAACATCGAGAATCACCTCAAACTGCCGACAGGTCAGAGAAGGACAAAGACACAAGAGTTTTACAAATACTTCAGTCAGTGCGTCTCACTCTGTCTCTAATGTTGATTAGAACACGTCCTAAATTGTACATCGTATTACTTTAACATTACAAGGCAGAGGAACTGTAACTATGAAGACATTTCTAAGTATAACTCATCTGAGATAATGAAGATAATCAGTCAGTATTTAGAAATATGCTATTCATTATTTTTGACCTGATGTAAAAAGTGTGACACGGTCAAATATGAACTAGTCCATGATCCAGACCGATTTAAATCTTACACTCAATGAAACTCTTTACTCGCAGCCCCCTCGTCCCTACATCTGTTGACTTTGTCTTGTAAAACAATCAGTAGTCCGGCTGTTGAACAAGTGTTTCATTCCCCAGCGGGGCCGGTTCCACTGAGTGTCTACCACAGACTGAAGAAGCTGGAGGATCGGATCCTGGAGTTGGAAGGACTCTCACCCGAGTACTTTCAGTCCACAGTGAGTCCTCTGGCTTTGAAACAGACACACGAAAAAGGCTGAAATCAAGTATTATATATAGTAACTATTCCTTCACTCATAATATTAGGCCAGACAATGAGAAATTAAGCAGGACGGATAAAGGAAAGATATTAAATCTGAAAAGGGGAAACATGCAAGAGTTTGAATTCACCAGGTTCCGAAGCAGCAATCACAGGTTTGTAGAGGTACAGCATCATGTATTCTAGACATTTGGATTTGCTTCAATCAAGAAAAAGTTAAAAAGAATAATTGTTGCTCAGCTAAACACAGTCTCTTAGAGAAAGAGTCACTTTCGTGGTTAGAAGTTCTCAAAGAGTATTTTAAGTTGGTCCATTTCACAGCAGTTACTTTATTTAATGGCTATGTTGCCTAAATCAGTGTGTAGAACACCGGTGTGCTGTAGGAGAACTGATGAAAATGAAATATACTGAGTGAGAGGAGTTTGTGCGTGATGCCAATAGAGTTTCCCTCCTGATGTGTCCTGATACTTCAACACGTCTCCCCCCTTCAGCGACACTTCAGTTGATGTGAATCAAACATGCAACGCGTTTGGTTACATTTACTTTTAACATTTAGGTCAGCGCAGACAGCTGACTCCAGAAATGAGGACTTTTCACTCCGCCGTGCTTTTTAAGAGACGCACAGACTCGAAAAAACGCGGCAGTAATTTATTGGACTTCATATTCAACCCGACAGACTGGAGCTGGAGTCACACAGACTCTAATTTCCCATCTTGAAGGAGTCTGTCCAGTGTGTGTTTAGTTATCTGAGTAAGTGTGCTTGAGATACTGCATGTCTCTTCACACTGGTATTTCTCAGCACAGCATGCTGCTTCTGTGAGTATGCTGCTTTCCGTCTGCTCTTGACTCACTGCATGTTTGTGTGAGCCGAGCAAAAGATGTCGAGTGTCTTTGAATAAACTGATGGGGTCTTTTATATTCGGAGCACCACTTTTTCGTCTTCCTTTTTTCTTTTTTTCTTCTGCAATATCTGAAAATACTGTAGTTTGGTGTTTGCTGTACGCAGTTGGCCGAGGATTTCACAAACATAATTTTAACACTGAACAGCGAAGCAGGTGAGTTAACAGATTATGCAGCAACTTAAAGATAAACAGTTCCGCGAGGGTCTTACACTCGTAAACATGAGGTCTTCTTTTGAACTCTGATCAAAGACATTGTCAGATGTTTCCCCTCTTTTCTCTCTTACTGTCTTTCCTGTCTCTAGTTATTATCAAAAATATATAATAAACGTATAATACAATTTAGAAATAACCGTCATGACTATAAATTATATTTGTCTCATAATCTTTAGTCAGTGTCTGTTGCTCTTCACTTATTTGTATTTTATAATAGCTGCTTTTAGACATATACTGAATGTCTGGAGAATTCTCCCCGTGCAAGTGGGCGTGTTGACGCCGTTTCTAACCTGCAACAGATGCAAAACTGTAAAAACAAAAATAAGACAAATATCTCTCTCTATATAAAAAAAAAAAGGAGACAAACACGTAGAGACGTCAACTCGGAAAGACAACGAGCTGCTAGAGCTTTTGGTAATAAGGGTCAAAAGTGTCACTGCTGATTTTTTACCTCTCCTTCGCCACCACCGCTCACCTGAATGTTCTCAACATTTTCCTGTTATGAATACGACCGGTTCAATCTCCTGCTGCGTTCTCCATATGTGAAAGGAAAACAGACCTCAGAAAACTCCAAGCTGAGGGGTTTGGTATTTATAAACATCTTAACATTGTGTCTCTTCTGTACATTCTCTTTCTGTCCTTGAGTTGAAGTAAAAAGGAACCAAACAGGTACCTTGGTATGTTTATCAAAGCTCTGGGTGGCTTAGAAATTGTACTAATTTAAAATATCTAATGTGACCTTGTGTGCTTTTATTTTGTAGAGTCACCTGCACAAGCGACCAAAGACGTCCCCTGCTCAGGTTAGCAGCGGCTTTGTTTCCTTTCATTTCACATTGTGAGTGAAGGTTAAACTGTTTGGGTGGTTTGATCATTTTGCTCCTCACCTTGTCCTTCAGGCCTGCAGTCTGTCGGAGCTGGATGAGAAGATCAATGCAGTGAAAGCAGCGCTGCTGAAAAGGGTGAATGAGTTTGGGCCTGGATATGGAACAGAGTGTCCGCTGTAGTGAACACAGATCGATGCTCCGAACACAATTAATTTGTTAATGCATTTATACATATTTCCTGTATTTTATTTTCTGTCCCTCATCGACTCGTCAGCGCTGTCGCTGTTACCGTGATGCTTCTTTTACTAAATCCTTGAAATAATATTTAGTCAAGTTAAGTAATTTCTTTGTAAATAAATGTGTTTTTCTTTTTACGAAAACTTGGACTCATGACTTAACTGTTAAATGTTTCATGTGCTTGCAACCAGTGATTCTTTTATTGTTAGAAACTTATGATAACTAACGATTTTCATCATTGATTATTGATCATGTGGCCGATACGATCACAGGAGAGTAGAAAGTTCTCAAAGTTCAATCCACTAATATATTCAGTTTAATATCAGGTCATAACTTTTGGATGTGAGGAACTGTAACCAGTGTATTTTTAACTTTACTTGTCCGACAGAATTTTGTACAAATGTGAAAATGTGCCCTTGACTGAAGAGTCGGAGGGAAAGAGCTGCTGCAGTTTGGCAGGTTCGTCAAACTGTCTGGACAAAGAAGTGATAATATGACGAGCCCGCTGGTGCATAAAGAATTTAGGAATGTGGAATCCAAAGCGAATGATTTTTAAAGAGTCTGAATATTAAAGTTTGGCAGAAAGTCAGGGTTAAACATTGTGCCTGCAAGTCCTCAAAAAGCATAAAATTCTCTTAAATTCAGATTTAATGGGTTTTGGTTTTTAAGCAGGTCACAGTGAATATTGTTCTACTCTGTCAGACTGAAAACTGATTAGTTCTGGTATCTGCTGAGTTGTAAAACTACTGCCAGCCTGCTAGTTAGATTATCAACATGGGAAACTTGTTTATAGCTGTAGACACCTGTTCAAGACAACATTATGTTTATATATACACTTGTGTTCCAGTGCCCAGATGTTTATATCCGTCTCTCTGAGCCAAAGAGGAGAAAACTCCTCTAGACCTAAAATATTCTGGCATTTCAAAAATAAAAGGGGGTGAAGTTATCTCCATGGGAACAGGACAAAGATTCAATTGATACAGAAAATGAAGTATTTTTGTTTACTTCTTTAATGTCTAATCGTGGGAACACGTGTGCGTCTGTCTGTGTGCGTGTGTCACTTAGATGAATCTGAGCGAGAGGGTCTGATTTATCTGCCTGACCGCTGTGGTGATGATCACCTCTAATGGCTGTCATTAAAACAAATGACCTGATTACTGAGACGCTGTTTGGAAAACACATTGGAGACCCAACAAACCAGCGTTAAATGATGCGCTGCTGCGGCGTCTGACACTGACATGTTTATTGAAGACCTCGGTGTATATAGAGGTTTCACTGAGCAAGTGGCTGAAGCGTTTGCCACATTCTGCAGTGAAGGGTTATTTAAAAAAGTTTTTATTTTTATTTCTGTAATGGTGAGAGTAAAAGATCCTTCACTTAAAGTTAAATGACCAATACAAGAATTTAAAAATACTTCATTACGAGAAATGCTGCTTTTAGAAATGTACTCAAATAAAACTAAGGCGGTGATATCAGCAAAAAGCAAAACTACCTGACCTGCAGACGAATGCCCCCTGAGGGTTATAATGATATAAGATTATTAAAACTGATATTTAAGTTAAAGCTGAAACACAGCATGATGTGAACCTCACTGTAGAACGAGCCCTTTATTTCCACATCATGCACCATGTTGCACGGCCATGTACTCTCTCTGTTTTGGTGGAAGATGCACTTCCCTGTTTTATAAATCCGAGTCTGTATTTTTGTGCAGCCATTAATCAACATTTACTTCATAATGACAATTGCTGTTGTTATTTTCATCTTGTGAGTCGGTGTGGCTGCTTTTGTAAGAAGTAACACAAAGGCAGTTCAAAGTACTTTTCTATTTTTTGGTCTACTTCTCACCGCATTTCAGTTACAACACTGCGAGATACATAGAAAAAAGTGTACAGTTGTGTAGAGCGATCACAGGTTGTGAAAGTTGTTGAGTGGCGTCCTGGTTTGATACCATTAACAGATGGTATAGTTCTATTGTGTTGACTTTGTGTTCTGTGACGTCCTTGAGACCTTCCATGAACCTTTATTTCGCAAATCCTTAGGCTGTGGTACAGTTTCTCATGTTATGTAGTCGTACCTATGGAAATAAACTTAAATTAAAAGTAACTGCAGCTGTCAGAATACATGAAGTGCAAATCTAGACAAGTAGAAGTTGGAGCATCGAAAGGGAATACTGAAGTACAAGCACTTCAAAACGGTCATTAAATGTAGTACTTGAAGAAAGTTTAACAAAGTTTATATTTTCCTCATTGTTATATATTAAAAAAAGCATGAAGTTCTTTTTAAAGGATTGGCCACAATTAAAAAAGTATTTTTTGATGCAGGTACCTTGACCCGTCTCAGGAAAATAAAAGCACTGACTCCACAGTACCATGGAAAGTTGAAGGTACTTTTTACCACTTAACTAATTTTGTGCTCCATCTCACAGAATAAAATACAATCGGACATTTTAAAGTAAATTTTGCAACAGGTGCGGCGAATGGAAACTTTCTCACGTCCCGAAATTACTGTAACTCCCCTTCCCTTTTCTCTGCAGTTGCTCTTTGTACGTCATGTCAGGATTTATTTCAGAGTTGATTGATGGAGTGACCTGGACACAATAGAAGACGCTGCATTGTGTTTTTCGTTTTTTTTTTTTGGGAAGATATTTCTTTCTTAACGCGGAAATGGGGATTTTTTTTTTTCACTCCCTCTTTCAGGTGTACCCCACTTGTCCGGCTCTGTCCGTCTCTTGCTCACAGACTGGAACCTTCTGGGCGACGAGGGGCCACAATGCGCTGGGAAGGGGAGCACTTGAGCTGCGGCCATGTGGATGTGGGTGGGTGGGGTGGGTGGTGGGGTGCTCTCATTGTTCCCCGGGAGCTTTTGTCTCAGACACAGTCCCCTTATGAGGGTTAATGAGGACAAATTGCTCTGAGTGTAACAAATGGATTATGGAGCCGAACAAAAGGTCGTATTTCGCGGCCTGCGTTTGCCGGGATCCACCCATCATCTGTCCAACAAGCCGAGCGCGCCGAAACCGCAGCGTCTGCGTGAAGTGGCTCGCTAAACGTCTCATCGTCTTCTTCCTGTCGGCTTTGTTACACGATGTGTGCAGCCGCTTACGCTGAATTTAACCATAATGTAAAGTTTGCGTCGAGGTGACGCGGTTTGTAAATCGCCGCAACGACCCGATTTCTTTTCCCAGAGCCTCATGTCAAGAATAGAAAGTCAACATGTCAACATCAGTGTCAGTGGTGAGTCGCTCCAAGGTTGGGTGGGCAGAGTGAAGCCTTTCAAATTAACAAAGAGCCACTTCCTCATTGACTCTATGTAATTCCTGCCTGTCAATCACTCCTCCCTCGGCCTGATTTCTTGTAATATCCTTGGGAACCTCGGTAAAAAGACACAGAGGTGTTCCTTGTCTTCTATGGGTCCGGTTGTATTTTTTCCCGTTTCGCTGGGGTCGAAGGAGAGGATTCATATCCATTCATATCTCAAACTCTTAATGGGCTCCAGGCCCTCCAAAAAGAAAGCTCTTTCCTGTGACTAGTCAGCTCCAGTCTTTATTCATCTGTGGCTCCGTGTCAAAAAAGACTGTTGCTCGTTTGTGCCCCGAACAATGAGGAACAAGGCTGAATCTCTAGCCGGGAACAAAAGACAGAAAACAGGCTTTTCACTCTGCAGAACATTAGATTCTGACACATTTTGCCATGGCAGTCCCCCCCCCCACCCCCCTCATCCTGAGTGCTGTGGCTCTGGTCTTTTAAAGAGACCACCTGTTGGCAACAAGCCTGTTCTTCATTACAGACAGTCCTATTATCACAGGATGAGGAGCGCCACAGGCTAACTTTCTTAAGTTAACCCTGCTGCAGTTTGCCACGCCGGTCGAACGGGAAACACCAGATTACGTAGTTACCTCTTATTCCTGCTTGTAATTTTTTACGTATTGTTTTTTTGAATCAGGGCTTTTGTTGGCGTGAAAGGGACGTGCTTCATTCATGCCCTTGTCAGGCACACATGTCACAAATAGAGGGACTCAGACGTGGGCAGCTATAACCACAGATTTGCAAATGCACTCACAGCGAAGTTGTCCACGGTGGTCTCGTGTTTTTCATTCAATTATTTCTGGCATAAGGAGGATTTTTTTTGTTTTTCTTTTTATGAAAAAGCAGATACGAGCAATTTTCCGCACCCGAAACATTAGCATAACCGCGGCATGATAATGGTTTTCACGACTGTGTGTAAAATAAAAGTACTGTAGGTGGCAATATGAAGCAATCAAGTGCACGTACTCCTCCGGCTTTGAATTGGACATGATAAACACAGGAGAGGTTGTGGTGGTCTGGTTTTTTATTTTACTCTGATTGTTTGGAGATTTTAAAGATTATGTTGAATCATTTATGGTTTTACGTTTTTAAGAGAAGTTCAATTTTCAAACCGTGGATGAGTTTGTACGAGGTCAAATTTTCCCTCCGACGGAACTAAGAGGGCAAATTTCCCCCCCAAAAGGTGACATCGAAACAGCGAATACCTCTGTCGTGCTCATGCCATCACTGTCGGGGCACATCCATGCAGTCGCACTTGTTTCATGTTCACAAGCACCGCAGAGGAGGAGAAGAAGAAGAAGGGGTTGGGGGGGGGTCGGGGGGGTCGCATGCACCTGTGACCCTCCCCCACAAAGCACAAGAGAGGATCCCCCTGCAGCCCACAGGCTTCAGTAAGAGGCAGTCAGCTGCTCTCTGTGGCCCTGCTGCACGGCCCCCAGGCTCTCCGGAGTTAAATGTGCCTGTGATATTGCCAGGAGGCAGCAGCGGGAGTTGAATTCAGGCAATTACAATCAAGTCAGGGCATAGTTAGTGCGTGGGCCCCGGCAGCACCTGAGCTGGATGCTGATGAGACACTTAGCCCCAAACCCTCGTGCATTGGCCCAGGCGCTGCTCAGAGCGAGGCCCCCCCCTACTCCCGTCTCTCTCTTCCCACAGCAGCAGACCCCCTACTGGACACTTCCACTTCCCTTCACCTCATTTAGGCCTCTAGAGCTCTCTCACCCTCTCTCTCACCCTCTCCCTCTTTCCCTGGCCCTCACATTGCAATACTTCTGCTTTATATAGGTGGCGTGGAGTACTGCACTCAATCACTCTTCATTCATTCACACTGTACAATAATAGAGAACTACTCCGACACTGTCCTTCAAGCACCCGTGCATAGCAGAGTTTCAAACGTCATGGGATGTCTCCTGCCAAGTTCTTGAGAACGATGTGAAGAGTTATTTCACTCGAAGGTACAAAGGGAGGGGAAGAAAAAACCTGCAGGTGAGTGTGGATGAGCCACTTTTCCGTCGCACCTTAAACGTGCAGTGGAAAGCACCTGAAGAAGAGTCTTTATCACACATCAATCCGAGCTCGAGCGCCATCACATCGCCGTCGTCGCCGCTTGCCATGTTGGTTTGCACGTGGCGGGCTGCGGAACGCGCCGTTCTCCCCGACCGATGTGTGAGAGAATGGAAAAAGGGAGGTGAAGTTTGTGAATATCTATGACCCAAGAATATGGAGTCAGGCATCACAACAGCACTCTTAGCCCCTTTTCCCAATAAGGTGCTCTCAGCTCTTTCTGAGGGAAAGCCTCCCAGCTCCCGCCCTCTCTCAGCCACCACACTTTGCTGAAGTGCCATCAGGATTGTAAAGGGCAGGTTGCCATAGAGCTCGGATCGCTGCCGATGTATGGACTCATATTTTGAATGTAAAGATCTGAGCGCAGCGGCTAATGCGAGGGGCCATACACGGGGACTACGCCCCCTCTCCCTCCTTCATCTGCAGTCTGTGTGCATGCATCTTTCATGTGTCGCTTTAGTGTTCTGTTTTGTGAGATTGCTAGCTTTGCTCGCTCAATCCACTTTCATTGTCTATCTGTGGCCGTGCTTGTTAGTTAGAGCTGGCCATAGTATTTGGCAGAGCCAGGGGGGAAAGGTGGAACACCTCTCTCCCAATTCTTGCCATAATGGTTGCCTTTTGATTTTTTCCCTGGGCTTTGGAGGCTACCAGGGATTGTCTCTTTGAAATTATTCCATTTTGGCAGAGAAAAAGAAAATGGATTGCGCTGATCCTGTTTTGTTCCTGGGGGGACGGCTGCAGTATTATCCTGGGCTGACACCGGTGGCGAAGAGGCAATCACAGTGGCCCTCGCTCTGACAAAAACACTCCATCTGCAAGGAGAGGAGGAAATCACACCACAATGATGTCTGACTCTTCTGCCTCACTCTGGCAGCTGGGCCCTGGGACCCATGAACTGCTACACAACCGCCGCCACGACGGCTGCTATACAGACGCACAAACACCACAATACAAATCAGCAGCTGTAACGCACAAAGGCAATGCACCTGCCCTCACAACAACGAGAACAGGACGGGTTTGTTTGAAAAGTTTAGAAACGGACTCTGTTTCATTTGCTGCATGATTATTAGACTTAGTATTAAAAATATTATCAGTGTCAATTATTATTGGTTTTAGAAAAGTAGAACTTCTTTCAGTTCCTCCACTTTTTCAGGCCTTGAGTCACATAAATGCACTCAACATTTTCAAGCTTTAAAACCATTAAGTTAACTGTTTGCCTACAAAACACGAAAACCATTAGGATGTCAAACATGTGCACCTCACACACACACACACACACACACACACACACACACACACACACACACACACACACACACGGCAGATGAAAGATAAGCAGCCGTGCAGCTCGCCCTGTTAGTATTCAGTAGTGTCACCTCTCTCCCCCTGTGTCCCATACCTGAGGATCAAACGCACCTCTTTGTGAGAGAGGCCTGACCCCCTGCTATCAGCAAACAGAAGAGAGCCCAGCTGACACCACTCTTGAGATGTGCCATGCAGACGGAGGCCTGTGATTACAGCACAATCCTGAGGAGACAACCCTCCACCCTGCTCCAGCCGCTGCCTCCTGCAACTCCCCAAACACACAATCCACCCACTCCCACCCCCTCCACTTCTCCTCCACCACAAATTCACCTATCTCTGAAATGGATGTTAATCTCTCGGCCAACTGGCCGCCTCGGAGACCCTCGTTGACACACATATAGCCGCCGCTGTGCCATGAATAATCAATAGGGCGCTATTTTCGTGAACAAATTTCCCACAACAGGTCATTTCTGCTGGCTATTACTGTGGCAGATTAGAATCTGAGATCAGACTTTCAGAGGTGGAGGAGGGTGTGTGTGTGTGTGTGTGTGTGTGCGTGCGTGCGTGGATGGATGGGGGAGCTCTCTCTAGAATACAGTGCAGCACAGAGGGACATGAGTCTGTCTAGTGCCGCCATAGCGCCACATGAAAACCAATGAAGGTGAAGCAAGAGGGGGGATTAATTTGTTGTGAGAGAGGCAGAGGCTCAAGTGGGTCTTCCAATAGCAAATTAGCAAACCCTCGTTTCAAAAACCCTCATACATACTAGAGAAGAGAAATGTGCAAACACAAACATCATGCATGTGCTCATGCATACAGTATGTTCTTGTCAGGGCGAAGAGGAAAAATCATACTCTGGGTTTTTTTGCAACATATTTCCTCCTTTTCATGGTCTTTCTCAGCCTCTGTCCACACACACACACACACACACACACACACACACACACACTTGTGCGCGCACACAAAAAGGAAACTTCAATTTTATCTGCAGGGGCAGAAATCAATCTCACATCTCTTTAGTTAATCCGCAATGGCTCTCTCCAGATCCTGACACTAATAAGGTATTGAGCAGGTGAGGCCAGGGGCTGAGGAGGAGAACAGAGGGAGAGGAGAGGCCTGCAGTCTGGGGCCCGACTGGCGGCTGGCACTGTTCCAGTGCAATTATGGGGCTTGTGTATGGGAGAGAAGGGTGCAGGAAAGAAGCAGCAGAGATAGAAGGGAGAGGCAGGGAGAGAGGGAGGCATAGAGAAAGCACGAGAAAGAGGGGGTGGGGGTGGGGGGTAAAAATCGATCCCATCTGTGGTATGATGGTTAATTAAAGCAGCTCTTGAGCAGCCCAAGGATGAGAGGCTTGGCTGGGCTCCTGGAGGCACAGCTCTGATTACTCACACAGAATGGATGGTTTCTTAGCAATGAAAGGAGGGGGCCAAGAGCTGCCTGGTGGGGAGCACAGACGACATCAAGGAGGAGAGACATGTGCATGCTGCACACTTACACTTGCACACACATACACACAGACGCACGCATGCAAATGGACTCTGATACAGACACGCACGTGCATGCGCATGCATACATATCCATATGTAAGCGCGTATGCATCACGAGCCTGTAGACACGAGTGCAAACATCATCAAATTAGATCAAAATAAATGCTTCAGGAAACTAATCAGATATAATGTGAGTCCACTAAATGTGAATTTCCACAAGGAGACGAGCTCGAGAGGGTTAATGAAGAAACAACCAAAGTTCATCAGACTGTCGAGCTTATGATTGATGCTAATATCTGTCACTACAGTGGGTCACAGACAGTTTCACAATAAGAAAACAATCATCTTTAAGGGTTTTTATAGTTCATTTTCCATCCCTGATTCACGCACCTGCATCATGCACCTGAGTAAGAAGACACTGAATCTGCCTCCAGTTTCCCAGCAGTCATCAAAGTTTCATCTAATCTCACCATTACATTTAGATGAGATGACCCCCCACAGCCCATCACTCCCTCCTCATTGACATTCATGCCTCAGACATATCCAGAGGCCATGGGTGACAGCGCCAGCACTTTGGTATGACCCCACCCTCCTATGGTGAGATTTGGTATTGCATAACATGAACAAGCAAAATGGAATTCTGCACGTTTGCACAGCAGATAGAGAAAGAGTCCACGTTCTAACATTTGCTTTAACTCGATCGTAACTATTGATCGTTGATGTATATGTTACATGCATGAAGCCGGACTTTCTCTCAACACCACAGCATGGAGCAGTCACCGAGACTAAGTAAAACAAGGGCTCTCGACAGAGATGATATGCAGAAAGAGCCCATCCTCCTATTTTTATAAAGTTGAAGCTGACATATAATCATACTCTCAGAGTTAGAGAGGGGTTATAATAAACCTCCAAATCTCAGCGGTATGAATTATGTATACGGTGATGATTTGATGGCTGCAAAATAGAAGCGAGGGTGCAAGCGGCTGATTGAGGTGCGCCACGTGGTGAGTCGTTCGCCCGCCATGCCTCCCGGTACAGACGTGTGAGGTCAGGGCCCCATGCTAATTGGTGTCAGGCCGAACGCTTGTGAGCTAAATGAGAAAATTACACGCTGTGGGGAGGAATCAGCTGCAGTTGTCGGGGTGGCTGCTGCAGAGCGGCTGCGGCGCTATCTGTGAGCCGGAGACGTCTGTCTGGCTCTGTGTTTGTCAGGCGAAAGGGAGTCAGAGGAAACTTTAGTGTTTGAAGGTGTGGGAGCTTCGGTTCACTTACAGAGACACACCCATAAGATATACACGTGCACGCACTGTGTGAGGAGGTTTTTCATGATACATTTACTGTGTGTTTGTAAGTACATTTGACAGAATGGCATTTTCTACCTTTTCCAATATGACACCGAAATGTGGAAGTGGTTTATTACAGAATCAAATTTAGTTGTGTAACGGTGAAAGCAGAGAAAATATATTTTTTTCTCTGAAACTTTGTGAGCGTCACTTGAGACCATCCTAAGACTAAGGAGACGTGTGTGTTATCAGAAAAGTTACAATTTTAGATTTGCAGTAAAAAAAACTTTATATTAACAATGTCTCTAAATGCCTCTAATCTACAAAGTGTTTGTGGAAGGAGTTTCTCTTGAGAAACCCACAGAGAATCCTCGTCCGACTCTGTGGGTCAGAAAGACTCCGATAAACTCAACCACCCGATGACAGATATCTTGAGGAGTCAGATATTTGCCTCCAGTTAGGCAGGGCCGTATCCAGGGGTGGGTCCATCGGGGGCACTCGCCCAAGCTAAAATCTGATTGGTCCCTGAAGTGCCCCTGTCACTTGTCCTAGCCTAACGATAAATATAAATATATTTGGGGTTTTTTAAGAACAAAATGTGCTTAAACAAGGAACAATTTCCACATATTTCAATATATTCAATAATGTGTGACTTTCCTCAAAGCTACAGAGTAAACTATAAACAAGGAATGACTTAAAATGTGCACTTTACTGAATTAAGAATTGTCCATGGATGTTGGACACACAAGGGGCCCCTCTGTGTAAGTTTTGCCCCCTTTATGGCCCCTGAGGTAGAAAAAATCCTACATCCACCTCTGCAGAAGAGGCTAGAGGAAGATGAATATTGGATTTGAACACCAGGAAAACAAAACTCAAGTGAAAGCCAACGTTGCTCCGTATCTGCTGGATGTGAAAATGCACAACACAAGCACTAATGTGTTTTCTGCCTGTTTCCACTGCCTCCAAGTGGCCAAAAAAAGATTTTTGGAGGTTTCAGTCCATTTGTGATTTTTAGTTTGAATCAACTTTATACTTAATACTTCCACTTTATACTTGTACATAATGTATTTTCATATCAGAACCACTCAGACCCTAAAAACCTTTAAATATTGCTTAAGACCCACTTCTTCTCACTGGCTTTCAATTCAACTTGAGTTTGAGATATACACAGATACACAGATACTCAGATATATAGTATGGTTTTTCAAATGGGTTTTAATGAGTAACTTTAACATTGTGGTGTTGGTATTTTTACTTAGATATAAAGTTGGATGCTTCTTCCATCACAACCAGAGACATAGGAGCAGATAAATATGTTTTAGTTGATGTTTTTTTCTCTTTTGTCTGATTTCGGTGAAATCTGCCAGGAAGCTGAAAGGATTTGATTATGTTCAGGAACTTAAACTGCAACACTAAACAAAATAGAAATAAAACGAACTTGTTTCTTTCACGTGGCCTCGTGAGTCTTTTTTCCTGTTTTTGTCCATATCCTACAACAAAAATTCACCAAATACAATGAACATCATCCACTGCGTGATGTTCGTTTTCAACTTATTGAATACCCTGATGAGTGATATACTCTGTGAGGGTTTTTCATTCTGCGTGAATTATCTTTTATTCATGAAACGCGTCTTTGTGTGCAGCTACATTTGTGCCTGTATGTGTCATTCAAGGCCTGGGCCAATTATTCACTTCTAAACACAGCATTCCTCCACTCCTCCGACACACCCAACAAACAGGCAAACAACAATGTAGACTAAATGACTAAAGTGTTGAATTGCCTTCCTTTTGTTTGGTCCCTTGTTTCTCTTTTCTCCGCCGGCTCTTTCTCTTTCCACGACAGACTCCTTTAGTGGTGAGCCCCGGCAATCTTGAGTAAACGTCATTAACTGTTTGCTCATATCGGCCACAGAAAGTATGCCGCAGCCTCCTTTGTCTCACTATCAGTTGTTTAAAGAGGTTTGTGCTGTAATGGCGTGGTCAGCCAGCGTCGGGGGCTTTGAAGTTCTCCGTCCCGCTCGCAGAATTGACCTCAGTGGTCACTCAACGCTGACCCTGAAGTTGCAGTTTCAGGAGGTCACGTGGCAAAAATACCTAGAAATCCCTGCGTGCGCATATTTTTTCAAGGTGTGGTTTGTTAAATACCATGGTGAAAACAAATCTATATCGCTTTCCAATAAAAACACACAATCATAAAAGCTTTATCAGTTATAGCTGATGGCTTTTTATTAATGGTTTATAAGTCATTCATTCATTCTTTATAGGTCATGAATGACGCATTTAAGGACATTAAAACTTTGTGGTTGCCAGGTTGGGACAAATCTTCCTCTAACTTGCTTTTTTCTATTTTAGCTACTTCATTGAAAAAGACCCTCCTCTTATGAACTGTTTGATCTCTTACTCTCATCAAACCTGCAGCGGAGCATCCGCACCACAAACTGTTTATTATTATTATTTAAAGAGCCGTGTATGAATGAAATATGAACATCTGTAACTGCAGATGTGACAGCTCATTGTAGAGGAAGAATCATGTGATTAGAATTTAAGACTGCAGACTTGGTGGGTTTTAGTCCAAAGATTAAAAGGTTACATGTTTATCATTTGTTTACGTTTGAATAATTTCAGACCCGATGGTTTATTATAAATTCACAAAACCACTGAACCTTGTTGGTAGCTATCTTTCAAAGACATTGGAAGCTAAGTCTCATAATCACGTTTATAATTACAGCCACAGACTTGGGTACATGTTTAAGGTTTTAAGTTTGCAGTTATAAATATTAGTAAACTTTATTAAAGGGTTAAAATAAATCATGTTATTAGACTTATTATTATTTATTGCAAATCCAGAGCCTTTCGCAAGTAAATTTCAAATATTTCTAATGACATACTTCATAGATTATTGCAGTGGAATGATCCTTTATCAATGGATTATGAACTCACTCATTATCAGTCTCAGTTATTTGTGGAATTATTAAAAAAGGTAGGAAATGTGGTTTTTTAAAACCATATTTCTGTTGACCTTGAACTTGAAAAGTGATTTACGTTATGTCGACCTTCTTTTTGTCCTCACAACATGAGTAATACCCGGACCACACACAGCATTATAATAATAGGTGGCAATTTAAAACAATTTAATGCCATTCTGCATAATCAGTGTTTTAACTTAATGCCTTAATTTTTATTTTGATGCTCCTATTTATGTCTTTTTATCTAAGTTGCATAAGTAGATTATAAAAAAACATCTGTGTAATGTTCACCAGGAGGATTAATTCAAAACCCTGTGACTGAAAACTTATCCCTGGCTCATTACTGAACTATAAACCATTCATAACAATAAAAATCACATTAGTTACAACTTTTTTAAAAACAGCTCTTTAGAAAGTTTTTAATGGCACTAACTCTGTGCCACGATACTTTTGGAGACCCAGGCCCCATTATGGTGTAGATTTTGGCAGCGGCAGGACGCGGTTGAGTAATGGCAGCAGTGCATTAGGAGAGAGAGAGAGGGAAAGGGGGAGAGAGAGAGAGAGAGAGAGAGGGGGAGAGATGTGTGATAGTCTGAGTTGTGAGTCAACATCAGAGGCCGCAGACTGACCCCACGGGGGATTAAACACTCTGATTTAAGAGCATCTCTCCAGCTCCTCTCCTCTCTGCAGCACCCGGGCCCTCGGTGCATATAACAACACCCACCTGATGCAACATAATATCCAGGAGTACAGACACAGGCTCACGTGCACACACACACACACACACACACACACACACACACACACACACACAGGATCACTCTCATTATGCCCTTATTCTTAGCCCCCGCTCCATCTTCTGGTCCATGGTCGGGGCAGAGCGGGATCATATCAGGGTTTGTATCCAGAGGAAGCGGAAGCGAGAGATCCGAGCCCCCGCAGCGGTAAGTAAATACAGCGTAATGGCCTCTGATTAATTCTACATTGCTCTCGTCGGGGCCGGTAAAAAGAGATGTAATGACCTGCATTTCTCTCTCCCTCGCTCTCCCTCGCTCTCCCTCTCTTTCCCTCTCCCTCTCCCTCTCCCCCCCCCCCAACCCCCAAGTCTTTCTCAATTTCTCCCTCATTTGCTCGGCTTTTGATTATGAATTAAAAGGGATTGCAAATGGTATGCTGTTGGTTGGCCCCCTGATTGCCATATTTGATTAAGAAATGTCAGTGTGCATGTTTCCCATGTGGGTCTTTTTTTAGCCCCTCTGTTCGCTCTAACATTCACACATGCACCAGGAACACAATGGCTCCGTGGCTCTCAGACAAGGTCGCCACGAACAGCAAACTTGTGCGCTAATCAAACGCATTCTCCCGTCTTCCCGCTCTGTGTTTTTTTTTTTCCTTAGGCCTCTTTCCTCATTTTTTGCCTTTTCAAGGCTCAGTGGGTTTTTGTATCAGCTGTGAGACGCTCCAACAAGAGGAGAAATCACAGACAATTAGAGAGCATTGAGGGAGACAGGTAGAGCGGAGAATGAGGACGGGAACAAGGGATGGAGATCTGTATTCTTCTCCGAGGAACGAAATCAGAGCAGACAGGAGTTCAGTCTCATTCGTCTCGTGGTTAATTTTAATCCTCCAAATAAAACTTCTGACATTTAGACAAATGTACTTTTGATATGTGATGAAATACTCTCTTCAGATTTGACTTTGAACAACAGAGCAAAAGATGAGGATACAAATCTTTCATGCTTGAACATGGACAAGATAGATAGATAGATAGATAGATAGATAGATAGATAGATAGATAGATAGATAGACTTAAATGAAGAAAAATGTAAGCAAAGCCAAACACATTGTGCATATGTATATGTCTATCAGTGTGTTTCTACAGCGGAATTGCAAGTAGTCGACAAATTGGAAGTTGTTATACTAAAAAGAATATTAAACTGTTTTCCTACTTATGTTCAAGTGGCAAACATAATCACTGGCTGGATTATATTCAGAGGCTTTTTCAACAGAAACACAGTCATATAAATTGCAGGACTCCAGAGTCTGGTCAATGCATTCAGACACAGCACTTTGGTTAAGGTCAGGGGAAAGACTGTGGTTTCACTGTTATGTTAATACACATATTATGTCTCAGTCAGTTTCTGTATGTAACCAGAACACGACCTTGTCCCTAAATTGAAGCTGCCGGTGGAAACACAACCACCAGAAGCTGGATTCTGCTGCAGCCGTTTGCAAGTGGACATCATGTTGCAAAAGAAGAGATTGTGGCAGAAAACTAATTGCATATGTTAGTGAATATGTTACGGATACATTCCATAATAATTTAACAATTAGGATTTTCTTCATCGGGGCCATTAAGGGGCCACAATTTACACAAAGGGGCCAATTATACGTCCAACGTCAATGCTCAGTTCCTGATTCAGCACATGCACATTCAAATCATTCCTTGTTTCCTCTCAGCTCTATAGATATGAGCAAAGACCACATGTCAGTGAATATATTTTTAAAAATAACTTAGAATAAGAAAATTGGAATAATTATTGTTATTATTGTTAATACTTGGCTAGTTTCTATGAAAAAAAAGGCTACTGACAGGACAGGGGCACTTTTTCAGCCAATCAGAATTCAGTCGGGGCCAGTGCCCCCCCAGGCCATGACCCTGGATCCGCCCCCTGCTTGTTAGATCACATCCTGGACACATGAACAAATGCAGTGCCACTAAACGTGCATTTAAACATACATGTGATTTAGTCATTAATGGGGAATAGCAAAGATAAATGCTCCTGGTTTGGCAGATTATTTGGTGTAATTTAACTTTATACAGAATTATAGCCTGTTTATCTGAGTTAATGAACCACTTCCTGTATTTCTCTCCTTCAGCTGCTTTGATCAATACAAATTATTAAAATTAATAACGACGTTGGTCATCCCCCCACTTGTGTCACTGGGTGTTGATACACATCCAGATGTTGTGGTACTTTGTGTAAACACCAGATGTAACTGTGGCGTGGCGTTCTCCAATTGACCCGACTGACAAAGCCAACTTTATCATGCTAATATGACCCCTGCTTGAGTGGTAGGAAGATTTTAAATTACACTCCACTGAACCACACCGCATTAAAGCTTCTTTTGTTGCATTTACTCAAGTCTAGCAGCAGCGATAATGTTTAAATATTCACAGGATTTCTATTGCAAAGTGATCTACAATGTGAAAGGGGTCAGTCGCAGGGATGAACCTCCAGAGAATATCAACCTGAATCTGCAGCTTCCCTCAGATTTATAGTGAGTTTCAGCTCTTTGTTCATCCGTCCACTTGTAACTTTACTTTTACTTCCCTCTCGGCACTTTTATAAAGTTTCTTTCTATGACAGAAAGCAGCCGTTTGTAGCGATTAAGCTAAAAAAAATAAACTGTACACCACCTTCTCAGAACAAAACTCCAGACAGACCCAGTTCATTGATCTCTGCTCACAGCTAAAGGACTAAAACCAAAAGATAAATATGAGAAAACAGGCCGAAGGTTTGTTTTTTCTACGTCCTTTAAAACAGAAAAGCAAATGGAACAAAGGGGACGAGTGAATATTCAGACTGGAGTACAAAACATACATTTTGTTATCAAAAGCTTGGATGACTGAATGAGCAACTTAGACGGTTAATGAAAATGGACGACACGTCTCCAATTCCTCCCATTATCCAGAAATGAAGCCAAAATATCCCGAATACAAATGTGTTTTGCACATTTAGAGCCAGAGTCTGCGTCGTTGAGATCGAGGGACTGAGCCGAGAGAGCAGTTCCCGTCAATACACAGGCTCGACCAATCATGAGTCAGTCTCAGTTGCCAATCATGAAGCTTCACCCTATTCAACAATCAAATAATTTATTAAAACCAACATTACCAGAGAAGTTAGCACGTGAACAAACATCAGTGTGATAAGAACTACTTAAACTGAGAAAAATGTATTTAACATGTACTTTTACTTCGGTCTATATATGCAGGAGGCAGAATTTATGACCTGTTCTGCAGCCAGCCACCAGGTGGCAATCTAGACACTTTGGCTTCGCTTTCAAGGAGCCGTCATGTCGTCCATCTTTTTTTACAGTCTACGGTTTCGCCTCACGAGCTTAAAAGCTGATTTACCGTTTTCCCCCAAATAGCCCAAAAAGTTTATTGCAAGTTTTTATTGGTGCCTCTCAACGCTGTGATTAAGTCGTGTTAAACTGCAAAGACAAAGAAGTTAGAACAGGAAAACTGTGTAATACCATTCACCATTTTAACATTTAAACCCAAGTCAGTTATTTTAAATTGATTTCTTCTTATACTGTAATTTCTTTGGATGGGTTTGTCCAAATGTATTCCACACATTTCACTTCAACAGCCACTTCAACACATTGCAAAAAAAAAAAACTGAACAGAACAGGAACTGTGGTGGAATTGCTCATAAAGGGAGAGAACATTTTTCTATTTAATCACAACAACACTATGATTTTGGACCCGTGTTTTTCATGTTCCATTAAACTTTTGGATTTTTCACTTTCTCTGTTTACAGCACAGCCTGTGATGCTGTTAAAGTGGGTTTTTTTTGTTTGTTAAAACCCATAAAAGAATCAAAATGAATATGTTGACTGTTTCCACCGGTGCAGTACTTCACCTGCACCGCACTGAACATGGAGAAGATAACGGATTCAACGTCATTTTCATGTTATGAGACCTTTCTTGATACCATCAGTTTAACAACTCCAGTCTGACTCCAGTCCGACACAAGGCGTGTGCGTGTAGCTGTGGTTTCTGCCCTCGAGAGACCCACACATTTTTATCTCTGAGCTGGTGTGTGTCTGGTGTTTAATGTCTAATCACCAGTCTCTCTCTCTCTCTCTCTCGTCTTGATTCAGGTATCTTCACTTTCGACCACTTCTCTCTCCGATGACCTCTTCAACCCTCTCACTGCTCTTGTCAAAGCCATTAGTTTGTTCTCAGCAGCACATATCTGATGGTCCTAAACCTCAATCACAGCCCTCGCCATTATTCTCCGCATCATCTGCTCGCACGCCATATCACCTGGGCGTGTGTGTGTGTGTGTGCATGAGATTGTGTGTATTTATGTACACAAATTTGCAGTATGCCCGTGAGTCCACGCGATGTGTGCATGTGCATGCTGCGTGTCTGCATGCATGGAGCAGATGTGAACGAGTGTGTGTGAGCGTGTGCGTTTGCACTTGTGTGTGATAATGGGTTGTGTCCATCAGCACACAGAACACGAGCCCTCTGTATCAGACAGAAGACACACTTAATGCCTGTCACAGGGTCAGATCAAGTGTGTACAAAGGAGAATTGATTCCTTTGAAAAACAGAATCCAACCAAGGACAGTTTTCCCATTTGCCAAGGAGTAAGAAAGAGAGAGGCGTATAGAAAGAGGGCAGGGGGAGAAAATGGGAGAGAGAAATGGTGTAGGTGCCTGCAGGAGAGAAATGTGTTGATCTTTTGAGATGAAAAGCTCTCACAGGCGGCAAAATGGAATGGTGGGCTTCAGGGCTAAGGCTATAAGAAGAGAAGTTTCTTCCCCTCCAAGTCCTTTTGTTATCCTCTCATCAGTCCATCTCTGAGGAGGTGGAGGTATGAGGCGAAGGGGGGAAGTAGGGGGGTGGAGGGGGTGGCCATGTCAACTCGCTGCACCACCAGCGAGAAATGGGCTCCAGGCCCCTCGGAGAGCGCAGACGCACAAGCTGCCGAACGCTGCGCATGAGGCAGAGGAAGGGGTGAGAGTGAAGTCTGGAGCTGGTGCAGAGCAGAGGAGGGTGTTAATGAGGGGACAGCACGAGGAGAAAAGGTTCCACGGGGCCCTTTTTTAGAAGGTGGCCCTCTTGCATTATATTCTTGACTCCCCTCCAGGAGGGCTTAATGACGCTCTCCAAAGATGGCGATCTTGAGGAGGATGGAGGGCAGGGGGCGGAGGGGCTGACACACTGGGAAGATGCACCCCGAACGCCACAGAGGAGGCAGCCTAAGAAAAGGAAGAGAGAATGGTGTCCCCACTAGAGAGATGAGTGAGAAGGAGCTCTTTTTTTTTTTGTTGCTCTCAAGACTCTTCATGGGCCCATCTTCCTCTCACTTCAACCTCTCTCTCCGTCTCCGGCTCACCTCTCCACCTCCGCACGTCCTCCCTTTTCTTGCCGCTCCGTCCTCCACAGCAGGTTCTTAATTGTCACACACGTCCGCGCCATTTTCCATTAACTTAATTACGCTCAAGGGGCTAATATCTACCTGAGCTAAATGTGGATCTGGTTGTCATGTTCCGGGTGTCGGTATATTTACGGAAACCTTGGAGAATTCCGCACATTTCCAGATCTTTCTAAGCCACCTCCAAAACAAACTCATCCATCTGCTCCCCAACCCCGTCTATTCCCCGAGAATGTCGAAGTATCCATAGACAGAATCAAAGGGTACAGTAAGGTCTCCAATCAAGGCAATCAGTGCTGTTTTCAGAGGTGTACAGCACAGCAGCGGCGCTGGTCTCATCTTTGTCTGTGCTTTAATTACTTGCTTTTGCATTTTGATGGAGGGGGGTGACGGGGGTGATTGTGCCTTATCACCTATCTCCAAGGATAAAAGACTCCCCAATTACTTTGTTTGGATGCTAATGATTGCGTTTCATTAGTCGCCGCTCTTGGCCCTCCTCACCCAGTAAATGAATGAATATGCTGTAATTTCAATTATTGGAATTATGAAAATTGCTTTTTAAGAAAAGACGGCACGGGTGTCATCAGCTTTCCACTGTGACATAATGCCATTCTAATTTCTATAATGGTTTTAATTGTCAGGGGCCCTGCTGCGCATTAATCATTTAATTGTATTGTCTTTTTTCTGCTGCCAACACCTAAACCTTCTGAACACCCACACGCTTTTCCAGCCCCAGCTTTGAAAATACAAATCACAATCAGCGGCATCGTCTTGAGGGAGAGAGAGAGAGATGAGAGACGGTGGAAATAAAACCGAGTTAAAAGTGCAATTCAAAGTTCTGAGATGGTTTGGAGATAGTTGGTCTTTGTTGGAGTTGGACAATGGGACCATGGATTTATTTGGAATTTTGTCCAGGTTTTTAGTGGAAAAATAAATAAGAGCTATAATGAGATATTTCCAATGTAAAGAAGGAAATAAGCATTTGTTCATTCTCCTCATAAGAAAAATCATATTTTTCTTTTCTTGGGTTACATGTGTTGCATCTACGTCTGTTTACATACAAAGAATCTTTTAAAAACCTAGAAATCATCTTTGAATGAATTTGCAGAAAGGTCAAAGGTCAAGGATATCACACAGCCTTCCCCTGACAACTGTCTTTGTGGCTGTAGTGATTTCCCATAATTCCTCACAAAACAAGAATATCCATGATAAATGGTTATAGAAGGTCTCTTTCAAAAAAATGCAAATGCAAACTGGACCAATCAAAGGCAGCTTATTTTTCCTTCTATGTTCACGATGATGAATATTATTTTTCATAATCGTAACAATTTATTTATTTTCGTTTACTTTGCATCATTCATCAGCATGAACCAAACATAAACTGTATATCTAAAAGATTATTGCAAAGAATTATGAATAGTTCAAATGATGAGATAACTTATATAACAGAAAATATGCATGAATCAAAATATGTTGTGTCCTGTTCCCTATGATATAAATTATCAGTGATTATGTATAGACTTGTTTTTGTGATATACTCTTTGCAGCAACAATAAACTGTTGTGAGGCAAAAGTAAAGAGGTAAAACCTCAGAGAATGATCATGTTTAAGCACCGAAATCCAGAAACGCAGCTCTGCACCGAAACAAAGGTGCAAAATCAAACCTCGTCCATACTGTTGTGGAGGTGTGGAGCAGCGATGGGCCGAGCTGTGCAGGAGCAGCGGGGTCGAGCTGTGCAGGAGCAGCGGGGTCGAGCTGTGCAGGAGCAGCGGGGCCGAGCTGTGCAGGAGCAGAGGGGCCGAGCTGTGCAGGAGCAGCGGGGTCGAGCTGTGCAGGAGCAGCGGGGTCGAGCTGTGCAGGAGCAGCGGGTTCGAGCTGTGCAGGAGCAGCGGGGTCGAGCTGTGCAGGAGCAGCGGGGTCGAGCTGTGCAGGAGCAGCGGGGTCGAGGTGTGCAGGAGCAGCGGGGTCGAGGTGTGCAGGAGCAGCGGGCCGAGGTGTGCAGGAGCAGCGGGGTCGAGGTGTGCAGGAGCAGCGGGCCGAGGTGTGCAGGAGCAGCGGGGTCGAGCTGTGCAGGAGCAGCAGCACCGCGAGAGGAGAAAAAGTTTGACTGACAGCCTTGAGAAGCTCTCCACTGTCTCCTCCATCACTCCTTGAGAGGGAGGAGGTCAAGTGCACCCCCTCAAACAAACACACTCGGATGCCCATGCAGAGCACCTTGCCAAGCCTTTTAGCCACAGCTATTTTTCTTAAACTCGTGTCATCAAGAGCACCAGAGGCATCTCTCAGGCTTGAACTTAAGAAGGAGAAGTGGTGCGACAATCGGGCAGGAAAAATACATGAGCCGAGAGGAGGATCAGGAAGGGGGCTCCGCTATGAATATGTTTAATGCCTCAACCTTCGCATGCTTCTTTCCAGTGTGTTCTGAGAAGAGGGAAAACATCCTGCAGGGAAAACACCGACCTGCAGAGGTGCACCTGAAACCTCTGTGTTGGACATGCAACAAGAATTCATGTGCGTACATCTGCCAACGCTGCACACAAAACCTCCAGAGTAGTTTTTGAAGGTTTAAAAATAGGAAGATTTAGAAAGTTTTCCAAGTAAAATTTATATTTTTGAATTTAAATGTAAAATCGAATGCATCAGTTGATTCAGGATGTATTGTGGATTCCTTTTGCTCACCATCAAGATGTGATTAGGGATTATACAGTTTATAGTTATTATCAATAGCTCTCAATGGCCCACGGGAATTTACATGCCACCAAATGAAATGTAAACCAAAGTGTAGCAGCACATCTTCAGAATGGGGGTTTATTGCCAAATAGGTTTACACATACAAGGACTTTTCTGTGGTTTTATATTAATATAAAATATATATATATAAATATATAAAGTAGGAAACAAAATTAAATATAAAAATACTATAAGCACCAGGGAAGGAATTGTGCATGTGTGAAATATAAGTAAAAGAAATATAAATCTATTTTTGATCAACTTATTCTTGTCCTTGATCTTGTTCACAGTTGATCATCAAACTCTAAATGTTAATTTTTCTGTGACATTGCAACAAAAGTGAAAATTCTGTTATATGTTTATAATGAAGGTCAAAGTTCAAGGAAACTCTTTGTCCTCCATATTCATAAGAGGAGGCAAAACATTGTTAACACATCTGAATATCCTCCAGTCCAACACCATCCCTCACTATCACCCCTGTGCTGAAGGATATACATTGATTTAATTAACACCTCATTATATTATATTATCTAATTTAATAATTGTTTTGCCGTTTTCTGCTGCAAACACTGAAACACCCCCTGTTCCCTGCTCCAGCTTTTAAAACACAAGCAGCACTGTCATGTTGAGAGGGAGGAGACACTGAAAATAGAAAAATCTAAAGGTCAAAGGTCGTTGCTCTTTGTTAAGGTTAGTGTTCAATCGTGGAATATCTGCAATCTTGTTCAGGTTTTAAGTCGAAAACCATTAGATTAATTACATCTAAGGTGAAAATCAGTCGACATATATATATATACTGTGGTCCTGACAACAGTATCACTCACTATAACCTCGCTGCTAAAACATATACAGTGATTAAACCAACACTTCCACAGCAGGGAAACTGAACATCACAGGCATGGCATTATATCATCTAATTTAGACTGCACTGGAGTTAGCTGACAAAGTGGACACTGAGTGTACACTCACACTTTAATGAAGTGAGATGGAAAAAGTGGCTGTTAATGTAGTGTCATGCAGCAGCGCGTAGACATGCCCCCATCGCTCTGCAGTTTAATTAAAACAGCTTCGTATTTCTATGAGAACTGGTCTGAAATCATTAGCTGACGGCCACACAAGAGAATACGGACTTTTGTGTATTTAACTATCACGATCCGTCCATTCACGATTCTGGTGCTATCGAGTTTTAGACCTTGTGCGTGTAGGACTTAATGGAGAATTAAAACAAATAAAAGAAATTACTTTTAAAACCCCTCAGATATGCGCATCAATTCGGGTCCGCACCAATATCTAATTGCTTTTCCTTTATCCTAACTTTCCACCAAGTTGCAGTAAAACGGTTCATTTGAAAGGTTCATGAAAAATAACACTGACGGACAAAAGATGGACCCAAATTGTAACCTCCTCTGTGGAGGTCGTGGATATTATAACACAGAACCAGCTGAAGCCATTTCACTCAAAGTGTGACGGAAATTAAAATTAATTTAAAATCCCTGGAGTTCAGAGCCGACGTTAAACTGAGCATTGAAACTAAAGATCCACAATGGAACGTGACACTGGGTTTGTTTGCTGTCATCGCCCCTGGTCCTTCAACCCTGCTGCTAAAAAAAATGATGGCATCATCTCCGACATTCAGCAAACTGCCACTCGGAGGGTTTTCTTTTTTTACTCCCTTTTCTTTTTTTTTCCCGAGGGGACTGATGTGACCAGGACCAGACGGCTGTCACTCAAGAGTGCCAAGGACGAAGAGAAAGAGAAAAACCAGTGTGTGTGTGTGTGTGTGTGTGTGTGTGTGTGTGTGTGTGTGTGTGTGTGTGTGTGTGTGTGTGTGTGTGTGTGTGTGTGTGTGTGTGTGTGTGTGTGTGTGTGTGTGTGTGTGTGTGTGTGTGTGTGTGTGTGGAAAAGAGGGCAAGAGCAGGCAGAAGACAGGAGAGTACACTTGATTAAGGAGAGGACTTACAAAAGACTCGCCCTTGGTGAGTTTGAATTATATGACTATGTGGAAAGGCTCACCTACTCTTCATCTGAGGCTTTCTTTTCACCCAACAATATATATATATTTTTTCATGGCCTTTTTATTTTCGCACAAAAAAAAGATAAAACATTTTTTTTTTTTTTTTAAAAGGGCCGTGACATTTCGGCAACTTGTTAACACTGTCTGCAGGGCGAAGGGTCAAGACGTCTCTTAGCGTGCGGGGGAACAAAGCGGATGGAGATAGGGTTTTTTCTATGACTCTCCACGTAACTGGACCTCAGTGACAGGCTCTTGTGTTGCATCAATGGCACCAGGATGAATGGCTGCCCTCTGACCAGTTCTTACACAATTGTGCCACCTTCTGGAATAAATGGGAAAATTCAACGAGGCATATTCAGGCGAAGAATAACTTTGTTTTTATTACAGTTTAGAGAGATACAAAGGAGAAAAAGACTATTACGTGAAATACTGGTTTATTCTCCTTATTGCCGTATAGAAATGGTAATGTGTAATTATACAAGTTATAGTTACCTTGATTGGACGAATCAATCTGGAGGGAACTGGTGGCCTATTTACTCTCTTCCTTTAATTCCAAGTGTTTCATTTAGATATTATTTTAGTCCAGTTTATCTTGGATTTAAAATTGCACCTGTAGGTAAACACACAAATGAAACCTAGTGATAATAAAGTTTGTAAGAAATAAATGAATATTTTGTTATATGGAGCAGTTGTTTCAAGTTAGTCTCTTTTCCCCTCTAATTAGAACCACAGTGAATACTTTAGGTTTTTATTTTGTAGTAAGTATGGACCCGTAAAATAAAGCGTAATTTTTTTAATTTTATAAATTAAATAAATATATGTAGTTTCAATCAGTGAGTTGCCTACTGTTTGTGTAGATATACAGTTTTTCTTTACTATTTCACCATGTGCAGAGTGTGGAGCTGTCAGGAAGTGTGTGTGTGTGTGTGTGTGTGTGTGTGTGTGTGTGTGTGTGTGTGTGTGTGAGAGAGAGTGTATGGGCACTCCTGAGAGCGTGGTTGCATGGATGGATGCATTTGTGTATTCGGTTGTGGGGGCCAGGGGGTGGGGGGTCGAAACAGAAGATTGGGAGTGATTCAATCGCCACACAAATGGATTTGGCTAATAGAGGGAGCCTCTGATCCTGACTGGTGCACAGCTGGAGCTCCCCTAATTGAAGAGGGTGAAGAGTGGAGAGGAGAGAGTGCAGAGGAAAAGAGAAAGAGAGAATATGGCCCCCGGAGAGAAAATGCTCCTCTGCTGTGGGCCTCCACGGTATCGACTGGACGAGGATCATGCCAAACATTAATAAAACAAAAAAGAGGACACAAAGTCCTGTGGAGGCTGGACGTTTCATGTTGTCACCTTGAAAGGTAGCTCAGTGAATCTTAGTGTGATCGTCCCCAGTGTTTTAAATATCTGATGAAGGGTGTCATGCGAGCAAAAAGTGGTCTGCTCTCTAACCCACTTCACTTCAGCGAGGAGCACTAGAGAAGCACAGTGACTCGGGGCTGACGGCTGAAAACAGAAGCCTCATAAACGTAGCAGCAGCACCGAGCACTTGGCCCCTTTCTGTCGGTGAATCGCATTCATTGTCAGCAGAAATCAGGATACGGCATCACGCACCATGATTCGTGACCTTCCTCGTCCCTGGACCTGGTTGTGAGAGAGCCGGGACGAGACAATCGAGTTCAGGTGAGTGTGAGATGAGTTCACCCTCAAAATTCTGCAATAGTTTAACCGAAGTGGGAAATAATGACGACAGATGTCATTGCTGTTCTCTTTGTGGGAGCGCACAAAGCGTCCAAAAAGAAAGCAAGGCTCATCATTTTGACGGCTAATACAACTACTGTCTATCAACGAGGCGCTGAAAGAGCCCATTATCCTTCATGCTTCACTGATACGCCAGGAAATAGAAAAAGGTAAAAGAGAAAAAAAACCAATCTGAATATTCAACAGATTTCCCAACTGGGCAAAAACAAACTGAAAGAAAAATATTGTGGCAAAACACTTTACTACCTAAAAAACCACGAGAAATCCGCTTAGTCCCGAAAGTGCAGCACTGGAAACACAAGTTCTCACACAGAAAACCCTGCAACACATTTTTCTGTTTGTGTCGACGCAACAATCTGCACAGTATAAAAATAGATTAGTGTTTCACAGACGTTTACTGGGAAGAAAGAGAGCTGCAAAGACCTGCAGGCAGACACACCAGGGTCAAACCACCTGATGCAACATCCCACCTCACAGCAAGAAGGTTGCTGGTTCAAACCCTTGTTCAGCCGGGGGAGTTGATTGGAGACCCTAGGTGTGGATGGATTGATGGATGGAGTTATGTTTTCCATCATACCACGTGATTATAACATAACAATATTTCTGAATTGAAATCCGATGTCAAATAAGCCAAACATCGGCCCTCGTGAAGAGAAAGTTTTTCCAAATGTTTGACAGATGGGATTCTCACATATTGGGCCTTTGTTGTCATGGTAACAATGGAACTCAAGTGGTAAGGCTTAGGGAATATGATGACAAAAACATTTAAACATGAAACAAATGTCAATCTTCTTTAAGCAATTAATGTGTGTTATTGTCCTGAGGAGGACACACACACATCATTTATGCAGGATGTATTAAATGTAAGTTTCGGGGATCTGGACAAAGACACACAGTTAAGTGAAGGACTCGCACTGAGCGGAGGTGCTGGTTCTAACACAACTTGCCATTTACAATCATCTTTAGCACAGATTTGCATGTTTGGATGCACCTTTCATTGAGATTTACACATCAAATGAGACGTACATGGATGTATGGAGCGCCTGAGAAAGTGTGTGTGTGTCTGTGTGTGAGTGAGCGAGAGACAGACGCAGAGGGGGTCGGCTCTTGTGTGTATCCTAAAAGCAGAGGGTTTCTTCCAGTTGCCAGAAAACACAAAGAGCTGCTCAGCATGAACACACCAGGGGGGCTCTTAGGAAACCCATCAGCTCACAGGGAAAGGCCAAAGGTAAGACTCACATATAGGAAATGGGGTGTATAGGAGGAGCCCACATGCACACACACACACACACACACACACACACACACACACACACACACACACACACACACACACACACACACACACACACACACACACACACACACACACACACACACAGATCCGGTAGAAGCGATACTGTAGAAGTCGTGTGAGAAACCTAACGTGGACAAATCCACCTCATCTCAGCAACTTTCATGTTGATAATGAAGAAAATGTTTGTGAGTTAGTTTCAAAAAAGCGTAAAAGAAGAAGAAAGCTTCTTATAATTGAAGAGATGTGATGATTTATTCTCCTGTTTTCCGAACCCGTCTGAGGAGCAGCCCTTCGCCCCATGCTGCCCCACACACCAACACATTAGTGTACAAACACAGTCAAACTGTCAGATCTTGCGGGGGGACACTCACACACACACACACAGGCCGGCCCGCGGACCCTCCCACCGTGTTTCCATTGTGGCGGCCATTGTAACAGTTTTGTCTGAGCCATATGGGCTGGTTTAGGGATGTGGACCCCCGGCAGCTGAGGCTTTGTCCCCGTGTCGCAGAGGTCGCTGGGATTGTGTTCCCAGCTAATTCCCTCTTTCAGGGACTGCAGATCAGAGTCTATAATGATCTGGGCGGCCTAGCACGGGGATTACTGCTGCTGCTGCTGCCTCTGACATCAACAGGCTTGTGTGTGTGTGTGTGTGTGTGTGTGTGTGTGTGTGTGTGTGTGTGTGTGTGTGTGGTGGGGTGGGGGGTGGGGTGTGTGTGTGTGTGTGTGTGTGTGGGTGGGTGGGTGGGAGGGTGAGAAAGGGAGAAGGAGATAGAGATAGAGATGACATCTTAAGATGAAACAATGTCGGTGCTCCTTAACAACAGGAATCAATTGATTCCCCTCTCACACCAAACCCACCACCCACACACACACACTCTTACACACACACACACACACACACACACACACACACACACACACACACACACACACACACACACACACACACACACACACACACGCTTTGGGTTTTCCAGCTCATTTCCCTCAATCCATCTTGGGCAAACATTATTAGCGGAGAAAGTGAAGCCAGTGGAGGGAGAGTAATGGCTTCTTGTGTCTTCACTGACCTCCATTGTCACCGTGCGGTTTACAAATTACAGAGAGCCGTCTGATTATTTTGCCTCACACCTCCAGTGTAGCAGCATCTGTCCCGCTAATGAATCTGTCATTTAAATGTTATGACCTGTTCCTTTTCTGTAACTGTAGAGGAAGCACTCCGGTCTTTTAGATTGGGAATAATAACAAATACTCAATTAAAAGTAAAGGTCATACATTCAAAACTTCAAATCTACTTATCAGAAGCAAATGAGCTTATTTTGCAGAATAACCCTGTCAATAAATCATCTGATTGATAAAGTGACAATGATTCAATACCTTGAGAGAAACATTTTGATGTGTTTGATGTTTAATCTTATTTATTTTTTATTGTTTCTTTTTTTGTTTAGAAATTATTCAACATTAATCCATTTATTCATTTAGTTAAACAGAATAAACAAATAATATATAACTGTTTGAATTGAATGACATTATTGTTAGTGAGAGTTTGTTATTGTATTACGAACAAGTACAATTAATAAGAAAAGCTCGTACACTGTTATAGTTTCATGTGTAATCTTACAAATTTTAATATGCTCATGGTATATTTAAAGATATGTTTTTTGCAAAGTAACTTTATTTAATCGTTCGGCATCAACACTGAAACTACCCAATACTGAATTTTTGAGGCTCTGGTATGGATTTACTGGACTATTGAGACAGAGAATATTTGGCATTTGTGGTCCCTGGGCAGGAAAATAGGATCAAATATAATATTCATGTTGCACTTTTCCAGTTTGAATGACCAATTAAAGTGCTTTACACAACAAGGCACATTCACACAGCACTTCTATGTGCCACACTATTACTGAACAGTCATCAGGGGGAAGGTAAGGTTTTGCCAATGGGTACTTTGGCACATGAGTCGGAGGATTCGGGGATCAAACCTCCGACCTTCTGAACAGTGGACAACTCGCTCTCTCTCCTGAGACACAGTCAACCAGTTTTTATCATTACATCTCTAACTGTTACTATAACTGCTGATTAAATGTGGTCAAGTAAAAAGAAAGACATTTGCCTTTGAAATGTGCGTGATGGCAGAAAAGTGACAATAAATAAAACTACACCTAAACAAAGCAAAAATGATAAAAGTACAGAATGTGTAGATGATGAAAACAATACAACTATAGAATAAAGATCTGTCCTCTGAGCTTTAACAGGAGCATCAATGAGATCACAAGCAGGAAATCCTATATTTACATCAATGGCTTTTGGAAACCAGAGCACATGAAGTACTTCCAGGGGGAGAATACTTCTGTGCACTATTGAATTCATATATGTGATGTGTATTGTTGTCGTATTGATTTGTTATAAGCAATGTTTGCTCTCCAGGACACAGGAAACCAGCCTGAGTAATCAGATATATGAGATCTCAAGCGGAGAGAGACATCTACATCCTAAATGAAGAGCCCTCGCACACACACTGTACACGCTGAGGACGACGCACCCCACTTTTCATGAGGCCCTCCACTCCTTTGTAAAGAGTACTTTCAATAAGGCAGCTGAAAACAAACCTTGTTTGCTTTCCCCCTCATTCCACTTTTAATTTTCTGCTCTTGTTTGTTTCTGCAGGCATCTTTCCATATCTCGTCCTCTCCCCTCTCTCTCCCCCCGGGTGAAAGGGACTTTCATTGAAATTCATGGTCTCGAGCGCTGGCACCCATGCAAGGCCAGGAGATAATAGGCTGACCTATTTACCCTGCAGTTTTATTTCTCCTTCTCTCTCTCTCTCTCTTTTTTTCCTCCTCCTCGACTTCCCTCCTTTACTCCTCCACCCCCCAGCCCCCCCCTCGGCTTTGGATTGATCATGGTCACTGCAACAGGACAGCTGTCTCCTGTGCATTAGCATTGCAAATGAGTGAGGAGAAGTGGAGCCTCAGTGTGTTGAGCCACGGGCCTGCAGAGCGAGCAGGGAGAGAGGATCAGCGTCCTGAGCGAGAGCTGCTGTGGGACGAGGACCCAGCTGACGGAGGAACGTGGAGGCAGAGCCGCCATCATCAGCGTTGACAAAACATATTCTTATTATGTGGAGCAGATAAAGCACCTGTGCACTGAATATTACGTCCTATACTTTAACATGAAAACAGTCAATACAATATTTATTTTTGCCCCTAGACGTGAAGTCCCATGACATTTTAGAAAGATGTTCATTGGCTCTCTGGGCAGATGTAAAGTTTGTAGTTTGGTCGTAATAAAACTTTGCAGTGAAAAGTTAAAACAGTTCAGTTCCTCCAACAAGGAGTTTATATTTTATATCAGTTTATATCAGTGTCTGTCTGTTTTTTTTATGCAATTTGGAGCATATCCAGATAAATAGGCATATCCATGATTTTCTTTTTCACTTTTTATAAGATGGCCGAAAGGATGTTCGCTGTGGCGATGGTGTGCCTTCTCCTAGCGGCCCTCTTGTTTGTAGCTATGTAGGTATAATATAATATAACTGGAACTATATAAACAAACATTGTATCAAGTTTGGTGACAAATGCAATTAAAATAAAACTAATTTGATGATGTGAGTTATTAGCCAAAATCGCAAAATCTCCACGACCGACCATATGGTGGCGCTAGCGATGCCGCTAGCCATGCCAATCTATTATAGGCTGAGGTAAAACTTCTCAGGACCTCATGTACAGAGGTCCAGTCGTCGGCATTAGAACGTTTTTGAGACATTTGATGAAAAGGCGTTTGCATTTTAAATGATTCTTTCAGCACCGCACCTCTCTCATTGTGGCAGTTTGTTTCTATATTGAGGTGGTGACCATTAAGACATTTTTATCCCCTCCCTGTTTCTCAATGGAAATGAATAAAACAGGTCTTGGTTTATTCAGCACTTTGTTGGGCTCATGAGAGGGTCGGTCACAGCAGAATTATTGATTTTTATTCACAAAAAACACAATGTCGCAAGGACTCCGCGCACATTGTGCTGGAGGAGCGCGACGTGTGCGGAGGGAAAACGCATTTACTTAGTCCGTGTGCTGAATGCAGCTGTAGAAAACCAGGACCAATTAACACAATGGATTAAGTCCTTCACACAGTCGTGTATGTTAGTGCCCAAGGACAAATCTTATTAATATCACTTCCACAGAGAGGCAATACAGGTAGGTGATTGTTCCGAACCCCGCAAAAGAAGTATTGTCATGGTAACCAGCGAGCACTTCAGACAAAGCTGTGTGTATCCTCATGGAGCGAGACCTCAGACACACACACACACACACACACACACACACACACACACACACACATGCATATGAATGCCTAAGCGGGAGCATATAAATCAGAGGGAAAGAGACAAAGGTCGTGTTGTGAGGGAGATTGAAGGTTTACGTGAGAGATAATTCAACGTGGCTGTATTTTGTAGTAAGTCACCAGGTACATTTACTCTGTGCATACATTAACAGACGCTTTACTTCTACTTTACTTTATACTTTTTACTCCGCTATACATTTCATAAGGGAAATGTGCTTTTGAAATTAAGTTTTTAACATATAAAAACCTTATTATGAGAATATAAAACCTAATGCTTTGTTAAAGTTCCCTTTCTCGGGCCTCCGCACTCAAACTAAAATCTGAATTCAACTACAGACTGTATATAAAGATGGCCGACACGTCTCCCCTTCCTCCCACTATCCAGAAAATGAAGCCCGAATATCCTGCCCGGACATGCACTCGACCAACTGTCAGTCCGTCTCAGCTGTCAATCATGAAGTTTCAGTCCGTTTTCATAGCATCAAATATCTTATTAAAACCAAACTTACTGAAAAAACGACCACTTGAATAAACAAAACCTCTATTATTATATACTTCAAACACGTCCTTAATAATCAACCTTTTTGGCTCCTTCAAAAAAATACGCAGAGGCATATATATATATATATAATTAAATACAATAAACTTTAATTGTATAGCACCTTTCAAAATACAGTTACAATGTGCTTTAGAAGTTAAAAAATAAATATTTAAAGCAAACAATAAGAAGTATTTTGAAGTTCACACAGCATTAGAGCACAAATACAAAAAGTATTTCATATGTCTAAAACTTGTTCGTGTACATATATTTTGTATTTTTTTTCTCTACCCTCTGATTTAACTTGGAGTTGTTTAGAGGATGCCGGACACCTTGATTGGACAAGAACAACTTTTTCAGCAAACTTTCCCTCTTGATATTTCGGTACACTCTCCTGATAACTCACACTTTAATTGGATTTTGATTTTAAACGCAGGACTTTTACCTGTCACAGAGTATTTTTACTTTACTATGCAAGTACTTTTATTGATTTAAAGCATCTGTGTTCCCCGTGTGTTCATCAGTTACCTGAGAACGCTCCGTGATGTTCCTTCTCTGCGTGAGCCCACCTCAGATTTCACGGGGCCAAAGAGCCACACAGAGGAGGAACAAGCAAACGGGCTCTGTCCTTTACAAACGTTAGAGTGGCCGTCCTCCCACTGGCAGCTCCTCACACAGAACCACAATTAAATTCTTCTCCCACTCATTCTTCTCCTCCTTTTTTGTCTCTCGAGAAGACACCTCACTTGAGAAACCACTGAGGCTGCTTTTTAAAGGTCCCTGTGTGGCAGGGTGACAGAGGACACCACTCTCTGCCTTTTCTTCATTTGGAAAGACTGGGTGAAATTGAAAAGGGGGTCCTCAGCTCTCTCCCCCCGTGGACCCTCTCTACCCCCTTATGCAACCCCCTCCACCTCAGCATCACCCCACCGGCCTGGGTGGACTCCCCTGGTCGGTTCTCAGACTCTCCCCGTCTGTGTGATACCGGCGGTATTGTGAGGGGCTGACAAAGAACAGGAAGCCCCGGGGTCGGTGGGGCCGGCCTGAGGGTCAGCTCAATCAGTCTCTGTATGATGGATGCAGCGCAGGGGCCGGGTCACCTGAAAATGCTCCAAACAAGATTGCCTAATGCATGCTCCCTGTTCTTTTCTCAGCTCTCACTCGCTCTCCCACTCGGTCTGCAGGGATACATTTAGCTTTTAAAAGATACTGTGCGAGGAGGTTTTTTGCAGGTGCATGTCATTTATATTCAGAGGATCCAGAAAACAGAAGCAGAAGATTTGGAAGCAGATGAGAAGTGAGATGCAGATGGTTCAGATTTATTTTTAACTGATTTGTTATACAACTGAACTGAAGAGAAAACAAAGCTGTGATCTCAGAAGTCAACTCCCAGCTCCACAAATAAAAACCTGCACAGTTCAGCATCCGTGCATCTGCAGATTTGATGCTCCTGAAATAGATCAACTTTTAGGATGAAGCATACACCTCCCTCCTCATTTAACTATAGAACATTCAAAGCCCAATTTGAATTATTGGAACATGTATATTCATAAAGATGAAAACTTGATTTGAACGGTTTCTATCATGTAATTTGATGTGTTGGAGATATGTGGTTTTCACAGGAATGATAATGTGAAGAGTGATTTCCATTAGTGGTGTGAATTAATAAAGTGGTTTGACCTTAACATGAATTAAACGGCAAAACATAAAGAATCTGTTTTCACCACATTTACCCATTTACCTTGTGTTTGTGTTAATAAAGCCATGCAACTATTTTTTTAATCAAAATATATACAAAAAATTTAAAACATGGAACATATACATAAAAACTGCAATTCTCAAGTTTTCCAAGATTTTATTATGTCAAAAAAACACAAGCAGCATAAAGTTTGGGATTGGATATTAAAAAAGTACCTGCCTGATTTATTCTGGGTTAGAAAATTTGAGTTGTTTTTGTGATTTTAGTAAATCATCCTTTAAATCAGTGATACAGTCGTGAATGGACAGATAACTTGTTTTCACTGTAAGTCTGTAATTAATACAAAACAAGTTTAAAACTCATTATAGCAACAAAACATTGATTATAAAGCATGTTTTTTTTAAAGAAGGAGTAAAAAAGTGTTTTACTGGAAGAAAAGAATCGACAATATGTATGAAACAAACAGAATTAATTATAAAACGCACAAAATAAAAGTCTAAAAAAGAAAAGAAAGTCATAGAAGACAAATAAATAAATCATAAGTTTGTTTAAATGTTCACTGGTTCGGCTTCTCTCTGCCAGACCTGGCTCCAGAGTAGAGAAGCAACAAACAGAAATCGATCACTACAGACACACTGATGTAAATTATGAATTATGGGAGCGTCCTGCGGAGGCGTCCCATCCGCCCCAGCTCTCCAGTGTGTGGGAGGAGGTGGGAGTCAGGGGGGTGGGTGTCCACCATCGTCATGGAGACCCCTGTGTGTGGGAAGCAGTCCAAACATGACAGGGCTGAGTTTACTGACTCAAGGTGACTGGGCCGAGGGCACAGCAGCACACAACAGGGGGACAATGGACGCCCCATTAGTGCTAATGGGGGACACATGTAACAGGATTAGGGTGAGGACACCTGGGGGACCACATGGGGAGATGGTACACCCGTCCCACCCTCCCCTGTCTTTCCTGTCCCACTCCATCAAACTCGTACAAAACCAGGAGACTGCAGTGGAGGGACGGCTGCCTGCCCACCGGGATGTCGGACATCTTCCAACATGTCGACTTTCATACGAGCTCTTCCACAGAAAACTGAAGCAACAAGATCAGATCTAGTTTCTCTGTTTTATTTTTAAGGCACGATGCTGCACGTGGATTTAAGAGACACTGTCAAAAGAAGTTAGTGGAACACACGCTTGTTATCCTTAATTTATAAGACATCAATATTGTTGAGAATCCTGGTTTCTAAAATCCTCTGACCTCTTCCATGTCCGGCAGTTTCATAAACTTATTCTCTATCAACTTTTTCCAGCCCGTCATTAAACGATGTTTCCAATATGTTCACAACTGGAGCTCGACCCATTTATCGACTCGCTCCAATAACATTCACCCGACATGAGCCTTGCACAGACGTATTGGTACAGACGTTTACTGATGTGCACGGATATGAAAACTTTTATTTCACATAACAAACAATGCATTTTTGTTACAATTTCTCTATATTTAGTTGTATTTGTGTTTTATTTTTGTTCAGTTATTTAGAATAAGGTTTATGGTTGAATTGTACTTGTAAATTGTAAATATCAAGCCTCAATTACATTCCTTACATCTTAGGAATCACTGCACATTTTTTAAATTCATAAATCAGTATCAGATAACTGCTTAATATCGCTATCATATCACGAACATCCACATTGGTCAGCCTCTATTCACAATAACAAAAATTTACAACCTCACATCCTTATTTTTCTTTTTGGCTGCACTGTTCACATGCAGTTTTCTAGATGTTTGGCTTGTGCTTTTCATTTTATACAAATTTGTGTAAAAAACTTTGGAATCTCTTACAGAACTTTGGTTTTACTTGCATTTTTTACCTTTCAAAATTGTACTTAAATCTCTCAATGTAAATCAACAATCTTCTGACCCATAAACACTCAAACTGAACTGTGCAGTAGAAGACTTTTAGAAACCCCTTCTTAATGCATTGATGAGCTGGATTCTTCAACACTGTGAAATGAGTAAATAACTCCTGAGAGACACCGGCTGTCGGTCGGATCTGAACAGGAGCTTCTCACCCTCCTGTAAATCAAACAGGAATAAATCTGAGACAGAGGTCCATGAATCTCCATCGGTGGACGGTGAATCTGCCCCTCTCGTTCCGCCCCTTCATCCCTCTCAGCTCATCCCTCATCCCCACTTCTCCGGCCCCCCCGGCTGCAAATTCCTGCACTCTGCCCAAGACGCCCAGTCAATTAATAAGACATTGTCTCCTCCCCTCGGAGCCCCTGCACAAGAGGCCACCCAGGAGCCAGCAGGCCTCCCCTCTAAAGCTGCTTCACTGGTGGCCCCCAGGAATGCCAATCGCTTTGGGAACAGGCAGAACACTGTAGGAATGGGAGGAGGGGGCCGAGGTGGGGTCTGGGAAGCTGGATAATAGAAACAGCCCCATCATGCTCATGTGCTGGGGCAGGCCAGTCAAAAATTGGAGGGCAACAAAAGGAAATGCGTTCCACTCCCAAGGATCGGAGGCACTTCACCCCTCTACAGTCCGGCCTGAAGCCCGCCCTGCGCAGCACACAAACAAGATCACACAAACACACACACACACACACACACACACACACACACACACACACACACACACACACACACACACACACACACACACACACACACACACACACACACACACATTGGATTTTGCCATGAGAGAACACTGCACTGGATTACATCCACTTCCTGCTGGTTTACAATAAACGTAGCCCTCAGCCTCGTCTACAGCAGTGAGGCCCTGAGAGGAGACCTGAGCTAAACATCTGCACGGGACCAGTGAGGTCGTCAAAGGGTTCGAGAGGCTCAACGTCCCCAGTTTGAATCCAGTCTGGGAACTTCAAGCCACCGGATTTTTATTAAATCCTCATGTCCTGTCACATTTTGTATTTATCTCAAAATGAGTGAGGAAAACTCTTTTTAACCCATGTTCACCTTCGTATTTTTACGTTTATATTTAAATATGTAGGGTGTTCGACTCCTAAATTGAACCATTTTGCAAATTATGAAGAGACCCTATGTTACTGCTTATTTTCCCTCTTTAAGTTTTATATTTACACAACGAGTATGTATTTTATTAGACATAGTTTAAACACATTTTATAACCTCCACCAACGGAGGCTACACTTTCACCTGCAGTGTCTGGTTGTTGGTTTATTTGTTTGTTGCTTTGTTTGTCAGCAAATTAAATTAATTATTGAATTACACAAAAACCACTGAAGTGATTTCCACCAAACTTGGCAGAGGGGTGTGGCCTGAGCCTGGAAAGAACACATGAAATATTGGTGCTGATGCAGATTGCTGGTTTTGATGGTTTTAATCTGCTGTGTTGAATGTCCTTGTCTCACTGGGAGTAAAAACCACACATGTCTGCACCTTTATTGTAACAGATTCAACTTGTTTTACTGTTGTTTTACTTGTTATCTCAACAGAAAACAAGAACCCAACCAGGTCACTAGTCACTTGTCTATCTGGCTAATCTTCCAGTCAAGGGAAATCTTAACATCTGGACCAATGAAGCAAACTTTTGCAGAACAGCTGCAATTGCAAATATGGCCACAAGAGACAGTTACAGGATAATGATGAAGGCAAAACCATAAAAAAGAAAAAGAAGAATAAACATTAGCCCCATAATGATACAGACTATGTTAAATATCTTTTTTTAAATTAAATTCTACTTCTCATTTAAATATTTTATCAATTCAATAATTCCATAAAGACAAGGAAAAGCTGCAAATTCTCACGTTTGAGAACCTGGAACCATCAAATGTTTATCAGCCTTTTGAAAAATGACCTGAATTATCAACTCTAATACTTTAATACCAAGATATATAATGATGTTGTCAACAAAAGTTTGTTTCCAGCTTTGTGGCAACAAATTGATGAAGTTTCCTGAGTTTGGTGCAGAGAGCTGTGACCTCCACCTCACCAGCCTCAATCAATCTACATAAATATGTTTTGTTAGAGATATTCATTTGTGTGCAAAGGTTTTTTTTAATGTAAAATTTACAAATTCTAAGGTCTAAGAGCAGGATACACGCCCAATGCTTTCAACAACACGTGAATGTGAATATAAATACACTGTCTGAAACATGGTTGACAAGTTGATATGAACTGGATTAAAAGTAAAATGGCTTCAAGTTGTTGATACAGAGTTCAAATTAAAAAAGAAAGGGTTCATGGATTATGTTTCATACGAGACAGATTGTATTCTTATTAATCAGGTTTTTGTATTTGTACATTTCTAAACCACCTGTGCAATCAAAGAAGAATCAGAGTCTACAATGAGTTAAGAAAATAAAAGCAACAGACCACATCTTAGACTCCCTTGTGAGTCTGTAGTACAGGATTTAAAAATGTGTGTGTGTGTGTGTGTGTGTGTATTTTTGTCTTTCTTGATGTATTATCCGACGGCCTCCTCCTGCTGCAACTCTCTGCGATGGATCATAAGAGTGCAGACCCTCCATCAGAATACCTGACCGCTGCACACAGCACAATGTTTAGTAATGGATTTCATGTTAGCGCAGAGAGATTTCAAAGAAAAGAGGTATCGTGCACACACACACACACACACACACACACACACACACACACACACACACACACACACACACACACACACACACACACACACACACACACACACACACACAGAGAGGACTATGGTATAATGAGTTTCTCCTGCTGAAGGTCCATATTGATATCTGTGCTGCAGAATTAGCCCGGTGAAAGTGCTCTGTAAGTGCACCATCTGTATTGTTGTGTGCAGTAGCAAGTGGGGTGAAACCACAATAAGTGGCCTGAAAGCCATGCATAACAAAATGAGCTTTGTTTTTTAAATATCCTGCAGCAGGACTGCGTTGTGCGTCGCAGCCGTGCAAGAGCCAACGTACGCTTGGAAACACGCTTCCTCCGCCGGGCTGCTTATGAGTGATATTAGATCTGATGATGGAGAAAGTGTAGAGAGCTCAGAGAAAAGAGAAAGTTTAACATTTAAACCCTAAAAAACTAAACATGAATATTCTCAACCTCTCACGAGTCTATTCACTAACATGTCTTTTTTGTAAATGAACTTGAAATCAAACTAAATTTAATAGAAAATAGGATTGGCACGTTTTTTGAAGAAACAGAAATTTGCCGAGCAGATGACCTCTGACCTTTTGTCGTGTGGATCCAGACCCTCTCTGGTGACCACCTGACCAGGTCGGGAAAAATGATTTGGTTTGTCTCGTCTGATTTTTGCCACCTGAACAAAACTGTTCTAGAGTTTCCCTCCTGCTCCAGATCAGCACATCGTGGTCCTCGTCCAACCAATCAGAGCCAAAGAGCGCCCCCTACTGGCAGTACATGTTAGTGCACAACTGTTGAAATGAATCCCAGCTTTATAGATAATTGGCAATAAGTTAATTTGTTGTTTAGTGGGTAAACTGGAAAGTAGTCAGCTGCTGCTTTGACAATTATTTAATGTTTTTAATATTTTTGAGAAAAAATGCCGAAGACAGGTTTTAGTTTCTCTGAATATCCTTTGGTTGTCTCATTTTTATATGATAAACAATAGTAGGAAAGTTTTGGGTTGTTAGTTAGATGAAATAATATTGATAATAAGAATATACAAGGATGTGTAATAGGTATTCTCCACAATTTTCCAATATTTTGAAAGAAATTATTTAGTTTGATTGACAAAATTAATTAAATGTTTCAGCACCAGTGAAGAATAAATGTGACACTGGACTTTTATATTCCAACGTATGTAAAATAAAACACTTTCACTTCAGAATTCCAAACTATAGATTTCCTCAGAGAAGGTTTGTCACCAAACGGATAAAAATATACAAGAAAACTCTACAAACACACCTTTCATTTTTCCTCATTTGACACATTATCAATACGTTCCTTATGAACTTTATAGTTTGTATCTTACCCATAAAGATAACTCCTAAATCTCCCACTTTTTAAACAATCCTAAAAATAAATTAATGTTCAAATTAATGAGTAAACATTTTGTTAAGTCCACTGTGTGGGACTATTTAAACAAGAGCCTAAAATTAATAGAAGTGGAGATTTACTCAACTTAGACTTTACATGAAATTAATTGATCTAATTTGTATTTAATTATTCATTTCACCCACCTGGTACATAAAAATAAACCTGTAATCCTAATTAACCAAATGAAAAATCTTCTATGACTTATCAATGAATAAAATAATAAAAGACTGCATGAAGTTAATGTCCCTTCTCCTACTGGTACTTTATTAAATACTGCCATCTAGAGGCCGACTGCTGAAATAAAGATTTCATGCCCACCAACCCTTTAAATTCATATAGCTCATAAATATGAAAATGTTTGCGTCTCATTTAACAGTCGAGATCAATAAATGAGCAGGAAATCGTACATTTATTGTCCTTCTGACAACTCATACACAAAAATCCTGGTATCACAAAATACCTTCAGTAATGTTTTCGATACACTTGAAAATACAACGAGGCCGAGGATCTATTAAACGACTCATCATGACTGGTTTCAGGTTATTGGACGTACACGTGTTTTCAGCCAGCAAGTAAAGCATTTATTGAAGCAAATCAAGGTGTTTTTCCTCATGTTATCAATGTTGTGCCTGGATACCTGAATGATGATGTTCACAGTGCCCTAAAAGAAGCAGGTAAGCACATGGTTCACCTTCGCAGTAGGTAAAACAACTATCTTTGTATCAGAACAAATCGTATTGGAAACGTTGGACACCGGCTATCAACAGAAACAAAGACGTCTGAACCTGCACAAAAACAAAGACGACATTTTTTTTTTTCTTTTACAAAAGAAAAATCCATTTCAATGATTAAAATAACATACAAGTGCAAAGTTTTGCCCTTTAAAGCTTGATTGCATGTTTTTAAAACAGTTTAATAATTGACCAATCTCCAAGGCATTCACTGCTACAGTACTTTTTTGACACGGTTCAGTAATGGTGTGAATCAGTGACGATTGACAGGAATCGAGCAGTAGCACATGCGTGATGGTGATAGCAGGGGCGACGACAATGATGATGATGATGATGCCGAAAGTGGCAGGTTTTTCAAGTAACATTGTCACCAACATTACACAAATCAATACAGGCTCAGTAAATCTAATAAACTCAAGAACACGTGTTTAAGTTCTTGCTAAAGGTAACGATCTTTACTGACCATGTGCTTTGACCTCTCTGGAAGGGGGGACAGCAAAAAAAAAATCCCCACAAAGAAATCAAAAGGCTAAGCTCACCAAAAAAAAACACAGGTTCAACCAGGTATTTTATTATTTATGTATTTATTATTATTATTTTATTTATATTTTTCAAATTGACATCTTTAAAGCAATGGTTTCTTACGTTTCTGTCTGGGTCCACATACAGTTTATTATTGTGGCTGTATATTCTTGTTTTATTCTTATAATTGACATAGCAATCCTCAAGTTTTTGATGTTAAGGCTTTAAGTATTTTTGTTTCTTCAATTTTCAAGTCAAATTTCAATTTATTTGACTAAATCTTGGAGCAGAAGCTGGAAATGTTTGCCATTAATTTAAAACATCCAGCTCTTTGTCCATTACAACTGGTATTTTATAGTATTTATTTCTCCTTAACCAAGATCTCCTTAGTTTTTCTACTTCACATGTACCACAAAGACACCACAAGTACTCCTGGTACTCACTGATTTAAAGGATCATTGTTATTATTATTTATGATTATTATTGGTATGATGATGATTGATGATGCAGCACCACCAAAGGTTTGGCCATTTCAGCACCATGGACAGCTCCGCACAATCCCAAAACTAACAGCTGACCAAAGTTTAAAAACCCGCCCCCCCGGCCACATCTGTTGAAAAGTACTTTACAAGATAACTGCAAACACATGAGCAAGTGACATACAACAAGTTACTTTTAGCTTTGGCAACCACATCTGGCTCTTGAGCACACACACACTAATACAGATGTGTTGACTCTAAACGTCCCAAAGCCTGATCTGTTGACTCTAAAACATGTAAAATCAGTCACTGGTTTATACAAAACAGTTTAAAACTCTCAGCCCTCGAATTCATGTTGCAAAAAGGTATAAAGGTTTAGCTCATGAGGTGCGGTGCCGTCAACCTTTAAAAAAAGAGGAAGCACTGTCGGCAGACCAGGATCTTTTCATTCAAGTTCCAGCGAATTGAAACAAAAAACGAGCGACAACAGGACGTCAGATCCAAATCGCCCCCCCGTCTCTGCTCAGAGTGACACGCTGAACATTGACTGTACATCAAAGGGAGGACGCTTGATTGAAAACGAGCCCCAAGAGACTCTGGTACTAAACTGACCCTTTCCTGTGTTACACTGGTATTTTCCCTACAAAGACAGTGAGCCGGGTCCCACAGAGGCAGTGAGTGGAGCACGGTATTTTCTTTGGAAAAAAACTGCACTGCAGCACATCAGCTAATAGAGCCTGGCTCCCCGAGGGGAGCTCAATATAGGACACTCTTCCTCTTCCTCCACTTGAGCTATTTATACACCCAAACAAAAGAAAAGAGGCTTAATGAGGCAACGACGGGGAACTCATGCGAACGGAGTTAGACAAGAGCTTTGTAGTGTTTAGCTCCAAGAATTCCAGCTTTTTCCATACGTGCAACGAACGTTGCTATTTCTGCTGTGGCTAATTTCGCAGGAGTAAAAGTAGAGTATCTGTGTTACACCCTATGATTGAACCCAGTAGCTGAGTTTTTTTTTTTAAATGGCTAAAGCAACACAAAAGCTAAAATAGATGCATAGTTGTAAGCATGATAATGTGCTGGACATGGATACTATAGAGTAGATCCAGTAAAGAATCTCTGAAGATACAATAAAATCCTCTGTGTCGAGAAACATCTAAAATATTCCACCAGCTGGACACAACAAAACAGGAACCCCCGATATATGAAGCATTTCATTGCATATTTGCATGAAAGGAAATATCTCATGCAGCTTAGAGAAGCTACCTTGACGTTAATGCTTTGGTTCAGAGTCAGAGTGCATTCAAATGGAAGAAGATGAGGGTGTGTGTTCAAATGCACACAGTCGTCCGACTACGAATTTGTTTCCTAACTAAGCAGGAGAAACTGTCTCTAGGCAACTTCACATACTGATCACGAATACCCCTGTACAACTGAATACAGCATTTCAACTACTACCATGGATACAGACATGAACACACACTTGCAAAATAATATTAATAATAGTAACTAACAGAGCATGACATTTTAAATCACCTAACTATCTGACTTACCAGTTCTGTAACGTTACAATATTCAGGCTATTGGAAAAAGAGGGTTTTGGTGTTTACATCCAATCACACTTGAACCAGTAAAACTTTAAAGACCAGAATTAAATCAGGGATATTTAAATATGCAAGTAAACAAACTCACATTAAATCAAGTGAGAATCTGCTTTGAAAATAAAGAGGCTGATGTTTCAGTTCACATCGTGCACCGGGGACTTAATAGCAACCGGATAAATCTCCCTCGAAGTGAGAGCTGTCACACAGTGCAAGGATTTCCGTTTCAGTCATGCGGTACAACAGCGTTAAATAAAGCAAGGGTCGGTGGTAGAAGTAAAAAAAAAAAGGGACCGTTTGTTTTTTTAGGTCTGTCCTCAGAAACCTGGATGCTCTTATAAAGGGTCGCTTTTAAATTAGTTTTAAGACCTAAGGACGGTGACACTTAAACTATTCTAATACATCACCAACCTTAACCTCCTGACACTTGAATTATTTAATTGCATTTTTTTTGGCACGTAAACTTTTCCTGTTTCTGACTTATTTCATCTGACAAAGGAAGCCGTGTGAAGCTGCCCCTTCGGCGTCTCAGTAAACTCCACGTCATTCACCTGAAGCTAAGCTGATCTGGATCTTTTCCGTTTGTAGCGTTCTTCTCAATCCAATTGGCCGTAGTGAGACAATTAAAATTTTATACAACACAAGGCAAATCCACTGCTGGGCTAAATACGGATTTAAGGATCACACCGTGTGGACGAGCAGCAGCAGCAGCAGCGGTGCATCATAACTCTAAATATAGCTCTTCTTCTTCTCCACATCCCCTCTGACAGCAGCTTTCCCCGTACAACAATAAAACACAGATTTTCTTTGAACACACTACATCCACATTTGGTTGTTTCTACAAAAACATGTTTACTTTTGCTTCTTCAAGCAATTGTAAATTGACTTTTTTTGACCACTGGACACAGCTGCAGTTGAACCCAAAAAATTCACCAGGCTTCATAAATATGTGTTTTTTTTTAAAAGTCTGTTACATAAATTCAACAAACTGGTTTACAACCATTAACCAGGGGCTAATGGTGTTAATCTCTTTTTGCGTTTTCTGTCTTACAAGATGTGTCTGACTAGAAGCATCGATGTCTGAGGACTACAACGACATGTGAACAACCATCTGACTACATGGAAACAGTCTTTAGAGCTGACAGGGAACCACACACACACGTACAAACATAATATATCTCTTTTATCCATTATTTCTTTTCAGATCACTCTGAACCATAAATAAGTTAACAATATAGCTCATTATAAATAAATCTCAGTCTGTAAAATTCACATATAAATACCCTGCTCCATCTTGCAGAGACTTCGTGGACCCACGTTTCTTTACGTTACGTTCCCTTTGACAAAAGAATACAAAGCATCCATGGTGTAAACACTACGACTTTCCCTTTGAAACCTTTGGAGGCGTCGACAAACACGGGCGAATGGAGCAGACAGAGCTATGATTTCATGACGAGACTGAAGGTGTCTCCCCATTGTCTGTCTGGACGTGCGGCAGGAGGTCAGCCCTTTTTCATTTTGGACACCGGTGACAATTTCTTCCTGGTCCAGTCCCTGATTGATAGAGTCTGTGTGTAAAGGGGAACGAGAAAGAAAGGGACAGGCTATTGCTAGAGATGGTTTGATTGATTTGATACTGAGGTGACGATTGCTGCTCCTGCTGCATGCTTGGTTTTGGAGACTTGCAGACGTCCATGCAATTGAGCCAGAGGCAGAGAGCTGCCAGGGACAGAGAAAAAGAGGAGAGAGCCGTCTCTACGCCGGTCTGAGCCTTCCTGCTGTTCACCAAAAACTGTCTGAATCTCCCTTTTTCCTCTCGTTGTCTCACTGTCCTTCTGAGAAGTGAAACGCTGGAGGCGCCGGTTGGTGCTCAGAGTCTGTTCCCAGGGCCACGGGTGTGTTGACAGGGGTGGTGAGAGGCGTGCTGTTGGGGGGCTGCGGGTTGGTGTCGCCCTCTGTAAAAGTCTTCTCCTGAGACTGGGAGGAGGAGGAGGAGGAATGGGTGCTCTCGCTGGAACTGCTGCGGGTCTCTGTGCTGGTACTCGTCTTTTTCATCTTCCTCCTCTTGGCTAGCGGCGCCTTGTCCACCGTCTGCAGGCGGAAACCTTCCCGCTTACATTTGTTAAATGCCTGGGACAAAAAAAGGCGGAATGATGAGCCAGTTATTAAGATTTTTTATGAATTATTCATTTTTCTAAGGGACGCACTGATCCACTTCATCAGGCCAGACTGCTGTGGCACCGAAAACAGCTGAAACTGAATATTTTTACATTTTATCCTATCAAGTGTGTTTCTAACTAGATGTAAATATATATTTTTATGCATAAAATACAGAATTAATAACAGTTCCTTTGAAAAAAGTTGCAATAAATGATTCTAAATAATATGCAAATCTTAATCAAAACAGTTTTCTCCATAAATGACAGAAATGAATGAAAAATCTCTGGTCAGTTTCCCAAAGCCTGAGCTGACGTCTTCAAAAAGCTTGTTTTTACTGCCCAATAGTCACAAGCTAAATGACTGATGATACATTTATTAATTTGCAAATCTGCAGCTTGAACCAAGGAATATAATATAGAATATTTGCAGATGAATATTCTGTCAATCATCATTCATCAACTAATCAGTGTGAGCTCTACTTTAGACAAATCTCTTTATGATTCATGTGAAATAATGTTAATCTCTATGTTTTATCTTTCAGGTTGAAGAATTTTAAAAGTGAAGCAGAATCCAGAGCAGCAGCAGCAGCAGCATGTTAACAGTCTGAACCACTCAGTGCAACCCAAATTCTGCAACAGGAAGCCAGAAGGTTGCGAAAGCCTGACCTACATCTAATAATATCGTTTCTTACATTAAAGGTAGCTTTGACGTAAGTGTGGACGGAGGCAGTGGAGGAGCCCAGAATGTCCGGGGTCATGAGTGGGTTGGAGGACAGCTGGCTGTCGTCCTGGAGCCAGGCGTTGTAACGGAGGCCACACATTTTAATCCTCTTGTTTGGGTCCACCGTCAGCAGCTCTGCAGGAACGAGACACAGATAAATACCTTTAGTGCCGTTAATAGGTCAGCGGAGAGTTGAGCCGCAGGGAGGAAGTGATTTCCTCCTCAGGTAGTTCAACCTCTGTGAGCAGCTTTGTGAGTCAAAGGTTCAATCCGTGATCCAAAAGTAAAGAAAAGGTTCGCTCCACTCACACATTTCAAAAGACGAGGACATCGTGTCAATCCCAAACTCCTGGTCTTAAATCTATAACTAGAATGGACTCAGGAGGCTCCATACATCCGTCAAGGCTCAATCCTCAATAGTAGTTCATCTGGATTATTGTCTTCTACTAACTTCCACTCACGCAGTGTAAAACAAAGTGAAAAGAAATCTGGATCTGCCTCAAAATTTGATGCTTTCTTCCTTACTTCATGCCCCACCCCTCCGCTAAATTTAATTGAAGTTGGTTGAGTAGTTTTTGGCACAATCCTGCTAACTACCAAACAAATACAGACCAAAATATAACGTCCTTGGCAAATTAACTGGAGTAAAGAGTCCTGTATTTTCGATTAAAATCTGTTGAAAATCATATAAAATACTGATTTTCACAATGGGACAGGTTTGGTACTGGCCCAGACCTTTGCATATCTTTCCTCCTCTCCCTTCTCCTTTCACACTAAACTTTATCCCATCAATAAAGGCATAACATTTTCTCCAAGTCACAGTCTTGACATGGAATTCCATCTAATATCTGATTTTGATTCTTTCACAGTTTAACCCATTAGATTTATGAGTCTCCAGTTCCATGCTCACCTTGTATGAGGTCTTTGGCCTGCTGCGACACGTTCCTCCAGGCCTCTCCCTCAAAAGAGAAGTCCCCCAGTTTGATTTTCTTCATGATCTCCTCGGCACTGGTGTGGGACAGGCTCTTCTCCTGACACTGGAAAGGCACCTGACCGGACAGCATGGTGTACTGCAAACAGAGCGAAGCCACACAATCTGTTGTCAGAAACCACAGGAACACGCAGAAAATCTGACCTAAATCGTTTGAGCCATCAGTGTGGAACAGAAAGTGTCACACGCTGGTTTATGTTTAATATCAAGATGCCTTCAATGACCTGTGGAAATGGGTTTTAATGTAACACATGTACTGTGAAAATAACAACATGCTCTATTAGCGCTTGTGACCGACCGCGGCCGTCCACATTTTTCCATTGTCATGCTGCGTGTTGTTGACCGTGGTTGAACCAGCACTAAACAGAAGAGCGGTCTGTGCTCAGCTGAATGAGCAGGACACTCTCACCTTGGCCTGCTTACATCTGCCCTCACATTTCTCATTAAAATGGCGTGTAGTTAGGAACAGCCCTTTTGGCAGTAGAGGAGCCCTGATCTCTCTCTCTCTCTCTCGCTCTCTGTCTCTACACTCTTTGCTTCCAGGGCATTGTGCACACAGCTTGTCAGCAGCCATTTCATCAAAGCTCCATGAGGCACACTACTCCCATATCCCCCCCAGGGGGCGACGGTGCGAATCAGCACTGCAGAGAGCAGGCCCGGTACCCATGACTGGCCCGACTACACAAACCTCTCTCAACTCTCCACCTCCTTCTCCTTTTAATGTTCTTCCTCTACACAGAAAAAAGGTTGAATTACGATGACATTTCCGCTACTGGGAAGTATGATTTAAATCGAGCGCTTGTTTTTCTGAGGTGAGCGTTAAAAGTGTGTCAGCTCACCACAGGATACTGAAAGGTTGTAGCGCGGAACAAGAGAGAGAGATGAATATCATGTAAAACTGATTAACCAGAACATGCAAACTGAAAGCCTGTAACTACACGCGAAGTCAGATAAAGTAACAGCTAATTGCTTAATCAGATCTGCCTGCAGCAAAATGTTTAAACCATAAACTGGCTAGAATGGAAAAAAAAATTACAAGTGTGTGGAGCTCATGATTAAACATTGATAAGGTTTTTGAAATGCTTCAGTTGAAAATATTATGAAAAACAACTTTAAAGCAGAGCTTGGAGCTGTGGATTTCAAAAAGATTTTTTTATAAATTCTAAATAAAATCTGGTCACTTTCATGGGGCACTGAGGAAAGTAGTTATCTAAAGTATGTTGATTTTGTGCAATCACATTTTACAGATGTTCCTGAATCTTCACTTTATCCATTTTTACTTACCTCCGCCAAGGAGGTTGCTTTCACCCCTGTCCGATCACACAAAGACCATTGGACAGATTTCCACCAAACTGGCTGGAGGGATGTGTTATGGGTCAGGGAAGTCAAATCAAATCAAATCAAATAGAGATGGAGCATTTTTTTTTCAATAATTCATTGATCTTGATGAAAAAAATCAGGCATATTAAGTGGACCGATAACTGAGTGCGTGAAATCTGGTGCATCTTAATTGAATTGGATGAGACCGTTGGGCCTTGGCGGAGGTTTGTACTCTGAGTGTCATTCTATGTTCATTTTTTTAACTGATGTGAAATAAAATATGTGTCATTTTTAAAAGTAGAAGTGTTAAAAAAGACTTAGTTCCGCTTAGAATTATGTTGAGCTGAATAATAAATGTTTCTGCTACTGTCCAGCATCTGTGTTTAGTGTTAAACCTGAGCCGGGCTCCGTCTTACAACAGGCACTCACCAGAATGACCCCCAGACTCCACAGGTCGCAGGACTCATCGTAGCCGTCATATTTGAGTATCTCTGGTGCAGCGTAGTGCAGCGTGAAGCAGGGAGTCTTCAGGAGCTGATTGTCTGGTGGTTTGAGGCGTGCAAAGCCAAAGTCTATGATTTTTATCTCAGAGTTCTCACTCTCGTCTGTGAAGAGCAGGTTCTGCGAAGTGATTTGAGACACGGACAGCAATCATTTCTTTCTGCTTAGCAAAGCAGGTCCACTCGATAGCTTAGTAAATTGGACATCAAGACTGGTCTGACCAGGTACTTTTGTTTCACAGAAGATTGCAGATCATAAAAAGTTCAGAAAACCACAGTAATTGTCTTTAAAAAAAGAGCCTGTCAGTCTGTGTGGGTCGCAAAACGTACACAGACAGATTAGATGTGTTTGGACAGAGAAGAACTCTGCTATCAGCGTTGCTGAGTCAAATACCTCTGGTTTAAGGTCCCTGTGCACCACTCCTACGTCATGCATGTGACTGGCAGCTGACACCAGCTTGCGCATGATGCGACTGGCCTCCGTTTCACTGAAATGTTGCTTTCTGCGGATCCTCTCCAACAGCTCCCCTCCACCGAGCAGCTCCAGAACCAGGTACGTGTGGAGCTACAGCAAAAGAACAAGAAAAAACAACCCACACAAAAAATATTTATATTAGTCATCACCAGCCTTTATGCAGGACATACACGAATGCTTTGTGCCAGCACTTGAAGGCGGACGTGCCTGACGCATGGTGCTGGCACAATCATCAGAACGACAACAATCACAGTTTCATGTTCGGGAAACACAACATTTTCGTGCTTATGTGCAATGCAGGCTGCTAAAGAGAAATACACAAGAAATTAAATCCACAACCAGATGAACACAGACCAGGTTTCATCCCCTGCCTCTGTCTCCTCTTTCACATTCCATTGTTGAAACACGATTTGATTGGCTGATGCCTCCGTAGCCGCATTAAAAGTTGAGCTCTGCTTAACTTCTACCACACACAGCACGAGCAACACAACAGAACCACAATGCAGTTTGACAATGCATGACTTCACCCCATTCAAAGTATATGAGCCGCGTTCCACCGTATGTGTGGGTCCTAGGTTGTTCTTTGAACTGCTCTGAAATTGTGTAGTGGATTGAAAAATTCCTATAATTTGCAATGGAACAAATATTGACATGTTTGTGTAAACAAATGTATGATAAATCTTTATTTCACAGCCTGACCTAGAAGTTAAAAACAACTGAATGTGATGTAGAGGATCGGAATTTTCTCTGTTGCATAATTAATTCAGTAAAAACAGTCCATTGCTGATGCCATGATGGTAACATTAAACCATAATGATGCTGAGTAAAAGTGAAAGGAGCCAAACAAAGTGGTAAAGGAACAATGTGTCTGGGCAGCGGGGTAGAGTTTCTCATTAGTGCCGGGTCTGAGGAACAAAGGCGGGACTCGGCTGAGGCGAGACGAGGCAGCGCTGCTTTGATCTGGGTCATGGGCCTCTGAGATACTGTAATAACCCCACTGAGCTCATCAGGATTAAAGTGGTGCTCGTGGGCTTGAGGGTCTGGGGCTAATGAACCTGTGCACAGTCAGACACACACAACTTCCCAATAACGGAGGAAAGCTACATTTAGAACGAACGCACATTTAGTTCGAGGGGAGTGTGCAGCTCGATTAGCAACACAAGTAAATCTAGGTTGTTTATATTCAGTAGAACAAAATGGGTGTTTGCACAGCTGCAGTTTAAAAATACATTTCATGTGAAATATCAAGCTCACGCAGAGAAGTTTATGGGACAATGCACGGAGAGATAGAGGAATACCTCGAGGGCCTCCAGCATCCCCATTAATCTGCCTTGTTCCAGTTCCAGGACCTAATAAGGCTGCCGTCCCCATAGGCTCCACGGGGAGCCACGCAAACCAGAGTTTATGGAGGAGAGTGTAAGCGCTGCGATGAACCTCACCTGGTCGTGGTAAATCTCATGTAACTTGACAATGTTGGGGTGGCCATCGCAGAGCTTCAGGGCTGCTATTTCCCGCTGCGTCTGTGCTTCCATTCTGCAGCAAACATGAGCAGAAAGTCAGAAAACTGTCAAGTAAGTACAACATAAGTATACACATACATAGTAATGTGTGCAGGCTGTGAGCTTTTACCTCTTGCTGACAATTTTGACTGCGTATTTCTGTCCCGTCTTCTTGTGCGTGCAGCGTCTGCAGATGGAGAAGCTCCCCTCTCCCAGAGCGCTGTCCTTCAGGTCCATCTCGTAGCTCATGTAGAAGGGCGAGTCCTGTAAAGGGGAAGAGTGGGAAAAATATAGATTTTAACCGACACCATAATGTCCAATAATTGCACATGACCTCAATAGAATGTCTGTCGAGTTAAATGTTTTCTTTGGTGCGATATATAGTGATTTCTGTAAACAAGTACAGATTTGATACATTCCTGCATTCAGAAATCAAATGAATCCACTATTTCCGACCTCTGGCTTCTATGGAGAATAATTTAATGTAGGTCAGTGGTACTTGACTTACTGGTTGCATTAGTAACTGGACCCAGCTCATGGCAGAATAACCACTTATAAAATAGAGGTCATGTCCTCGAGACAATTCTTCTGCCAGTACAATGCTCTAGTTTCTTTCTCTAGAGAAAGACACGATTTATGTTGGAAGTATAGTCCAGAGACTTATATTCAGCATTTGCTTAAAACATAATTTCTGAAACATTCGAGCAAAAACCTCATTCTTCCTTCACCAAGTATTCAAGCTGTTGTGTTTTTGCTTGTATATTATTCAACATCATTATAATATGACAAATTTTTTGATGATATGATGATTAAAAGCTTTTTATTTTTTAAGTACATCTCCACAGTGATCAGCAGCCCTGAATGAGGAGCCAGGTAAACGTCTCTTGTTGCGTAATGTTGTTATCATGATTAATCTTGATTCCAAAAATGAAACGCTGACGAGGTAAATGTACAAAACAACCGCTCTTCAATTCTGAATTAAGATCTTGAAAATAACCAGAGGACAAGATAAGAAAAATCGTCGACTAGCTCCCTGTTTGCGACAGGAAACAACATAAGAGCCAATTAAGCAGAGGGAGCTGAAGCTTTTGTGAAATTCTGAACATCTCAAGATTCAAGATGTTTATCACATTGGTTATAAAAATGTAAGCAGGCGAAAAACTTTTGCAGGAAAGTTTAGTTTTTAAGTTCATAATTAATACAGAGCAATAATAAAAGAAGATAAATACACAGAAATATAATGTGAAGTTATAGAATAAATATACAATAATAAAATAAAAAACGTATTACAAAAGACATCAAAACAAATAAATATGTTATAACAGTGAAAGGCTTCAGGTTTCTTACGTTTGTCAGCACTTTTTAAGGATTATTTAAATAGTTGGATGAGTACATTTATGTTAATTGATTTGAATTTGTCATCAGTTGCAATTTTTGTTAGGATATAAGTAGACTATGACTATGCTACAGACTTAAAAATTGAATGTGAGTGCAGTAGAAACAAACTCTAATGGAAAAGGAGAGGAAGTAACAAAAAAAAAAGGAATCTGTCTGTGACAGCAGCCATTAGCTTAAGTGTGTTTGTGCTGGAGGATCCAAGTGCATTTATCTTACCTTCATCATGGCGCTGCGGGCCACCGCAGCAGAGCCGGGCCTCTCAGAGCCCCCACACAGCTGGACATGGTCGTCCATCACCACATTCCTCTTGAACAGGATGGAAGGGGCCATGAAAGAGTAGCCCTGCACAGACAGAAACATAAACTCTTCAGGTTTACATTTCACAAGGACATACTGTAAAATGAGGGCTGGAATATTTGGCCTGAGGAAAAGGAAACTTCCATTGATTTAGTTAATAGCCTGAGAAAAGACTGCAGCATTTTAACATTACACAGATTTATAGACACCTAATGTGTTTTATACATTTCCACGTTTACTGTAGAACTTGAAATCATGTTTCCATGTCAAACCAGCCTGTCAGCTCCACAATAAGCCATATTCAGCTTCTTTGTGAGTGACAGCAGCTGTCCAGCTGTTCCCATTGTTAGACCTGTCATTATGAAGAGCTGCCTGCATAATTCCAGCTGTGTGGCGCCCAGAGCTCGGAGCTGGCATTAATCTCTCTCTCTCCTTTTTCACTGACACACACACAGCTGTGTGGTATGTGGTGACAGCCATGGATGGACGGAAGGATGGATGTTGAATGAATGAGATGCCCTAAATTGCTGGGCTTGAATATTTGATTGCTCTGCTGTGAAATTACATCTTGGCGCTCTTAATGCAATTTTAATTTTGTTTTGTGAGCCACTGTGGGGGAGCAAGTGCACAGTTTAAAATTGGGATTGCTGTCGTTATCTCAGAGATTGCTAGGCTTGCAAATTATAAAGACCACAAAATTTCAGACTATGTGAATGGCAGCTGAGAGCGAAAAAAGCCCAGATGAAGTTGGCAATCAAAGACCGAAGGCGTAACCGAGACAGACGTGGTGATGCTCTCAAAGTGTAACCTTTTATTCCACGAGAAAAGCCTGTTAATGGATCTATTGATCTGCCAAGCTCAAGGATCCAGAAGGCAATCAGAGTTGAAATTTCATGCAATACATCAGACAGCCATCAGCTGGCACGGAGTTGTGGGCCACATTACGGTTCAAAGCTACATCAAAAATAGTCATTCACATCTGTTACTTCAATAAGAGCTGCATATGGCAGCAATTACTCCAATAAAAGACCCTTTAGTCAATTTGAATACCAATGCACACAGACAGACTCATGTTGACTTACAGCAACCTTTTGAGGACATTCAAAACTTCACTTGATTACTTCAATTGCTGTTGAGTACGTGAAATATAGTCACAGACAAAAAGTGGATAATGTATAAAGCGATTTTTTCCTCCATGTCAACATTTCACTCTGCCTGCAACCAAAGCCCAGACAAACATCCGCACAAAAGAGATGCAAATATAGATGTTGTCCTGTGCAATGACCTGCGGGGGGAACACAAAGGGAATATTTCTGTCTGTAAACCACCAGACAATGAGTCACAACAAAAACCAGTCTGGTTGTACAACATCTCTTCCTTCCCTCCCCACCTGGAAGATGCGGTCACAGTTCTGAGGCAGCGCTGCGGGGGAGTAGGTGGGGTCCATCTCCGTGAACTCGTCTGCAAAGTTGCTGACGTCCAGCTCGTCCCGAATCACCGGCTTGAATGGAGCAGGCATCTTCTTAGCTGCCAAGTCCTCCCAGTTAATTTTCTAAAGTGAGTTTAAAAAAAAAAAAAAAGGAGACAAAAACATTGCGGTTTGCCCCAATCCTTATTAACACAGTGTATACAAATTCCTTTAAGCTCCTCACTCAAAGTGGCCCCATTATATACTGAGGAGTAACAGCCCACCCTGCTATTTAGCTTTTTCTCAACACAGAAAAAAATCCCAGAGAGGTTAGGAGATCCACCTGGTAAAAAGGGTGTTTCTTTATATTCTCTGCTCCATTCGGACCTGAGCCTAATCTCTTCTTTGGATCTTTGATGAGGAGTCTCTGGATGAGGTCTTTGGCGAGTGGTCCCATATCTTTGGGGAATGGAGGATCCTTCTTTGAGATCCTCCTGTGATGTGTGAGACAGACACAGTCAGTGCTGTAGCATGATTATAACTGGGGATAAGTTGGGGATCAGGGAGAATCCATACTTGGCAATGTCTGTGTGAGAGTTCTCGTCTCCATCAACTGTGAAGGGTGATCCTCCGGTCAGAAGCTCGTACATCAACACGCCGAGGCTCCACCAGTCCACCGCCTGGAATGCATGAAAGCAACCGCCCGTGACTTAGACTTATTAGACTAAAGGAAAAGAAAAACTCACTGAGGAGAACAGAGAGAGGAGACACACAATGGTATTAAACATAAAACTATGAATTACCTTATCATGTCCAGACTCTCCTCCCTCCACAATCTCCGGAGCCATGTATTCAATGGTGCCACAGACAGAGAAGGCCCTTTCCACCTGTTTAAAGAAAAACATAAATGCATTAATATACATAAATAACTCAAAACACAGAGGATATCGGAGCCTGGAATATGACAGAACTGTCCAAGATATGACTTAAAAAAAGGAATGATTAAATAACAACAATCAAACTTAAAGATCAGAGATTAATGCGCAAAACTCAAAATAAAAGATTTCTTTCATAGAAGATCATTTAAAACTAATTTGGCAGAAAATAGAAAATAGTGGCATAGAAAGCGCTGTTAAAATATTTTTAAGGCCTTAAGGGAAAAATAAATGTGTCATAACTTTTTAAGGGAAAAGAATAAGTCCCTAATGAATTTTGACACATGTACCTGATCGAATTCCTTACTGAGGCCAAAGTCTGTGAGAACTATATGACCACTTGAATCCAGCAGAATATTCTCAAGTTTCAGGTCCCGATACACGATCCCAAGCTACACAAAGAAAATGACAGAGAGAATATTTACATGTGACAGATAAAGTATGTAAACAGCAACATGTAAATAAAAAAAAACAGTTTGATTGTGTTGAATCTGAAGATTACCTGGTGTAGATGTTCCAGTGCCAACACTATCTCTCCACTGTACAGGGCCACTTCTTGCTCTTTGAATCGCACCCTTTGCACCAAATGTGTGAAGAGTTCGCCGCCATTTACATAATCTGTGATGAAAGATACATTTTTATTTAGCTGCTTAAAATCTGGTATAAACACAACACAGGGGTATAAACGTAAAACATTTCCTCACCAAGAATGAGGTGCAGCTTGGTATCCGTCTGAAAGGCGTAGTGAAGCGTGACGAGGAACGGGGACTGGCGGATGTGCTCCAGCACTTGCCGCTCTGTGCGTGTGTGCTCAGCAGTTTTTGCCTTTTGTACAATAGTGGCCTTCTTCAAGACCTTCATAGCATACAGCTCCCCCGCATCGTGCCCGCTCACTTTCCGCACCAGGAACACTTTGCCGTACGCTGGTGGTTTAAAATCAACAAAGACAGATGGCAAAGTTCAGCGACAAGCCGCGGCTTGAACAGAGATGAATGTCATGATGTGCCCGTCAGTCCCAAAAAATACACGGTGTGACTGGCGTGCGCCCAATCATGTGAATGTCGTGTTGTGTTCAACACAGAGAGACAGTTTTTACTCACCTCCTGTGCCAAGCACCTTTAATAGCTCAAAGTTTTCAATGCCCACCCTCTCTACATGGCCCGTCAGGTTGGCTGAGGTTCAAGCACAAATAAGAAAAAACATGCTTTTAATTACACACTTTACATTACAAAATAACATATAATCAGTTTGCATTTATGGCCTTAATTTTCCTCTGAAAAGGTTAGAAATGAAAGTTGCATCTCTATAAAAAAAAGATCATACAATATACAGTATTAATGAGTAGCTAGACATGAAAAGCCCACTGTTCCACATGAGGTATTTTACTACTGATTGACCACCTGATGCTTATCTGGGACACGGGGGAAATGTATGTTTATATTCGCTACACTGAGAGGCCTGGTGTTTGTGACTGCAGCGGCTTTATAAAAAAGAGGTACTAGTTGTCGATGCAGAGTATAAAGATGTAGGTTTAAAATAGGTCCTCTACAGTATAGATGTTCCTGCTCTGAAACAATTAAAGGTTAAAACTCATCTGGACAAAATCCTCGAAAACATTCTCATTATCTATTTAGTAATGTTGAAATAGCCAAATTTTGAATACATTTGAGACTGATCATCTGTTTGGAACTGTTCTCTCCAACAGCTGTGGACTTCGCATGGCCACCAGAAGGCACATTGCATCACCTGACCAGTCCTCTATACATCTTGTTCTGTAACTGGTGCCAACTTGCTAATAATGCATTCTGGTATTTTGATGCAAAGAGGCTCTCACTCGTGCTGCTTTGAGAAGACCTATAGACAACGAGGTCAGACTCTGCAAGGCTAAAAAACGTTGAGAACTGAGCTGTAATCTGGATCAGCAATTATAAAGATACTGGGACCACGGGTAGCGATCGGTATCTTGCAGTGGTGAGAATACTGCAAAGAACAAGCCGAGGATCAGTCGACGTCCTTCTTATAAACAAAGGTTACCAAAAAAAAAAACAGGCTTGTGCTGAAAAGCTGACTTACTCTTAACTTTCAGTCAAATAGTCAACAGTATAAAATGATCTTAAAAGCATCTGCACGCAAACATTAACCTGCAAAAGGGTCATTATCTTTCATCAAAGATTCTTCACTGAAATCAGCACGCACACTGGCTTCTTGTGTCTCTCTCGATCGCAGTCTCTCTCCACAGCTGACTGAGCATGGCATGCTCTTAGACATGCAAAGCCATTGTAGTGAACACATTCATTCTGTCTCACACTCCGGAAATATGCTACTGAACAATTAAAACGCCTCATTTCATCATTGCGTGTTTCTCCTGTTACACACGAGAAGAAATGCTGCAACTGCTGGGGAATCCAGTTGCATTCTTCATTTTCAAAACATGAACACTATCCTTCAGTTTCAAGGGTCAGGGGTTCAGGTTGCATAACATCCTTGTCAGGCTCAGCCGGTCAAGGCCAAGTTGGATTTTGGATGTTTATTAATAGACTAACAGAGGTGTACAAGGAGAAGATGCCTTGCTGCTTGAAAAGAGGAAGCTCTTTAGTTTACAGGAGGGAAATATCAATGTCCTCAGATGAAAAAACTAGAATGGCACTTAAGATTCACAGATTTTTATTTGAATCTGCACCAGATTACGCACACTCATACAAACCACCTACAAAATTAAACGGGTTCTTCCCTAACTCGTACCACATCCTTCCGCCAGCTTTTGTAGTAAACCGTCTAGTAGTTTTTACATAATCTTTCTCACAATCTAACGTACAGGAATGAAAACATAACCTCCATAGTGGAGGTAAAAATAGGAATAGGAATAGAGCAGTGAAAAATTAATCCTGCACACAGAAATCCTTCACATGTGGCAGGAGGATTAGTACAGAGAAGCATACCGCTCATGTTTGCTTGAGCTAATTTGCATAAATAAAAAGGCGAGAGAGTCTGGCCTTTACTGTACTGCAAGGGTACAAAGTAGAGTAAAGTTGATCCAGTGGTATTTACAACTAAACAGACTGCATATTTGGGGCAGGGCAGTAAATGGGGGGTGCAGCATAGTCATGTTGCAGCCTGAACAGCAGCACTGTGTCATTGTAAAGCTGTTACAGCTGAGACAGTATGTAAACTTCATTCAACGGCCCAGTAGACACGCAACTGCACTCAGCTCAGCTACCAGCCAGGGTTTAACAAGGAAATAGGGAAAGAGATCACATTACTCTGGTTGAAGCGTCTTTACACTGACTTCCACTATCACTGAGGATTGATTTTTAAAATGAGTGTACTTGTTTTTAAGTCTCTTGATGGTACAACACACTCATACATTTCTGTTTGTTTATCGGAGTAAGTTCCAAACCGGTTCCCTGAGGTCTTCTACCTCCGGCTTGCGCAATATCCCAAAAATGAACTAGAAAAAGTTTGGGGGAAGCAGCAAAGGTTCCCACTTTCTTTGATACCTTTTGCGAGTTTTGAGCTTTTGTCCTAAGTCTGTGTCTTATTGCTAACGTGCTCATATTGATCTCTTATTTCATGTGTTTGATTTCACTGTAAAGCACTTTGAGCTGCATTCGGTGTATGAAAGGTGCTGTATAAATAAAATGTACTATTATTATAAGAGCTAAAAATGTAAATGGCAACAGCAACTAGAAGCATATCTCCTGTATATTATTTTTAAAGTCACGCTGTGAGATGGTGCTGGTTCGTGTCCACACTACTTCCTTCTCGTGCATCAGCCAACACAGAACAACCAGCAGCTTCACGTGCACGATGACAAGAGTCGTTCAGTGGACGAGCTAATAACGTGAAGCGTTATTACATAAAGCATTTAGTTGAGGTGTCATGTGCAGCCAAGCTAACGTTAGCTTTGGTGACTTGACAGCACTGCAGCTGTGTGTGCGTGTGTGTGCGTGTGCGTGCTCCTCGGTGAGCTAACAGCTAACACACCCGCGTAATGACAGGAAACTCTTAGTCCAAACGAACTTGGTCAATGGTTTGATTCCCCCTGGTTACACGTTAACTACTGGCTTAAGCTAATGTTATTACCCCCCGGGGTCGAGCACGGCTATCAAGTGGCAGTAAGCTAACGTCGGAGGAGGGGGGGGGCGGGTTAGGTAACATTAGTTTGCGTGAGTTAGCGGCCACGTTACAAGTAACGAGGACACACGTTCGCCTCCCGCTGCCCATTTCGGGGACTCGAGCAGCGTGAACGTTAGCTCTCACCGACTGTGACAGTTTGCTGCTGCGAGCTATTAGCAAGCTAACACCCGCCCCCCCCACACACCACCAGCACCACCACCTCCAACCCTCCCCTGACACGTGTCTGCAAAAAGAACAAAAAAGCCAAATAAACAAGATGGGAGTCGAACTCACCATGTTTCAGCTCGTGTTTCACAGTGAACAGGTCATCTTCTCTGGAGGAGCCCTCCATCGGGGATGGCATCGCAATTGGGGGCTTTTTGTTATTTAAAGCTTGACTCCAGCTCCTGGGTTAGTTCTGCCCCGCCGACATACAGAAGCTGAGATAGACAGCGATGTGCCTGGAGGAGTGGGGACCGGGACCTGAACCTGACGGAGGTGCGAGCAGGAGACTGTTGACAAACCCAGCAGCCAGCAGAGCCTGGAGGAAACACTTGCTCCTGCACATCAACACTACCACTACCCTCGCAACCGGCCAGTCCCCCTTCGCTGATTGGCGTTGCTAGGGGGGAATCTCGCCCCTGATTGGATGCTCCTGTGTTGCCGACACGGAATCCCGCCCTCGTGCTAAACATCATGGCTAAAGTCAGTGGAGTTAATTTCACAGAAGTGGATGTGAAATGTAAATATTTGGGTTTGTTAAATTGGCTCAAGTTGATCTGAATGATTTACAATGAGACAGATAGATGCTTCATTTTAAACATTCCAAATTAAAACTTCTGACACTTACTAATACTTTTGATATGTGATGAAATACTCTCTGCAGATTTGAGTTTAAACAACTGCAGGTATGAGCAAAAGAAGCTAAACTTAGAGATAGATAGATAGATAGATAGATAGAGATAGATAGATGAAGATAGATAGAGAGATAGATAGATAGATGTGCTAATGGAGATATTGAGTACTGCTTACGTGATAATAATCGATGATATACAAATAATATAACACTATTATATCATTATTATAGTTACATTATTATTGCTATATTGCTGATTATATATTGTTTCTTTTACTTGAGTAAAATTATTTCTTTCTGCACTGAACGAGTGCTACTTGGTCATTAGCTTACAGTCTATAATAAGAGATTGTTCCTTTTTTAAAGAGCCTTTCAATTTTCCAACAGCAACTAAAACATTTGGCTTTGCCACAGTGAATTTTGTAGAGAGTGGTATGAGACAGTAAATGATTGGGCAAGAAAGAAAACAGGTTAGTTGAGGATAGAGGTGAAGGAGATTAAGATCATGATGAAATCATGCGTTGAAGTTCATTTGGATATTTTCCTTTTTGTTTTGGCAAATTCATTTGGTCTTTTCATTTGAGGGAACAATGAGATATGTTTATTTTACAAGGAGACTTGCTACAGAAAAAAGTGCTAATAAAAAGAAATACAATCCATATAGTTACATAAAGACATAAAATAACATTTGATGTATTTGCCCTATATCTGCCTCCTTCTTACCAAAACTTGACTTATAACTCAATGCAAAGTCAAATAAAGGAAAGTTAAATGAAACCTGATGCAGTTACTTAAATACTCTATTCTCAGGTTCAAGTTTGATTTCGACCTCCGCCTTGTGGTAGCATGCTGCCATTACTTCCATCTAGTCCAGGAATTATTTCACTCTACATTTAAACAGATTTAAAATTTGCCTGAAAACCTGTAATTATTTGAGTGAGACATTAGATTTAAAACAAAAAAGGAGATTATTCATCGTATGTCATGATGAGGAAGTGCTGGAATTTAGAAGCATTTTACTGTCCTTGAACGTCTAATGAGCGGTGACGTCGTCCGAGTCAGCCAATGGCGTGCGGGAATTTCCGACGAGCGCCAATCAGCATCTGTTCCGATTGTTCCGGTTTGTGGGACGTAGCTCGGACTTCCCAGTCTCCTGACAGCACACTTGACAGCGAGCTAGCCCGCTAGACTGACCTCCGCTCCCAAGATGGCTGGTACCCGAGCCCTTGGTGTTCTCTCCGGATTCACATCGAGGAGATACGCGCTCCTCACAGGTACAAGCTGCCTAAAGAGATAAAGATGACCCGCAGATAGGGGGGGCAATGAACGTCCTTGATTAGCTACGTGTTACCGCAGTTGGTAATTAGCTTGTTGGACGTAGCTGTTAGCTTCGGAGAATGTTACACAGCAACGCGTGGTAGTGCTTTGTAAAACAGTGTCCTTTTGGTTTTTCAACACATATACATGTCGGTGAACGTTTAAACTACAGCGCGAGTGTGGAACTTTTTTTTTTAAGTGAGGAAACTTAAGTGCAAACGTGCTACATGTGCTAGCTAGCTAACCCAGCTGGTTGCTACGGCGTCCCGTGAGTTCAGTCAGGGCAGAGGAGGCTCGAAATAAAAGTTTTACATCAGACTGTTAACTTCTGCTCCTGAGTGTGTGAGTGTCCCGGTGGTTTAAACCGTGATGTGACGGTGCGAGCAGGGTGTTGGAGACGTGTGTCATTCATTAGCCTCTGTGATGGCAAGTCTCTGTCTGAGCTGTGGGCGGAGAATGTAGGTGAAGGGTCGTGTTCCACTGGGTTGCATAGCAGGGATCAGACCGTTCGAGGTCACGGTTAGGATATGTGAGCGTCTCATATACTCGTGTGTGTGTGCGTGCGTGCGTGCGTGAGGACTTTCTTTCTGTCTGGGTGCAGGTGTCAGGGCCTCGTGTTTAATATGTTTGGAAAGGCTGGATCCGTTTGGAAATGTGCTTCAGGTTGTGTGTCTTATAAAAGAGGCCTGGACCTTATCAAGATCAAAATGTTTATATGAATAGATTTCAATAATTATAATAGTTTGTTTGTGTAACACTTTTTAAAATGCACATATGGAAGTAAATCTGTCACGTGAGATTTTGAAATTCAAATGCCCCCTGAATTTTTTAACATTGAAAAATAAAAGGGAAAATTAGTAATTGAAAATTTGAAGAGTTTTAGACACATTTACAAAGTGCTTCACATGACAGATAAACACACAAAATATGCATTAGCAATATATCGATATATATTGGACTTATTATATTGGAAAATTATATTGCAATAATTTCTGGATTGTTTTAGTGCCCACACTTGGAAATTCCAGTATCCTGTAGCTCACACTTAAAACAACAATAACAGTCTTTACATTAAAAACAGGCCATTATAAAGGCTATTTAAAATCTTGCTAAAATTATATATGTATAATAATGTTTTGTTTACTCTTGTTTTTCTTTATCCACAGGCAATAACTTCCGCACCTTCTCTGTAGCTCCTGCCATGCTTGGTAATTCCCCAAATTAATACATATTTTTTAAATTAATATTTAAAAAGTGGTCACCCTGTTGAGTGACACAATTCTTTCTCACTCCACATTATCTCTCCTCTATTTTTAGCCCGTACTCACGTGAACTATGAAGTCAAGGACGACGTCGCTGTTGTACGGATCAACGACCCGAGCTCCAAGGTGTGAGCTCATTAAATGTAAAGGTGACAGTTTTTACTGCTGGGATCAAAAGTCAACCTAATGGTCACCTCTCTGTCTAGGTTAACACCCTGTCAGTCCAAATGCAAAAGGAGATGGCCGAAGTAATGGATGAAGTGTGGGCCAACGATGCTGTTCAGAGTGCTGTCCTCATCTCCTCAAAGCCAGGATGCTTCATCGCAGGAGCAGACATTAAGTAAGACAAAGCTCCTGATATCAACTCAATTCATTTTCCTGAAACAAAGTAATATTCTTTTGCACCTTTAACATTGAGATCTTCAGTTATCTGAATGAAATGTTGAAGAGGTTTTTCATGTTGATTCCTTTTCACTCACTCTACCTCTGTTGCAGTATGATCCAGGCCTGCAACAATGCAGAAGAGGTCACCAAGCTTTCTCAGGCCGGGCAGAAGATGTTCGAGCGGGTTGAAAAATCTACAAAGCCCATTGTTGCTGCCATCAATGGCTCTTGCTTAGGCGGTGGCTTAGAGGTGAACAAGAACTTTTTCAGCAGCCAGATACATCTTACTATCTTGGAAATATTTGACAAGGACGATTGATCATAATGTCTTATCTAATGGGCTCATTTTTTCCATTTCAGTTTGCCATTGCCTGCCACTACAGAATTGCAACAAAGAGCAAGAAAACAGTTCTCGGTACTCCTGAGGTCATGCTGGGTCTTCTACCCGGAGCTGGTGGTACGCAGAGACTCCCCAAAATGGTTAGTGCAGAAATTCTATTCATATGTTCTCTCAATTTGAAGTATATACGTGCACTGCTGTTTTCCTTCCTGTTTGTCCTTTAACTTCTACATAGACATGACATGTCGACCACAGATGGTCAGCCTCAGTTGAATCATTTGAATTGCAATGTAGAGTTGGATAATAAAGAACTGGGAACAAAAGACATTTGTTTCTAGCGCAACTTTTAACCAGCACTTGCAAAAATATATTGACGTGTTTGTTCCTCCTAGAGACTGCTATATTCCCCAAATTTTAATCGCAGTGTCTCAAGCACTTGCTTTGTTATGAAGTATAAAAACTGCACACAAGGATTTAGATTATCTGCGGCTGCAGCAGATTTGTTGGATCCAGAGAGGGGTCCGTGTGCCAGGCTCCTCTTTGTTAGCATTTTCTGTCCTGACAGTGGAGCTGATCTGAGAGCACAGCTTGCACTGGAATTGACCTTCCAGAGGTGCCATGTAGGCAGACAGTCTTGCAGAGTGGATCTGAAGAGGGGGGGGAAAACAAGGGAAAGAGTTTGACACAGTGAGCAAACCCGCTGGGTGGATGAAACGGTAGCAAAACAGAGGTGGAAAGACAGCTAATGACCTAAATGCATATATTCATGTTGCCCAGGGGCTTGTAGCATCACACGCTCTGCTATTTTTTGAGCTTCTTCTGCCTTTTTTACACAAGAATCTATGGGAAGTGACTTTAGAGCGTTGTATAAGAGCCGGCTGCCAGCCAAACTGCCAGTTCAAAACTCTAACACCATTGTGGCACTTTTGTGAAGTGGTTAATAAATATATAAAAAGACATGAAGATCAAATGATTCTAAAAAAGCTCTGATAAATCAGAAATAGGTTTTACTGTGAGGACTAAAACCGGCTGTGGCCGAGGGGTAGAGTGGTTTGTCTTCCAACCAGAAGGTCAGCGGCTTGAATCCTAGCCCATGCCGAAGTGTCCTTGGGCAAGATGCTGAACCCAAATGGCCCCTCATAGATGTTGAATGCACTAATTGGAAGTCGCTTTGGATAAAAGCTAAATGACATGTGTGATGTAATGTAACACACAAGATGCTTACTTCTACTTTGACAATAATTCCCTACATGTTTACAATAAGTAAGGCAAACTCCAGTCAGTGACTTCTATTTCCCACTGGCTGGCTTCTTCATATCCTTATGGAATCTCCTGTGACCGCAATGTAGAAATTCTTACCGTGTGCACATGCAGTGGTGATCCTCAGATCGGACAAATCCTGGTGGATCGCCGCTTTTTTTTTTTTCTTGCATGCCTGCACACAGGTTGCAGGATGATGCAGAGCATGGTATGTGAACACATCCTATTTAGTGGTAAATTGTCTGAGCATAGAGCCTGAAAAGGCTCAGCCATAATGCAGTATAATCTGGCTAATGCTCATAATTGGTTTAGGATGTTTACACGACCCTGCAAACAGATTATTTCCCCTCTCTTCACTTTGTCTTTGTCCACTCTGTCTACTTCTCAACAGTCATGAGTACAACTGACTTCAGTATAACTTGTGTTCCTAACTAAAAATATAATTCACATTAGTGCATCTATACACAGCACAAAACCGTCAGTTTAAGTTTTCTTGTCTTGTCTTTCTTTTTATTGTCTTTAGGTCGGTCTACCCAATGCCTTTGACATGATGCTAACAGGAAGAAATATCCGAGCAGATAAAGCCAAGAAGATGGGGCTCGTCGACCAACTTGTAGACCCTCTAGGTAAAAATAATAAATAATATAATAAAAAACACTGAGCTGTATTCAAATATGTACTTTTAAAGTATAAGCACCTGTAGACATTATAATATTGGACTGTGCATGAGTAGAAATTAATATGATTAATGTTATAATCTCTGCTTGTATTCTAGGACCTGGGCTAAAGAGTCCAGAAGAAAGAACGATAGACTACCTGGAGGAAGTTGCCATCGAATGTGCCAGAGGAATCGTCAACAAGAAAATCTCTCTTCGCAAAGAGAAGGGCACGATGCAGAGTCAGTTGTGCTGCATTTGAATTTCTTTTGTCACTTGAATGTATTTAATTCTGTAGGTGGAAGAATAACTTTATTTAAGAGTTGATGTTCTTTTGCCACAGAAGTTCAAGACTACATCATGGGCTTTGGGTTTGTGCGGAATCAAATTTACAAAACTGTCCACGGAAAAGTTATGAAGCAGAGCAAGGGACTGTATCCAGCACCCCTTAAAATCATTGATGTAAGTAAAAGCTCCTCCTAAGCAACAATTTTTTCAACAACTATATTTGAAAATCAGGATGGCAGAAATTAGCCTGATTTAAAAGGCTAAATTATTGCAAGTGCAATTATTTTATTGTAGTGAGGGAGATGATGTGAGTGTCAGTGTGATCATTCACTTGTCAGATGAAAATCATTTGTTTAGAAAATACTGTAGAAGACTCTTCTGTCATTTGAAATGTGCTTTAGCTTTAACATGACTTGCAATGTAACTGTCGTTTGTTGCTGCTTCTCCCGTCAGTCTGTGAAAACTGGAGTTGAACAAGGTCCGGTTGCTGGATATTTAGCGGAGTCTCAGGTAAGGTTTGTTCAATACCACTTTCAAATTTAGTATTTACAGTAGCTCATTGTGTAAGTGAATAACACAAATTTCCATGGTTGTCACAGAATTTCGGGCAGTTGGCAAGAACTTCGGAATCAGGAGCGTTGATTGGTCTCTACCACGGTCAAGTTGCGTGCAAGAAGAACCGCTTTGGAACTCCTCAAAGAGAAGTGAAGTAAGTGTGTATCACTTACTTGTGTGTGATGTTGGACAATCAGCACATGTTTCAGACCAGTTCGTGGTATTCAAGTTGATTAAACAGGTATCTTGTTCTCCTTTTCTTTGTTGGTAACCATTAGGACCCTTGCCATCATGGGAGCAGGTCTGATGGGAGCAGGTATCGCTCAGGTGACGGTGGACAAAGGCGTACACACAATCCTGAAGGACACCACAGTGGCTGGACTGGCCAGAGGAGAGCAGCAGGTTTACAAAGGGTCGGTTTTCACACAGCAATTATCACATCACACATTTTTATATATTTGTCGTTATCAAACCCTTATGACAAAGACCTGTAATTGAGGCTTGATATTTTACAGTTTAATTAAAAAACAATATTATAAATGAAAAGAAAACTATAAATACAACCACTTGAAAATAATATAGATTTAATATACCTTTTTATCAACCAACTAATGAATTGGTCAGGCTCTGGTTGTCATGTATTGTTGATTTGCGCAGCTGTTTCATAGCATTACCTGTGATATGAATGTATTATATTTCACCTACATGAACCAAAATGGCAGGTCACTTGAAAACCCCCATAATGATTTGAATTTCATTCCTTTCAAGGCTCAATGACAAGACCAAGAAAAGGAACATCACGTCGTTTCAGAGAGACTCCATATTGTCCGGCCTGACCGGCAAGCTGGACTACAGTGGCTTTGAAAATGCAGACATGGTTATTGAAGCTGTGTTTGAAGACATTAAGATCAAGCACGCAGTCCTGAAGGAGGTGGAGGCTGTAAGTGTCACTGAGAAGATGCTGAGTCTGCTTTTCTTACAATTAACACCTAATCGTTAAATGTGTGCGACTTTGAGCTGACAAACATTTGCCTGCAGGTCACCCCCCCTCACTGCATATTTGCCAGCAATACGTCCGCTCTGCCCATCAAGGATATCGCTGCCGCCAGCAAGAGGCCAGATAAGGTTTGAACTTGGGAGCCGTTTAATTAAAAAATCCAGACTATCTTCTAAATTAAAATATTTTAAAAAAGCAATGAGCCTGAATGTTGTTTTATCTCTAGGTGATTGGAATGCACTACTTCTCTCCAGTCGACAAGATGCAGCTCCTTGAGATCATTAGCACTGATCAGACGTCGAAGGACACCATCGCCTCGGCTGTGGCAGTCGGCCTGAAGCAGGGCAAAGTCATCATCGTTGTTGGGGTGAGTTGAAAACATTACCTCCTTGGCAAATGCAACAATGAAGTTGGAAGTGGCTGGAGATGAAAGTTCAGCATTAATTTCCACAATGCTTCACATGTGAGTTGCTGCAGTAATATATCACACTAATGTCTTTGCAGGATGGACCTGGATTCTATACCACAAGGTGTTTGGCTCCAATGCTGGCGGAAGCTGTACGAGTACTTCAGGTAAACCACAATCTGTAGCTTTTTATGTGATCAGATGAAAAACTTGAACAAATCCTACTCATTACAAATGAAAGCTCCTATACACACAGTATTCATGTATCCATTATGCGCCCACAGGAAGGGGTTGACCCCAAGAAGTTGGATGGACTCACCACGAGCTTTGGGTTCCCTGTGGGTGCAGCCACGCTGGCCGATGAAGTCGGTATCGACGTAGCCGCCCATGTGGCAGAGGATCTGGGCAAAGCCTTTGGTTCCCGCTTTGGAGGTGGAAATGTGGAGGTTCTGAAGACCATGGTGGAGATGGGATTTAATGGTATGGCTGGTCACAGTGAAGGACTGTGGTCTACCTTTAGTTGGATGAAGAACTTCCCTGTTAATTAATGTGAGCGTGTAATGTATGAATGTTTAATCCTCGCTTGTTATTTCCGCTCAAGGCCGCAAGTCGGGGAAGGGCTGCTACGTCTACACGCCAGGACTCAAAGCCAAAGAGGTCAACCCAGATATTGGAGAGATCCTTGAGAAATACAAGTTAACACCAAACCCTGCTGTGTAAGTTGAAGTAGCAGAAGTAACAACAGTTTTAAGTCAGACATTTACCTTATAAAACTATAATTGAACACGCTGTTAACTTAATATATTGTTCCAGTTGTTACTAATAAAGGTTTAATTTTAAAAGGATACAAAACCTGTTAAGCTTTTAAACTATTACATTGTCCATTTGTCACTTGTTTAATCATTGAAATACTTGTTTCTTACAGTTCATCGGACTCTGATGTGCAGTACAGGCTTGTTTCTCGATTCGTCAATGAGGCCGTGCTGTGTTTGCAAGAGGGCATTTTGAACGGCCCTCTGGAAGGAGACATCGGGGCTGTGTTTGGACTGGGATTCCCTCCTTGTCTCGGAGGTCAGACTTCAACTTAATTCATGATTCTGAGCAACTTCAGTGTCTGTATGCTCAATATATGTCAATGGGAAGAGCATCACCCACAGTAATGAGTCTCCTAGAATCATATATTCTATCTGATATCTAATAAAATCTCTTCCTGCTTCCAGGACCTTTCCGTTTCGTGGACACATTCGGCGCCGACAAGCTGGTGGAGAAGATGAGAAAGTACGAGGCCGTGTACGGAAACCATTTCACCCCATGCCAACTTTTACTGGATCATGCAAACGATTCCAGCAGGAGGTTTCACAAGTGACCGACTCACCACGTGTGCCAGTAGCGCTTAATAACAATAATAATGCCTACATTTGATCCCATTGAGTGGAGGCCAGCATTCGGAAAGTTCCCACAGTGGCCAGTTTATTAGGTACAGGTAGCTAAGACTGATGTCATGAAGGTTATAAAATGTAGAAGGGTTCTCATCTGGGATCATTTTGTTGCTGTGTTGCAGTAAAATAGATGTGTTTTTGTTATTTAGCTGATATAATTCGATAAAAGGAGTTATAAAAAGCCTCCAAAATGATCATACAGTTTAATAAACACCTTCTATAATAACTCTGTTTGCAGGACTATTAGTTTTATATACATGTACCTAATAAACCGGCCACTGCGTTCAATATCGGCAGAAATTGATGGTTTTGTATTCTTTAACATTATTGATTTACTTAATGGTGTCTAGATCGAGGAGGAGCCTAATTATTCACAAAGTGCGTATGTAAAGACACAATGGAGGCAAAAGAAATTAAAAAAAATATTCTCCTATTGGAAAATACATTAGTAATGAATGTGTACCAGTTTCAGCAAGTGTCTTTTTCTCTGTGTACATTAAAATATATTTCTGGCCTTTTTGAATGGTGATGTAAAAAAAATAAATCTTTTGTTAATGAACCATATTTGTGTTTATATTCTTTTTTTTTTTTTTAAGGTGCGTTCAGGTGCTTTTTGTTTTTTCACAGGGTTATTTATCAGTGTCACGGAATCAGACCATATGTTTGGGGAGAGCTCAAATCCAATTCGTCGCGCAGGTCACATGTCTGATTCCCATTGTCCGCAGAGCAGGGTGTGTACCAGCCGGGGGAGGCGGTGTGGGCTGGGTCGGCGGCGGCAGCGGCAGAAACAGCATCTTTTCCTTTTTTCACTTGAAACATCCTGTGACTTCGCATCCTTCAGTGGGAGATGCTCAGGGCGGAGGATGCGGCTCAGAGTGCGGGGTGCGCGTGGCGGCGCGGGGCTGCGGTGGACCTCACTTGGGACAGAGGCTTGTTTTTATTCTAACGCGGCGAGGACAGGTGCGTTTGTTTTCGTTATCTAAAAAAAAAAAAAAAAGATAAATACAAAAAATGTCTAAGATCAAACAGTGCGAGTCGGTGCGCGTGGTGGTGCGCTGCCGGCCCTTCGGCTCCAGAGAGGCGGGGTGCGACAACATCCTGGAGGTGGATGACAAACTGGGACAGATCACCATCAAGAACCCGAGGGCGCCACCTGATGAGCCCAGGAAAGTGTTCACGTTCGATTCCGTGCACGGGTGGGACTCCACACAAGGCGACATCTATGACGATGCAGTGAGGCCCCTGGTAGAGTCCGTGGTGCTGGGCTTCAATGGGACTATATTTGCCTACGGACAAACGGGGACAGGTAAGACGCACACCATGCAGGGGGTTCCATGGGACCCGGAGGGGAGAGGGGTGATACCCACCTCATTCCAGCACATCTTCACGCACATCTCCAGGACCCAGAACCAGAAGTACCTGGTGAGGTCATCGTACCTGGAGATCTACCAGGAGGAGATCAGGGACCTGCTGTTCAAAGACAACAACAGGAAGCTGGAGCTCAAGGAAAACCCAGACTTTGGCGTCTACGTGAAAGACCTGTCCTCGGTGGTGACTAAGAACGCCACGGAGATCGAACATGTCATGAACCTAGGCAACCAGTCCAGGTCCGTGGGCTTCACCAACATGAACGAACGCAGCTCCAGGTCCCATGCCATCTTTCTCATCACCGTGGAGTGCAGCGAAGTGGGGCCCGACGGCGAGGACCACATCCGAGTTGGGAAGCTGAACATGGTTGACCTGGCTGGCAGTGAGCGCCAGAGCAAGACGGGCGCCAAAGGGAAGCGGCTGAAGGAGGCGGCCAAAATAAACCTGTCTCTGTCGGCACTGGGGAACGTCATCACAGCTCTGGTGGACGGGAAGAGCACCCACATCCCCTACAGGGACTCCAAACTGACCCGCCTGCTCCAGGACTCGCTGGGGGGCAATGCCAAAACTGTCATGATAGCAACCGTGGGGCCTTCGCACAAGAACTTCGAAGAGTCCCTGGCCACGCTTAGGTACGCCAGCAGGGCCAAGAACATCAAGAACAAACCTCGGATCAACGAGGACCCCAAAGACGCCCTGCTGAGGGAGTTTCAGGAGGAGATCGCACGCTTGAAGGCGCAGCTGGAGAAGCAAGGGATGCTCGCAAAGGAGAGGAGGAGGATTCGAAGAAATAGCAGAAGGCTGAGCAAAAGCATGGGAGGCGTGGAGGAGGAGATGCTTAGTGAGAGGGAGGCAGAGGTTTTGAGGGCCCTTCAGGGTGAACCAGACGGGAGACTTTACCTGAAACAGGGCGACGACTGCCCCAGGAGACTGATCTACCAGGGAGGCAGCGAGAGGTTGAGGCCCCTGAGTGAACACAGGAAGAGTGTGGAGGACATGCAGTGGGATCAGGATGCTCTGGAGAAGATCATAGAGAAATACAAGGTACTGGTAAAGATTACATGTCTCATTATCAAACAGCACCAATGGATATTGTAGGAACAATGAAAAGCTGCGTAAATAATTGATCACGTGTCTTTGTTCACAGACTATGGAGAGCAAACTGTTAGTCGGAGGAAAGACGATAATCGATCACACCAATGAACAACAGAAGATGCTCGAGTTGAAGAGGCAACAAATTGCAGAACAGGTAATTTGTCATTTATAAAAAATCAATAATGACGTTTTTTTCCTTCATTACTCCATATAAAACAATATTGCGTGTTACTTTCCGGGTCATGTTTATACAGATATTAAAGTTTGGATCCCGATTTTTAAGGTTTCCCTCTTTGTATTGAATTCCAACTAAGCTGAACTTTTGCCCGTGATTCGCAGATAAGGAGCGAGCGAGAGATCCAGCAGCAGATGATGCTCCAGGACGAGGAGACAGTGGAAATGAAGGAAACCTTCTCCTCGATGCAGCAGGAGGTGGAACTGAAGACAAAGAAGCTGAGGAGGGTAGGATGACTCACTCACAGGAGCAGTTAATCGTATTTGCACGTGAGGAGACGTCATAAGGGAGGTGGCTCATGTGGGTCCAGGTTTCTCTGAACGGAGACATCAATTTCTGATGTTTAGAAAATAATTCAATTCCTTGTCTCTGTGTGTCTCCACTAATGGCTTCAGATAAGTTAGTTTCAGTAAGAGGTTACTACAGATTTAGTTAATGTGTTAACGTTTCTGCTCTGGACAGATCTATGCCAAACTACAGCTGGTGAAGGGAGAGATTAAAGACGTAATCGATGAACACGTCATGACCAGACAGGAGCTTGAACAGACACAGAGCGAGCTCACCAGGGAACTCAAGTACAAGTAAGTACACCACCTACATCACTGAATACACACAGATACATGTACAAAACTACAGATTGTGTAGTTTTGTACATGAATACTGTATATTCATGGCCACATCGGATCATTACATGTAGGTTTTATTTTATTTTATTGTTTGGTGTCTGCATAGAATGTCACCCTGCTTTTATTATTAGTAGTATTATTATTATAATTATAATTATTTCACACATCATAAATACATGAATGAAATGTACAAGTACATGTAAGGCTTAGTTATGTCTTATATAAGATAAGATAAGAGTGTAAGGAAAACTTTACCCAAAGGAAATACAAAAATACAATTCACAACATAAAAGTCACTGATAAATTACATTAGTGATAAAACAATGCAGTGTATATATTAAAATGCAAAACTTCAAGAATCCAATGAGGGCACAGCCAACACGGATGAAAATGTTTTAAGTCTGCTTATATTATATATATATATATGTATATATTTATAAAAGAGTTAAAATAATTAAAACCTATGAGTGAGAGATTTTTGCCTCATCAAAACGAGTCAGGAATAAAAACGTGAGAGCTCCATAAAACTTTAAAACTGTAAACTACTCACGTATAAACAGTTAATTTATTTATAGGGCAGTGAGGCAATAAAACAATAAATCAGCTTTGTTCACATTTAATCTCAATTTTAATGTGTATAACCCTGTCGATACTTTTCAATGTATGTTGTTGTGGTATGAATGAAATACTGCGGTTGAACACATTCCTTTGGTGCATTTTGCAGATATCTCTTGATTGAGAATTTTATACCTCCTGAAGAAAAGAACAAGATCATGAACCGGCTGCACTTTGACGGTGAGGAGGACCAGTGGAGACTCCAGCCGGTGCTTCCACCAGAGAGGTCAGTGAATCTATCAGTCATCTAAAAAGACCATAATGCACTGCACTGTTAAATCAAGGGTGCAAACATTCCTTCATTACAACTACTTTAGTTGTTATAATCGAGGATGAAACACATTTAGATTTAAACTGTCCTTATTATCCGGAGTTAACAATGTCTATATTAAATGAAGTTTTTCTTCAAAATCCAGAAATGTAGGGTTAGGGTAAAGTATAATATATCTTAAATACAAGAAGGTAAAACTCACTGAAGAAAAGTTAGCTTGGCAAAAACATACGTTCACTATAAGACCTTAAATAAATTACAGGCAGATGATATAACAGAGTGTTAGGAGAGCTTTTTTAGTTTTGCTTGCAGATGCCAACATTAAGTTTTATTCGTAAAATGTAAATATTAATGCACATCTTTTCTGCATGATTTATTCTGTAAAATATTTGTTTTTACACGTAGGTCTGTGAAAGGCTTGTATCGGGCGATTTAATCCACCAACCGATATATATATATATATTGGTCAGGCTCTAATTTTCATGTGATCATAGCATCTTTCAAATAGTTTTTGCAATGCACACATTTTTGCATTGTGGTAAAATGTTACCACTAGTAGGCGACAAAGTCAAACCTTCTCCAAGATTCTATATAGATTCTAGTTCATGTATTCTGTCTGCATTTTTTTTCTACAAAGGAAACCAGTCACCCTGGCCGCATTGATTTTATATATTATTATTATTATTATTATGTCTATTTTAATTAAACCGTTAGAAAGCTGATAAAACAGGATTGATTTATTTTGATTATCAGTTGACTGTATGTGGGACCTTTTGTTTTCCAGCAGCTTCCATCTCACCTGCTGAACAGTTAAGTGTGTTTAACTGAACCTGGACCCTTCCTCTCCTCTTGTCTTTTTTTTTCCAGCCCACAAAGTCGGGTCAAGAGACGTCCTCTCTCGGCCGTGGGATACAAGAGGCCAATCAGCCAATATGCACAGATGGCTGTTACCACGGCAACTGGGGCCCCGTCGAGATACCAGGTCAGTGCTCAGACATTCAAGAGGACAGCTGGGAAAAGTACAGCATGTGAAATATTGATCCTACGCTTCATATTTTTTAATGTTCAAAGACGCCCTCTTTGCTGGATGATGTGACGATGCTTGTAGCCATGGTGACCATTCACAGCCTAACTTGTTGCAGTGAATAATCAGTGTAGAGCAGGTTCTGTAATATCTCGAATGAAAGGCAGAACTGAAATAATAGCAAATTAATAGCATTGCACTGAAAGGGGGGATGACATTACCTATCTGTGCCAACACCTCATACACAATAACTATATAATAATACAATTCAACATGATGTGCATTTTAATAACAAGAATGTTCTCATGCTTTGTTCCATGTTACATGGCTCTGAGTTTATAAATTAAGATTGAGCCGACACTGAGACTGTTATATATATATATATATATATATATATATATTTTTAAATAAACTTGGCGTTTGCTGAAGATGCTTCATAATAGACCCAAGAGATTTAGTTGATTAACTCAATAACCACAAGAACTGGAACCAATAGAAGAGTTTAAATGATTGCTTGAGTTTTTAATCGGTTGAGTCTATACTGAATTCACATTTACAGCAATTTATTGTGCTTTTATTGAAAGTGTTCATCATCCGTTGGTTGGGTAACGCTACTGAAGCCCAGAAAAAGACTGTTAGACAAACATTAACAACAACCAGTAAACTGTGGGATTGAATTTATTACAGAGACACTTTTATGGTGAGGATCTTTGTTGGTGATAAGAAGCATCCTCTCGCATCCTCATTTAAACTGTTCCCATCTCGTCTATGTTATTGTTCCCCTCTATTAACAAAAACTAATAAAAAATGTCCATTAATACTTCAATCCACAAGCTGTTCAGTTTTAAAACATGCACAAAAATGAGGATGTGCAGGTTGTCTGGATCAAATGTTTACCTCTGTCAGTCCAGAACTGCTTAAAGGTACAATGTAAGTGTTGGTTATGTCTGTTAATGTTTTTTGTTTTGCTGCTGTGTGATTGTTTCCCTCCTGGGACAGATAAATAATTGATCTATCAAATAGAAGCAATCAAAGGTTTACATAGCAGTTGTGAGCACAGCAGGAAACAACTCTGTAACTCCACTGTTGTCTCCTCTTACAGGCTGAGAACATCATGCTGCTGGAGTTAGACATGTCTCCACCGACCATGTTCGCCTTGAACCTTAACGGCGCTCACCTGGAGAGGGCCTTCTCTCCGAGGCTGCTGGGGGATCTCGTGCTGGATGTTCCGGTTAGAGAGAGGAGTGCTGCATCCTCGAGGGTCAGGAAGTCCCAATCCTGGTGAGAGAATGGCTGAGAAAGGCAGATGTTTTAACATGTGTGCAGAGGCTGAGAGTTCTGATATTCAGGAGGATTCATTTAGGATTAGACTGAACATAGCCAGAGCAAAGTTAAGTGAAGAATTGTTAAGAGTTGCATCAGGCTTTGCAGTCGTGCTGCAAACTGCACTTTCCTCCCAAACATGTTGGATTTTTAACTATGTCAATCTGTGTTTTTATGGTCTCCAGGTATCAAGCACCACAAGCAGCATCTGTCACATCATCGTCCTCCTCCAGCGCTCTGACGTCAGCCTCTCAGAGCTTCTCTCCCTCTCACAGACGGAGACCTTCCTCTGCTGCCTTTCTCTCACTGGACGGTCCGGTTCAGACAAGCCCCTGACATGTGTCCATAGATCTGTACTGCAGGACTGACCTGAGCTCAGGGTGGCACCAGCCTTGATTTTCTTTCTTTACTTTTGAGTGAGAATGATTTTAGTCAGCACGTATTCAACATAATTGGAGAGAGACGCGTCATCCCTTAAATCCAAAAGAATGTCTGACACATGAATGCAGGGGATGAATCTGTGGAGCTTTTTCAGCTGATACTGTTCGCTGGCTTTTCCCCTCTGCTAGGCAGGTTATGTTTTCACCCCTGTCTGTGTGGTTGTTTGTATATATGCAAGATTACGCAAAAAACAACTTAACAGATTTCCACAAAACTTGGTGGAAGGATGGGGTATGTGTCAGGGAAGAACCCATTCAATTGTGGTTCAGATCTGGATCAGGGGGCAGATCTAGGATTTAGTTTTTCACTTTCTTTAACTTTGCGAGATAGGGCATTTTTATTTTTTACATTTTCACCATTTTCCTAAAGATGAATTCATGGATCTTGATGGAAAAAAAACAGGCACATTTAGGGAACTTATATCTATGAGTGGTTGAAATTTAGCGCAACTTGACTGAATTTAAAAGGACTGTTAGGCTTTTGGGGGGGCATGGTTCGAATCCAGGTTTGGCTGAGGTCTTTCTGGAGTTTGCATGTTCTCCCTGTGGTTGTGTGTGGTTTTCTCCAGGTACGTCTTTCCCCCCCACTTCTTCCCTGGGTGTGAGGTTAATTGAAGACTCTTAATTGACCGTAGATGTGAATGTGTATGATTGTTTGTCTCTTTATGTTGATCCTGAGATACGCTGGCGACCTGAACCCCACCTCTCGCACCAATGGGATTAGCTCCAGCTCAACCTCAAAGAAAAAACTGTATAGATACTAGATGGGTGGATGTTGGGCTTTGGCGGAGGTATATGCACCATTACCCGAATAGCACAGCTCAAACTTCCAAGCTTGGGAGATTTTTTCACGACTTGATTTCATGTTTTTTTTTTTGCATAGACAATGGAGCATGATCGGGGGCTTAACTTTTGAGGGCCACCATTGTTTAATGAAACTATGCTTGATGAATTGTTGTTAAAATGTTCAGTCAACATTAATAGACTCTCACCTTAGATGCTATAGTTTGGATAATTCATGTATTCTGTCTGCACCTTTTTTCTACAAAGAAAACCAATCACCCAGGCCACATTGATTTTATATATTATTATCACTATCATCTCTATTTAAATTAAGCTGTTAGAAAGCTGATAAAACAGGAGTGATTTATTTCAGGCCGATCAGTTGAACGTATGTGGGACTTATTTGTTTTCCAGCAGCTTACATCTCACCTGCTGAACAAACCTAAAGTGTATTTAAAGGTTCAGTGTGTGGAATTCAGTGACATCTAGTGGTGAAGTTGCACATTGCAGCTGAAACACCCCTCACCTCACCCTCCCCTTCCAAACATGAGAGAGAACATGTGGTAAACTTCAGTTGTCATAAAAACTCAAAAGGTGTTTAGTTTGTTTAAAAAACATGGCGGCCTCCGTGGAGACGACCCGCTCCTTATGTGTAAATATAAAGTTTTTAAATATAAAGGGTCCATTCTATGGCAAAGAAAACAATAATTTGTGCGATTTAGATCAAACACACTCGTGAAAACATCACTAGGATTATTTCATATTCAATTTCTGCCAATAGATCCCTTTCACCTAAATCTCACACACTGAATCTTTAACTGAAGCTGGATCCTTCCTCTCCTCCCTTGTGTCTTTATTTCCAGTGGCCCCAGAGATGGAGCGTGATCGGGGGCCCCTAACTTTTCACGTTTAACTAAAATGCTTGATGAACTGTTGCTTGAATCTGTAGCTACTGTAACCGTGAGCCAAAAAAAACAAAACAAAATGTGAAGGAAGCTTGCTGTGGATTTGCTGCCTTATTTTTTCCCCCCCACACAGCTGAGGAACCGTGCAAAGTCCATGTGCTTACTCAAATAAACTGAAATGATCTCCTGCAGTTTTCCTGTCTTCCTGGTCCCGAGCTGCGTTTGACAGCTACAATAAACACGTGTGTGTGTCAGTGTGTGTCCGTGTGTGTGTGAACCTGGGGTCTATATACAGTAAGATGACGTTTCCCTCGCGGTCACATGACTCTGTACAGTAAGTCCAACATGGCAGACCGAGTGGATCTTACGCGGTAACTACAGCAACATTTCCACCGAGGCGGACGAACCCGACAGGTCGAGCCAGGATGAGGGAGCGACAGAAGAGGAAGAAGGGCAGGACGTGGGCGGAAGCCGCTAAAACGGTACTCTCGCTTGTTGCGCTTGTTTTGTCCCACTTCGTGCAAACTGTGTTGATGAGTTCATGACCCGCTGCCGGAGCAGAAATGTTGCGTACGCCCGCCGCGCAAGGCCCGTGTTGACACGGAGGCGCCGCCGCCGCCGTCCCCCGCCTCGCTCTTTCCCTCCCGCAGGTTGAGCGCAAACGCGGGGCGAAACGAAAGCGCAGTTTCCCCGCACCGAAGCACGTCTCCAACCCCCCTTTCCTCTCCCTCCCTCCCCCCCCCTGCTGTGCGTGGTTTGCTGCGGGTGACACGTCTGTCACGGCTCGAAAGTAAAGAAGCCGCGTTAGCACGCTATGCTAGTGCTAACTCCGCTCGTCAACAAGTTGTGTTCGCGAGCAGCAGCGCGTGAAGCAGGAACACGCACAGTCCTCATTCACCAACATGTCCTACAAGTCACTCCGCACAGCACGTGGATCAGTTGTTATCTCTAATCCACGCTAACGTCTGGTTAGATACTCAAATGAATGTGGCTAGCAGCCCAGCTAGCCGCCTAGCCTAGCATGCTAACGAGCTGAAAATGTCAAAAACTCCCAATCAGCTGTCTCATAATTGGGGTTTATGTTGTTGTCTGGTGGAGATGTCATGTTTGTGATGATGCATTTTGCACCACACAGCTGATGTCACGCTCACACAACGTAGATTTCAAAGTAGTGATACCTGTAAACATCCATAAAGTATTAGTTTAGTGATCAACAAGAAGAGAGGAAAGTAAAAAGCATCACAGTTACTTTGAAATCCACATGTTTGTGTTTGTGATGGTGTGAAAGGTTTTGGGCTCTCGGCTCATGTTGACATGTTTGTGGTTCTGCACAAGTTAATATCTTAGTAATGATCACCTGTTATTTATTGAATCAACATCCTTTATGTGCATTTTGCCCAGAGAGAGAGAATCCAGCATCATGTCATGTTTCCGTCTAAATCTAATAATCTCAAAAATATCTGTGGTCTGGATTATTCTGACTATCACATCCTGCATATACACAATTAAAGGAGCTGTCAGAAGGTTTTAGTTCACCCCAAAAATGAAAATCCCCTCATTATCTACTCAGCACTATGCTAATGAAGGTGGTGGGTGAAGTGTGTGAGTCCACAAAACACTTCTGGAGTCTCAGGGGTAAACAGCGTTGCGGCCAAATCCAATACAATAGAAGTAACTTCTTCTTTAACTATTGCTTTAAGCAGGTTGAGATCATATACTGTTAATATAATGAAGATCCTTCTGTATAATTGCATTATGGGTCCTGGATAATGTTGCGTTGTTGTTTGCAGGTGTTGGAGAAATACCCGAACACGCCCATGAGCCATAAAGAGATCTTGCAGGTGATCCAGAGAGAAAGACTTAAAGAAATAAGGTAAAGATTTTCACCCCCCCACTACAGTGAATGTCCTTCTGTTTACACTTTAGTGAGCGAGAGAGAGAGAGAGAGAGAGAGAGCTACAGCGTTCTCCCTCCGTCATTGATTGATCACGTTCTTTCTTTTCTCTTGATCACGTAGTCGGGATTATTTCCAAATAGAATTAATAATTGTTTCATTTCTTTTTGTTTCATTGTCACTGTTCTCATCCAGAAGGTAAGAAAAAGGCTAGCCCCCCCCCAACCCCACTTACCTTAACCAAACTCACTGCAATGCCACTTTGTTTGGTTTGACCTTTTGCATGTTATTAACAATAACATGTCCTAGATTCAGTTGCATAAAGACGCAGTGTTACACATACATGCATTAATTTGACATGGATGTCCCAGAGCCACCTGTTGCATAAAAACATTACATTTTTATTGTATTTTCCATTATTGTAAAAATATTTGTGACAAAACTAAACATGACATCTGATGACAGTGGTTTTGTTTTATATTTAGGAAAGTTCAGTAATGCTACATGATATAATCCAAAGGAATAACGAACAATAATGTAAATTAATTAGACAAACAATCAAGCAGACATATCTGATCTCTTGCCTGACTTAGCTGATGTTTGACTGGACCTCATGTGATTTTTATGCAACAGGGAAGTTCATATCAGACTGTTTTAATCTGAGATTATCAGTCCTGATTAATGATGAGATTAGATTAGAATCAATTTTATGCAACTGATTCCGCATTAAAACATAGAGCAAATATTCCCACAGCTCCACTGACGTGAATCTGAACCGAACTCACACATCTCCTCTTGATGCATGACGGCAATTCCTCCCCAGATATCAGTCCAGCCTTTTACCCCCTCTCGCGTCTTTCTCCCCAGCGCAATGATTTGTTGGACAGATGTGTAATTTGCATTTTTCTCCCATGATCCAGTGGAACTTCACCGCTGGCATGTCTGAATGCGATGCTGCACACAAACTCTCGTGGCGAGGAGGGGATTTTCTACAAAGTTCCAGGCAGAATGGGAGTCTACACATTAAAGGTTCGTCACACTGAGAAGAAGCAGATTTTATTACTCAGCGCTTCCAGTTAAAAAAATTGTGCTGACTGTGAAAAAATAAACATGACCAGCTAATCAAGATTAGTCAGAAAATCCGCACTGTCAGATAAGTTTTGAAGTTTGAGATGACTGTACACTTGACACAGCGTTTTTTTTTCTTGCTCGGCTCTTCCTCTGCTTTATCTATCCACCTTAAAACATTATACTGAATGCGCTCTATTATATCTAATGTAGAAGGACATCTCAGACGTGGCGAAGGAGCTGTCTGAGGAGAGCTCGGAGGACAGCAGCGATACCCTTTCTGACTCCAGAAGCTCAGAGAACAACAGCAGTGCCGTCTCCCAGGAGGGCAGGAGAGGACGGTGGATGCGCAGAGGTACTGTGCACCGGTTACAGGATCATTACTAACACATTGTACATCACTGCATCAGTTAAAGTAATTTTATTTGGCAACGTTAATTGACTATCTCTTAAACCTGATACTTGTTGGCATAGTCTGGAAAAAGCTTGATCAGATTTTCAGCTAATACTTCTTGCAGATTTTACAAATAAAATAGAGTTTATTGTTTAAGGAAAATACAAAAAAAAACATAAGAAAAGAAAGATATTTCCTTCTCCAGCACCTTGATCGATAATAACATATTAACGAAGGCACATAGCTCTGTACATGGGTATATTTTTACTGATTGGTTTCTGAGCTGTATTATGGCAGTAAGAGTTGACGCCCCGTCTCAGCAGCTGTTTAAAACTCATTGCGGAAACACAGGAAACCAGCTGAAGAAGCGGTAGACGAGGCAAGTTGAGGGAAAGTGGCTTCACCACTTCACAAACATAAATGACACCATCTCATCAACCAATATTTCCCTGGAATATGCACAGAGCATCAAACATGATGATGGCAGAAGGTGGGTTTTGTCTTTAAAGAAACAAGCTGTGTCCGTAATGTTTTCTGTCAGCAGGGAAGCTGCAGGCCGCACACGGTGATCGCATTGCAGCAGATTTTCGCTCCGTGGAGTCAAATCCTAGCTCGGTTGTGAATCGCGCACCTGATTGTTCCTGATTGAGCCTTTTCGTCAAGTGCCAATTATTTTGTTTTCCTCAGGCTGTGCTCTCACCGACTCTCATTATTTTTTCTCTGCCTCTTGAATATTCGTAAGCGACTGTTTAAACAGGAAACTGTATTTTTGCAGTATGACCCGTGCACACTTCCTCATAATGCACACGTTAGGAGCTGCCAAGCAAGTGGGAGGACTCCGATAATGTGGTATTTTTGAACTAATCAATGCAAAGAGCCACAAAGTCAAATGCAGATAAAGCGACATCAAAAGGAAACAAGGGGGACATCTACGGTATGTAGAAAAGATGTTTTATTGGAGATAGACAGCAGAGGAGGCGGGGTTGTTATAACTAATCTTCCTATTGAGATGCTCAGTGCTTTTTTAGTGATGTGAAATTTTAGCAAGGTAATGTAATCTGCCTCTTTGTGCACTGTGTTGGTTTCAGTGTCATCAACACAAAAGCACGATGTGATTAAGTCTGAACACCACCCTAAGGAAGTGTATTTTGTAACATCTGTTTTGTGCTTCTTTTCTTTTCGTAGTTCCCTCCAAGCTGCAGTCGCAGCCGTCGTCGCCGCAGCCTCGATGTTCGTCGCCCTCCGTCCCCTCCAGTAAGCTCATCTCTCCCTCGCAGAAACACAGCAAGAAAGCTTTGAAACAGGTACTGGAATTTGGCTCTTATTTCTTTTCTTTTTTTCTTGCATTCAAGTAGTTTCTCAATGGAGTTGACGTATGTACTTTGTGTGTAAGCATGCATCTCAAAGGTTATGAGTTCCTGCCACACCCTTCTGTAACACACACATACATCCTCACGAAATATACTTACGTGTTATTTTATTTTGCTGTAATATACCAAGATGCATATTCAGATTTATCTATCTCTGCATATTTAAATTCACATATCTAAACTTTTTGGTGACACATTTTTGATAAAGTCAACATTATCTTCCAATTCCCTGTTGCAGACTATTTAAAAACAATGAGGTGTTTGTGAGAGTTGCCTTTAGCAGGTTTTACAGTATTATGTTCTCATAATCCACCCATTCAACACTTTTCTATCAGCTGCTTTGTGTATTTTGTGTTCCATTTAATTTGATACCAAATGGTCGCACAGCTTGTAATTCACTCCATCTGTGCTGGTGTGGATTTTCAGCTCTGTAACAATGAACAATGTTTATTCATTTATGGGATGTAGGCAACACTAGAAGGCAACTGTTGGTCTGAAATATTAGCGTTTGAGAGACATCGTGTAAAATGTCCTCAAGGGACTTCCTACACGTTTCAAACAGACGTTTTTTCTTCACCCTTTTGACATTGTGCCTCTGAGGTGATCTGACGTCTCGACAGATTTACGAGGAGATGGTTTATGCTTTTGTTATGCATCCTGGGTTCCGCTGCTGCTGCTGCTGCTGCTGCTGCTGCTGCTGCTGCTGCTGTTATTTAGCTGTTATTCAACCAGACAAGTGGCTGCAGTTGAGTAGTTGCAGGGAAACAGAGGGTTACACACATTCACACTCTTTTTCTCACCCTGCTGTCTGTTCCCTCATTGTTCTGTTTCAGGCCTTGAAGCAGCAGCAGCAGAGAAACCAGCGCAGACAGGGGGGGATGCCAACCACCTCCAGTCCCAGACTGCTCCTGAAAACCATCAAAGACATGGCTGACAACATAACTACAAAGGCTGGTAGGTGGTAGCTGTTATACTGTCAAATGGAATATGAGGAACAGAGGTGTCATTTTCCCTCAAGTGTTCATTGTATGATATTTCACACAGTTTCAAAGGTAAATGACTGATGCAGTCCTTGGTTTTCGTCCTTTCTTATACAATTGCCTGAGACACAGATCTCGGTCCTGCAGTTTCTCAGAGCCTTTCCTCCTCTTCGTCTTTCCAAGCAGACTTAAGCCATCCGGTCGTACCGAGGAAGGTTCCACAGAGGGCAGGTCGCCTCAGTGCAGGTCAGTCTGACATCTGCCTTAATTCAGTCAAGGGGTTTGGACATCATAAGGGAAAGAGCTGGTGATGTCGAAAATATCCCATGAAAAAAGATTGAAACTAATTATGAAACGTATTGCCCAGTGTTGTCAAAGCCTGGTAGAGCATCACAAACCACACTGTCACATTCATGTTCTTAATTAAATCAGACACTGTAGTTTATTTTGAGTCGATCCCACATTTAATGACCAAATGTGTATTAATCCACTGAAAATAGACCCCAACAAATGGACTGTTTGTTATGTTTGAGTAGCATTTTATAAAACCCTGGGTGTCTGGCTGTTTGTGGGCCTTATTGATATAAAGCTGAACATTTATTATCTGTTTTTAACAAATTGCAGCTTTAATAGGATCTAATGTTCTTTGTTCCCTGAATGGAGTTAGTGATTTGTTTAAGGAGAGCAACACTGGCTTTTCTCTTTTTAAAAACTGTTTCAAAATAAGTTTTCTGCAAACTTACACGTGCCTGCTGGATTGTAGTTAGTATGAATTAAATGCTTTCTCTCTAGACGTCAGGAACAAGGGACATTATACAACAATTTATGTGACAACAAGTTGTCAGCTGCAGGAGTGAGTCTTGACTAATATATCTGTGTTGTTTTGTCTTGCAGGGCAGATCAAACGTACCAAGTGTAACATCGACGTGGAGACTCCAGACTCGATCCTGGTGAACACCAACCTGCGGGCGATCATCAACAAGCACACCTTCTCTGTCCTGCCCTCAGACTGCCAGCAGAGGCTGCTCAAACTTCTGCCTGAAGTTGACCGGCAGGTGGCTCTAAACCTTTAACGCTTCTTTTAAATTATCACTGTAGAACTTCTCAACTATCTCAATGTAGTTTAGAAACTGGACTTACACCGTTGTGTATGTGAGTTAAGCACAGAGTCGATGTGCTGACACAGAGATGTAGATTGTGTCATAACATTGTGCCTCCTCTCCACAGGCTTGTATCGACGGCCTTCTCAAGGTCACTAGTTCTGCCTTAAACAACGAGTTCTTCACATCAGCAGCTCAGTCTTGGAAGGAGAGACTGTCTGAGGGTAAGTGTGAATTTCTTTCAACTGATTATTACAGAGAATTAACAGAATTCTAAAATACAATTATTCAAATTTTTTCTTTACAGGGGAATTCACGCCGGAGTTGCAGCTCCGAATGCGTCAAGAAGTTGAGAAGGAAAAGAAAATCGAGCTCTGGAAGGAGGCCTTCTTCGAAAACTATTACGGTGAAAGGTAGGTTCTCCAGGAGTTATTTTAATTTTGATAATTTCTTGCTTGAATTTTTTAGATTTTCCGAACGCCAAAAGACAATTCCTTTCAAATTAAAACCCATTTATTCATAAGATCTTTTCTTTTCTCTATTTTTTAAAGCTAATTACAGAAATCCATTGTTATTAAGTAGGAGCATTTATTTAGAGTTGGATGAGATGTAGGATCCACACACCTCCCTCAGCTCCTCCCCTTTACAGGATTAGAGTCATACCTGGTAGGATTTCTTCTGGTAAACAAACTTATATTATTTGTAGAATTACAGCATCACATTGTAAACTGTAAATGTAAAATTGCTTTGTATCCAGCAACAACATATTGCTTCAAGACAAAGTTTTTTTTTAAAGTAAACAGATAACATAATGTTTAATCTACAAAACCATTCTACAGTTGAAAATATAGTTCTTAGTATGTTGTTACTGACGAACACAAATACACACAGTTTCTGTAAAAACCTCGTTGATAAATATATATCTGTTCACTTTAACAAAGACCACATTTGACTTTTGTCTGTCTTCCGACTTTCCTCTCTGTTTAGTTCTGGGCTCAGCTATGAAGAATCCAAAGAGCTGACAAAGGCTGATCAGAATCAGGCGTCTGCCAAGCCCCAGTCTCCCCTTCATCAGACAAGGCTGGCCACTCAAGCATCAGAGGAAGCCAAGGGCAGAAAGGAGAGCAGCCAGACTGATGCTGCTGCTAAAGACGTGAAGACAACACGGACATCGTCACTGGAGCCTCTGAAAGCATCGCCCGCTGCGAAAGAGCCAGTGGCCACCATAGAGCCCATGAAGACACGGCGCTCGCAGTACGCGGAGGATCGGAGGTTGAACGCGACGGCACAGACGGAGCCAACACCTGCAGTGAGAACACCTGCAGTAGAGAGTCGGACTGAGAGGAGAGCGGTGGCTTCGCTGCCTGAGAAGGAGCCTAAAGAAGAAGTGAAGGAGGAGAAAACCAATCTGCCCCAGTCACCTGTGAAGAAGAGCCCTCCCCCCCCAAAGGGCAGTTCAGAGTTAAAGAAGGATCCACCGATGGCTGCGGTTAAACCTGCTGAGAGCGAAGAGGTCCTCCCTGAGCCCGGTGGCCCCGCGGAGCCTCTGAAAAGAAAATCTGTCAGTGAGACGGAGGGTGAGCTGACACCAGAGAAAAGGCCACGGATGTCCTCAGTTTCCTCCGTGTCTTCGGTCTCCTCCGTTTCCCCGCCAGCATCGTCCATATCCAGCCCTGCAACACCGACGGCAGCGACAAATCCGAGGGTTCCACCACTCAAGGTTAGTCTCGTCTGATCCGTCTGTCTTGAGTATCGAAAAACATCCACAGTATTGTAGACGAGGCCTAAAGTAGTTTGTTTAGCTGCTGTGGAGAAACGTTTAGTTTCTCATTTATTATATATATGAATATCTAGAAATTGTTCTCTAACATGTCTTTCTTTTCTCGTTTCAGATCCCAGTGTCAAGAATCCTTTCCGTTCCTGTGTCACCAAGCCAAGTCTCACCCAGAACCCCAGTCCCCGCCCCGCTCAGCAGCCCGGGCCGCACTGGTGCTCGCACTCTGGCTGACATCAAAGCCAAAGCTCAGCTCGCCCGAGCACAGCGAACGGCGGCTGCCGCGGTGTCGTCTGCGTCGAAGGGAGCTGTGCCGGGCCCGGGTCCAGGAGGAGGCAGTGGTGAGCAGACGCATCCTTCACCCAGGTCCTGCCCAACATCCCCACAGACACCAACCAGGTTACAATCCACCTCCACCGGCCATCAGAGCAGTCCTCCTCCTTCTCGACCACTGGACTCCTTTAGTCAGATTAGCCCAAACGCGTCTCACACATCTTATTCAAACAAACCTCAAAATAGTTCAACACAATCTTTATCTGTGCAACCTAAGGGACAGGAAAACCCAGCTCCTGGTGGATCCTCAACCCGGACCAGCTCCTGTATCCCGGCCAACAACCCACTGGTCAGTCAGCTCCTGCAGGGCAAAGAGGTTCCGTTGGAGCAAATCCTCCCAAAGCCACAGTCCAAGGTGGAAGTGGAGATGCCCAACTTACCCTCTGGGAGTAAGGGGAAGACGTCCCACTCTGCTGAGCACAGGGCTGATATGCACATGTCCCACCAGTTCAACACAGCAGCACGAGCGGGAGTTTTCTCAGAATACTCGAGACATCACAGGGAACTTCCTGACAAGGAGACTCAGGAACAGATCCTCCAGGCTCTGATGCAGAGGAAGGTCCAGCAGCCCCAGCCTTATGGAGTGTTGGGGCCTCAGTTCAAGGCCCATCAACTGGTGCATGCAGAGGATCATCAGGCCAGGATTTGCGTGGGCTTCTTGGGTCGTAAGAGGATTCCCAGGCCCGCCATGACAGGACACTACCTGCTCAACGTGTCCACGTACGGCCGAGGACCAGAGAGTAAAAGACTGCATCAGTCTGCCATCCCCAACACGTCTGTGTTTGGTTTCAAAAGGGAAAACGTAGAAGTAGAGCCGGTGGCGAAGGAAGAAGAACAAGTCAGGAAAGTTTTCTCTCCTGTTTCCGGGGTTAAAACGGAGCAGCAGGGAGTCACGTTAACCAAGTCAGAAGAAGCAGCGAGTTTTCCACACGGCTCCAACGTAAAAACTGAACCTGGATCAGAGGAGAGTGCAGCTGCTGCCGACCACAGCAGCACCAGTGTGACAGCCAAAGACACCAGCCCCTTTTCTCAGTCACACCGAAGGCACCTCGAACTCTGCAATAGTAATCAAGGAAACTCCGAGCCATATCTTACCCAAGTGGACCCCGGTCACCAGCAGCCGCCGGCCTTCCAAACCCAGAGGACGCTCGATAATCAGGAGCCTGTGGTAGCTTCGTGCTTCGGTGGCACAATCAGCATGTCCGTACCTCACACTCTGAACCGTAACACCGCCGGCACCTGCTCCTCCGCGTCCTCGTCCGAGGCCGACGGGAGCGGCGTCCACGGCAGTGTCATGTCCTTCTCGGTGACCGTCACCACCATACCCGCCGGTCACTCGTTAGACCACAGCAACCAGGGCGAGCCCTCGCCTGAGCAGTCCTTCATCGAGGGCTCCAACATGGAGGACGTGCAGTCTAAATGTTACTGCCGACTGAAGGCGATGATCATGTGCAAAGGCTGCGGCGCCTTCTGCCATGACGACTGCATCGGCCCCTCGAACCTGTGCGTCTCGTGTTTAGTGGTACGATGACGTGAAGTTGAACCAGAAGCGGTTCATGCAGGATCGGTGCAGAACGGGATGAAGCATCTTCACCACGCTCCAGAGAAAACAGCCAGCACGTGTGTGTGTGTGTGGGTGTGGTCGCTGTTGGAAAGCTGAGGATTTACACTGGATGGTCTTTTGTTTCACCAACGTCTGAGAGAAGTTGTTTTGTGCAATCGTTTGGGTAGAAATGTCGAATCAGTTTCCAATCAGATGAGTAAAGTGTCAGATGTGTGGCAAAGATACAATCTGGCAATGTTTGCACTTGGCTAGGATTAGTGTTATATATATTTTTTAATATACATATATATATATATGTATATGTATATGTGTGTGTGTAGTTTTTAAAAAAGGAGGGAAAATGAATGTTGCTATTTTTGTAGAACGTAATGACTGTTGTGTTTTAGACTTACACTTTTTATTATTATTATTGGGCCTAATCAGTCGCGATTAAAAGGCAAAAAAAAGGGCGCTTATGATAATCATGGGTTGTAGAGAACCTCCTATTTGGCATTTCTGCACGCATGGCAGGGAAGTGCAACTTACAGTAACTATTTTTATTATAAAAACTCTACATTTATTACTGAACACACTCAGATTCAAGAACTAGAAAGAACGTGTATAGTTTTAGATGGAGAATATTAATAATATGGAAATTTTTGAACGGTGACTTTATAAGAATCAACAATCGCGTTGTTTTTAACTGCTGAAGGTTGAAGCACTTGAAAGCCACCTGGAGACGAGAGGATAACTGTGTACAGCACTTAAATCCAAACACACGGAAAAAGAAGAATCATTTATATATATATATATATATGTTTAAAAAAAAACGTTTTTACAAATCAAGTCTTTTCCATTCATGGTTGAGATGTAACGTCACTTCCTATCGTATGAACCTGCTTTTATTTGTACCCCCAAAAAGTTTGTAGATATCGTCTAGATATGGGTTTCCTCGTGTGTGTGTGTGTCTGTACACATGGATCAGCAGTGGCAAAGTAAAACACTCGACAGCGGAGGGGGGGGGGGTTATTCACTGTACATATTTGCTCATGTATGATATATATACCTAGATGTAGAAAGATTTTATTTTATCGGTGCAGTACACTTCGCTCAAGCATATCCAGCTTGTTTATTACAAAAAACGATTTTCACTGTGGGGAAGCGGAGAAAAAGAAGTAAATTGTGCTAAAATGCTTTATTCTGAAATGATTCAGCACAGCACGTTTTTGGAGGAATAATTTGGACGCGACACCGACTAACAGGCAGGTGCCACATTTCACATGTCAACGTTTCAAACGGCCCTTTTTTCCTGCAAACTGGGGGAGCAGCCCTCCGTGTTAATGTGGTTTTATGAAGTGTTACAAGCACAGAATGATGCTGTGTCACGCACAATGTGTGTGTCTGTGTGTGTGTGTGGTGTACAACAGTGAACCAGCACATGCTTTATGATCCTGTCAACACAACAAACCCATTAATGTGCAGAAAGGCCAGTGAGAAGTGTTCCTGCCGCAGGTTTTTCCCGGTGCTCGTTTTTACTGAAATTTAAGATGCATCATTTATATTTCAGTGGTGCAAAGTAAGTTTTTTTTTTTTTTTTAAATAGCAATCATTTCCAAGGTAATATGCCAAAGTCACCTTAAGAAAACAAAAAAATAATCCGAACTTGTTTTTGATGTCTGACTAGTTAATCAAAGTAATATATTTTAATTAATATATTTTAATATAAATAAAAAAAATCTATTTGCTAATTGTTTTTGACAAATCAACAGGGTATTTACTATAATAATAATAATAATAATAATATATTGGCTGTCCGCTTTTTCCTATAATCTAGTTGTGACCGGACAGACCCCCAAACAGAGAATTACTGATTCTCTGCACGGCCCAAGTTTTTAAACACATCCATTCATTGTGTATTTTTCCATAGGGATGTTGTCCAATGTGTTGTAGCCATCTACCTTTGTGTCACCACCCAATGAAAACAAAATGTGTGTAACTCAAAGCACAATCTTTAGTTCAGTGGATTAATCCCAAATCAATATTTGATCGTCTCTGATATAAAGGAGGGAGTTGGGGGGGTGTTGTTTGTTAGTAGAGTTGGTTTCCAGATTGTAGAGCTAGAATCTGGAGAGGTTTCCACAGATGTAGTTTAGTCACGTCACTAAAAAAACTGATTCTTCTAACACGAAGCTAATTCACTATCCCCTCTTTGAATATTTAGGTCTTATCTTGGTGGAACGTGATGGTAGAAAAGTGTGTGTGTGCTCACGTGGAGGAGGCAGGGGGAGGGGGGGGGGGACAGGACTGCGCTGCGACAATAAAGTTAACGAAGATATTCAATCGCAGCAGAAACGGCAGCTCACATCTCTGACAATGACTGAAACATGACCCAGGAGCAGCAGCAGTCGTCCTCCTCCTCAAGGTCACTGTCACACTCACCTGTTGTGTGTGTGTGTGTGTGTGTGTGTGTGCACGTAGAAACTACCACCACCGTTTCTTTTTTTTAAATGTCACGTTCGTCACTACAGGTGAATTAGTTTTTTTTTAACGTGTCTCGTGTCATTTTGTCTCCATTTTAAACTCTGGTTGAATGTAATATAGTAATCAGCACTTGTAAGCAAAGTGTATTTTATCAAAAGTCATAGACTATTATGAATAAATAATGAAGAGAAAAGCACTTCTTTGTGTGTCCTTTGTGTTTCACTGACGGAGGAGGAACAGTTCTAAAAGGTTCTGTGGTTCTGAGGGAGTTTGGTGAAGTTTGAAAAGAAACACACCAGCTGGTTTCACAACAGCGCCACCCACTGCTCTGTGTAGGTACTCCACTGCTGCAACAATGCTGCCCCCATGTGCAACTCAACCTGAATCAACATCTGTGACAAAGTGATCTGTTGTGTTGGATAAGAGGAAAACAACACAGACACGTCCAGAAACCTGCTGAATATTTTAAAACTTTAATATACAGTGCTTCATGAATCATTACTAAAAACACAGGTGGTAAAAATCAAATCAAAACAAATAAATTACACTAGAAAAAAAAAAAGCACTTGAGATTCCGTTCCATTTTCCCTATAGTGTGAACCCCATATGAAAATAGCATAGAAAGTCTGCAACATAGATTTTCATCCATATATATATCTTCTAATTTTTAGCTAAATAAACCTTTGACCCCCAAAATTTCCCTTAATGAACCATCTGGATGAAACGAGGACGTTCACGGCCTCATCGTCACTTCTACTTTTAAAACAGCTTGAAATTCTTTTTTTCATGACAACTCCCCACCCCCTCGCGAGAACCTCGAGATGAGCCCAAATAAAAAGGAGATATAAATTAACATTACCAAACGTGAACAGTCTGCAAAACTTGTTTTTCTCATTGACTGGCATACGGATAAACATTTGACCTCGAGCAGTCACACACACGCATACACACACACACATACACATACACACAGGCTGTGCATAGACCCAGGTTTAACTTGTGGAGTAACTGGTAATTGGAGCCGTTTCTCCCCCAACTCCCCACTGTGGTTTGTCCTTTAAAGGAAAATAACCCTTTAACCTATTTGTTGCTGCGGCAACAGAAGCTGGCTCGGGGCCGAAGGGCTTAACGTGGAGATATGTGGCGAGCGAGAGGAATCAAAACACAGCGTTTCCATCGTGCGCCTCGGTGGCTGCTATCAGCAACAGGGTGACAGAATAACAGGAGACCATAGATACACACTGTGGGTGTGACTGGTGTAAACACTGAGCTGACACTGATTTATATCACACAGGGAAGGTTTGATGTGATAGATTCTTTCCCAAACCACCGCCAGGGCTCAGCAGACTTGTATTTATATAATGTTACTATATTTGCACTTTTCTTTCATTGAATTATTTAAGTTTCCCTCAACGTGAACATTAGCAGAGTCATGTGGCCCTGGAGCGACGGCCGACCCACATAGTCCAGGTTTTAACAGACTGGAACAAATATTGTTTAAATTCAGACACGTCACATATTGCTCAAAAGGGCTTTACTGTGAAAATCTGAATTTTTTCCCTTAAGTGTGGTTTTGAAGAAAATGATGCTTCTGCCTCTTTATCTCTGTTCTTTGATATTAAATAATTTACTGTCAAAAACGTACACTTTGTGCTTAGTGAAAAAACTAAGATGTTGTAGATGTTATGAGTCTTTAAAAGCAACAGAACATTTTAAGTTTCACGTCTCGTATCGAATCTCCGATAAAAACCTGTAAACTTTGTGATTTGCACAAAAGTAGAATCTGGTTTTAAGCACGAATAAAACATCTCTGCATTCAGATTATTTCAGGAATCTACAAAATCTGACTTAATTGTGGTTTGCAGCTAGAAATTCTGTTGCTTATTGACTTTAACTCAATTTTTGTCAGTAAATTATTAACAACAGTTTGTGGAAGGTGTCAAATTTAAACTGTGGCTGAAATATCAGTGATGATGGAGGTCGATGGATCTCAAAACTAAAGCAAACGTCATCAGTTAGAATTCAAAATTTCCTGTTGAACATCTGACCTCCGTCTGGTTTGCAGAATGTTGCTGCATTTAATGTTGGTTTGCAATTTTTGTGAGTAAATTATTTGTCGTCAACAGAAAGTGTCAAATGTAGATATGTGGTTCATAAAAAATAACAAAAAATGGCAGAATTCATCATTTCTAATTTCTTAGTGATTCTTAACAGTCTGTAGAGAGTAAAACGTAAAGTTTCTCTTAGTGCCTGTTTGTATTGTGTTGAGTATTTTTTTACAACTATTAACAGTCTGTGTAAAACAGTAGATGTTGATATCTGGGTCAAAATGTCTCATAGGAACGTTCTGACTCTCGGTGACATTTCAGTTTCGTCTGGTTTCCTGTGAACAATCTCTCGTTCTCTTCTGATGTGATGATGAATAAATTACTGACAAAATTGACGGACGTGTCTACAATTAAAAAATCTGAAAACTGTCTCGACTGTCGTGGTCGAGAGGAAACGTCGAACACGTTGAATTCTAGAAGTGGAAAAATAACTTGAAGATTTGAGTTGGGTTTAAGTTTCTGCTTTTCCAGTTTGTATCAGTAAATTATTCTTATTATTACCAAGAAAAAAAAAAACACAGTCACTTCTGCCTATTTATTTCCAAAACTTGTTTGTTGAATGACTTTGTGCTGTTGTTGCCTTTCCCACCACATTCTGTGCATCTATAGAGACCTGCAGAGTCCATCAGTTACTGTGTTGACAGCGAGTCATCCAACACATAGAGGGGGACGCTCTGGTAACTGGGGGTCAACTTGTTTCTATTGCACATACGTTTCTGCCTTTTCATCACATCTGGCTTCCCCCCCCCAAAAAAAATCCCACAGTTACAAACAGGCAGCAAGTAGCATTATTTGAGTTTTTTGTTTAAATAAAATTTAAAAAAAGAAGAAAAAGTTATAGACATGTACGGTAAAAAGCGCTCAATTCAATTGCAGCCAAAAACAGAATATAATAATAATAATAATAATAATAATAATAATAATAATAATAATAATAATAATATTAATAATCATCAACAAGAACATTTCACGAAAAACAACAACGATAACCATGTATAGCTACACAGGCAGAAAAAGTAACGTTCACCTGCATATATATATATTTATATAAAAACAACAACAACAACAGTGTAAAATTGATTGTCATTTCAAGATAAAAGTTATCAAAACATCCAAGGCATCAACCGTGAGGAACAAACGGTGAACTGTAAAAAGTGACGAGGGGGGGGGATTCACAGAACTGAAGCCCAAATGAACAACTCACAGAAGAGACGGGACCCGTTCGGTGCACGTCATGCGTCTGAGGAAGCGTCCGGCAGCCTCGAGTGCAGAGGAGCGGCGGCACAGAGGCGACAGGCTGCGCATGCCGTCCGTCCGTCCGTCTTAGTGCAGAGAAACCGACAGCGAGAGCCTCCTCTGATTTCGCCTCGCCGCCTCCAGCTGTCAGATTCCAAAGGTTCATAAAGTCAAAACTCGATGACAGTCGGGGGTGCAGCTCAAGCAAACGCGCTGTGGCTCATCCAAGGGTTGGGGAAAAAAGGAGGAGGAGGTGGGACAAGTTTCACGCCGGACGAACGAAGCGGGGCGAGACTCAAAGTGCTGAGGAAGGCCGCGGCCTGGGCGTGGCGGGCAGGACAGCGCCGAGAGGGGCGGCATGGCTTTGATTTGACTGAGCCCTGTGACCAAGAGAGGTAACTCCTGAAAAGCTTTTCAAGCAGAGTAAAGGGGCGTTGGTGAGAAACACACACACACAGTACACACACTCACACACACTCTCACTCACTCCACACATTCACACTCAATCACGTACGCAGGAGGGAAATCTGTCCCTGAATGTGCAGAGCAACGGAAGTCGTCTTGTTCTGCGAACGGTTCACAGGAGGGATCCTTCCTCCTCTGATCCCAGAGAACAAGCCAATCAACAGTCAGAGTGCGCGGCCTTCCTCTCACTGCCAGTCCTCGTCATCCTCGTCGTCCCTGTCCGACGAGTCGTCGTTGGTGCTGTCCCCGCCCACCTGCCGGGTCCCGTTGTGCTGCCGAGCCGCCAGGGCGGCCGCCGCCTCGGCCGCCGCTTTCGCCGCCGCTCGTTCATCGGCCTCTTTCTGCCGCAGAGCCGCCGCCTTCTTCTCCTGCTCGGCGTGGCTCTTCATGTGGGCGCTGCGGCTCTTCACCTTGTAGAAGACCCTGCAGGAGGAAGACGGAGCAGGTCAGAGGGGTTTGGGTGGACATGTTATGACGAAGAGCAGAAAGAAAAGAAAACGAAACGAAGGTCACATCTTAATCTTTAGTAGTATTTGATGGAGTCTCTGAAAAAAGTGTGAAATATAAGTTTCCATTATGATGTACATGAATTATAAATTGTGCCTGAGCAACAGCTCAAAACCTGGAGATATTTAGTTTACAGTTATTAGAGAAAAGAGACTTGAATCATTAACAGCGATAAAAGTCAATGTTTATGCACTGATCATATTAGTTCTACACTCAATATAACATCATGCGTCTGCAGCCACGTGAACTGGGACAAACTTTTCTGTATCATCTGAACCGTGGGATATCTGCAAGTGACTGATAAGCCTGAGTGGACTTCCTGTATCGTTACTCATCCGACTCTAGAGGTGGTAGATGTATAATGAGCAGGCTTTGAGCAGGGGGAGGATTTAAAGAGAGAGCGTTTAGTTCTCGTCGTGTCACCGGGTAGCGCCGCATCGTCGAGAGGCAAGAAGCTCCGTCTCTGCTGGGCTTCTGTTGCTAGGACAACGCTTGGCAATAACAGGCCTGGTGTTGCCGGGCTGTTACTCAATCGAAGCACGGCAGCAAGACACCGTGAGACACTTCTACACTTTTATTTACCGATATGAACTCCGAGCGGCGGCAGGAGCAAGGTTTCCTGTAGAAACTCTGCATTTTACATCTGGATAGTTCAGTGTGCGGCTGCTTATGGAACTGAAGTAAGTGCCGTCGGCTTCCCACTAAGTAAACAGAGTCCCAGCAGCAGCGTCTCTTCACCAACCTGCCACATTTCTTGCAGGGGAACTCTCCCTCCTGAGCCGCGGTGCCTTTGTTGGGCGCCGCAGGGCTCGTCCGGCGTGCGCTGTCGTCGTTGCGCGGTTTGGAGGTGGGCGGAGGGACGACCCGGGACAGCGGCTTCTCCCTCCCGGCGTCCTCCTGGCCTTTCATGATCAGGACGGTCCCGGCCTGCACGCACAGTAAAAAAAGCAGAAAGGGGCCGTTAACAACAACAGCTCAGGTTTAACACAGTCACTGAGAGCAATTAGGAGGAATATAATGAGCCTGAAGCTACTTCACGATCTGCTTTCATGTCGGGTAGCGTTACAATGGCATGCAAACGTTTGCCAGGAAACAAACACATGGACACAGAGTTTAAGTAAACACAGATAAATGCCTGGCCTGGAACTTACAACAACAACACGGGGGCACGGAACGGGGAGAAGCAGTGGAAACACCGAGGAGAAGCAGTTCTTGTTGAGTCATTGTTTACTGACAGACATAATGGGGAGTTGCACAATCCAGAGAAGCTGACATCGGCCAAGTTCCCTGCTCTGAACCATCCAGCAGGGGGCAGCAAAGCCAACATACGTCAACCAGGACAAGTGGGGCAGAGTTCAAAAGGACAAAAGTGGGACTAGGACAACTGAGGATTCTCCAAAGGGTCAAGTCAGGCTGGTCCAAAAAAAGCTCCTTTGTTTATCGTTGTTTACTTTGCTGTTGTGGCTTAGGAATGTTTTTTTGTCCTGCACAGACTTTTTAAAAATATGTTTATCTGACAATTGAAGTGTGAGTTTGTCTGTAAACATTATACGAATGACCTCATGTCTCTAATGTCTCTTTTATAAGAGCAGTTCATGAGCCAACACTATAATGTATTGGTACAAATCTATGAGGACATTTGTAGCGTCTGTGAAGTATTTTGTAAAAGTGGAGTGTGGGTTGTGTTGTATTAAAAATTCAAATACTCACAATTAAATACTCCTTTAAAACATGTACTAACGTCTGCAGAGTGTGTCTGGTGCCTTGTCAGTTGTTTGCAGGCTAGTTATTCAGCCTTCATAAAAAAGTGTCTGTGATAGTTTGTTGTTGCTTGTGAAACAATGATCTGCTGCCAAGGGAGGAAAAGCAGTCAAAGGCCTCTTGCAACATCTTTACTGCACAAACAGACCAGGGAGCAAATAAAGAATCTGTGCAGCTCAGAATTACTGTGGTCAGTGAACGTGACATGAAGAGCAGCTGGAAAGATAAACGTGACGTTGTGAGAAAATGAAAACATCCAGATAGAATCAGTCCAACGAGTGCGTGAGGATTTTGCGTTAATACAAACACGCACACATGAAATAAAATCAGTCCCCCTCTGACAATGACAATCAGAGCTGCAGCTTCTTTCTATTTCCTAACTCGTGCACGAATGAAAGAATATTCCAGCCTTTAGTTTTGGTTCATCTGCAGTTATCGTTTCGCGATGATAAATTTCACACTCACGTTCTCGGTGGGCTTCAGCGACTGCGACACTCTGGTGGAGCCGACATCCTGTTTCCTGTCAGCTGACCCTTCCCACTTCCTGCTGTCCTCCTCCCGCTGGGGCTCCAGCCTGTGAGAGACCTGCAGGGAGGAATGAAGTGATAAGACTCTGGGAGAGAAGCTGACGGCAGCGTGCTCATGTATAAAGCTCTGGAGCCGTTATATAAAGATACATATAGGACTCTGAAGAGTGTTATAGATGTGTTATACATGTGACCTTTCACACTTCTGCTTCCTTGAAAATAGGCTTTAAAGTATTTGTGCTTTTTTAATTATATGCAGTAAATGCTGCGAGAGAAATGGGACGTGAGAAAGTTTCAAACTTGTTACTATATATGCACGTAGCTGTGGTCAGTTGCCATGACAACCGGAAAAACTGTACCTGCAATGTTTCCGTGGTTGAGAGAAATATCTGCATCAGTTTTATTCCCCTAGATACAAAATGGTGGGAGTGTTTTTGGTTTTTTTTGATAAATGAAAATCTGAGCTGGCTTCTCTGAAATGACACTGAGCAGTTTCACATCTTCATAAAACACAGTTGTTTCACATCTTGGAAGATTCTCTCTGCAATAGAAAGTCTGTGGTTCAATTCCCAGTTCCTCCAGTTCACGTGTCTAAGTGTCCTTGGGCTCGACACTGATCCCCAAGTTGCCCCAGTGTGAGAATGTGACATGTGGAGTGGTCACTAGAAAAGTGCTACACACTGTAAATGCAGTGTCTTCACATTGTTACCGCAGTAGGAGAACATTATATTTCACTGACCTTCTGGTCCGTCTCCTCCTCTGTGCTCCTGCTGTCCAAAGGCTCCGCCTCCCCGTACATCAGCGTCCCGTTGCGGCCGATCTTGACGTGTTTCTTGTACGTGTAGTAAAACTCCACACACTGTGCTACTGTCTTCGTGGTCACCTATCAAACACAAACACACACACACACACACACACACACACACACACACACACACAGGAGTTTTAAGACGCTACAACCACAGTCATGTGCTGTGGAAAAGCAAACAGTGAGCAGCAGGAAAATACATAAACAATTTTTGAAATTTTGATCAAAGAATTGCAACTGTGGATGCAGATTATCAGTTATAATTTAACGTGCAGATTATTTTGTCTTATCTTTGAAATATATGTAGGATCATCAGTTTACTAAGAGATAAAAGCATCAGTTTCTTACATCTGAAAAGGTGAAATCATAAAATGTGGAGGCACTTTAATCACTTAGCAAAACAGCAGATCTCTTCTATTGATCTACCAATCAATGACTTCTCTCCAATTGTTTCGAAAAGATCAAATTGCAGTTTCTCAAACGACGAAGGCCTAAAGCATATTCATGAGCTAAACTTTAAAGTCTCTAATTTGGCGGTTTGTCAATTAGAAGACCGTGAAACTCTAGAACTGATTTAATTTGGCCTCGTCCTTGTTCGGTGAAGTGGTTTCGGGTAAGAACATGAAATAGTTTTCCTCTGTTGTGGAGAAGCAGTAATTGACTGTGACACAGCGAATGATTAAATGGGAAGGAAACATTGTTCCAGAGTGACTGTATTTCCCTCCCCTGCCCCGCCAGAGGGGGAGACACCATCACTTGTGCACCGTTAAACTGGGACGTTTAAGAGTCGTTAACATGTTTGAAAGCTTCACACGTACCTGTTTCTGCACCATGAAGAAATCCTTCTTGTACGCGGTGATGCCTTTGTTGAACTGGCGTCGCTCAGCTGCCGTCCAGCTGTCGGATCCTGAGGGAGGAGACGAAGACGACAAAGAGACAGAGGAGGGACAGAGGAGGGACAGAGGAGGGGAGAGATGCAGTGTGTTAGTGACCAGTTTAATTACACAACAAGAATCCTGCTTTACTCTGAGTATGTGTGACTGTGTGTGTGTGTGTGCGTGTGTGGAGACAAGTTCAGTCCAACCCCCCTTAAATTCCCCCACACACACGTTCACTCAAATCACTTGATAAACAATGGTGCTCCTGTCTTCTGCTCTGGATTAACCACATACAGTAAAGCCCCTCCCCATTCCCCTCCTTGCCTCATCATGCTGACCCTGACAATCCTCCACAGTCTCCCACTGCCCCCACCACCACCACCACCACCACCACCACCCACGCCTCACTCTCTCTGCTGCAGCTGCCACAGCTCAGAGGCAGCGGCTTAGATAATTCATCACTGTTTGGACACAATAAATCAGAAATGCTCTGTCGGATTACGAACGTGAGGCGCAAATATAAAAACACAAATACAGAGTTTAACTCGGTTTGAAAGTGTTTGTTTTTCGTTTGCTCTGAACTTTGTTTGAGCGCCAGACGGGTGGAGTTTATCAGTTAAGGAGATAAGGATGCAAAGAAATGTTCTGACACTGACAAATTCAGTCAACTTTCTGTGACTGGAAACTTACTGGTCTCAAAGGAACGACAATGTGATGTAAATGTAGAGCTTTAATTCACAAGTGCAATCATTATCAATGGATCCGCTGACTATATCGATAAAGAAAGTCTGAAAAGTAACAATTAACATAATATCTCAAGAAAAACAAAACTCACATGAGAAAAACTGCAATTTGGGAGCATTTGTTATTTCTCTCTTGAACTCAAATATCTAAACAGTTAAATTTCTCTTGCAACTTGTTTCAGCTGCAATTAAATCTCATCCAGTTACATTAGGTTAAATGAAAACATGTTAAAACCTATTAGTTCTGTATTCATATGACTTGCCTGAGTAGTGGAAGTCTGACAGACGATGAGACTTGGGGAAAATTGGATTCCTCAGCATCAGGAGCGACAGAGCAGCCTGAAAAAAAAAAAAACAATATTTCAAACGTGAATTTCAAATGAGGAAACTTTACACACGGCAGCAGCAGTGCCTCCTCTGAGCCTTTATACAACAGGAGGCTGCTGCCAAACGAGCTGACTGGGGCTCTGATTGTGCTTTATGCACCTAGAGATAAAAACACTGAGCCGTGAATCTCGCAGGTCACCGGGGAAGGGAGAGATAACCATCGCTCTCATTTTCCTGCAAGTATCAAGTACCCGGGTGCATCATATGATTATTATGATGATGATGATTCGCCATCTGGCATCGTCAAGAAAAAAAAAAAAAAAAAGACTTTGAGGTGTTTGAGAAGAAACCGTCTCACTGAGTGTGAATGTTGAAAAGGCAGCAGTTAGAGTCGGACCGCTGCAGAGAGTGGGTGCTTTGACAGCCCCCCACCCCCCCACCCCCTCGTGGTTTCCTTGACAACGCTGGACCAGTGCTGGTTGCTAGGGCCTGAAATCTTGCTGCTTTCAAGTGCAGCTAAGAAATACGTGCAAAACCTGACCACATGCATGAAAACCAGAGTACAGCTGCAACAACAACAATGTGCTGCACAATGCTGCGGATTTCACCCGGAATCCTGAGAGTAGAAAACATTTCCCTCATCAAGTTAGTGACATAAACCATTATATACTCATATTGTTAACCATACTTGCCTATAAACCTACAACAGCCTATATATGTCAATATGTCCTTATAAATAATGCACAGATACAGTAAACACCCTTGTGCAGTCATCCAGGGCCACAGCACTTTACTCTAGTAAGTGTCTCACAAGTAATATTTCCGTCTGTAACGAAGGTGCATTTCAGTATTCTCTGTAGTTTTATATCAATTATTTGTTTTATACTTTCAATTGTTCTCTTGTCTTCATCATTTTATTTATCTGCTGCTGTAACAAGTGAATTTTCCCAGCGTGGGATCAAAAAATATCTCATCTCATAACAAGGTGGCAAAAAAACCTGGGATGACACCTTCACTCCTTCCACAGTAGAAAGATATTTAAAGTTAAATACAACAAAGAACAAAGAAAAGCAGCTAATCCTCACAGATAAGAAGCTTTAACTTCCGATTTTAAATTTCAAAATCATTTCCTGACAGCGAGTAAACCTGCCTGCCTCACACTGTCTCTTCTACAGCATGTGCAGCTCCTCTGCTCCACCCGCTGCAGCATCTCTCTGCCTCTGGCTACATATTCAAACCGTTTCACCGTCCCAGTCATCTCAGGCCGCCACAGAGCTTCAGGGCAGAGCAAAGTGAAATCCTACATATCAGTCACCGCTGTTCACTAATCACTCAGAGCTCAGATAAGGCAACTGGAGAGGCAGCGGGTTCAGGCAGGAAGTCAGAGGCATGTGCACGGCATCAGCATGATTACATTCAACTTTGCGTTTTTACACCCAGCCGGTCAGTAATCGTTCTGTCTCCTATCCCACGTATCGTACTTTTTACATTTTCACCTGCATGTTTTTCCGTGAGAAATATGAAGCAACGCCTTGTCACATTTTTTGTTTTTGTCCTGGTTCCTGTCCCAGGAAATCAAGATATCAGGTTTCACCGACAGAAATCAAGCTGTGTTCATAGATTTCTGTGATCCCTTAACCTGCTTGTAGAAACCAGCTTTTGCAAACATACACAGACACTTGTGCAGAAAGCAAAGCAGAACCCGGCTGCACTGCAGTAATGTGCTTCTGTCCAGGTACAAAGCATAGTCATAGAACTCTATGAACTTTCACGTAGATAACAAATATAAATCATGAGTGAACTGTGCATTAGGCCTCACAAAGAACAAACAATATAATCTAAAAGTACTATAAACTATTTATTTAAATGAAGATTTCATTGTCGTCACGAGTAGAGTTCATCTTTAAGAGCACAGCAGGTTTGTGGGTTAGAAGGAAACTTGAACTGAACAGTGTTTGCTGACTGCAGAACACAAGCACCCGTTCATTTTTCTTGTTGATAATGCGACTCCCTGCCCCCCGGCCGCTCAATAAGGATTGTTCTGTCACACTCACCATTATGTCGCCTTTGCATTCGTACAGACAATGGTGAGCTAACTCCTGGTTGGTGCCTCCTCCACACAAAACACTGGAGCAGGCCAGGTGCATGAGATCTTCCACTGAAAGAGACAGAGATCAATGTTGACCTTGGTTATTATGCTACATACAATGCTGACAATGTTTGTAAGGGAGAGAATGAAGATTAAAACGATATTTAACAGTATAAATGTGTAGCGTTATGTGATTTGATCGGGTCCTGTCCAGAGCTACAACCCATGTTGACAGTGTTTCAGTAGGTTTTCATTTTTCAAACGCTGTTGTGCCTTTTTTTCCGTATGCAAATAAGTCATCTGCTTCGGACAGTGCATCAGCTCGATCATAAACTGAAGTGATAACAGAGATACTTCTGTATTTTGAAAACAAGGAAATGACAGACTTGTGTCTCAAACTGAATTAAAAGAGACAAAAGAAACTGGTTGGTTTATATGTGAAAAACAAAGTACTACTATCATGTGATGTTTAAATCAATAAAGTAAATAAATTCGAAACTGCGCAACCAAATGAATGCCCCCTTGTATCCGGTGATGTAACGCTTGTGAAATACTGCGTCAGGTACTTACTCTTACCTTTCTCATGGAATTCAGGTTTCTCCTGCAGCTCGTTCAACGGAGACCAGACCAGATCGGCGCGATGGTGATCGAGCTCGACAACTGACCGCTGCCTCAGCTCTGGCACCTCCGCCTGGTACCGCGACCCAATATTTATCCGTCTGCAAACAGGACATCAGTGTGAGCGACAGGGCTGGACACGACTCAATTTGGATTCGATCAAAAAGACACTGTGTATAAATATCAAGTAAAGCTCTTGATTTAATTCCCGAGATCATGTTCTGGTTTCCCAGCTTTTCTTTCTGCCATGATCTTTAAATAGTCCGGGGGAGATTGTGGAGGCTCTCTGGCAATTCTTGCACGGTTTTGAATTCAAGCTCGTTACACAGCTCACTTCGGCTCTCGGCACGATGAATAAAATGTAAATGCCTGAGATAGATTCAAACCAAACGAGCTTCTGAAATCCAATAAAAGTAAAAGCATCCTAGAAAGAAAGACTCAAAGACATTTCTCGAGGGGCTGAAACCAGATATCACCCTGATGTAGTTGTGAAAATCACGTTGCATTCACACAGATAATCCCTTTCGAGCACGTCTCCCTCCCTCCCCTGCACTTCCAGTGGGCCTGCAGTGATTCCAGCTGAGCGAGTGTGTGTGTGTGTTCTGGCCGCCTCCCCAAGGGAAGATGGGCTACTAAGAGTTGGAACTGTGATGCCTCCCGTTTGTTTGGGAGTACACCAGAACCAGCTGAAGCCATGATTTATGGGAAACCTCACCGGCTCGTCCCCGGCTGACCGCTGAGCAGCTGGCACCGCTCAGGCAACAGCTTGCACAACAAACCCCCATAAACTGCACCTTAAAAAAATACAAATATCCATGTCCTTAAAACTGCCCCTTTTCTCTGCTGCGTTCATAAACATCCAAGCTATCGAGGGTTGTGTTTACATTTATGAAGACCGTGCCACTTAATGTCTTATTTGCTTTGGGTTGTTTACATTACTTTGTTGTAGACTACTCTGCATTGAAGTGCATCTGAGAATCACCTTTCTATTCCGATTTTGTTGAGTCGCTATTTTTTATTGACGTTATTTTTCTGCAGCATCCATTTGATGTATTCAGATTACATCTCTGTATGGTGGCTGTTATTGTCAGTGGTGGAGTTCACCTGGGTTCTGCAGACTGAGTCCTGCAGCTGATCTTTAGTTGCCGCTGCTCAATCACTGCGTGTCACTTTCACAGTTTTAGAAAGAAAGCTGCCACCAGCATCACCACAGGCCAAACCAACAGCCCAATGCAAACAGGCAGGTTTATAACGGACACTGCACTAGTTCATAATAAAATAAAACTATTTATCCATAATAATATTTTGAGAGATTACGGCTAAACTTTTTTTGGGTGATTTTTAAGGGTCATTAGTGTTAAAAACGAAAGATGGGACCATGCATGTGGACTAACAACAGTTTAAAACTTGCTGAACAATGACAAAAACAAAAATGTAGAAAGTCTGCAAATCTATAGAAAATTCAACCTGGATTTCAGTGGATTAACACAATGTCCATATTTTTGGCTACACCCAAAAACAGACACACCAGTTACTCTTCTGTAATCTGACCGAGTGAAGCTCAACTCGTGTTTGCTGCAGCATTAAAACGTGGGCGTCCTCAATCTTAAGTACTGAATGTTCAACGTCAACAAAAGCCACATGTTTAAGATATGTGTCCATTCTTATCAGTGTCCATCTGTGTTTCAAGAAGCTTTAAGGCTTCCGCTTGACAGGCAGTACGCCGTTGTTATGACAGGATGCATTTTGCAGAGAGACATTAGGCAGCGTCGTTAGATCAGGAGGTGGATGCTGCCACTAAATCTGGCCGTGGATGACAGGGCAAAAGATTCCAGTGGTAACAGCGGCGAAGGGGAGGAACCACTTTAAAGGATGGGTTTAGAATTTCAAGAGGTCTGCGCTCTCCTTCAAGACATTTCATGATTCAGCCCAGTGTTTGGGTTTGAATAATTGATCGCAGAGCTACTACTCCCGCTACGATAATGCTGCGTGCAGTTTGAGTGGCCATATAAATTTATCTGAAAATGACACACAACCCCCAAAACCCAGCGGAAGATGATGATTTTTGAGACGTGGAGAGGAAAAATACTCACGGCTCGATGCTGACTGGAGTGGCCTCGCTAAACGCAGACAGAACCGGGGGTGTGATGTCGCAGCTGTCTGCAAAGGGGCAGCAACACAAGATCCGCTCAGTGACATTATCAAAAAGGGTTTCTTCATAATCACAGGACTACATCGCAAAAGTTATTACAGCAACTTTCATAGTTCATTCACCAGATGTTTATTGCTTAATGTTTGAATTTACAAAGTCAAGTTGTCCTGTGGATAATTCAGTGAAGTTGTATGAACTTTATTTTCCTACTTACTGGAACGTAACAGGCTGCGTGTGGCCGACTTGGGCGTAGCAGGCGGCGGCAGGCCCTGGCTGCCGGCTGCAGCAGAGGACAGGAAAGTGGAGAAGTAGAGGCCCGAGCCTTCGCGGACGGGGCTGAGGATCGGCGGAGGTGTGTAAGGGGGCATGGTGAGGGGGTTGTCGGCCAGCCGTACAGGGGAGCGCAGGTGGCTCTGGTAAGGTGTGATGCTGGAGTAGGGGGTCGGAGCAATGAATAAGCCCGGCTTCGGCGGGGGGATGAAGAGGGGCTCAGGCCGGGGCCGCCGTTTGGACTTTTTGCCGTCATCCTCTTTCTCCCCCTCTGTGCCGCCATTCTGGTGGGAGAAGATAATCTTGGGTGAATTTACCACAGAGGTCTTTGTGTGCACTGTGATTTTGAATTAAACATAAACACACACACGCACGCACGCACGCACTATACACCATCAACAACAGTTGGCTCGGGCCATCACGGAGAGAGAGAGCAAGAGGAAACAAGGAAACCCAGCTCTCATCTGTACTGTACATAATGTACAGTATTGCCATGCTAAATCCTGATAATCTGCCTGATCTGGGACAGGGCAAACAGTTCACCAAAGCCCCCACCACAACACCACCAACTGAAAGACGGAGAGCCAGAAATGTGTGGACGACTGAAATGGGGGCAGGGGAGACATTGAGCATGGTGGGGGGGGAAGGGGCAGTGTTTTGTTGGGGTGATGGGGCATAAATGCAAGGATTTGATAGCTTGAGTTCAGACAGGAAGGAAGGAGAATGAAGAAGACAGAGGAGCAGCAGATTTTAACCCTCAATTATTTGTTGTCTATTGAAAAAAAATTATATTCCAAATCCTGCTGGCACTGCTAAAAATAAAAAAAACAGCGGCCAGGAACAAATGTGCACCAACCTGCTCTGAGCTCTCTGACAAGGAGTTCCTGAGTGAGCGTCTCCGTGTGACAATGACCGAGGGTTGGTGGTCTGCACGGCCGAGGTCCTGGGGGTTCGAAGGCCTGGGGGGCCAGCCTGAAGCCAGGGCCGCTTCATCTCTGTCAGGGGACGAGGGCTCCTGCCTCCGCACCGGAACAGACACGGGGATGACGAGCGGCAGAAGGTTGTCGTCTCGCTGCCGCTTGGCGTTCAGGCCCTCTGAGGCAGTGGGACTCCACGGCCGGTGGGTCTCCTACATGGAGGGAGAAAGTTGTTTTGAAACGGATATAAAATAAGAACAAATACAAATGCATTAAAAGAACCCTGCAAATGTAGGAATTGGTGAATTTAATCCTGTAGATCTGAAACATTAAATCCATGTAATCTGTGTGTAATTGTTCTTTTTTTATGACTTTAAAGCTAGATTAAAAGTCATAAAAGCCTAAGAAAATAGTCTTTTTTTCTTAGTCTTTTATGTCTTTTAATCTAGCTTTAAAGTCATAATGTGTAATTTTCTGATGTTTAATTGACAAAATGATTAAGCCAGAGAGTAACACTATATTTCTTTAATAAAAGATAATGATTACGGTTGCAGCCCTAAATTAAGGAACAATATTACATCCTTGAAACACTTCAACTCCTAAAGGGGGCGGGTGACTCATCAAACTTGGCTATTGTCACAGTCAAAGACTGAACTGAAACAAAAATCGAAGACAGCTTCATCCTGTTGTTCCTCAATGTGACACCACTCGAAACTGCAGCTCGCACAAAGTTCATGATCAGATTTTAGGTCGCACAAAATCAAATTCAACAACTATTCAAATCACAAAACTTGTGTAGATGATTCAGAGCACAGAGCAACACGTGTAGAGGTTGTAGTTCCCCAACAACTTTAAGTCAAAGCAGTTCAATATGGTTCAATAACTCAATAAATCAATTTGGGTGGAGGTTAATTCATCTGGGGCAAGAAGCCAAATTTAAGTCAATAGAATAATTCGGAAACTCTGCAACCTTGTTCCCCATCTGACACAAAAACTTAATGCGTAAAGAAAATGAAGTCAATACTCAAACTTGGGGTGTTGACAAATAAGTCAATATGTCATTAAACGCCTGAGATATACCCCGACAGAATCCATACACAGAAAATGAACTGCAGGACACATTTTGAAACATCCTCATGCCTTGGATGGCACTGCTAGGTGCAGCTCGGACCGTTTCAGAGATGACTCCTCACATTTCTTTCTTTTAGAAACCACAATGGGTGGGCACGAAACAACGATCAACTCCGGAGCAGCTTCAAAGCGCTCCGAGCAACCACCACATCACAGGCCAGCAGAAGACAGATGCATTCTGCCGCTGCACATCTACACGGGGCAGGGAGCCATGCAGCAGTGGGGCTGTGCTGGATCTCTGCTCATTATTGCTGGTGGAAAACTCCAGCCCCTGCACCAGTGTGGTGGAGGACAGATATTCTGCTGAGCACTGCACGTAGGGCAACCCTGCACCCCTCCCTGTATAGAGAGCGAGAGAGGAGGGAGGGGGCAGACAAGGCCAGGCTGGTGTTTCTCTCCTTTGATGGGATGGGGGGAGGTGTGCAGGCATGTAACCAAACACACTGTCTGTATGATCAGCTACCCATGAGGCAAATCCAGGGCGCTGAACTGCAGACACACTGACTCAGTGCTGTTTGGAAACAGGACTTGTTGCACAATCGAGACATTCAGTAGATAAACACATAAGTATATGACGCCACAAGGCAGAGTTGGGCATAATTTATTAAGTGGTTTGTTTTTTGAGGGCGGAAAAAGTGGCATATGAAGCTGTTTATAAAGTATACATTCACCCCGGGACAACATTCACCATGTAAAGACTTCTTCAGCCACAGACTTTCCCCCACAAGGCAGAGCTGAGCAGCTCAGTTTTCCGTGGCGCACACTTCATTGGGCGTTGATTACACTCAGCATCTCTTCCAGCAACACGTTAATCACTAACAACACAAGTTTTGGCAGAATTTTCTTGGCAGCTGCATTAGGGTGTTTGTTTCAGCTCCCGCTCTTGTTCGGGGAGCTACAGTCCCAATGCAATTATACCCTCAGATAACACTAGAGAAATAGATTTCTAGCTCTCGCCGAGATGTTCTCAATTAAGGCTTCCAGCAAGAGCGACACGTTTCGATAAAAATGCCCTTGTAGTGATTGAGACTAAGAACATTAGTCCTTTTCTACTTAAGGTTGTTTGTTTGGCTTTTTAGCTTGAGGAAATAACCGAGTACAGTTATACAAGCGATAAAAGGGAAAATGGCTGACATTTTATAAAAATGAGCCTTTACCTTGACAACATGCGGTGGTAGAGACTCCATTTCTGAGGCCTTCTGAGCGAGAGTCTCCAGGTTGACCTCCTGGGACACCCTACGTTTCCTGCGTGTGCTCTGGATGACGCCTGTCGGGGCTGCCTGGATGTCACGGGCCCCGTTCTGAGAGACCTGCAGCCCCGTTGCCGCCTGATCCGCAGAGACCGAGAGAAAAGGGTTGTCAGACGGCGCCCCTCCTTCCTTAGAGAGCCGCCGCGATCTACGAAGCTGCGTTTGGGATTGAGGCTGTGTCTGGGGCTGCGATTGGGACAGGGGCACGGAGGGGAGAGGGGGCTGCAGGGGGTCTGACGACTGCTGGGGTTCAGGGGTGATGTCCTGGATGGCCGGTTCCTGGATCTTTGGGGGAGCGGGAGCAGAGGACTCCTGGGAGTGTACCACCACAGGCTGTGGATGGGGCGGCGGGTGTGCATTTCGAGCACCAGAGTAATAGTCAAGCACATGAGGGTTTTGTTGTTGCAACTGCTGATGTTGCATTTGCTGCTGAATATGCAGCTGTTGCTGCTGTTGCTGTTGTTGCATTTGCTGCTGCTGCTGTTGATGTTGCTGTATCTTTTGTTGCTGCTGCTCGTGCTGTATTTGTTGCTGCTGTAGATGTTGCTGCAGATGCTGTTGATGCTGAATGATTTGTTGCTGCTGCATTTGTTGATGGTGCTGCTGCTGCTGAATTTGTTGCTGGATTATGTGATGCTGCTGGCGCTGTATCTGCTCTTGCTTCTGCAGCTGCTGTAACTGGTGTGGGGGTTTAGCCTGCGTTGAGTAGTTAGGTGGGTTAGGTAGGGTTGTCCTGTTGCCCTGAAAGGACTGGTAGTAAGCTGGCAGGTGCTGCTTGGGCTGACCAAAGGCCAACTGGAAGGGCTGCAAGACTGAGCTTCCTCCTTGGTGGGACTGTTGGGTGTTCAGTGCCCCGGGTTTTAAGGATTCCTGAAAGGCCTGGGACTGCTGCTGCTGCTCCCACTCCATGCCCTGAGCCTTAACTGCATCCCTGTAGGCATCTGGTGCCCCTAGAGGCTGCTTGTCTGTAGCTCTGTTGTCGGGCTGTTGATGCGGCTGCATGCCCGAGGTCTCGTGCATCGACTTTGCGAACGCATTCTGAGTCCTTGAGTCTGTTATGTTAACTCCTCCCATGTAATTTGAAAAGTTTTGTCCCCAGTTACTTACGGGGTTCCAGGAGGCAGCTCTCTGCTGCTGGGACAGTGATGGCTGCTGCTGATTGGGCTCCTGGTGGGCCCACTTCATCGGAACAGTCTGCTGATAGTGACCCCTGCTCTGGTCACCTTTATCTGGGCTGAAGATGACGGAGTTGAGGAACATGTGAGGGCCCTCTGGATTGGAGGTCACGGTACTTGCGGCCTCGCTCTGTCCAGGGTCTGAGGCAGTGGCCCCTGGTACATAGTAGGACCCTTCAGGGTGCTGAGAAGTCTCCTTCATTGCTACGCTTTGTTCGTTGAAAAATGTGATGCGTTTGCCCGTCCTTTTGGCGCTGGGTTTCTGCTGGGCTGGTACACTCATGACGGGCATGAATAAGCCGAACCAGCCAACTACTAACCCTCCAGCGAGTGTCACTTGAATATATCCAGAAAATCAAAAAAATCAATAGGTAGCCACAGTAAATTTAAGCCGTAAAACTACGTTGACATCAGTGTGAGCAGAGGCCGGGTCAGCCAACATAATCTTCTCCTCCCCTCTGAAGTTCTTCGTGACCCATCCAGAGGACGTCGGCCTGGGGTGAGTAGATCTGAGGAGGTCTGCGAGTTTCTCTCATTCACGGGCAACACCCTGTATGGAGAAAATGGCAGAGGTCAAGCATTCAGCCGTCAGACTAAAGGGGTAACCACAGGGGGCTCTCATTGTCATCCCTGCTCCAGCCATGTAAAAACCTGCTGTTCGCTTTTTCAACAATGGTCCTGCACTGAAAAGGTATCAAGTGTGAGAATAGAGGGGAGGGGTACGTCTAAGCGGTGTCATTCACTAAGCTCACATGACACGGGGATAAGGTCCTGCACGCCGGCCAACACGTACAGCAACCATTCTTTAGGAAGGGAGTTCATAAAGATAGATAAATCAATAGTTCCCAGGGATGTCATTCGAGGATGGAGCTGCACCAAGTATAATGTCGGGCCATGAAATCAGTGCTGAAACACAAACATAACATGTTTCTCATTGAGCCTCACTTTCCAACTTTAACTGACCGGTAACGGAGAGGAATCCCTCGTTCCCGCCAGACAACCTCAAACAGACGTGATAGAAACCTTTTTTTTTTTTTAAAAACAACTACATGACTCATGAGCGAGGAGAAAGGGAACTCGTGCCCTTTGAACCGTGGCTGCACACTCCGAAAAGGAAGGGCAACTGAGAGTGAGCAAGCATGAGTCATGCTGAAAAGATCTATGCAAGGGGGGGGGGGGAAGTTAAAATGGCCTTAAAGGCTTTCGATGAGCTCGAATTTAGAACCTGACAATTGCCATGGTAACCCCGTTGTGATTATCAAAAATATGATTTAACGGCCAGGTTTTGCAGCAGATTTGGACTCGGCGCAGTCTGCCAAAGTTGAAGATGAACACAGATTGCCACGGTTTCTGTTAAAATTCGTAAACCCCCTTGGTCCATCTGCGAGAAAGTGAAAATCTCACCACTCTTTTGCAGCCGTCAACAACCTGAACAGAGACTTTGTTTTTCCTTCAAGATTCACATTAACCAACGCAGGGTGAAACGGTTTCTCCAGATGATTGCATAAATTAAGCTACAGCTCAGACAACCTAGAAAGTGACTGACAACTGTCACCCTTCGCACTGGTGGCCTAGTAAAACACAAGCTTCTTAAAATAGACAGCTGCAGCTGTTCCGATCGTGCAGGGGCTCAGGGGGAAGCACAGACTGGGGGCGGGGGGGAACTGAATGGCCCCATGCAGGCGAGGCTAGAACTGAGTGTTTGTGTGCATCAGCAGCGCCATGTGACGTTGCACATGCATTGAGCTGCGTTGCCAGATCGCAGCGAAGACGGTGCACGGAGGGAAACCACTTTTTCTTGCACCGCTTCGGAGCAACAACAAAAAAACACACACACACACACACACACACACAAGTGCTAATTACAGGGCGACCATGATGTGCGAGGGATCATCGTGACGCATCACTAGTGCAACCTTACACAAGCCCGGGCTTTAGCTCTGTAATCACACTGACACGTTCAATTGTCTTAAAAATAAACGCCGAGCGCCATTAGCCGCACTAATCCGTCGCCGAATCCTAATTTAAAAACCATGTGTGTGTGCGTGAGGCTCGAGCAGCAGCAGCCTGACGTGCATGCGGCCTGGCTGCACAATGAACAGACAAGAAGGAGGAGAAGAAGGAGAAAACATGCCCGATGAGGAGGACTCTTCCCGGACCCCCCCTCCCCTCCTCCCCTCCACATCACTTTCCGTGGAGCAGCCAGCTCAGCGCTATTTACGAGACAGCCTTTGTTGCAGGGGACAGGATTATCCAGTCACTAATGCCATGTCCCCGTGCAACGAGCCAACGGTGCACACTGCATGGCACAAGTGTGGCGGCTGCGTGGGGCTCGTAAACAAACAACCGCGGATCGATTCCCGCTTGTAAACACGATTTAACAACACGTCACATGCCCACCCGTCTCACCGGGGCGTTCGTGAAACATCCTCCCAGCTCGAGACCCGGAGCCCCCTGGGCGGAGGCTCCGGGTCGTCGCCCGGTTGTGTCTCTGCGGGGTAAACAAAACTTTTTCTCTTTTTTTGGGGGGGGGGGGTCAGTGTCAGTGCGGCCAGCGGAGCGTGCACACCCCGCGCGGAGCACGAGCACACCGCCGCCGGCAGGGCATCGCCACCGCGGCCACCAGCCCCTCCGCGTCTGCCCGCTTCCCCTACTTACCGTCATGAAAGCAGCTCAAAGCCCCGCAGGATCGCACCCTCCTCCGCCGCGGCCAGCAGCTGCGCACAGGCCCGCACAAAACCGAGCGACCCGCGACGATGACTGCATGCATTACATCCCCAAGGTTGACTCATGCTATGCCGCTGACCTCACTCATCGCTGCTGGGTTTTACTTTTTCTTTCCCCCCCCTCTTCCTCCTCCTCCTGGAAGTAAAAAAAAAAACAGGGGGTCGACGTAAACAGGATCCTTCCCCGGCTGGAGCCGCGGCGCTAGTGTGCACGAACGCGGACGCAATGCCGCCGCTGTCCGTTGCGCATTATTGCACAAGGGGTTGCACGGTAAATGAAAAAGCAACACAAAAAAAAAAAACACGCACACTCACTGGGCGATGCGGCCTTTTTCGACGTGCGACTCGGTCCGTGTCTCTGCGTGTCTTGTGACCCCCCCTACTCTCCTCTCCTCCACCCCCCAACCCACTTCCACAAGCCACAAGCTCGCAGGCCACACCCACTTCCAGGCCCATATAAGGCCTTCCTATGACACGCAACGCGCAGTAATTTACGGAGCAAAGTCCCCGTCAGTCCATGCGGGAAATTCCTGCACACATGGGAGGACCGCGGGGATGGAGGGGAAAGTGAAGGGGTGGTTTTTTTTTTTTTAAAACATTCACTTTCCTTTCACCTTCACGCCTTGTGATGAAATTATGAAATGATGAAATTCGTTTTCAGCTTTAATTGCGTCTTCACGTGATCCACAAACTGTCAAATTCGTGGAAGGCTGCAAAAATGAGAAGTTTGAAAATATATCTTTGTTTGTGTCAGAGCTGCTGTTAAGGTTTATTTTTATTTGTGCAATTTCAATATCTTTCAATTTGCTATTTTGTCCATGTGCATTCTTGTTTACAGTGTATATATCCTGTTTACAGTGTATGTATCCTGTTTACATTGTATAATTCATCACTATCTTTACATCTCCTCATGTTTTAATTGCTCTTTAATATGACCTTCTCTTTTTTCTATTCTTGGAATCCCCTGCACTGTAACAGTGTGTTTCCCCATTGTGGGACATGTTGCTAAAGAGATAAAGGTTCATCTTATCTTATGAATTCATTGTTACCAAATAAACTGTCTATAACTGTAATATACAAGTTCATTACACACCGACAGATCCTGATTTCAGATAAGATAAGATAATTCTTTGTTAGTCCCACGGTTGGGGAATTTCCAATATTACAGCAGCAAGAGTCAAAAATAGGCATCTGTAAGTAATAATAAGTAACATGCAATACTTAAGGTGTAAGGAATATAAATGATATAGAAAAATATGAATGGAATAATAATAGTATAATAGTATACTAATATATACAGTGTAAAGATGTGCAGTGTGAGAATATGTGCAGTGAATGGATTGCACATGAACAGACAGAATGAGTATTGCACAGTTAAGGGAGTTAAAGTGGAAATATTTACTTGTTCAGTCTTACCAGCAGCCAGTGTTCATACATTTATACTGAGACAGACCCATGGAGAAAGGGAGGAGCCTAGGTGCCATCTCCAATCCTCTCATCAAAAAAATAGAATATTGTTGAATCACAGTCAGAAGGACAGAGTCTCATTCATGATACTTCCAAAGAGAATAATCCCAGTGTTAAAATGGCCAAATAAGATTTTCTTTTGTGCTTCCACAGGACACAAAAAAGATGGCTGTGACCAGTTCATTGTTAAATTTGTGACAACTGAAGGTACTGCAGTCTGTTCTGTTAGAGAAGAAACCAGATGTCTCTTGTGTTGAGTCTACCTTCTCTTAATTTCCTTGTTTAAGTCTATTTGCATGTGTTTTCTTAAGCTACAGTGCATTGAGCTCTCAAGGGCCACTGTGAGAAAGTTCTGCGAGCTTTTGTTGTTGAAGACAAGCCACATGTGATACTGCTATAATCAGTCTAAGTGTTGAGTTTCGGTTTGTACCCGTGTTCACATGAGTTTCACTCAGGATGAAATGAAAGTGTGTGAATGCTTAACCAGGCCCGGATCTTGCAAAGTGGTCTGTGGCCTGCCCGATGTTGTATTGTCAAACAAATAAAACAATCACATACATTTAAAAAAGACCTGGATGAGGCAAACAACCATCTGTTTAAATCAGTCCTGACACAATTACATGATTAGTTCATTAGTAAACCAACCAGAAATTCTTCATTATTGATAAAGCTGAAACAATTAAGTTAACCTCAGCCCAAATATAATCAGCAGTGTCTGCTCATAGAAACGTTCATCACTGGACTGCAGAGGTGGACATGCCACAAAAGGTGTATATAGTGAAATCAATGATGGCTGCATTCCTTTTAGCTGTCCTGTGCATGCTGACTCAGGCTAATGCTAGGCCTCAATTATCCTCCCTTGGGGATGTGCACACAGGCCACATGGACACGTACTTGTTCTTATTATACACTTTCTAGGCTGCTTTAAATCCACCTGACGACACAAACACAACAGAGTTAATGGACGGTGTGTTTCTGCTTCCTCCCATTGTACAAAAATGAAGCCCAAATGTCCCGGATTGACAAATCCTGAGTCATTGTATGTGTCTGTTATTTATTGACAACTGACAATGACTCAGGATTTGTCAATCCGGGACATTTGGGCTTCATTTTTGTACAATGGGAGGAAGCAGAAACACACCGTCCATTAACTCCGCGTTAAAACACGTATGTTTATCAGACTGTTACAAATGAAATGAGACCAATACGTTGGGAAAACCAGAACATATCATGTGTCACTGGACATGACCAAGCATGTGCCAGTCAGACTGTGCACAGCTGTAGCCTCTCGGCTGGGCTCGCTCTCCTCTCCGGCCCTTAAAATAACGTGCAAAGCCTGAAAACATTCAGGCAGTTGACAAGAAGCCGAGTCAGGCTGACATGGCTGCCTCTGATGACACTGTCACTGTGCTGGGAATCATGGTTTGAGTGTGTGTGTGTGTGTGTGTGTGTGTGTACTCATCTTTGCCAGCATACACACTGACCTACCTTGTCAGGACCCATAGACACCATGGGGACATAAGACAGGTCCTAATGAGGTAAAATGCCATATCTGAGGTCCTGGTTAAGGTTAGCGTAGGTAGTAATAGTAGTAAGTAAGAAGAAGCTATGGTTAAGGTTAGAGTAAATCTCCAGGAAATCAATATAATGTACTTTGAAGTCCTAGTTACAACTCTATGTGTATGTGTGTTTGTGTGTGTGGGTATAAAATAGTGTTTACAAAGAAGATACCTTTATCAATTAGTTGATTTATCATTTAAAACTTAATAGGCACTTATTTAGACAGTAAATTCATAATTTATGTACATTTTAAAGCCACAAAAATGCCACAGATTTGATGCTGTCAGTTTCCAACATGGGAGGATTTGCTGCTCTACTGATTCAAATATTTCAATCCTGAATATCTTCGGGGAGTTTTGGACTCGTCAGACATGAGCAATGTGAACACAAGTTTTCTGACAACTTAATCCTAATTTATAGAGATTCATGTATAACGATAACAATCTCTAGCTGCAGCCCACTCACACTGAATTGAATGTGTACACGCGCACACACACACACACACACACACACACACACACACACACACACACACACAGAGCACAGCAGGAGGAGATATACTTAACTTTACTGAAGGGGGGGAAAGTGTCACAATCTTATTACCACACAGACATGCAGCTGATCACGATGCACTAAAGCCACAGATCCCCCAGGTTAACCAAACGCCCCCCCCCCAGCAAGAGTTTGCATGCATCAAAAACAAGATCTGAGTACTTACAGTAAACTCTGCTCCTCCATGACCCACACGGGCCTTCATCTCCTCCTGTGGGGGAGTCACGATCAGCTTCACTTTACTCCTCGTAAACTTTCCTTTTATTTCCCAGATTCCTCCACAAGGCGTAACTTTTCTTTCCCGTCACACTCTCTTTTGCTAGCAACCCCCCGCGCTGCAGCCCGCGTTTCTCATCTTTGATACCGAGTGCATTGCGCGACTTTTCCCCGACTGCAAATCTGTCCGGTAGCGGTTTGTGTTGACGAGCTGGATTAATACGAATTTAAAAAGAATAATAATACAAAAAAAATGGTGCTGCTGCTGGAGGGGCCGCGTTCCGTTTCTGATTGAACCGGAGCTGCCTTGACGGCTCCATGGAACCTACGGGAAGAGATGGTGAACCCCCCCGCTGCACCGGAAGTCTGCGGACACGGTGTCGCACTTTCGTCAAACCGCCTCGCTTTCCCCGCGAGCATGTCACGCGGCTCTCGCTTGATTGACGTTTCATTAAATATATTTTAACCATAAACACAGAATCAGATAAGGCACGTTCACTTGATTTTAGGCTAAAAACAAAAACGATCTTCCATAACTGCCTTCCGGGATTTAAGCGCGGGCGGAAGTGGCTAACAGGGAAGCATCTTGCACCGTGCACCGTGCAGGAACAGGCAGAAAACACAGGTTAGCTAATGTCAACACACCCCTGAGGTACAGCCTGTTAGCTTAGCCTAGCCTGTTGCTAACCGTATAGCAACACTCCTGCTGCACTTGTCAACACTTTGCACGTAAGGACCCGGACTTTTGTCTTTTGTTGCTTTGAATTAAAAGCGACCTTTTTTCTCCAGGATGCACGTGCAGAGAGTCGTTCTCAACTCACGTCCAGGTTGGAAGCTTTGTCAAGTTTTTGTCATTTCCTTAATCGCACCTGAGTTTCGTTGTCTGCGTGTGTGTGTGATTGCTTCTTGTTTACGTCAAGGTAAAAATGGGGCGCCAGGTCCTGAAAACTTCCGCCTGGAGGAGTCCACTTTAGCGCCTGACCTGAAGGAGGAGGAGGCCCTTGTTCGGACGCTTTACCTTTCAGTTGACCCCTACATGGTAAACATGCAGTCAGGATGGCTTCAGCTCATTTCAGTGGGTTTAGAGTCTGAACTATCTGCATTTAGACAACTAAAGCTACATCATGCATTCAACTAGCCCACCTGAGTTATCTAAAGCAAGGTTAAAGTTACAAAAAAATGAAAATTCACTCATTATCTACTCACCACTATGCTGATGGAGGTGTTGGGTGAAGTGTTTGAGTCCACACAACACTTTTGGGAGTTTCAGGGGTAAACAGCCTTGCAGCCAAATCAGATACAGGCAAACATTCCCCATCTCCATGACTCCTATCTGTCTGTCTTCACCCTCACAGCGCTGCAGGATGAACGAGGACACCGGTGCAGAATACCTGACTCCATGGCAGCTGTCTGCGTGTGTGGATGGCGTAGGCATCGGCGTGGTTGAGTCCAGCCGCTGCAGCTCCTGCTCTGTGGGAGATGTGGTCACTTCGTTCAACTGGCTGTGGCAGACCCACGTTGTTATGAAAGGAAGCGTCCTACAGAAGGTGCGGCACATACCTGTTTCAGCAGTGGCTTATTTTTCACAGACTGGGTCTTATTGTTATATGTGGGGAAAAATGTAAATCTGTTATGTAAGGGTTAAAGGTTCAGTGTGTAGAATTTAGTGACATCTAGTGGTGAAGTTGCATGTTGCAGCTGAATACACCTCCCCTCCCCCTCCACTTACGAACATGAGAGAGAACCTGTGTTATCCTTCAGTTGTCATAAAAACTCAAAAGGTGTTAAGTTTGTCCAGTTTGGGCTACTGTGAAAAAAACATGGCGGCCTCCGTAGAGAGGACCCGCTTCCGATGTAATTATATAGTATTTAAATATAAAAGGGGCCATTCTAGGGTAAAGAAAACAACAATTTGTACAATTTAGATGATTAGTGAAAACATTACTAGGATTATTTTATATTCCATTTCTACCAATAGATCCCTTTCCCCTAAATCTTACACACTGGACCTTTTTAAAGCACGCTGCATGTGACATGGACGCTGTGTTATATTAGTCAATACAAACTTCTCTCTACTGCAGGTTGATCCCCAGTTGGCTGGCGGGCACTTATCCTACTTGCTGGGTGCAGTCGGCCTAACAGGCCTCACTGCCCTGCTGGGTGTGAGGGAGAAGGGTCACGTCACCAAAGGGGCCAATCAGACCATGGTGGTCAGTGGGGCTGCTGGGGCCTGTGGCTCCATAGCTGGACAGGTAAAAACAGCAAACCCTTGATTTTGGTATCATTTGATAACATAAACACAGCTTAGATTCCAGAACAAATCACGTGAGGCGGATTTTGTCATTGCCTCCTGATTGTCTCTTCCAGATTGGCAGGCTGGACGGCTGTGTGAGGGTTGTCGGGATCTGTGGATCTGAAGAGAAGTGCAGAGCTTTACTGGATGATCTGGGCTTCTCCGCTGCCATCAACTATCGACAGGAGGATGTACCGGCCAGACTGAAGGAGTGCTGCCCTGATGGAGTAGATGTTTACTTTGACAATGTGGGAGGTCCCATCAGTGATACTGTCATAGCACAGGTACTGTTCATGATGTTTTTCTTGCGTTATTTATTCGGCCCCACAATCCCAACATTTGCAAAAATGAAATGTGGTGGCTTGTGGATTCTGCAGCACTTATTCCTAATCTTCTACAGTGAGTGTTTTCTTCCACGGTGAATCCGACACGTTGACCTCCGCCTCTCTCTTTCTCAGATGAACAGCGGCAGCCATGTGATCCTGTGTGGGCAGATCTCTCAGTACAACAAGGATGTGCCGTATCCTCCACCTTTGAGCGAGGAGACACAGGAAGCTCTGCAAAGCAAGAGCATCACCAGAGAGAGATTCATGGTGCTTGACTACATGAGCAAAGCAGAAGCTGCCCTCACTGAGCTCGGCCAGGGTATTAAATCAGGCCAGATCAAGGTAAGGAGGAAATAGTGTTAATGAATGTTTGGTTGTCCTCTTCCCTGACTGTGTTTTTGCATAATTTTGTACTTCCATCCTGCAGGTGCTAGAAACGGTGGTGAATGGCATTGAAAACATGGGAGGTATGTGAGTTTTAATCCTGGCATTGTTCCACTATTTTATGATTCTTGCTTCCCTATTTGCCTTCAAAGTTACAGAGTTGATTTGTTTCTATTTTCTTGCAGATGCATTTTGCTCTATGATGAAAGGGGGAAACATTGGCAAACAAATTATAAAGATATCAGAGTGAGGATAATCACCACAGTTCCCAGTAGCTACTACTCTCACCAGACACCTCGAGAAATGAACCCATTAAGGTAATGAACTCGAGTAAGACATTGCATCGCTTAGCTGATGCCAGTTGATTGCAATTACAAACCAGAAATGAAAAATCACATCATGTTCTCTCTTTATGATGTTGAGAAAAGTAAAATAAAAAAAGTGTTTGAGAACCTGATAAGTATTGAATATTAAAACTTTTTAATTTATATTTCCAGGGCCACAGTAAACAATAAACATAGATTAGATAGATATTTGCTTATGTTACACATTTTAAATTGCAGTAATACGTAATGATTTTAAAATCTACCAGTGTAGAAAGATCATTACCCAAAATAAACGTAACTGAACCATAAAGAGACATCATCAGACGTGGTCCTATTTGGAGCACAAGTGACAAAAGGCAATAAGGTTATAACTAGTGGAGAAATACATTTTTACTGTTTATTAGCACTACTGTAATTAAATGTGTCGTACACATAGTACTGTCAAATTACTGTCTGTTGGTACCAGGGTTGGTATGTGTGAACTACTGCGTAACGGGTTATCATGATCTGGTTTTACTTACAATGGTTAGCTGGCTAATATAAACTTTGTTCCTGTGAAACTGGAACGCCCATGGTTCTTAGGGTGTGACATCATCCGAGTTCTGCGGTGTAATGAAACGAGGACAAAGCACCGGCCTTTTCAGCGCGCTACCTAGCTTGAGCTAACGAGCTACATAAAACTACATAAGCTTTTTGCTGCATTTTATGCTATGAAAAGATATATTTGATACAGATAAAGTATTTTTCAAAGGATCGTTCATATACTAGTGTAATACCACTATAGCATTACTGTGTGTTTTGGCCGACAAGCAAATAACAAGTATTAGCTTGCTAGCACCAAATCCAGCATTGCCATTGGTCTTCATTGTTATGTCCTTGATATTATGATTTGATTTGAACTAAAGATTTTTCATATCACACTAACTGTAAATAAACCTTGGGACTTTGAATTGCATTTGTCAGTGTGGGGTCTCCTGTGTAAAAGTAAACAAAGCACATGATTTACTGTAATGAACATTTTTATTCCACAGCACTATAAACCATTAACAAAATAAAAGTTGTGGCTGGCTCTAAGTTCAGTTGTCACGAGAAAAAAAAATATTTGGCCGGGGAAAAAAATCATCATCTTCATTCGTATGCGTCAGTATTTGAACATAAGAGGGGGACGTAGAATAAGTGAACACCAGTACATTATTTTTACAGTGTATTCCTTCTCAGACATGTAATGATGTCTGTTTTTTGTTAATTGGATGCACAGTACAAAACAATCACCACCAGATTTATATTAAACTATAATCGGTGAGTGATTTTCTGCAAAAAGAAAAAAACTAATCATGCAGAATTTGGGGATGGAAGTGAAATGCAGCCCAGTAATAAATCATTGCCCTCTGTATTCATTCTATACTGCCTCCTTGTGGACAGGTCACAGAGCTTGTGAGAGATACTGAGCTTTGCTAAGAGACAACATCTCCAATAACAAAAGTCAATACATTTAAAATATCAGTCTTCATCCTGGAATTAAACACTTAGTGGTGCTCCTGTACAAACGTGTAAGACCTGTCGATGCAGAGAGGAAAGAAGTTATTAAACCACTGCCAGCACGATTGCACATAAATCTATTTTTCTCAGTGCCTGGCAGGTGTTTAAATATTAGAGCGCATGTTTTATAACAGCACTGAGGAACGATTCTGTACCAACACTGGGTATGGTTTGGAAAATATACGAGGATCTGACGCCGCTGGAACATTGCTTCCATGAAAGGACTCGATAAATAACGTATTCTCCCTATTTCTGTACATTTTTAGATCAGTTAGTTCTTGTGGAATCCAGGCACCTGCCACTACTGGCTAGAAAGGACTGAATTAGTGTGACACAAACCCAGTTCAATGCTCTCGTACCTTCACAAAAAAGGGATCAACATTCGGAACAAATCGTGTTCACACACACAGCTGTAATTTTAAAGTCCGATGCAGAGGGAACGCTCGTGCATCTTCCTGCCCACACTCGACGGGAGGGAGGTGAAAAATGCCCATTTCCAGTGCAGTTTTATAACATGAGAGAGAAAATAAAATAAAGAAATCCCACAATACAAGTTTTTTTTTGCCACCACACATCTGGATATTTTTTTTCACTGAGCTACTATGGAGTATAAAAAACATTGTCCTGAAATACTACCGGGGCCAGCCTATTGTTCAAGTGCTCGCATTCCTGAGAAACAAACAGCTGCTTTCTGTAGTCACGTTTGAAGGAGCATGAAGAGTCAGGCCGGCGTCTCTGTGTCATGATGAAAAGTGGCATCGAAGTGTTTGATATGAATATTCCAGTGCGAATATTACAAAGTTTTTACATTGGCAGTTGTGTGCAGTGGAATTCATGTAAGTTTAAAAACACGTTGACAGATCAGCAACAGTACTCGACCCATTTATAATTTCCTTCCTTTCATTTCCTGTAATTAAATGTAGAATAAACTTGAGAATCTGGTCGTCTAGGTTGCATCGTCTACAGTTCCTCATTTCCACCGAGGTTACTACCACTTTTCCATCAGCCCACGGGACATTAGTGAAAGCTTACAGTATATAAAATGAGGCATAGACCTTTTATTATCCACTTGATTTGTTTGTCGGGAGGTAAACACAGGGATTGGTTTGGCACATGCAGCTTTCATTAGCGAATGAAAACGGCTTTCAGGGGGGAGAATAAAAGGTGAAATCTTTCTTATTCATCCTTTGGCAGTGGTGAGGTGGCATTCAGCCAAGGCAACACTTCCAAAAAGTGCCAAAGCTCAAGTAAGTGAGTCAGCTTTAACCATAGCAGGATACAGCTCGTACACTGTCAACTGCAGCGTTCGTCGGACTAGTCCTCGAATAGGCTATTTAATTCTTATCCAGGGTGTTTTTGTTTCTTAACGCTGTACACATCGCTATGAATATGGCCAGAAATGTGCTCACCGGTGCTTTACAATAACATGCATATCAAGTAAATACTATCTAGAAACAGGGTAGTGAGTGATGGGTTGATGCTATGGAAGGAGAGAAAGAAAGGAAGAGGCTGGCGTGTGGGGGAAATTGAGGCTTTCAGGGTGGATAGAGACTGGAAAATATATCTGTGAGTCAGGCTCAATGGAAATCGTGGTGGTGGTGGTACAGTGCAATTACTGTCAAGAGGGAGAGACGCTCTTGCTATTGTCACGAATGAAAGGGGCGGGGCCTGTCCAGGCGCGGTACACCAATAGCAGACTGAGCCCAAACGCCCACGTGCGGACAGGAGACAGGAAAAAGGCCATGAGGCCATAGGTCTCCAGGAGGAAGTAGCAGGAGTGGGCCTGCCAGGTGAGCAGCAGCAGCATGAAGAGGTGGACCACCAGACTCCGCCAGCGGCAGCCCGGCCGCAGGAGGTGGGCTCGGAAGGTGTTGCCGCGGCAACGGTGGTGGAGGCTCCAGCAGAGGTAAGAGGTGAGGGGCATGTTGAAGAACAGCAGCTGGAAATTAGTTCAGTTAAATGTGATTAGTTCAGTTCTCGGTCCGTAAAATTAGATGAAGCACTGACAAATAGAAAAGAGCAAGAAGTAAAACAGCATCTGTAGATTCTATTAGGCCAAATGAAGATTAATGTGATCATCTGCCAAAAACAAAACAAAGTTTTAAATGTCAATGTAAAAGTTATGTGCAGAATTTAGGAGATAAAATGAAGCTACAAGATGTTAAAGGCTGCAGTTAAATATAATTGTACAAATAGAGACATCACTCAGACATAGAGCAAACTAGGGCAGCATCTAACATTATTCTTTCTATAATATTAGTTTTTTTAATATTTAATACAATTACCTTGTTTTGTCCTATTTAAAACCAAAACCCAAAGACAGGGTTTACTATCAGATAAGACAAATAAAAGCAACACATTCTCATAATTGCTACTGTAACCAAAACATTTTTACTAGAGATAATTTATTGATCAAAGTATTTTGATCTGCTGTGAGGCAGATGGGTTGAAACAGTAATTTTCTTACTTGAACCACTCCAACAACATAAGTGAGGCTGCCCTCCAGGAAGTGTCCGTCGATGAAAACCCCAAAGGCGAAGCAGGCGCCAATATGGCCGTCTATCAATTCTCCTACGAACCACGGACCTGTGGGCAGAGACGGGGGGGGGGGAGACAGCACAGATCATTATGAACATGGTTAAGTTACGTGATACAAGAACAAACACAGGACTGGCAGGTGAAAGCCTTGTAAAGCCAATCAGATTGTTTTTAAAAAGATATTTGAGTTAAATATTCACAGATTTTTTATATTGGAAGTAGAGGCATGTTCAGCCTGAGGTATAAGACAAGCAGTGGACCCACCTAAGGCTGTACACAGGTTGAACAGCAGCAGAGAGTAGAAGAAAGAGTCCATTTTACTGACCAGATGCAGAGACATACATGCTTGAGACGTCAAACCTGAAGATGAAGAAGAAAAAACAAACATGTACGATTTATAGCACAGAGTGTAATGTCAGTGTAACTGCACTTTACTCGCTTATAATTAAAATGACATCATGATGATATATTTATTTAATCCTACCTCTGCCAGAGGGAACACTGAGGAACCTGAAGGCCAGCAGCACACCGACATTCAGCAGAATCATGAATATGAAGGCCGCTCGGGCCAGGATGTAGTGGTCTGTGAGGAGGATGAAGGACTGCACAAAGCCAAAGCTGGGAGTCAGGTCGTCCTCCAGAGTAAAGTGCTGCTCCCGCTCCGTCGACCGGCCTGCCGAGTCCTGACTCACGGCACGCACACAAGATGATGAGAAAGGAAGAAAATGCAAATTCAGGTCAGAGGACATTAAAATCTGCAGAAGGTATTGATACTGAGAAGTGTTTGAAAAGCAGCTAAATGCTCAGACAGCAGTTCTAACACAGCTGCTAATGAATCGTAATTTAACTCGGGGCAAAGAAAACTTCCAAAATTAATCAAGACCAATTAAATGTCCTCCAAACTCTTGTGGCTCTAAGCAGAAGATAAGTGGAAGCTGTGCTGACCTCCACTTTAACTCGGATTGTGTGCAGTCCAGTGAGGTAGAGAGATGGATCCCACAGGAGCACATACAGAGGTCCTCCAGCAGAGCTGCCTTTCCCCAGAGGTTCCCCATCGACGCTCACATGCACCGCTGTGATTGAAGCCTCTGAGAAGGCCAAGATCCTGTGGAAGACAAAGAAAATTAATGATTTAATGTAGGAAAATAGCCTGAGGCCGTTTCACAGTGCTCACTCGATTCACAGTGGAACAACTATTGTGATGGAATCCACAACGATTCTCTTTCATTTGGACTCTTTGCATCATAATAAAAGATATTACAGATATTTAAAGGATACAACATTTTGTAATTTGGATTCAAGTAACAGGACTGATTCCTTAGAAATGTCCACAATGTTTACAGATGCTTTGTTTCCTGATGTTAACAAGTCATTTAAAAGATTCCTAGATCCAGATCTAACTAACTAACCTATGACCTAACATTCTGCCACATGACACTGAAATCTGTTGCCAAGGTTTGTGATCAGAGGCAAAGGATCTGTTATGTGTACATAACATCAGAGAAATCAAATATTGCACAACCATGTACAGCAGCGCCAGTGAAGTTATGGTTCTAATAACAGTCAACCGTCACCTGATGTGTGTGGATCTTCGTATCCGACCCAGCGGCTCCACTCCTGGATGCAGGTACTGAGCGTCCTTGGGGTTGGTGATGAGCACCGCAGGCCACTGCTCAAACTTCAAGTCAGAGAAACTCAGCAGGTCATGGTCGAAGGCCAGAACCCTGTACCTGGAGACACGGGCGGGAGGAGAGGAATTCACTTCACCGCAGAGGAAGACAGGTAATGAACATGGAGTTGAGAATATTTTGCCATCACGTCGTGTTGCAGACCTGCGGTTGTCCATCCAGTCGCCCAGCTCCAGCTCCAGGGTGCCCTGAGGGTGTCGGCTGTGGAGGACAGGCATCAGGCCGCCCAGTGTGTGCAGGTGGCCGCAGAGATATGCAACTGCAGATCTTAAAAATCAAGAAGTCCAAATGTAAAAACTATAAAAATGATATGATAATATGTCAATGACTGCTTACATTTAAAATTAATATTACTTTCTAGGATTCAGTGATAAAAGTTTAGCTTTAAATATTTCTCCCACTCATTTTCTAAAAACCGGTTTAACATCCAGGATTTTCATACCTCATTATGTCCCGGACTCCTGGAGACGGGGAGACGACAGTGGAAGTGGTGTAGTGGCCAAACCAGATCGACTGGTTGCTTTCCAGACTCTCAACTCTGAACGTGTCCAGCAAGTCCATCTGAGTCTGTCACACAGGGACAAAAGAGACACGTATCTATAATGGTTCTATTTACATTCAGTTCCTACTACGTGTGCATCCTTTGTTTGTTACTTTAGAGACAGTGAATACACGTTTACCTCCAAGGAGGAGGTTATGTTTTCATCAGTGTTTTGTTAGCTGGCAGGATTATGCACAAACTACTGTTGACTTCTCAGAGAATAATTCATGGGTCTTGAAGGGAGAAATCTGTCATGTTTAAGGGAGTGATATTTATGAGTATGTGCAGTAAAAATATGGATTTAGTGAATTTAAATGTGGTGTCATAAGGGGACTGTTGGGCCTTGGTGGAGGTTAACACTCTACTGAGAGTCATTCTAATTTAAAATGTACATTAATAGCCCTGTTTACCATTTATTTCATTCAACTATGAGTATACTGTATGTTGTAGTACTGTAACTGTCCATTCTTTGTGTTAGTACAACCTTCTATTTGCTAATTCTTTTCAATAATTAAAATTTGGATTTACTTATTCAGCAGCCTCATTTACTGAGATGAATATGCCATTAAATAATTGAAATCGCCTTATGATTAATAAATTCCAGTGAATAAATGAACCAGTGTTTGCACAAACTGAGCGAAGAGAAGTTGTTGGAGAGGAATACCTGGTTGAGAATACCGAAGAAGTTGTACGGTCTCTTGGGTCCTGGAGTCAGGGTGGCATCCGCGCAGACGAAGGAGTAGTTGCCGAAGGGAGTTTTGTGAACATAGTGGAAAGAGCCGACTTTCTGATTAGCCGAGTATTTCCTAGAGAAAATTGAGAAAAAGCCAACGTGAGCAACAAACGTCCTGTGTGCGGCAGCCTGGGACGGAGCCAGCAGCTCCAACCAGGAGCACAGAGCAGGGACCGTTTAATGCATTTTAAATAAATAAATTAGGCTTCGCGCAGGAGACAGACTTTGTCTCGCGGAGGACGACAACAGCATTAAGAGAACAAGGGAGTTAAAAGATCAATCAGCGTTAACAGAAAAACAGCCGTGGCACATGAAACACAATTCGTGTCAAAAGACGACGAGAGTCTGTTTGTTCGTGTAGATTCTGCTTCTATTTCGAGCCTCAGGAATACTGACGATAACTAGGTCTGCACCTAGTGTTTCGTGTTTCACAGCCATTGAAGTGTGATTGAAGTCACACTCTGAAGACATGCAGGAGGGAGCTCTAACTGGACGTACATCAGGCATTCGCTGTGTGGCTGGCTTCTCATACTGACCGGTAATAGTTGTTGACGCTGTCCAGTGACATAATGTTGAAGGCATCTGTCAGAAAGAAATGAAATGATGGTGAGATTAGGGAGCGTACAGAGCTCACAAGAGGCCACAGTGGCAAGAACAATCTAAAGAAGACACCCAAACTTAAAACCACACGTATTTAACAGATTCCTTCATGATACAGGAGGATATCGAACAATATCTGTTATTATAGAATCTGGGAACTGAACTGACGGGTCACACATAAACAACTGCAGTCAATAACAGCAGAATATATCTGTCAAGAGACACTCCACATCCAGTAACTAGCTGTCTTCATTTTAACAGTTCCAAAGGATGGGAGAGGAGATATCTTGTTTCACATCTAATAGCTCGCGATCCAATAACAGAGAAAAAGGCCGTGAGGCGGAGAGGGGTGACTTCCTGTAAGATGCTAGACTGAACCACAGTTAATGGATTCTTCTGGAAAATCTTAACTCAAAGATTAGAGCACAACTGATATTAGTTTTTTTGGGGGGTTGGAGGCAGATGCTATTAACAATGCATTAAATGAAACAATCAAATATATTGAAATTTACGTAAAATGTACTTTTACACCTAAATTTGTCTGGGGTTTTTTTGAACGAGGGTAAAAGGGTGATTGACTTTGTTCAGTAGAGGAAGGTGCATCGTGTTTGATGTCGTAAACGCACCTACAACTGAGACTCTCTCTCTCTCCTCTCTGTCTTGCCAAATAGCTCGTTTACTGCAGGGAGTGCAAAGCCCATTGTAACCATTCCCATTGCAGACAAAAGCCAGATGTTAGCAGTGGGAAAGGGGCTTTACTTGCACATCTGTATTGTTTATTCTGTCAAATAAAGGTTTTAAAATAAGGAAACAAAACAAAATATCTGTGAAAGGCTCATATCGGCTGATTTTACTCGGCCGGGCTCCATCTAGGATTCTCCACTTAAATTCTGAGAGTAATGATGTTGCGGTTAATCACCGTGATTTCCCCGGATGTCTATCCACCGCGTGCGCTCCATCACCCGGGACCTCTTCAGGATGTTGTGGTAGGCTTGCCACTCCACCTCGTGCTGCAGGGAGCCCACCTTGCTCTCTGTTTTAGCGTCCGTCAGGTCCCCTGTGGAAGGCGACAGGGGGAAAGTGTGTGAGACGTCTTCACTGACGCGAGGGGCCACACCTTGTCACACATACAGGAGGACAGGCCGAGGGAGGGACAGCACCTGTTGCAAGCACCAGAGCCGGCTGGATCACTTCGACGGTGTCCGTGCAGAACTTCTCAAAATCAGGAATGCGCCTTGGGTCGTGGAACCGGCTGATGTGAATGTCAGACACCTTGAACATTGGGGGACAAATTGAGATTAACACTAGGGCTTGTGCTCTGGGATTGTGAGTGAACGAGGTAGAAGGTGCAAAGTCCAAGCACAACTTCCTGTGTGGCTGAACTTCATGTTGATCCAGCAGTGACACACTTGTGCAGCCAGTGACCCCGTTCACTCAGATCTCTCAAGAGTTCAAGCTCCACATGACAACACAGCAGGTAATCTACAGAGGTTTCACAAATGAAATGAGGTAATAAAAAGCTGCTGGAGATGTTTGATGAGGCTTGTTGAGGCTTGTTGAGGCTGGTTAGGAGCAAACCGAGCTAACTAGTGGGTCACACGCAATAACCCACCTGTAAAAACCAGAAGATACCGTCCAGCTCGCCGCCGGGAAAGGGTGGAGAGCTCCCCTTGGACCCGGCTCCGTCGCCGGCCGCCGGGTGCTGGACGCTCCGCTTCGGGTGCCAAGCCGTGTCGTAGCTGTCCAGCACCCAGGAGGTGATGCACGCCAGGGCCAGTCCGAGGATCACCAGCGCTCCGAACAGCTTCAGCATCCTCCCGCAGGGGCGAGGGAGGCGGGCTAGCTGCCGCCGTCCGTCCCGGACAACACGGGGGGGGGATAAGAAATAAAGAAGCTAGCTACCGGTGGGTGAGGAGGAGGGGAGTGGGGGAAGCTAAATCACGCTAACGGTGACTACACACAGAGCCGCGGCGCTGCGCTACATGGCGGAGGAGCTACGACTCAGACCGGGTCCGTCGCTGCCATCGCGGCCGCGGGGGATGCATGGAGGTGCGGGGGTTCGCTTGGCGGCTCCGCGCGGCTCGGCTGCAGGTTAGCTCCGCGGCTAACTCCCGACCACAGCTACCGACGGCACAGCAGCAGCAGCAGCAGCAACACACTGACACTGACACTGACAGACACAGACCGCCTGCGGGAGGGAGACGTCACTGGCCGAGAGAGAGAGTGTGTGGAGAGGAAGAGCTCCCACTCTGACACTGTTTACCGAGCACCGCAGTCAAGGGCGATTGTTACTGCACCTGCCAGTTTGTGACACGTGACCAACACTGGTACTACAGCTACTGCAGTTGTTTCTCATGTCACAGCTGCTTATCATGAAAATGTCATTCTGCGCATTATATTTTATTACATGTTGACGTTATTCCACATGTGTGACTACTGTTTTCACCCACATGTATATATAACATTGTATACTAATATTCATTTTGTATACCTGAACTACATATACAAACACTATTTCCAAAGAGAGAGATGAATATTACGTACATATTCTATATTTGTATTTAATGTCTATTCTCTTGTCTATTCTGCTGCTTTATCTCATCTTATATTATATTATATTATCTCATCTTATATTATCTTATCTTATCTCATCTTATATGATCTTATCTTATTTTATCTTATCTTATTTTATCTTATCTTGTCTTATTTTATCTTATCTTATTGTATCTTGTCTTATCGTATCTTATCTTATCTTACACTCAGTTAGCAGTTTGTTACGATCAAATAATAACACACAACAATCCTGCATTAAATCCTCATTTATTGAAGGTTATAATTATTAGATTACACTCAAACTTTGCTGACAGAGGTGTTGATTCAAATCTTTGCTCATTTTGGAGGCTGCAACTTGTTCTGTTTTTATGTTGATTCAAATCAGCCCCATTCAAATCAGGCTAAACAACAGACACCTCTTTGTATAGCAGCACAAATTGCAGACCCTGAATGGTCCTTATGATATAACCTCTTCAAAATACTTTCAACCAACACTGGCAATATAAATGTCATATCTCCATGAAACAAGGTTTATTACAGGCCTGTTGTATTCAGCTGTGCTATTTTATCTTGGTGTTCCTGATTAAACTGCCAACTGAGTGTTATATTTGCTCATATAAGGAACTTAGAGGTTCTCAGTGTACTTACACACAGTACCAATAACAATGTCTAGTGCTAATAACAGTGTCCTGGGAGTTAAACATGGACATTCAGCAAACTCAAGGACAGCTGAGCTGAACAAAGCTGAAACAAAACACATTGTGTACGAGCCGGTGGGTGAATCAAGATAATAATTGAAACAAAAGATCAATAAAAATAGCAACAACTAACAAACTACAATAAACATTCACACGTTTAGCAGTTTCTGAAGTTGTGAAAACTGGAAACAAGTAGTGAAAAATGTGGAAGAGAGTCATAGTATAAACATATGCTGCACACAGGTTTTATTAATATTATTTGTATTATTAGTAGTAGCAGTGGTTGTAGTGATAGTAGTGGTAGTACTAATAGTAGTAGTAATATTATAAAACGTCATTGTTTCATTAATCGTACATAAATGCAGTCAGTGTCGGTATTTATCATGGAGAACATAGTTTGTGTTGTTGTTTAACTGTACTGCATAATATATAGAGGTGTTTCTGTTATTTCCCACCTTCTCTGATGAGATGGACAATAAAACAGAGACACCTGTCATTACAGTTCAAATTGACCATAAAGCTGAATCAACACCTCTGTGAAACAGTTTCAACACAAACAACACAGACATTTTAACCTTCAAATGAATTTATTATATGTTTTAAAACATGATAACAAGGCTGAAATGGAATGTAACAGAATAAATAGAAATTGCAGTTCAGTTGCAGTGTTGTTCGGAGAAATGAGCGACTAAACTGTAATTTCAACAAAAGACAGAAAAGTGTGAAGACTTGATTTCCAAGAGTTGAAAGACAGAACAGACCTCAGGGTTTCTGAGAGTTTTGTTCCAGATGTGTTGTGAATATAAACTGATCCATCAAAGGGATACTTTGTTGTATCGTCTGTATCTTTGTGGGTTTCAACATAATTCACAGTTGGTTACCTCCATTTCATGTTACTATAATACACTGCAACAATAATTACACTAGGGGCAAATGTTACAGTTTTATTTTTGCAAATATAGCAGTGTTGAAGGTCAATACAAAACATAATTTGCTACAGATTAAACTTGTAAATAGCCTTTAGTCAAAGTCTTAGTTAAAGTAGCCTCACCTGGTCCACCTATAACAATAGAGTGTTGTATACATGTTAATGCATCAGTGATATATATTATATAACACTCTGACTCAAGGTATTCTGTATAATACCTTTACATAATACTTTTGATACTTCTAATGTAGTTTGCTCTTAATATTTTTCTTACTTCTACTTTAGTCAAATTGTTGTTTTTCATGGCTGCTCATTGTGTTTCATGCAGAACTCCACTGGTGGAAAGAACATTCACTCAAGTGCTGACGCCTGCTTGAGTTTTTCTACAAGTTGCTTTTACTCCAGTACATTTATTAAGTCAGTTGCATTTCGCAGGGAACGATGAAGCTTTGCAGGAAATTGTTAATTTAAATTCACATTAGTAGAGTTTGTTGTTTTCGTCATTCGCAGTTATCGCGATCTTTGCCGCCTCTCTGTGGTCTGTGCGAGAAGTGACTTTGTTGTGGCCGCGTTCCAAACTAAATAGATGTGTCCTTAAACACCGCACAGGTAACTTTATCTGACGTTATATTCATTTATCTCACTCCCCGCTTTTTAAATCTGTATATTTCTTTTAGGTTTTTGATTTCGCAGCGACCAGATGTTGTAGCTCAAAAGAGGAAGCAAGGAAAACAGATGTGGTGATTTTGTACAGACAGTGTTGCCAGGTTGGTCAGCTTTTCCGCCTTTTAGGGTAGGTAAATGTTATTTGTTCAGGTTGTTATTATGATCTGGGCTGATTCTTAATACAATGTTTTCTATTTATCCATTTATCTTTGAAGTAAAAGTCCACTAACAGAACTTGCTTGAAAATATTTGTGTTTTTTAGTTTTCTTCAGTAACAATATTATTTATTGGCAGTGCAAATAACAGTAGATAACAAACAAGGACTGCTACTAGTGGTGTTTTAGTTTAGCGGCTGAACTATGCTTTCTACTGTTTGTAAAAGTTAACATCTAATGAAATAAGCAACGACCTTTTTTAGTTTTTATGTTTTTTATATATACAAAATACATGCAAATTACTCGCAGAGAGCACATACATATAAACAAAGGCAATACAAAAAACAAGAAAACCAAACACACGCACACACAGAGAGACAAAAAATGTAAAACAACAATAATAAAAAAAATATATAAAATAAAATAAAATAAAATAAAATAAAATAAAATAAAATAAGATAAAATAAGAATAAAATAAAATAATAATAAAATAACATAAAATAGAACAATAATAATAATAATAATAATAATAATAATAATAATAGTAATAATAATAGTAATAATAGTAATATTCATCATCATCATCAATGTGCACGTTTTCTATATTTCTCTACTTTTTATTTTTTTCATCGAATCTGGCAACGTCGTGTGCAGTGCGCGTCCCCCGGTCCACCGCGAACGAGCTTTTTTAAAGACTCTGCTGCGCGCGGCCGAGCTGTTGCGAGGGGCGATGTAATCGGGGCCGCGCGCGCAGGCAGGCTGCTGATCACCGTCACGTCGCGGATCCGCCGCAGCGACAGAGATGCTGAGGTGAAGCCGCAGAGGAGACACCGCCGCCCGGACACATTTCCTCCTTCTCCACCGCTTTGTCTGCTTCCAATCACCGGTGGTCACCTCCGCCTCCTGCCCGGCGGACGCTCCCCTCGCTATGGGCTCCCGCTCCGCGTCGTCCCCGCCGCCTCCGAACGCAGAGGATCGTCTGTAACCACACCCGGCGCCTCCTCCGTGGATCCAGCAGACCCGAGGTAAGGCTCCGCGATCCCGCAGGCCGAGGCCCCTCCGGCCCCGGGATTTAAAACACCCACCCTCCCCCGTGCGTGTGCCGCCTGCAGCTGCGTGCATGTGTCGGCTTCATGTCGTCGGAGCTGACAGGGGACGAGCCTGCGTGGCCTGTAAATCTCGCTGTGGCAACCCGCCATGCAACAGTCAGCCCACTGCAGGGACCAGGAGGATGGGGTTCATGCTTTTATTTCTGCTGCCTGTCACATCTCATTGAGAGCAGCTCATTCTACACAGACACACTCTTATTTTGAAGGATTTTCATTGACAGTAGGCTTAGGTGTGCTCCATTAAAAACACACTTCACTGATCAGTTGCATCCATCCATGCTGAATGGCACCAGAGTGTGGAGGGGCCTCCCCATGCTGGCTCCTCTCCAGCAGCTCCCAGTCCTCCCAGTCCTCCCAGTCCTGCTGTCCACCCAGGCCCGAGAATCATTGTCAGTCTGGTTATTCTCTCTCGAGCCATGTGTTGTTGCACTGATGGTGTCAGAGTTTAATTTGTTTTGTGTGAATATTTAGTTTTTAAAGGACGAGGAGCAGTGGGTGTGTCTCGTCTGTTGTGGCATCACTCACTGACATTTCATGATAAGAGAAGATTAGATAGAGAAGATGAGATAAGATAATAATCCTGTATTAGTCCCACAATGGGGACATTTGCAATATTACAGCAGCAAGAGTAATAAGTAACATGCAATACTTAAGTATACTTAAAATAGAGAAAGAATGTGAATGTAATAAAAAAACTGATGTATTCAGGGTAAAAACAAGAAAATGGTTTGCACGTGAACCACTGTATTGCACAGACAGAATGAATATTGCACAGTTAGAGTTCAAGTTCAGTCCCTAATGGGTGCGTGGAGTTCTACTGGGAGCAGAGCTGGTTGTACAAGTATGATTTTGTTTGTGTAGCTGTAAACTTTTAGCTTCCAGCAGACTGAGAAACGATCCGTCGCTCGGATTGGAGCGAAACTCATTCATTGTCGGTGTAGTTATCATCGCCGGGGCCACGTGTTGTTGCACCTTCATGCACTCGCTGGCTTCCCGGGTCCGAGTTTATTTGTTTTGTGAGGTTTTATAGTTTCAGGACTGAGGAGCAGAGTGAGTGTATCCTCTGTAGAGACATGCCACTGCCATGTAATTCCACGATGCTCGCTTTGCGTTGCTGTAAACGTGCAGCTTGCAGCCGGCTGAGAAAGGGCAGAGGGCGACGACAACGCTGCAGTCAGCAAAGGGAAAATGGCACTGCACCATCGTCTCCATGGAGACGATGGGGTCAGGTAGCGTGTGATTCATGGTGACACAAGAGCCGGCTGTCATAGATTGTTTTTTTCATTATTATTGTTCCGTCCCTAGAGTTGTTTACTTCTCTTTTCTTCTCTGGCGGTGATTTGTACGGAGGAGGACGAGGAGGAGGAAGAAGAGGAGCAGAGCCGTGCCTCCGTGTGAGGTGTGAGATTAGTCACAGTGTGAGGCGGCCTTGCTTGTACACAAGTGTGTGTGTGTGTGTGTGTGTGTGTGCTTCTGCAATATGAACACACGCTTGGGTTTTGAGTGCGTGTGTGTGTGTGTGTCTGGGTCTAATAAGTTGGTTGTGTGCAGTGTGACAGATTGATCGGGGGGGGCCAACATCCTTTCACGCTGTTTAGCGATGTCTCAGTCACTTCCTGTATCTTTACCCTAAAGTATAATTTAGATTAGAAAACACTCACCTCCCCAAACACCCATCTTTGGGTATTTGAGTACATATACTCTTGTGTTTCCTCCACTCTTCCCTCAGAAATCAAAGAACAGCACATCCATCCCTCCCTTGATTGAATTCTGAACAAAAGGACCAAACGTTCCTCGTCCTGCACGATGTCTCAGTAACAAAAGGGTTTTTCTTAAAAAGGGAAACGCCGGGACAACATGTGACCTTGGAGCGACTGACGGCTGAGGTCATTTAATCTCAGCGTTCACAGTCGGTTTGTTTATCTCTCGAGGCTTAAAGCGTGTTTTTGTGTACGTCCCGTTTCTTCTGTGGGTTCGATGCCGTGCTGTCGTTAGTACAATGTGAAGGATTCAAGTGATGCCTTCAAACAACAAAGTTCAGACTTTGACTCTCTCAGAAGCTCGCAGCCCCCCACATTGCAAACACGTGAGGCAGGAAATTCAGGTTTTAGTGGCTGATGTCAACACAAATTGTTGCCAGAAAAATCCATTAATAGGCTCAGGTTTAGTTTGTGGGGATTTATTGAGATGTGTTGGCGTCTGTTCCTCTTGTTTATGTGTGTTCTTGATGCAGATGAGTTAATCTTTCAGGATTTTTAGTAAGCGACACGGTTTCAGTGTCAGTGTCGGTGTTGGTCCAGACCGTAATGTCTCAGTAACAGTTGCTTTCATGTTGTCCAGATATTCATCGTCCCCAGAGGATGACACTTGGTGGACTTTGGAGATCATTTGACTTTAATCTAGCGCCACCATCAGGTCAAAAATGTTACTGTAATTCTCTTTGTGATTTGACTCATATGTTAAAACCTGCAAATGGTCACATTGACCCCATCTGTACTTTGAGTTTAAGGATTATAAAGGTTTGACAGCTCACTAACTAACCTGCTCAGCATCAGTTCATATTTGATATTAGCATTTAGCTGTAAGCACAGCTGTGTATAAACAGTGTCGCTAGCACGGCTGTGTTCTCTTAATTCTTCTGTTAATAAAGTAATCAATTCAACTTTCAGGTTTTTGCTTTATATTGGTTAATAAAGATGTTTTAACATCTACAGCTGTCGTTTTCTAAACTAAAACACAATCTATGTTAACATTTTATATTAGTAGTATATATACTGTACTGTACTACATAATTATTAAATGTTTCTCAATTATGGGAGAAAGAAACTCATGTTGTTGTCAAATTGTTAGTGTCAGTCCTTGAATAACTTCCCACATTGTAACAGACGATGATAACAAATGGCCACTACTATACAGATTGAGCACAGTTCAAAGTCTACTAAAAGTAAATAGTCTTTTATTATCCTAAAACATCTCGTCTGTTTTCGTCTGTGTGTTGAAACGCTGCCGCTGCACCAAGGCCACTCAGTCCTGAGTCCTGTAACCCTGGGTCACATTTCATGCTCGTCATTTGGCTGTTATTGAGTCTAACCACGCTTTGCCCTCTTCCATCCCTCGACCTCATCCCGGTGCATGATGGGATTGATTGGCTCCTTGATGTCGGGATCATGTCCCGTTACCAAATAGTGTTTTGAAGGCCCGTTGCATAACGGCAGATGCCAGCACGCCGTGTGCAGCGCTGATGAATCAAAGTCGGCTGTGTTTGCTGTGGCAGTGTTTGAAGCCAGGCTAAAGGAAGTTAGCAGCTCTGCTGAGGAATCTTATCTCTGACACGGATGTTGTGTAATACCAGAGAAAGATGCAGATTTGACAGGGAACTCTTCACTGAAGCCATATTTTACAGAAAACCTACCTTCTGTGTAAAAGAGACTTGTGCCACAGGGCAATAGATGTAAAAGTATTATATAATAGACCTGTTTTCATTACAGCTTTGAATGTTGTCACAAATTGATTTGTTGATTGTTAATAAATAATTTAGTAATATTTAATAGTAACATTTAATGAATCTGTTATGCACCATAAATATGAATATGTTTTGGGATTCCATTTAGCAAAGTAAGTCTGGTTTCAAGCAAAAATATCAACTCCTGCTGATGTCAGCTTCTCCAATAAGATGTGTGCAAGTCGTCTTTAGTCTCGGCCGTCAACTGAAAACCTTAGGGTTCGGAAAGATGTTTCATCATTTCATTGAAAAAATAATTTTCTGATTATTTGATGAAGGAAACTAGAAAGGCACTAAGAGAGATCCTATCATGCCATGTTTAAAAAGTGAAGAAAATAATCACTGGATCCGCCTGTTTATCCTGTTTATCCTTCCTTGGGTCAGGCTCCACCCCTCCACAGCATTTCATGGAAATCTGGTTTTGTGTAATTCTGCTGCCTGAGAAACAGACAAACGCAGATCAACTCCTTGGTGGAGGAAACAATTAGCTGCAAAGTGATTTAACTGTAAGTAATAAAAGATAATAATTTATTATTAACAAAAGACAAAAACAAAAGCCAGGGGATTTTTCACATGCTAAAAATAAGAGTACTTCAGATTATTTGTTCACAACTGATATTTTACACATTATTTAATAATTAATAACCATCAATAATTAAAACAAATAACATTGTAGTGCACAAAAGTTCGGTTTTCATTATAATCAAACTTATAATATTGTGATTTACACATTTCTGTTGCCTTTTTCTTTTTTTTTTTACAAAACTTAATACAGCTTTACTCAACCAGAGCTAAATAGTGAAATTCCAATCCAAACTGAGGCAGATTTAAAAGTGTCCCATATCTGATGAGACGTATTTAAAAGGTCTGCTCCATGGCTGTCTTATAATGAAGATATATGACTGGGAAAAATGACACTGAGCCGAGGCCTTTTGAAATGTAAGATGCAGGACGTTCGCCTGGGAGCTGCTGGCATGAATTTGTCCAGAAAGACAGCTGCTGGCAGCAGGTGTGGCAGCTGCAGCTGTGGTCAAGTATCAGAAAGCTCCAGACATTAAGCTCAGGGTTTAACTTCGTCTCACAACCGGGGAGACGCTCACTTTTTTCACATGAATTTCAAGCAGGCCTAAAAAAATCCTTGTTCAACACCCAAGAACAGGACCTTAAGTTTCTTAAGTTATCATGTTGTGCAACTTTTCCAGAATTACCAGAACGCATCCATCAGTTTCTGACAGTTTTATGTCTCTCTTGGATTTCTGCAGGGTTCTCCCATCAAGGTCCAAATGCCCGGCCCAGTGTGAGGCAGCGGGTTCGCGGGAGGGGAAGCAGTGAGGACAGCGTCTCCGGTCCACAGGCGTAATGAGCGGGGGAGCGGAGCAAGCTGACATCCTAACCGTGCTCTCCCTGGTCAAGGAACGATGGAAAGTGGTGAGTGACATGTCATTTAACAACAAGGGACGCAGTGTGTGTGTTGAGTCCCGTCGCCGGCCGTCCCTTCGCTCACGCTACGACCCACAAAACAACGACACTTTGTTCCTCAAACAATGCTCGGCCCTGCCAGCGAGTGCCTCTCTCTTCTTCTGAATGTATCTCACCTGTGGCTCGGACAGTTTGGGGTCGTGTCCCTCCGTCCAGGTATAGTGCCGCTGCAGTGTGGGAGATCCAGAAATAGCTCCTCTATCTATTCGTGGCAGTGCAGTGTGCTATAGGCAGCCGTGGCAGTGCTCCCCTGAGGGCCCATGTCGCTCACTGCTGTGCCCGCCTGGGCGCCATGTGAGGCTGTTATTCCTTACTGGCAGCCTGGCACCACTTCCTGTCTTCCACGGAGCAGAGTTACATAAGAATGCTGCAGCTAATCCCACGACTTCAGCTCCGAGTGCGACACAGGACTTTACAGAGAGTGAGTGTGCAGGGAGGACAGTGAAGGACAAGTAAGAGCTTAGGGGGAAATTAAAGCTCTGGTAGTGGGCAGTGTGAGCGATGAGTGTTGGAGGAAATTTGAAAGAGCAAACTAGAGAGAGAGCTCGGTAAAAAACAACAGCGCTAAGTTCATTGTCCACATAAATTCCTTCTGGTAATTAAAAAAGTATGTTTCATAAATACTGACCTTGTTATTCTACATCAGAAACAAGAACACGTCTGTTGAAAGTGTAAAATATTCAAAACTGCTAGATTTTCCCATATGCAGGAACCTGTTAAACCTGCTCATTGTTTGCTGACTGTTTGGGAACGAGCTCTGTCCAACCCAGTTTTGAGCATTAGACCCTTGTGATGAATATAAACCGAACACTCTGAAAGAGAGATGACGCCATGTTTTTATGGTTTTTAACCATGGGCTGTAAATAAAGATGGACAATGCGTCTCCACCTTCTTTCCACTGTACAAAAATGAAGCCAAAATATCCTGGTTCTACATCCACTTGACCTTCTCAGCTGTCAATCATGATGTTTCACCCTGTTTATAGCATCAAATAACGAATTAAAAACGAGAGGATAAATGAGCAGTTGAGGATACGTGGGTGTGATAAGAGCTAACCTGAAATGAGTTAGTTTGGTCCATGTCCAATCTGCTAACATGGAGGTCGCTGAGTTTATGACCTAAACTGCAGGCGACCACCAGGGGGCGATCAATGTGTTTTGGCTTCACTTTTGGTGACCTACATGTTATGATTTTACCGTCTACGGTTCTAAGGAACATGTTAAACATTAAACTTAAGAAAATCTTGTCGTCATTGTCATCTCTTTCACGCACACATCGCAAAGTCACATCGATTCTACTGCACGTGGCTGCTGCTATCAAACTAAAACTCACTTAAACAATCTTGTAAAGAAAATACGTTTCTTATTATGAAATGTTATGTTTTTTATCGCTGAAAAACTTGCTCCATTGCTGAAGAGTCCACGCCAACTCCATGGAGGCTGATTTGTTGCTGATCTTGCCCCCCCCTTCCCAGAGGCGGGTGCAAGCGTCCATGCACACATGCAGTCTGGGTAATTATGAAGTTCTTACATTGCATCGTCTTGTTCCAGGTGAAGAAGATCGGGGGTGGAGGGTTCGGCGAGATCTACGAGGCGCTGGACCTGCTGACGCGGGTCAGCGTGGCGCTGAAGGTGGAGTCGGCCCAGCAGCCCAAACAGGTGCTCAAGATGGAGGTGGCCGTGCTGAAGAAGCTGCAGGGTGAGTCGAAATGGATTCAGCGGATTACATTTCTGGAATTGATTGATCCTCCGTGGCCACGTTGACCTATCGAGTCGCTCCAGAAGACGATACTCTGTGTATCACCGGCGTTCTCGGCAGGAAGAAACAAGTGAAACGTTCCTGTCGATAATTTCTCCCGGGTTGAAATGAACTGAAAATCTGAGGAGAAGCCGAGGAGTCTGGGATATGTTGTGATTGTAGAGTGTGCAGGGAGGGATGTAGAGTTTGAAGGCAGCGTGGAATGATCTCTCCTTCAGATATAGATCATCTGACTCATCTGAAAACACAGCTTGGCCCAGAGTTCAGCCGTCTGTGTGAGTCTGCTCTCTGTCATTCAGCAGATGAATCATTGTTCTCGTGTCTTTTGTTCTCATGGTGGTTTTAATGTAAACGTTTCAGGTGACAGTCGCAGAGGCGACAGGGTTCGTGCAACAGGAAGTGTATATGACTGGGGGGGGTTGTTGTATAGTTTTACTCTTTTCTCTCTTTCTGTCTTTTCCCTCCCCTCGTCCTTCCTGCGTTTTTAACCACCTTGACTTTTTATCTTACTCCTCTCTGAGGGTAAAATCAATGGGCCGGGATCATGTTTGCTGTCTAATGGCTGCAGCCTGGGGCCTCATGGTCCTGCATGTAACTTGAGATGGGCTGAACTCCAGCCTCCACAAACACAGCTGACCCCCAGCTGTACAGAGTAAACATCGACCCGTGGCCTCATAAGAGCACTAATGGATCCTATCCAGCTAATAATAGCCTGTTGTGTTTTCAATTTGGACCTTTTTTAAGTCGGATTATTCTTGATTCATTGTGTAAGGATAGGGGGGAAATATTCTTAAAAGCTGTGTTTTTACCAGGGAGGCTTTGTTTGTGTGACCGTTTGCATTCAGTACGTGCTGAAGGGCTTCGGGGTGTGGCCGCAGTCAAGCTGCCAGTGCAGCAATGTCCTTTGAGACCAGAGAATACACACACTCAGCTCTCGCTCCCTCACACACACATACACACACACACAAACACACACTCACACACACAAGGCATTCATGCACATATGTAGACACAGTGTTGTGCGCTATTGCATGTAAATCAGCAGGGTTGCTATACAGGGAGTATAGAGTTTTAGTGCTCGGAGAGGGAAGGGCAGGGAAATATGAAAACACATCACCATGATTCACGGCATCTTACGCTCAAATGCTGCAGCTGACGTCAAGTGGCTCAGAAGTGACCTCATCTTCCCTCGTGAAAATATCTTGAAATGCTCTTTTCCTCTTTTATTTCCCAGGTAAAGACCACGTGTGTCGCTTCGTGGGATGTGGCCGCAACGACCGCTTCAACTACGTGGTGATGGAGCTTCAGGTTGGTCTGGATGCAGGAGACGTGATGGCTCAATGTGACACATCAAGCTTGAGCTGAAATAATGAGCGCACTACAGTTTTAATGGCCAAATGAGTCACTGAAATCATTCATCAAGCAAAAATGACAAACATTTACTTCTCAAAGGAGGATTTTGCTACTTTTCACTCTTTTATATGATAGGAAATTAAGTATCTTTGGGTTTTCGACTGTTGGCCTTTAAAAATAATCAAGCAATTTACCCATTTAACAAAAGAATCTCTCCATTTGTAAGAATCAGGTTGAGCCAAAGATGAAGCTTATAGCAGCTTAACTCTGAGAGCAGAGATTCAGGCTGAACTAGTGTACGCCGTTCACACAAGATTTCACCTGCTGTGAACTACAGAGGCGTCAAATTAGTTTCAGTCATTGCATCCAGCACCTGAGGCAGGGATACAACAAGTCATCCTCACAAGTTCACAAATGTATTCTCTGCACTTGATGAGAGATGGTCAGGTTGTAGTTTATACAGCCAAACCCACAGGAACGTTATGTTAATGTTCACTGTTTAAATGCAAAGGATCCCTGCAGCTGTATTTGTATTTTTCTCTCCCTGTCCTCTCAGCACACATTTGACTGTCACCTCTTTATTTTGTTTTTGTCTGGTGGCTAAGCAATCAGGTGTGTTATAGACGGGACTGTGGCTCAGACCTTTGGATTAACCGATCTTGTACTTGGTCTCCCAGGGTCGTAATCTGGCCGACCTGAGGAGGAGTATGACCCGCGGCACGTTCAGCATCAGCACCACCCTGCGTCTGGGTCGTCAGATCCTGGAATCCATAGAGAGCATCCACTCGGTCGGCTTCCTGCATCGTGACATCAAACCGGTGGGTCGCGTGACCGGGGGCTGCAGCAGAAGATTGTCTATGCCTGGTTTTTATTTCATGACCCTCCTATATATTCCTGGCACAGGGGAATATTTTTTATAGTTCTATTGCTAGAGTTCTTGCTGATTTAGTATTTTTCTTTTTTGACTGTTGCACTTACAGTAATTCGGCTCGATACGAGTTTTGGCCAAATGCCCAGAAATATTCTGTCTTCTGAGCTGCTGCATTAAATTCTATTCCACCATAGGAAGACATTTATTCCTCTGAATTTGCATTATGTAAATACACATTATGTTTTATTGGGATTGCATATCACACCTAACCAATTTTCTTTTTCTTTCTTTTGAACCTTTGCCTCCTTATCCCCCCCATTTAGTCCAATTTCGCCATGGGTCGCTTCCCCAGCACCTGTCGAACCTGCTACATGCTGGACTTTGGTTTGGCTCGCCAGTTCACCAACTCATGCCAGGAGGTCCGACCGGTGAGTGCCCTCTTCAGTCAATGAGTTTAAAGCTGCTCATATCAGCATCATTCATATGAACAATGGATCAAATCACTGTGTGACATGAAGGACGTCACTTTTAGAGAATTATCTCCCAACTCTTAAAGATCTGTTCTGTAGCCTAAAAAATCTATTAATACATGTTTAACATAATCTAACACTGTTTAAAACGTGGATCAAGGGTTAAGTTTAAGAATCAGACTGAAGAAAGCTACAAATACAGGCATATTTATGACTAGAATTCTGCAGATCTGGTTTGGAGTTCAGAGAACATGTCGGATAGTGTCTATGTTAGCATTTGATGGCTGTATCTGTCTTTATCCCTCAGCCTCGTCCGGTGGCAGGGTTCAGGGGAACAGTCCGTTATGCATCTGTCAACGCACACAAGAATAAGGTCAGTATCTTGTGAGCTGTGACGCTGTCCCACAAGTGTTATAGTTTATTAGTTAAACCCTGACCAGTGACCCAATGTTGTTGATATATGTCAACTCAAACGTGACGTAATTCTGCAGGAGATGGGTCGTCATGACGACCTTTGGTCCCTCTTCTACATGCTGGTGGAGTTTCTGGTCGGTCAGCTGCCGTGGAGGAAGATCAAGGACAAAGTAAGGACAAGTGATAATTGTTGTCCTCCCTTGGAACTGAACAGCCGTGTCCAGGTTGCCGTGAGTGATGGGATGTGACGTGTTTGTTCATTCCTAGGAACATGTGGGGAAGCTGAAGGAGACCTATGATCACCGTCTGATGCTCAAACATCTGCCGGCAGAGTTTGGTGTGTTTTTGGAACACATCTCCAGCCTGGACTACTTCACCAAGCCGGACTACCAGGTACACAGGGGATTTACTTGGGTTTAATAAAGAGTGCTGGTTTTAGCAAGTGATAACATAGGGGCCATATTCTTTCTGAGAAAAAGCAAAGTTGTGCAGTACAAGGCCAAGAAGGATCTGTTAAAGTTGATACACCAGAGAGAGGATGATGTTCTGTGAAATTCTCCTGAATAAACATTTTTAATTGTGTATGTTACAGCTGCTGATGTCAGTGTTTGACAACAGCATGAAAACCTACAATGTGGTGGAGAACGACCCCTACGACTGGGAGCGGACCGGCACCGATGGCACCTTGACGATCAGTGCCAGCGCCACAACACCACAACATCACACCCGGCTCACTCCGGCACATATGGGGTGTGTTTGCTTGAACTTATCAAGTTGACTCAGATAGATTTTGAATTTTTGCAGCCTCAATATGAAATGTGTGAACTCTATGTTGTCCCAGGATGGCGAATGCCTCCCTGATACCTGGCGACCTGCTGAGGGAAAACACAGATGAGGTTTTGCAGGATGAGCAGCTCAGTGACGTGGAGAACAACCCCGCCCCTGAACGCATGCCTGGCTCTCCCCTTCACCCGCACCGCAACCAGGAGGCTGACGTGTGGGAGGAGCTGGACCGCAACCGTAACCGCATCAGGACGGCAGTCTGGAAGGTAGCTCCCATGTGAACACACAAACCTGGGCTTTATAGTAGTTCAGCACTGCAGGTGAAAATCACTCATTCCTTTGGTAAATACATTTAAAAAACCGACTGGTTCCCACAGGCGGCGACGGAGGAGGAACACAGCAACAACCAGGGCAACCAGGGACACCAGAGCCCCTACGCCGGGCCAAGTCTGGGTTCTCCAGTCAAACACTCTGAGGCGATGGCTTCAGACCGAGAAGGCCCTCTGCTGAGGAAGCTCCGCAACATCCACAGCTTCGAGCTGGAGAGGAGAATCGGCCTAGAGTCAAAGCCCAGTCCAGAGCGCTTCCTCGAGGCCTGGTAGGTTCATCAAGTAACCGCGAAAATCAATAATAAAATCTTTATTTCCCTTGTAGTGGCCTGATTGTTTGCATCTGTCTTGTCTGTTCAGCTCGGCTCAGCAGCAGACCGGCACCCCCCACCAGGAGAAGGAGGCAAATGGAGCTGCAATCATCCCAGTAACTCAGGGTCAAACCGTACCTGGCGGGGAGCGTCCCGATAGGGTCTGGCACTATGACGAGGAGTTCCTGTCTGGCTGTGGTTCTCCTAAGCCTGCATCCCCTGGATCTCTGGAGCAGGGAGAGGGGGCGGCCATTAGCGGGGGCTTTGTGGCCCTCAACTTGAGCTCCGGAAGGCAGGACATTGACTCAAGGGAGTGGGTAATGGTGGAGCGGCCCAGTGGCTCCCCAGGACCCAAGGTTACCAACAGCCCTTCAGAGGAGGATGAGGAGCCAGAGGTGCTCCAGCCAGGGCAACGGACTCCGGGGTGGGGTAAGGGCAGCCCAGGCCCGAGCTCTGGAAAAGCTAAACAGGAGAGCACGGCTTCCTCCAAAGGAAGTGCAAAAGTGGACAAGTTGGAGCTTAGCGTGGGGCCTGCCGGGACTCTGCCTCCCGTCACTCCAACCAGCCCAGCTGAAGCTCTGGCTGAGGGAGTCATCACGCAGGTAAGCGCTTTCTTTTGAAGGCCACCTCACAACATGGCATACATGAGACTGACTGTACTCAGCGTTTTACCGAGTTAAAAAGCTGCAAAGAGTCAGAGTTCTAGCTCTAGAACTGTAATGCTAAAATCATGTAAGCTCCACCAGCTGCATCTTGCTGTAGTTTGAAGCTAAATGTTACGGCTTTATGTTTGCCCGCTTCTTCACATGTGTATCTGTTAGTAGAAGATATTTGTGACACAACTGCGGAGCTTTGATCACATCACAGCATGGGGGAAGGGGAGAGCTTATGGTTTTCGAAATGCACTTTGATTTGCTTTAGATATCATGCATAATTTGTATCTTATTTGCAGACATTTGCAATATGTTGATTTGTTCTTATTTATTTTACAAAGCAAATGATTTCTTTCCAGAAAATACTTTGATTTGCTTAGTTTTTTTTTTTTTGCTCCTTTGCTTTTCATAACCTTCCACCAGCCCATTGTGCCCAAAACCCTGCTCACTCTGCAAGTTCAGCACAAACCGCTTTTACTCAAATTGCAGAGTTTCTTTTTTCACTACAAGAGGAATAACTGTCCCCTAACTCACATACGACCAGAACTTGAACCTCCAAGTTGAAAAGTTAAACCATCTTTCCCAGGAACCACCTTCCTCGTCTCCTTCCTCTTACTTAAACCTGAAATCCTCCTCACAGTTAATCTTTATAATCCTACCATCGCTTAATCTGTGAAAGACACGGCTCTGTGTCGTGCTCGCTTCCAGTCCGCCTGCTCATCCTGCCTCACAGAACTCCCGCCATACCTCCTCCATCTTCTCACTCCCTCACCGATCTCACACCCCCTCCTCTCTCCACCTCCCTGCCGCGCTGCGGACATCCAGCCCCATCCCACTGCGCTCTCCCAGCCCTCACACTCTCCTGACCACCCTGTCGGACCCGCTGCACCTGCGCCATCCGCCGGGCATAAGGCGCAGCCAGTCTGCCGACCAGCAGCAGGACCGCGTCTCCTCGTCCTCCTCCTGCCATGCCTCCCTTCCACTACCACCAAACCCCGCCCCAGGCACCCGCTCGCCCAGTCGTAGGAAACTGCCCGCCATCCCAGCGGGGGCTGCCAACGCCAAGTTTCCCTCTGTCATACGCATCACACGAGCCCAACTTCAGCAGGTGATGAGCTCATCACAATAAAAACAGACATCCATTCAGCCTCCTCTCCGTCAGTAGCAACACACGGGCTGTCAACACTTTTGTTTGTTCATTTTCTTTTTTCTTTACGTTGCTTGTTTTGGCTTCTTTGTTCCGTTGGCTTGCTTACTGTGTCGTTGTCAGGCAGCTCTCTCCAGAGACCATGAGGGGCTTTGTGCAGGCCAGGCAGAGCATGGGTCAGATGTGTCCTTGTGTCTGGACATGTGTTCTTGTGATCTGAATAGGGTTGTGTGTTTGTCTGATTGTGGCATGTGTGTTTGGAATGTCGAGTCATGACTACCGGTTGCATGATCTCTTTTGTTTCAGATCGTCTTTGTCCTCGCTATTTTTCTCTTCCTCTCTCTCTCCCTGTATTTGTTCCTCACCCTCTCTTCGCTGAAGCCCCCTGCGAAGTTGCGTGAACGTTTCCTGTCCTACTTGCCGGTTTAGTACTCACAGCTTGACTGACACTGCCATAGCACTTGTGTGTTTTGGTCTGATAATGGTAGCTATGGTACTGCATGCTGTTGCCAAACTAATCACCATTTATTACCCCATATTATACACTTCTTCTCTTTTCACACACCTGCATCAGGCTCTTGCTACAGCACTACAGCACAACTCGACATGTTGTAGTCTATCAGCAACAGGCCTTTGACAATTCGTATAATATTCCCAACTTTGGTCTGGTTAATTATTGAATAACACGTGTGTGTCTTTCTCTTCTGTCCCATGTCTTCACCTCCCCCCTCTTCAGTTGACAGCTCAGCGTCCCTCTGGGCTGTCCTCCCAGTCAGGATCGGACAGCGCTCCACAGTGCCTCCTCCTGGAGAGGCGTGGGGAATCTGAGGCTCAGCAGGTCCAGGAGCACACAGTGGACGTCACCTCCCCACAGGACCATGTGCCCACCCATCCAGGGACACCCACAGACCCTCTGGCTGAAATGATGATCAATGGAGACAGCAACACCAAAGCTCCAAGCCCTGTGCCAAGTCGTGTGTCTTCCCCGCGTTCTCCCCGCTCACCTCCTCCACGCTCGCCCTCCTCCCCGCACTCCCCTCGCTCCCCACATTCTCCTCGCTCTCCTCGAAGTCCTGTTTTTTTGAATGGCCCCTTCTCCCCCCATGGCTCTGGCCAAAAGGATTTAAGTAATGGCGCATACCCCAAGCTGAGAGACTATGAGAATGATTCCGGCCTCGCTCCTTGTGCCACAGAGTCTCAGCTGAGAGGGGAGGAGGGTGGAGAGGTGATCCAGGCCAAAGAGCAGACTAGCAGCCCAGTGTCCTCCTCCCTGGCTGCCCCCCGCAAGGACCCCAGCCGCAGGCATAGTCGCATCCCGGTCCTGGAGCCCTGTAGCCTGCTAGAGCTCCCACCTCCAGGGTCGGCCAAGGAGAAACTCTTAAAGAAGAAAGCCAGTCACCAGGGCCCGGTCCCCTCTCCCACCGCCTCACCCTCCCTCTCTGATAGGCGCAGTGCCATGGTCGCCTCCCTTGCAAGAGACCCGCTGTCCTCCACCTCTGACCGCTCGCAGGACGAGGACTCTCTCATGGGCTCCCGCTCCGACCGCCAGGGAGACGATGCCCAGTCCCTCTCCTCCTCTTCTAGCCCTCTGTCCCGCAAGAGCAGGATCCCTCGTCCAGTTCATCCGGCCTCTTCTGCTGAGCAGCTGGCTGCCCAATTCCTGCCGCGCCCACCGCCTGGAAAGCCACCTAGTCGCTCCACAGTGGAGGGCAGGTAATTTGTTTATCTGAATCCAAAAATGAATACAACCATTATGATGCTGTTTATTATTGTGATCGATAGAAGAATTTGTAATTTCTGTATGTTGATGGGAATTAAAAGCAAACAATGGTCCTTTCTATATAAATATAAATATAATGTATCCCTATGTTTCCTATTTTGATGTGAAATATATGACATGACTGTTACTCACACCTTTCCCTGCTTTTTGTTCCCACTTAGGCTCAGGCGTTACCGCATCCGAGCGAGCAGCACCAGTGACTCTGACCTCCTCACATGCCTCGCTCAGCTGATGCACGGCTCCCGCGGCTCCCCCGTTCACCACCGCTCCTCAGCCCAGCACGGGGGCTCCAGGATGGGCATCTGCAGCCTGACGAGCTCGCCGCACCACCACCGCAGCTCCAGCGCCTCGCCGCGCAGCTCCTCCTCCCTGCAGCGCTCCGTGAGCTCCTCGCCCTCCCGCCATGAGCCCCGTGGCGGCGGGGGAGGGGGCTGCCTCGGCCGCAGCCGCTCGCCCCCCAGCTTCTCGGGCTCACCACCCCCCCGCCGCTTCTACTCCCATCACCAGGAGACTTGCTGCAGCCGCCAGGCACGCACCAGCCCCTTATACCTGTCCAGGGGTAAAGGCTGCAGCCGAGAGGGCAAGTGCTCCAGCAAGCTGAGCAGATAGTTGCACTGACACAGCAGAGGATGGGAAGACTCCAAATTCTGATAGACATCAGACAGGAGAAGAACCTGAGTCTTCCTCTTTAATTAGATTTAAAAAAAATCTTCTTTCACAGTTTTTCCTGTCAGTCTGAACCTTACAGTTTCCCCTCCGCTTCCCAGTGTTCGCTCCTTCTATTTGCACCCAGCGTTTGTCATTCAATTACGTGCTTAGCTTTAAAGGGGAACTCCAGCGATTTAGTATTGAATTTCCGTAAAGTTGTGGGACATAGTCGACACAGGTTTCAGGAACAAGGGTCAAAATCTGTACATCAGAGGTCAAAATGTCCTCACACCAAAAGCTTCTTCTTACATTTACCTGACTCCTTAATATGAGTAAAATTAAATTGTTCCGGTGCCACTTTATGACAATTTATCAGACAAACTACTGTATGTGGACACGTCAGGGTCCTCGTTTTATATTTGTTAAAATGTGGTAGAGCAAAGTAGTGTAGCTGCAAAATGTAAAAGTTCTTTCTCAATGCAGGAAGTTCTATAATACATGAATCAAGAGTTAGTTGAGCCAGTAGACACATAAATAAATCAGCTTATTTAACTCCAAACCATCATGCACAACAATATATAGTAACTTATTTATCCCCCAGTAATGATGCACTGAATATCAGTGCAGCACATCCCAGCTTTGTTAAATATTAACCCTGGGGTTGACTCCGTTGTCTCCTCTGACTTTTGGAGCAGGCAGGGTATAATATTTACTTTATGCTACGTGTGAATGCATAAAGCCAGAGTTTGTGTACAGCTGTATTTATTGAGATATTTATTTTCATGCTTAGCGATGCCTACGACTCCTGTACCCTCTTCTGTGCGATCATGGACGTGCGGGTTTGTGTCGCCCGGATTAGTTTTACACGCTCAATCGCCGGGATTACGCCGAAGTGATCCTTTATACAATCAATCATGTACCGTGTGTGAGGATACACACCTTTTTGTGCCTACTGTGTTGCTGTGAGGTGATCTGAGGGGATTAAAGGTTGTTCTAGTGGAACCTTTTTAGATGTGAAGGCATCATGTGTTAGCTGTAGTTGTAGTAGCAGTGGGGGGTTAAAGAACACAAGGTACATCACATGAGTAATGTTCCGATAGATTTGTCCCAGCGTGTGCCTTGGCACTTTGGGCAACTTGAGGATTCACTCTGGTGTGTTTTGTGATTAGAAGAAAAAAAAAAGCCAAATCAGACGCGTGCCAGTTCCACCAGTATTCTCTAATGTAGAAGAGGTAGCAACACAACTGTTTGTAAATCCGACACAATTTGAACAACGGTTTACTTGAGTGCAGAGTAGTTGTTATTTATAAAGGAGATATTTCAAATTGCAAAAACCCACTTCAGCTGTCCTGTATGTACCAGGTCAGTGTTTGAGACGACACTTTGAACAAATGTGAATTTCAGACCTCAAACAACATTTTGTCAAATGTTACTGAAAACAGAGGCCATATGTGTGTATATATATGTATATAAATATATTTCTCACACCAATATGATGAAGAATGTTTTTTTTTGGTTTCTTTGGTTTCCCTCCTGCGCCGGAGAATGTCTTTTTATAAAACGACATACAATATGTTTGTGCTCCGGGTGAAGGAGGCAGAGTAATGTTTGTGTTTTGATTTTAGTCCAGATTCCTCACTCAAACTCCTCTTCCCACTCCTCTGCTTGTAAGATACTGTAAAATAACTCCGGCTTCCTTCCAGCGCTACTCTTTGCATGTTCAACAGAGAAAAGACGGGAATATATTAAAAAAAATCGGACTCTTTATAACTGCTGCATAACACCTCCCATAACAGGGCATTTATCTCGTGAAGATCTTAGCCCAGCAAGGACTTCAGTACGTGGTTGTCTCATATCTGTGTATCTCATTTTTCTCCATCTTCCTAATGTGTGACACTAGTGTTTCCGCGCTTCCTGCACTGACTCGGGATGATTGTGTTGCTGGATAATGACGAGACTGTATTTTTATCAGTGCAAATATAGGACATGATGCGCGAAATAAAAAAGGAGAACAGACTTTGTATTGTAGGAAAAAAACACCGAGTTGAAAGGTAAACAGCAGCCTCTTTCGGACACGGCCGCATGTATGAACAGACATTGCCAAATATTTTGATAGATTTTGCAGATGTGGTTCATCTTGATATATGATATAAGTGTATGGAGTGGGCACGTTGCTTGGTAGACGTGCTGTTTGGGTTCGACTCGTGCAGGAGCCTACGCCGGCCTCACAGAGCAGCTACGATGACTCATCCTGAAGGCAGACAGCGTTCAGTCAGTCAGCCGCCTTAATGTCTCCTTCTGCCCCCTCTGTGCATAGCGAGGGATGACTGAGCCTTGTCTGTGTTGGTGATCATTCCACTAGTATAGGGCCCGAGCCTTTTCCTGTCCCCTATCTCTTGTCTGTAAATGCCTGGTCACCTCTGAAGTCGGTGCAAAACCCTGTTTGTTTTCTCTGTGAGCTTGCATGGGCCGTTTATCAATTGACTGGCAGGAATGAAAACATTTCAGGTTGCAGTATTCAGTGTGTGTTTGTCCGGCGGTCACTGCCCAAACAGGGGCGTGCAGTTTCTACCTGTCGCCGGCAATCAATCTTCGAATCCTCCCTCGTCTTAATTTTCAGCCTCAAGCTTTTCAAAGTTCAGAATGCCGTTGTGCAAGACTTTTAATATATACCTGTATGATATTCAAATAATTATTTAAATGAAATCATTATTGTAAAACCATAACTTATACGCTAACGAGCTTCGGTGAAAGGGAGGAACAGACACTAAACAGTGCTGCTGATTTTCAAAAGATTTTCTTCTCATGTTTCTCTAATGTTATTTTTATTGCACATAAGTGGTGTGTAGCTGTAGTCCTGGTGTTTCCCTCCAGATGAGATTATTGTCGTCACTTTTTCAAGTGGCCTGATGTTGACGGTGTCATATTTATGTAGTAGCGTGCTGGTATTTGTGGTGACAGATACCCAATAGGCCGACGAGAGCAAACCCAGCTGGTTTTTAGTTTTATTTTAAAATGTGAGAAGGAAACTAACAAAAGCTTTGGTGTACACTCGGTACACTTCTCACCTCATAACATCCGATTACTTGTTAATAACTTATAAATACTTGACAGAAAATTATTTATTGTGACATTTGCTAATTCGCCCATCCATCGTTTTTTGACTTTTAATTGTTGGGATTTTTTAATGGTCAATATTTTTTGTGTTGTAAATGTACGTCTTGGTTTTGAAATGTAACTGTACAGTCTCAAGGAAAGAATGTAACAAGTGGGAGTTTTGCATTGTATATAACTGTAATTATTTATGTTCATTCTATCGTTTGTATCATATCAATGCCTTGTACAGTGTTTTTCTTTTTCTTTTTGGTTTTAAAATTATTTTGTATTTTATTTTTATAAACTGGTTATAAATAAAATACTCATTCCGCATGCAGACAGAATCTCGTGGGAGCTTTTCCTTCCTTTGATTTTAATTTATATTTATATATATATATTCTTGAGGCTCCTGGCTGTTGCCATGGGGACCAGGCGGAGGGGGCTGTCACCTTCTTCCGGTTGCACACAGCGGTTTATCATACGTCACCCGCAAAACGCGCCTGCGTGGTCGCTGGCCCCGCCCCCTTCCCCTCAGTTCCGCAGCCGCGCAGCAGAATGGCGGCTCTTTTGGAAAGTGTCCTGGCGACGAAAGCGGACATCAACACGGTCACAGCCTGGCTGAGCAACCGGGAGGTGAGTGTGCGGCAGCCCGGGGCCGCACGGGCGACCCTTTGAAAACCCGCGTGACTTTTATACCCCGCGATTTACGTGATGACATCGCTCGCAAGTCGGTGTAAACAAAACTTTTAGCCGCGGGGCTAACGGGCTAACGCAGCCTGGGTGATGTCAGGGCTCTGTGGACGTGACGCTTCCCCCCCAGTCGGGAAGACGGTTCACCGTCAAGTCAGATCAGATTTAACCATCGGTTCTTACTGGTGTCAGTGTTAATGTTGTTTAAACAGGGCTGCGCAGGTTAGCAGAGGTTAGCCAGCACGTTGTTAGCAAGGTTCACTAGCTTGTTTCTGCAGAAATGTCCTGAAGCTGTGCAGCTAATCATTTGTTTACCTATTTACTCTCTGTCTCTAATTGATACTGGATCAGTGTAGATCATCTGTGATATTCCATCTATTTACTCTCTGTCTCTAATTGATACTGGATTCATCAGTGTAGATCATCTGTGGTACTCCATCTATTTACTCTCTGTCTCTAATTGATACTGGATTCATCAGTGTAGATCATCTGTGGTATTCCATCTATTTACTCTCTGTCTCTAATTGATACTGGATTCATAAGTGTAGATCATCTGTGATACTCCATCTATTTACTCTCTGTCTCTAATGGATACTGGATCCATCAGTGTAGATCATCTGTGATACTCCATCTATTTACTCTCTGTCTCTAATTGATATTTGATTTATCAGTGTAGATCATCTGTGATATTCCATCTATTTACTCTCTGTCTCTAATTGATACTGGATTTCTTGAATCATCTGTGATACTCCAGCTCTAAACACATCTCAAAACGTCACGATGTGTCTCTTTCCAACAGGAGAATGACAGGCTGTCGTTCAGTAAAGCCGGGCTGACAGTTCACAAGCAAGAGTTTGTCCCTTTCCTTTTAAACTTCCTGAGAGAGCAGAGCAGCAAAGCACTAACCCACGGCCCCACCACGCCGGCCAAGACCCCCAGGCCTGCTGCACAGACACAAGGCGTCACCGACAGGAGGGGTTGCAGGTCTGCTGATGACGGAGCTGGGTCGCGGAGTGCCAGCCGGGTCCAGCTGTTTTCTCAGGCCTCCACGTCTGTGTCACCGGGGACTGAGTGGGATGCGGCTGCTCAGTCAGAGTCCCACTGTCTTAGCGGGGTCAGCGCCCTCAGCAGCCCCTCCTTTACCCCAACATGGAGCCCTGCCTCCAGGCCCTCTGGCTCCGAGCGCCGGTCCAGCCAGAGGATCAGTCTTGGGGACTACATGGTTTCCCCTCCGGACCAACACCACAGCCCAAACCTGCAAACGCAGAAAGGCCGCAGGAAGAGTGGTGCTGGCATGGCCGGACAAGGAAGACAGGGAGGAGGACGCGGAGGACATCACAGCGATGAGAATGGACGGTGGGACAGTGGGGGGAAGCGGTCAGGTCGAGGAGGAGGAGGAGGAGGAGGAGGAGGGTACAGTAGGTCAAATGAGCAGGTCTCACCTCCGTCTGTGGGGCAGCTCAACTTAAACAACTTGGAGGATTTCCCTCCTGTTGGGTCGTCACCGGTTTCACCAGCGTGAGTCCACAACTCTCAGTTCAACTAAAATAACACTGACTCCACCTTATTATTTATTTTCAGCTTTGTCTAACCAGTTGCATTCCTCCTCAGGGCATCCAAACCATCAAGGAGAATAAACCCAACACCAGTCAGTGCAGAGCGGCCACTCTCCAAACCAAAGACCTGTTTCACCTCCACACCATTCAGGAAGCCTACTTCTCCCCCGCCAGGGATGGAAGCACTTCAGGGGCTGATGACAGTGGGCAGCCCGCTGAGCCTGCAGGAAGAGAGGGAGCTTCTGAAGAAGGAGAAGTATGTGTACTTCTCCTTTTGCACTAGTGTGACATTGGATTGCAATGTCACACTTGTTGACCTTTCACTTTTGAAGAAGGGTGGCACAAATATTTGTTTATACTTCTGACCATTTCTAAAAGCCTTGTACCGGTCTCCATTACACATGTGGTAGTGCTTTGCTCTACAGGGAGTTACAAAAATATAAACTAGACTTTGTAAGGTATATTCTGTTTACTCATTATTCTACATATATTGTCCAATAGAAATTTTGGTCTGCAGCATCACTTTTCTGTTTTTAACGATGAGGACTTTGTTGTTTTTTAGGTCAAAGCGAGCCCAGCAGGTCGTTTCTCCTTTGCCCTCGTCTCTGGACCCTTGCACCCCGACCAAGGCAGGGTTTAGGATCGGATCTAAAGTTACACCTGACCAGCAGACGTCTAGTCCTGAACCATCCAAAGTCACCTTCTCCTCGGAGCTGGATCTCTTGGCAGAGCTGTATTGTACCTGCATTTCTGGTAAATGGCCACAAGGTGTCATAACTGTGCTAATTTAAAGTAAATGGGGGGGAAAAATAAATAAATAATGTTAAAATATAATGTTATATAAATAATTTCCAACACAATCATTTTAAGTGATTTTAAATCTAGTAAATATCTGTTAAGTCTCCAAAAACGAGGATAAGTGATGTGTTTGTGTCGTCATGTCTTACAGAAAACCTCGTGCCAAACATCTTCCTGGAGCTTTTCTTTGTGATGCAGTTGTTGACGTCTCGGTCGCCCCACTCTCCCAAAAGGGATGAACAGGAAAGCTTGTTTGCTGTAAATTCAGGTGCACAATTAGCTTTGAATTTCACCTGAATCATATTGTGGATTCTCAACTTCTGTTTACTTTGAAATTGAGCCACTTTATTCATGTTTTCAGATGTTCTGGAGAGATGTTACCTACGACGAGTACACAACTGTGTGTATTTTGCAGTAAAGGTTCTGGAGAAGCAGTTTCAGTGAGTTTGATTCTTGTTTTCTTTTCCTTTAAGAGACACTACTCCTCCAGTTGATCTCCGAGTTTATTCATAAGCTTCTCCTTTTGTCATGCGTAAGGTTGGTGGCTCATTTGGACAAGTGTACGCTGCGTCTGCTGGCAGAGAACGAGAGGATGGCGTCTTTCTCTCCAGATCTCAGGGACCGTCTCGCTCAAGCCCAGGACAGAAGCACAGCCAAGGTAACGTACTTGTATTTTATTTTGCAAGTTTAAGTCTTAGGGTTATTGGCTTATGTTATTAGAATATGTTCATAATCTGTCTCTAAATATTTTAGACAACTTAATAGAACAGTCCTGTTCTATTTGTTGGGTTTAAATATGTTTTTAGTATTTGTCCTCTTCTCTTCCAGCTCTCTCCCTCAGTTTCTACTTTCATCCACTCAGTCCCGTTCCGTCCTGCCACAGACAACAGGTCCAACTTCGGAAGTGACAAGGCCTTCCACACTTTTAAAAAACAGAGGTATATAGCTGAGTCAAGTTTGAGCATTTAAAGTAACTGCTGTTTCTGGATTTGACTTCATCAGTTTGCACATTTGTATTTTATATTTTTGCCCATTTCTCAGAGATATTTTTTATGAAATCCTGCGAGAATGGGAGGATTTTCACACGGAACCAGGATGGAACTTTGCTTCTTCGTTAGGAAACAGAATACGGCAAGTTTAATGATTTATTCTGTAATTTAAAAATCTAAAAATAGTTGTAATGTAATACATGTATCTGTTCTACATTTGCTCCTTTGTTTCATTCTTTTGTCTTCTTCTTTTTTTTTTAGAGGAATGATGAATCAATTGACCGCTGCTGGAAACCATTCTCATTTTGCGCGTCTGTTCCTGAAGCAGCTCGTTCAGGTAGACTGTTGCACCTCATCTACATTTACATAATAAATCTTAACTTTTTAAAATAATCTCGAATGTCTAAAATGATAATATACACCCTGATGAAAAATAATACATAGTAAGAAAAATAAAACACCCCAGCAGTTTTCTTCCCTGTCTTCTCCCCAACACACTTTACTATATAAATAAAATCTTTTTTTTGCAGATGTGTAAAGGCCCCCGTGTGAACAGCTCTCCCGGAGATGCCCCTGACAACGACCTGCTAGGCATGCTGGGAGCTGACGGCTTGGGGCGTCTGAAGCGTCTTGAAGAGCGTCTCATTCAGCCTCACGGAGTCGTTGGTCCTTGTCCTCCTCCGTCCTTCCCCGGCCACCAGGAGTTCTTCAGTGACTTTCTCCAGGCAGCGAGCTGGTGAGACGATACGTCTAAGCAAATATCATGTTGCTGAGCTGTACCAGTAGAATGTTAAATTGACACAGGACAGACTTTTCTTTTTGATTCACTTAACACATTTTCCTCGACTTTTCTCTATGTGAGCTCACTTGTCTTCCTTGTTGTGTACCAGCTGCCAGCTGAACCAGCACCTGCAGGACAGCCTGTGTCAGCAGCTCCTCCAGCTTGACGAGGTGTCCATCCTGAGCCCCCCTGCTCCCACTGCAGAGGGAGAGGAGGAGGGGGATGGAGACATGGAACAGCAGGTGAACTTTCAGAGTCAGACAAACAAACATTATTGAAGCCAGCAGCCTGTTGTGTTTTTTTACATTTTAGTTATTTTATTGCAGCTTGTATAGTATGTTAAAATTAAAAACATGCCAGATTTCAGAAAGACTACTCTTGTACTCTACTATGTGCTGTTAACTATTACTTAAATCTTTTCCTTCTCCCCCATCAGGACGAGAAGCAGCGTTTCACCTCCGTGCTCCTCCTCGCTCGACTTCTGGCTAAGTTTCTAGGATTCATTTCTTTCCTTTCTTACCAAACGTCTGAGAGACCATCCAGAGAGATTCAAGAGACTGCGATAGCGCTGCGCAGCAAGGTGAGGAAAAACAAATCAAGAATGTTTATAAATTAATGAAGTAATTCACTGAGACCCCTTTCAAACAGAGCAGTTTAAATGAACTCTCTCTTGGTCCGTCAGAGCGTTCCAGTGCTGGATGTGTGTGCTGTGCTGAGTAACAGTGTGAAAAGGGGGCGAACCATCCTGACTGTCCCCTGGCTCGTGGAGTTCCTCTCCATGTTGGACTCTACCGGGCCCCTGCTGCTCTGCTACAGGACTGCATTAGGAACGCTGCTTCTCCTGTACAGGTCGGTCTCCTGTTAATAATAATAATTCATGTCTTCAACATCTTAAAAGTGTCAAAGTGCAACAATGATATAACACCGTCATGGTCAAACTATTTTCAGTTTGCCAGGCTGGTATCTAATTTCTAAAACTTAAGTACAACTAAAATCCAAAATATTATTTTTAATTATATATTTTTTGTGCATATATTTACCTTTTAATATTGTACAAATACTACACAAATAGAGTCGTGCACTGGAACATCTGCTATTAATATCTCGATGTATTATTTTGTAGAAACTTCTAAATGAATAGAACTCATGAACAGAACTTTTAAACAAACAGAGGAAGAACTAGAATGGCACTCAGCAGAGCACTTACTGCCTCCAAGGCCCAACAAATTCTCCAAGGCCCCTTAAATTCAATGAAACTGCACAAACAGTCAAACAAATGCTGATGAAAACATATAAAATCTCTTTCTTCCATATTGTTTTTGTGGATGTTTGACCGCTCGTTGTCCTTCTCAGAAAGTTTGGTTTGATCTGACTTTTCTGTGCTTGTAGGAGAATGTTGCTGAGAGGATGTGGAGAAATGTGTTACCTGAACAAACTGCTCATGCTGTCTGTGTTAGGATGGCTCTTCCAGGTGAGACACGCGTTTGTTTGCTTTTGTAAAGAATAACATAAAATGAATAGTAGAATACAATTTAAAACATACAGAGCTCATTTTTGCCTATAATATGACTGTAACTTTCTTTTACACAACAGTTACATGTGATTGAACTTGTTGTGTTTCCCTCGTGTAGATTCCTGTGATCCCTGAGGACATCTTCTTCACCAGTGAGTTCACTGAGGTCGCTAAGCTGGAGGACGGCAACACAAGCAGCACAGCACTTGTAAGTAAAACATTCATTCTAGTAGGTTTTTCTGCATAAAACACCCACTGCTTGTTTTCATTTATACTGAGGGCCTTCTTGTTATTTTCAGGACTGTATCCCCCTGGTGGATCAGCAGCTTCTCTATACATGTTGTCCGTTTCTTGGTGAGTGGAAATTTGTTGACCTTATGTATTGTGTTGAGGATTATGGGCACATTTTTTAAGTGTGTATTTGCAGCAGTGCTGTTAGTGCGTTCTCTGTAGAAGAGGTAAATGCTGTTAATCAGGAGCCAGAGGTTTTATGTTACCTGCCTTGTTTTATCGGTTCAGGTGAGTTTCGTAAGCTCCTCGCAGCCTTCGTGTCTGGGAGCACGTCCAAAAGCGGAGGAATTATCCGCAAGATCACTCCCACGTCGGCTGAGCTCAGGGATATGCCCGCTGCCAACAGGTCCCATCAGAAACTACACGTGAGTAAACGAGGGAAGCTGTCAGGAGAAATTCCATACGGCATCAAAAAACTAAAATAAATATATACTATAAACCAACCGTTTAAATGTGACAGGTGGACCTGGAACAAGCCTTCTTTCACAACCAGCCCCCGTCGCTGCGTCGCACCGTGGAGTTCGTGGCCGAGAGAATCGGATCCAACGGCGTCAAGCACATGAAGTGAGTATCACAGAGCTTCACTGTGCATGCTGTGAGCAGATCTAGAGATTTCCAAGCCATGAGTTTCTAAATCATCTGTATCATTCACACTGTTTATATTCTACTTTGAGGAGCTTTCCACCAAATTACTTTTTAGAATTGAAAAGGACTTTCAGAGCTGCAGGTAATCTGTCTGCAAACTTGGTTGGTTGCCTACCTAAGAAGGTAGTCACTGGTCAACAGCATAGATTTACCAGCACTTAGGTGGTGGCTGATGGGAATTTACCACCCTGTGCAGATGTAGAAATTCTTATTTTCTGCATGGTATCTGAGTTCTGTTAAAAAAAATTTTTTATTTTTTTTTAATCTATGTGTTTGTGTGTTGACATATATTTGTGGGTTTTTTCTGCAGAGCTACGTTGGTGAATGAGTTGGTGGAGAGAGGAGAGAAGATGCTGAGAGATGGACTGGAGATGCCCAACTCACATCCGTCAAAACTGAATGAATCCATCTGCGCTCAGCTGTGTGTTGCAGGATTGGAGGCCCTGCCGAGAGCCACGAGGTACAACAGCTTCTTATACAAGCAGCAAGCAAAACTGTCTTCCTGTCAAGTCCATAGATTTATGGCCCTCACATTTGATAGTCGGAGAAAGGATTGCTTATTTGGGAGTATTTCACTTCTGTGGGGTAATCCTATCTTTATGGTAATCTCTGTCTGCTGTGATTTGCAGGTTTTGTTGTGAGAAGAGTCCTGAAGCCATAAGAATTCTGCTGCCGGATGAGACCTCTCCTGCTGTAAGTCCCGTAGAGAATTACCATGTAAAACGGATGATGTGATGTTATTAAAAAAAAAACTTTCTCAAAGCCTCTGAGACTTCGACACGGTCTTTAACAAATTCATAAACCGTCTCTAAATGCAGATTAGATGTTTATAACACGGTCAAAACTTGTGACTATCTCTCTGCAGGTCCTGACCACATCGGAGAACATCACCAAACGTCTTGCAACAGAAAAGGCCTGCAGCTGGCTCTCTGCTAACATCACAGGTAGCTGGTTCCAGCACCATGCTTGTGTTTTTACATGTTTGTACTCTGTGTTTAACGCATGTGACGTACACTGAATGCAATTCCAGCTATTTTCCAGGAGAAGCTTCTATTTCATTCCTTTAAGAAAATGGAAGTTACTATATATTTGTATAGTGTACATGTTGATTTCAAATGTGTAACTTATAATTTGAACACAGACATGCTGTAATCATCAGTGTGATGAAGCATGTATGTGAAACAACTGTAGAGTCCTTTTCTCTTGATACTGAAACCTCAACTCAGGATATTTCCAAGTAGAAATCTGAAACTATTGCTCTTTTCTTTCTCTGAATATGTATCTGACATATTTTTTATCTAAGACAACCTGAGGCCTGGGATGACTGTGGCTAATGGGTTCTCCTTGGCCCAGACCCCATCCTGTCACCAGGTTTCAGTCAAATTGATTCTGTAGTTTTTGCGTAATTCCTCTGACAGACAAACAACATAACCTCCTTGGAAAAGGTAAATTGTGTTTACAGGCCTACTTAATGAAAATTCAAAAACACTGCTATGATCCTCTATAGAACTGAGACTTGGACACACTGCCCACGTTACGTGTGAGAGTTGATCGCAGAACATCTTGGTTTTCGTTCCTTTGTCCTCGCTGCTGCTGTGGCGTGTCATCTAGAGTTTCGTCGCCTCGCCTATTTGTCACATGTGATACGTGTGGTCACCTGTAGATGGTTATTTGGGTCTCATACCAGCAGGATTACACAAAACTGACACCTTTCACTGCAGTTTCATAAGATGGAGCTGACGCCAGTGTGTCTGCTGCTGAGCCGATGGTGTGGACACGCTTGTGTATAAGCCGCAACAGTTCAGCGGGGTAGACACCATGAATACCTAATGCAGAGATTGTGCCTCGAGTGTTAAAACTCTCAGTCCTGCTCGGATCTTGTTACAGAACATTTAAACTGTAGAAGATCAAATGAAGAACCCAGTGAAGGGCAGTGGTTAAAGGTTCCCTGAGGACATCACATCTAAAATTTCCTTTCTGTTTTCCCACCCTCAGCGCTCATAAGGCGAGAGTGGAAGAGCAGATATGATCGTGTGATGAAGGCTCTGGGCAGCCCGGCGGCTCCAGACTCGGGGGACGTTGAGCGGGCCGTGGTGGAGTTGGTCGCCCAGGAGCAGTCAACAACTCCCAAGAGAAAACAAGGAAGTGAGCGAGTAATCTCCTGCCCACCGCAATGCAGCCACAGTGCGTCGCTGCCTTCGGACATCCTCATTGAGATGAAGGTTTGCTCCGAGAACACGATGCAGTATTTCACCACTTAGCTTATTTGGTCATATTTGTCTGGATTTCTATGCTCATGTCTTTTTTCTTTTTTTTAATGCAGGAGTTGTTGAGCATCGCTGTCGGCCCCAGGACTGATGGGGAGCTGCCCACAGACTCTCAGCTGAAAACACTGCTGCACAGAGTGGGGGACGCTCTGGCCTGCAGAAAGGTACACGGGACAACACAAGTGATAGACCTGTACTGGGTTTACTGAATTCTGGTCAGCACTGGTCACACTCTCCTTATCTCCTCACTTAGTTTTCAACTGTGATGTCAGAGCTGATGCTTCTGAACACTACTGTCCTGCTGGCCTGCAAACTGGGTAAGAGGCCATGACAACAATCTCTTTATGACATGTTAAAATGTAAACTGATAACTGTTTGTTGAGTAAATTGCCCGTGCTGCTGAAATGGAAGCAACGTAAGGGAACTTTCACAACTACCGCATTTTGTCCCCGACCCTCAGACTTTCAGATTGGTTCACAGCAAAGGATTTCAGACCATTTGCAGGAAGTTGAGACAACATTTAACAAAAGAAGAAGTAAAAGAAGTGCAAGCGGCGCACAGGATTGCTTGTAGTCTTCACCTTCGATGATATATTTAAAAGACAAGGACGTTCATTTTGCTGGTAGTAGCAACATAATGATATTAAAGTGGCAATAAATTTAAACAAAATGAAGTGGTTCATTCATTTACTCACTTCAAATACTTCTGCTTTCGTCTATACACTTCATTCAAATCAGTGAGTGAATACAATGGTCAAATTGGTCAAATTTGCCCCTAAATTACATTGTAAAACCAAAACTAACTAAATGAACCTTGACATGAACCTTGATTTGGGACCATGGTGTGAAAACGCGTAGCTACATCCAGACCTGAGTTTGTGTTGTGTGTCCCCCGCTCAGTGTCTGCAGAGCTGCCGGTGCTGCCTGCGCCTGTGTCTGTGTGCAGCGGAGGGGGTGAAGTTACTGCGGCTCCCGGTGCAGGTTCAGAGCCTCCTGTCAGATCGCTACTGGAGCAACTCGCTGAGCTGTGGGAGAGAGACTGCTGCTCCTCCGCCCCGCTCCACCTGCTCTTCAGCCCACTCACCGTCTCTGCTGTGCTGAAAGCCAACGACACGGAGGTACATCCTTTACCTCTCTACCGACATACTGTATGTGCATCTTGATTTAGTTTTTCTCCTGTGTATTTTGTATGATTTCTTTTTTCGGTCAACCACCAGATAACCAGGAACATTTGGCTCATTGGATTTCCCTTTAGATCTGTAGTTTCTTTCCTTGTGTCGATAGTTTACACTGTCTGACAGGAATGTTGAATTTATTCATTTCTCTGAGATCTTTATCATGTTATAATGCGTTTCTCTGTGTCTTTAGTGGAACAACTACCTGTTCCTGGTCAGAAAGCTGGTCGACCGAGGGATTCTGAGCGAGGAGGAGGTCATATCTCATTGGAGGAAGCTAACAAACCTGGCCCTGCCGGCGGTGAGCGCTCTCTGCTTCTATTATCATACATTCCAATGGAACTATTACTTCCACTGGTGATTTGACCTCTTTGACTCCTTCCCCGCTTTTTTCTGCTCACTTTGTTCTCTCATTTCGGTCTCATTTCAGGAGCTGATAGAGAAATTTCAGCTGCAGTCTCAGAGAATTAAACTCTCCCCGCCTCTGGCTGAGTTACCGAGTCACATGGACATGCTGCAGGTCTCGCCTCAGACGGTAGAGGGCGCTACGTGACAATGATAACCCCAGCACATGTCCCATGACATCTTCTGTGTGATCACCACAGTGTTTTAAGTCACATCTGTCAGCGTGGTGTTCAAGGGGAAGAGACACTTCTGGGTGAATTCATGGCGTTGACCACTTTTCCAGTTGACCATCAAAGCCGTCAGCTCCTGCACAGCGAACTTCAGACTTTTGTTCTTCTCCTTCTTGTGAAGTGTCAGCAGCCTTTCATGAATCCCTCTGCTCTTTTGCTAAGGTGCTGGCGAGAACCAGAAAGCCCTGCCAGTCAGTTGTAGTAGCGAGGGACCTCAACAGCTCTTACCTTAGATCTTAGAACCTTCCTGCAAGCAAACCTGTATACGATGTTGTGTCTGAGGGGAAATACTAGGAGATCAAGCCTTTCAAACAGTTGAGAGCCGACTGTCGAGTAGCCGAGCGTTAGCGGAGACAGGAGAAGGGAGACAGAGACGGGTATTTGGGAGTTTTTTGCAGCCGAGAATGTAAACCGAGCAACTTTGTTTCTGTGCATTTCTCGTGTTGACACCCAAGTTTCTAGCAAAGATTCCAGAGCCATTGCATCAGACAGTTTCTAAAAATGGACTGAAGATGAATTTATTCCTTATTTTAGACCAAACAGAGACAATAAACGTCTTAATTTTTAGTGTAGCACTTTCACAAACTGCCTTTGACCGTCACTACTCGTGAATTGCATGTTTCTCTTATGAATGCGAGACTGCATTTGTGATCGTTTTTGTTCATGTTACATGAGCGCCATGTTTTCTGCTGCTTTTAAAATACAGTATTTTTTATGTTGCCACAAAGTTTAACATGTAATAATAAAGATGTATTCTGGTTTAAGTGTGTCGTCATAAGTTGTCCTCTCTTACTAAACTTGAAGCACCAATGCAACAATCAAAAACACTTGATAACAAATAAATGAATCATTAATTATACAAGGAACATAGGTATTGTCTGTGAAATGTATTTAAAGGATCAGAAGTAAATGTACTAGGTTCCTGTGACTGATGTTATTAATTAAAGCAACATTTTAGAGTTCAAGCTTTTTGAAAAGATTTAGAAAGATAAATTGTGGAGTGAAAAATTCTTGAGTAATTGTACGTCTTAGTTACTTTCTAAAACTGGTTGTTAGTCTTGTTAAAACTGATTTTATAGTTTTATAATAGATAGAATAAAAATACAAAACTGTTGGGAAATAAGGTACAATAAAGCCTTAAATCTTTTTATCTTGCGATGTCTAAATCTTTTATTCTTATTCTCAAATGTTTGACTTGACTGGGATAAAGCCATTATTCACTCAATTTCAAAATTGCACCTCATAACTTTTAACTAATAAATAAAAAAGTTATTTTGAATTAGCTAAGACTAGTTCAGTCTTTTTTGTCATTTGACACAAGTTTAAATTTTGTCTTTTTGTCTTATAATTTTAACTTAAGAAATCAAGACTCTTGGGCTTTTAATCTCTAAATGTGATTCAGTTAATCTTGTACCTTTGATCTGTAATTTGTGTAAATCAAACATTTGACTTGAGTGATTGAAAAGATGATTAAAAAGTTAACATTTTATCATTTTGACTTAGGCAACTAACAATTTACTAACAACTAACACATTTTCTTTTAATTTTTTTTTAATAATTTGGACTTTTTATCATTCAATTTTGACCCATCATGAAGATTTTTGTCTTGATTTGTTCCTTTATTAGTTTATTCTTACTTTATAGTTTTGTCCCATGAATCTGATTATTACAAGTCAGCAGAATAAAGCACAGTCACCTGACATTAGGAGGATTTAAATAATAACAGACATGCAAAGAAAAGATTTGAATGTGTTTGGAGGAGGAGTAAGAGGAGGAGTGAGAGGAGGAGTAAGCAGACTAAGAAGAAGAGGAAGAGGAGAGGAGGAGGAAGAGGAGTAAGAAGAGGAGTAAGAGGAGGAGTAAGAAGAGGAGTAAGAGGAGTGAGAAGAGGAGGAGTAAGAAGAGGAGGGAGAAGAGGAGTGAGAGGAGGAGGATAAGAAGAGGAGTGAGAAGAGGAGGAGTAAGAAGAGGAGTGAGAAGAGGAGGAGTAAGAAAAGGAGTAAGAGGAGTGAGAGGAGGAAGAGTAAGAAGAGGAGTAAGAGGAGGAATAAGAGGAGTAAGAAGAGGAGTAAGAAGAGGAAGAGTAATAAGAGGAGTAAGAGGAGTAAGAAGAGGAGTGAGTGGAGGAGGAGTAAGAAGAGGAAGAGTAAGAAGAGGAGTCATAGGAGTAAGAGGAGGAGGAGTAAGAAGAGGAGTAAGAAGATAAAGAGTAAGAGGAGTAATAAGAGGAGTAAGAGGAGGAGGAGTGAGAAGAGGAGTAAGAGGAGGAGGGTGAGAAGAGGAGTAAGAAGATAAAGAGTCATAGGAGTAAGAGGAGGAGGAGTGAGAAGAGGAGTCATAGGAGTAAGAGGAGGAGGAGTGAGAAGAGGAGTAAGAAGATAAAGAGTCATAGGAGTAAGAGGAGGAGGAGTGAGAAGAGGAGTAAGAAGATAAAGAGTCATAGGAGTAAGAGGAGGAGGAGTGAGAAGAGGAGTAAGAAGATAAAGAGTAAGACTAGTAATAAGAGGAGAAAGAGGAGGAGGAGTGAGAAGAGGAGTAAGAGGAGGAGGAGTGAGAAGAGGAGTAAGAAGATAAAGAGTCCTAGGAGTAAGAGGAGGAGGAGTGAGAAGAGGAGTGTCCCGCGGCCTCTCTCCTCCCTCTGTGTCCGGCAGGAAGTCTCAGTCTCCGGCTCGGAGTTGTGGAGGAGGACCGGCGAGGCGGAGGGCGGGAGAGGCGGTGGATCCAGGAGCAGCAGCCGGGCAGAGGATGAGCTGAGCGGGCAGCAGGAGGCAGCTCCCTCCCGCCTCACCTTCCTGTCGGACCGACACACACTCGACATGCTCACACGGGGAAAGTTCATTTCACGGCAGCTCTCCGGTGCGAGTGAAACCAGCGGGACACATCATGGCCAACGTTAAAGTGGCCATTCGGGTGCGTCCTCCCACTGCGAGGTAGGTGCCAGTGTTAGCTAACTTCTGACATCTGCTACCAACATCCATGGAGCTTCTTCACCAATGTTCACTCTCTGCTGTGTTAGTCTACTGTCTGACTGTTTGTCTGAGCTGCTGCTAGTGCTGCTAACCAGGGGGGTTGTTGTAAACAAAACACAACATGAGCAGCATTGTGTTTTGTTTTGAGCTCATGTTTGTGTTTAGCTTTCTGGTGCACAAACAGAAGAAGAAGCTAGCGTGTTAGCTTTCTGTGAAACTTTGTGGCAGCTGAGTGAAGTACAAACACTGAAGCTGGTGAAGGATTAAAGTGTTTATATTCACACTTTAACCAATTAATGGGGTTTGTTATTACTAATGAATTGTGGTTTACAGTGTATTTCTCCCAAAACCACAATATTAAACTCATTAAACTCCAGTTTCCCCTAAGGTGTCTTTACAATGAAGACAATCATTAGATCTAGTATGTTTTATATTATATTTGTTATCTATTTTTCATATTTATACTTGCACAAATACACCACAGCTAATTCCTTGTATGTGCAAAACCTGCTTGGCAATAAAACCTGATTCTGATTCTGATCAGTCAAATCAATAACAAATTAATCAACCAATCAACACTTTTAACAGACATTTGTTAGTACACGATAGTTAACTATCTAACTCTCTATATAACTACGTTTAAAACACGTTTTATTGTCACCTATGGCTCTGCAGAATTATTTAAATTATTCATCAATTAATCAGATTTTCATTAGTTGCAAACATGAAAATAATTGAATTGCATTCTGTTCGTATACATATGCTGCATTGGTTTGTCCCAGTGCCTGGAGCCATATGATCTCCATGTTTTAATGACTGCATATGGCTCCATCAGATGGAAATATTCTTGTGCATTACTTTATACTGACATTAACATTACTCATTTCACTCAAACCACAGTTCGGAACATCAAATTAATCTCATATGCCCTATTTTTTCTTCTTCTGTTGATTGAACAATCATCTGTTAATTCATACATTTGCTCATTTTACTTTAAGCGGCTTAGTGAGACACATTTATGGCACAGAAAAAAAAACGTTCCCCTTTATTTTTCCAGTGCTGTAAAATCTGCTGCTGAAGCAGCAAAGTAACACGAGGAAGTTGTAAAGTTGCTTTTTCTCTTCTCTGCAACATGTTGAATAACAGGTCTTCAGGGTCTGCGCATATAGAGCATATAAATGATATAGTGGTACATGAAATTGCATTTACCTCCTGCAGGACATTTCTGCAGAGGTGCTGAATCTAACGTCCACTGCGGCACCATGACAAAGAATTATTCAAGCTATGAAGCGCTGGACAATGATTCTTTCAACCGGTCTTCCTGGTGTTTTGCATAACAAAAGAATTTCTTATCCATAATGTTCACTTGTGCGATTCTGTCCTTCCTGATTTCTGGCTCTGACACTCACACTGTCCTCGTTTCTATTGTAGAGAGAAGGATGTGTTTCCTTAAGTTTATATTAGAATAATGATATGCTGCATGGCAGAGATAACATTAGCACCAGCCCGGTTGAAGTGCATCCCTCATACGGTTGAGGCACAGATAGAAGTTTGTAGTTCTTTGTTTTAGTTGACCTGTCGGATTCAGTGCCCCCCCCTGAGAGAACAGTCAGCCCCTCACATGTGCGAGAAACACGTCAGCCCTGTTGTGAAATTGCTCGTCTTGGGTTCGTATCAAAGTGTGTTTTTTTTTTTATGAGGTTGACTATTTTCCACCCCCAGCCTCCACTTCTCCATGCTGGGTAGAGCCTGAGGTTGACTGTTGGTGGTTTTGGGTTGGGTCCTCGCTGCTGGGGTTGGCAAAATGAGTCCCGATCTGTGAGGCACTGGGGGGGGGAGCCAATGATTACAACAGCCCCCTGTCTGCCCCTAAACCCACCACAGAGACGGAGAATTTGCACTACAGTTGCCATCATTATCGCTCCTGGAGATTGAAAACTCTCTGAGCGCCCCTTGTTTTGATTGCCTCCACTTCTGCATGTGTTGCATCAGTTGTGCCTGGTCCAGCTGTTGAAGCACACACAGCCGACAACTGACCTTGTTTTACTCTCTCACACACACACACACACACACACACACACACACACACACACACACACACACACACACACACACACACACACACACACACACACACACACACACACACACACACACACACACACACACACACACACACACTCTGTGGATTCTGTGGAGCTGGCACAGGCTGTCTCATCAGATGATCTCTTCTGCAGCGTGAGGGTCTGTTTTCATTTGAATCTGAGAGTGTTCAACTCTTAAGTGACAATTTCATGGATCCCATGCACAAGCACACAAAGAATCATTGTTGTAAGTGTCACGTGACGGCCTCCGGTCAAGTGGAACCAGCGTAAATGCATCTGGACATGCTCTCAATTATATCAACAGCAGCAACAGAGGTTTTTAAACCAATTTGAATCTGAGTGTAGGGGGAGAATCTGAGCCCAAAGGGAAGCCATTGTTAAATCTCCTGTCTGGTTTGCATTTGAAGTGGGAGACACTGATCAATACTGATTGTGTCCATTAGATCGTCTCTTCTCCGCTATTGTTTCCAACTGACTGAAGTCGACTGGGGGTAAAATCGGTTGTTCTGTCATTCACAGGGAAGGTGCGGATGGAGGAAAGCTTGCAGTTCAGGTGGAGGACAAATCTGTGAGGATCCAAAATGTGAAGGTGAGTATTTCTGTACACAGGCATCCCAACATACCTCAGAATGAGTCATGTGTTGGGGAGGGTTTTTCTGGACTGGGTGAATTGGGACTTGCGTGCGGAGCGAGGACATCACTGCTACAGGATGTTTACAGCTTTTTGATCAGCCGTTTCCTGCTTGATGTCATTGTTGTTTATTATTGATTGAGCTCACAAATACACACACACACACACAAACACACACACACACACACAAACACACACACACACACACACACACACACACACACACACACACACACACACACACACACACACACACACACACACACACATTGGGTCAAACACATTATTCTATGTTTATACTTTCTGACTGAAAGGGCTAATTTGGGGTTTGATTTTAGTTTCAGAAATGAGCGTAGGTTTCAAGGAGGTTTTGTAAATTTGGAAATAATTATTTTGTTATTTTGTGAAGTCTCGTAAGCTGATACTTTCACCAAGTTACCAACCTGCTGTGTCAGACGGCTGGGCAGACAGTCTGGTTCTGTCCCTACAATTTCAGTTTGGCACTTGTTACACACTGTTTTTGATGTGAATGTTTGCTTTGGTTAATAGCTAAGATAAAAGCAGGGTAGAGTTTGTAGATAGCTCGTTGTAGGCCTGTTAAAGATCATATCACAAACGCCCACATCAGATGTTTACAAGTAATCCGAAACCTACAAAAAGATTAAAAGTTTCAGTTCAAGTTCAGCTTGAAACTAATTTCACAACCCACGTTTGTCTCCTTCCATGCCACATGTGTATGCGGTACTTTGTTTACTTTACTTTGGTTCGATTTTAAGAGGCAGAAGAATGGAGAGAAGTTGGTTGGTTGGGGGGGGGGGTTGGAGAACCGGTTACAAATGATGTGACAGAGACAAACCACATATGGCTTCCCTCTGCCGTGGAAAAGGATCAAGACTCCGAGGCTCTTGCGGGGCTCATGGGAATAATTTATTTATGGAAAGTGGGACAGTTTAGGAGGAACCGAGACAGAAAACAGCCTGGATTTTACTGGATAATAAATGTAACGCGCACAAACAGCAAGTAATACAAGCTATAAAGGCTCAGAACTAAATTAAAACTCGTGAAACAAGAACAAGACTTCGGGAAACTTTCACAAATAGACAACTTAGTTCTCCCTAACATCATTAGTCAGTGGTGGGAGCTTTGTTGTTCCTGGAGATTTTTTTCCTGTGGCTGCTGTTGCTCTTGGCTAATCCCTCACACCACGAGGCCATTGTTGAATTTCAAGTGCTGAGGTTAAACTGACACTCTTTTAAGTGAGGAAATTGCCGTGTGCAAATTGATACCCAGAGCTTAGTGTTGCCCAATGCTGAGGAAAGATGATTTGATAAAGTCATTCATTTGATCATTGATCTAGTTTAGTTTGAAGTATGACTATAGCTCGAAGTCCAATGTTGCAGTTTGTGCATCTGATCCTGACCTCGTCAAATGTAAACATGATGTCATGGCAAAAATGTACCGCCTAATGTTTATTTAATTGTTTTGTTGACAGAAATTGTGAAAAATGACTTTCACATTTCCTTAGAGCTGAAGATGCCTTGTTCTTCTCCACCAACAGTCCTAAAAACACAAATATGGAGTTTACCAGACTATATTCAGAAAATCCTCACATTTAAGAAGCTAGAAACAGCCAATGTTTTTATATCTGAGCTTAAAGGTTTATACGATTATCAAATTGTTGTCCATGTATTTTCTATTTATCGATTAACCGACAAATGGTTTCAGCTCTAATTTGATGGTAAACATATAAAACATAATCAAACGAGGTGGCCTGTTCTCATTGAAAAATCATAATTTTAAAAGAAGTGGATCTTTAGGCTTAAAATTAAACAGTTTATTCTGGCTTTGCCACTAGAGCAGCACCATCTATTTTTCACTATATATATATATATAGTGTGTTATAATCAGTCAATATACAATCATCAGTCGTAGAGATCCTGTACAGATCAGCTGCAGGTGTCACTTTCTCCTCAAAAGACAGAGAGGATGTGTTTAGAGGAAATGAAGAGATGTACAACCTTCAATGAATTCACAGAACAGCACTAAACTGAAATGGTTGTCCAGGTTGAATGCAGTGATTTAGAAGAAATGCTTAGACGCTGGACTGTTTTCCATTGTAGCTGTGGTGTCTGGACAAGTCCTCATCCTGCTGTGTTGTTTTTCCTCAGCGGAGGATTCACTCACAGTAAGCAGAAAGGTGTTTAGTGTTAAAGCACCGAGGCGAATCGCGGGCTGTAGGAGGAGTGAAGGCCTTGTTAATGAATGGAAACGGCTGGCTTGCAATTCCACACCCCAGCAGTCCCATAAACAAAAACTGTAATACCTGGCTTTTTAGTTTTCAACTTCACTTTTCATGTTATTAAATGCACAAACACATTCATCCACATAAAAGTGTGTGTCAGGTTGTTGTGTGTTTGCTGTTAAAACAAATTCACTGACATTGCTACTGTGTGATGATAAGCATTAGTTACTTTATTGAAGATCAAATAAATTAAAAAATGTGTGCTTTAATCTTCTGTTTCCCTGCCTGAAGCTGGATGGACGTGCAGACGGAGCTGTGGATTCCAGGGAGAAGCTTCTGGAGTTTTGCTTTGACTACTGCTACTGGTCGGTGAACCCCACAGACCCTCACTATGCCTCGCAGGAGGAGGTAATGACTGAGCCTCCTAACTGGCTGTGTTTACATGAACTACAAAGCCCTCTTCTTGACCTTACACTAAATGAAATAGTATTCCTACACACTTACACTCAGTTAACTGTTGCAGCTATTTAACATTTATCCATCATTTTCACATTTACATACCATGGGGCACGCAGGAGTCCAAATAATAACTGAAATGTCTCTTTACAGTGTGTTTTAACATCTGAGTTAACATCCAGTGTTCAAGCTTTAACCTGAACTTTCTATCATGTTGCTATCATAAAACAAACTTGTGGCTTTCATCGTGGAAATTCAGCAAAATAAATGGTGCTTTGACAACTTCTCCCACAGATTTATAGGACAGCACATTCAGAAAGGAGAACCAACACCTACAATCAACATATTTGTTTTTATATGACAATTTCTTGATCTTGTCTTGAATACTGGAATACTGCCGTCAATTTTAATGCAGGAAGTGAGAAATATATCTACGTATTTGTGCCGTGCTTCCTACAGATTTGTTTATGTGCCACGTTATCTTGTGTGGGTTGAGATGACGTGTGCTGATCCAGGCTTTTGCCACAGACACCATCTCTGTACCGACCAAGAGCCCAGAGGAAACACTGACAGACCACAACAAGAGGGGCGTGTGTTGTGTTGAATGTTTGTAACACTGGTGGCCGCTCGGAGGGGGGATATGCATATCAGCTCCATCTGTTACCCAGAAGTCTCTCTGCCTCAGACATGGCCTGGGTCGAGTCGGCTTGCTTTTCATGTCGCAGCTGTGATTGGGCGACCAGATATCTTTGTGTTGCTTTGATTGGAGGGCGTCCTTGGAACCTGAGAAGGCTCCAGATCCAGAGGAAGTCTCCGAAACCTATTCACATACACAGTTCTTTTTTTAGGTAGCGTGTCTTGTTATTAATGCATTTCCATATAGTTTTCATTGTTCAGCGGAACAGCTCCAGTTGGTCCTCAGGGTCCCTCCTCTGCCGCTCCCTTACTGCCTGTCTGTCTTCTTGTCAGAGCTGCCTTTGTGTGTGTTTAAGAAAGACAGGGCTGTGATGGCGGCCTACGCAGAGCACTGAGCAGCAGATAACACAGCCTCTTCCTCTCTTCTTTTCCCCATTTCTCTGACTCTGGGTTTGTCTGCCTCCATCCTCAGCAGAATTGTGTCCAGTCACAGTGGCCTGGTCGACACAAGACATTCCTCTGTTGACCCGTGGGCGGGCGGAAGGACGGCAGTAAAGGACAGAGCTGCGGGATTTAAATCTGACCCCTTTTTCCAGCATGAGAATCAGAAGCATTGTCTCTTGAAGGAAAAAAACTGGTTTACGATCGCGTCACTAATCGCATCACGGTTGAAAATATTTTAATAAAGCACGGGGCGGTTATTTCAATGGTGCATCTGAAGAGACAGTGAGCGTATGACGGAGGGGGACAGACTGGATGTGTTTGTGCTGCGATGCAGAAATCCAGATTAATGGAGCATGTGGTGGCAGGTGGACTCGTAACTTAAGAGCCACTCTACCCATTTACAAGACATATTTTTTTCCAGAGCAGCAAAGAGCCTGTCTGAGTGGTCGGTTGAGAACATTTATTTTATATCTGCAACCAAGATTCATCAGCAATGTTCTGTTGTGTCACCTACTTTCACTTGGAGGCATTACGTGAAGGTAATTGCTCAAAGTGAGGGTACAGATTATTCTGCCTTATCAAATATGTAACCACATATATTCATATATTGTTTTACACATTTTCCAGCTTTTAAGTTGACGAAGCTTTTGCCAGCACCAGCGTTTCTCGTGATTTGTACTTATCACTTCACCCCTAAGGGACTTGTTTTGAATTCATCTTACTCTAGATCCCATGAGACTGAGACAAGGGTCTCTCCACTCCAGCACCATCCAACCACACCCAGCACCCCCCGAGAGACTGGCCTCCCAGCCCCTGTACCCCCTCCCCACTCCTCCTCTGCACTGTCGACTGGACATGTCCATGCGTCAGTGATAGTTTACACCGGATACTTGTCTTTTCTTCTGTACAGCAGAGGGACTGAAAAATAAATGTGGCATCTTAAACTCTGTGGATGCAGCAGATGTGGTTGTATTGTTGCTGCTGAGGACTCCCGACTAGAAAAAACTTTGTCTTACATGGTGGGAGGTTTAGTAATTAAGTTGTTATTTGGGTGAAAAATAAAAAAGTTAAGTAGAGAGGAAAGAAAAAGACTAAAACAGGTGAGGAGAGGTAGGATTTTTTGGAATAAAACCATAATCCGTAATGGGAACCAGCTGTTTAGTCAATGCAAGAGAGAACTGTGACTATTTGTCTAAATGCTGCCTTTGTTTCAGGCCTAGATATTGAGCTAATAAATAGCTTTCCCCACTATTTATTGACACAAACCCCTCGGCTTGTTTATTGCTTCTGACGGTACGAAACATGGGAGGGGAAAGCAAAAAGGCACGGAAAGTCAAGAGAAAGTGATTAGAGAAAATGGGAATGTAAATTCCTTGGGTGGAGAGGGAGCTGGGCAGGAGGGGAAATGGGCAGGGGGTCCTCTGTGCCTCTGCAGCTCCCAGCTCTCGCCTGCCAAACTCGCATCTGCCTCACTAAGTAATTTTTTTGCAGTTAAATTTCAGTGCTAAGACGTCACTGCTAAGGATTAGTCTCAGAGCACAATGCAGTTTTTATGGCCAAATGGAGTCAGCTTGCTAAGGGTTTTTCCCCTCCTCCTCCTCCTCCTCCTCCTCTTCCTCCTCCTCCTCCTCTTTCTCCTCCTCTTCTTCTATCTCCTCGTGCCTCGGTCTGTGCCGTGCGTGGTTTGATTTTGCTCGCGGTGTTTCTAGGTCTGTGTGTCAGTAGTGCTGCAGGCTGGGGGGGATGAATAGTTTCTCTGTGGACGGGAGGAATCCTCTACACACGTGAGCGTTTACACCCCCGTCAACACACACGTCCAGTTCAGCCTGGTTCGATTTAACTACAAGTAAGACAGCAAATAAACCATAAGCTGTCAACGAAAGAAAAATGAGATTTAGACCATATGGATACAGAAGAAGCTCATGTGATCTATGAATAGACTTACAGCTTTTTATCAGCGAAGGCAGAGGATTAAAGGAGTTTTACAAGAAAGAGTGGAACTGTTTGGATAGGTGTTTGTAGTTTTAGGTGCAGAATACACCTTCAATTGGCAGTTTACTGACTGAAGATTTAACACAGGTAGAAAAGTAAAGTGTTTGCTGCAGTTTACAGTCGTGCACATATCATTTTTTTGCTATTTGTTAATTTAAACACCTTGCTAGGGCGGCAACTGACATTTTGCTATGATTGATTAAAAGGCCTGTTATTTTCTTTCTCAAATAAAATGTAAAACACATTTTGAGGATATCAGCAGAGGGTTCGACCAGGGGCCAAGTGAAACTGAAATCAGATGTTTAAGAAATGCTTCAAGGATTTCTCAACCATCTTTTTTGTCTTTCCCTCACAGCTGCTCAAACACCAAATCACAAACACCAATCAGCTGCAGCTTTTTCGCCCTTCAGGCACGTCTGGAGGCTGTATTTTTCTTTTTCAAACGTAAAACAAAAGTTCCGAAGGTATTCTTTGCAGCCTTGGTGTTGAACGTGCTCTGCAGGTTTCTCCCTCATCTGACAAGGAAAATAGAACCATATGGCAAGAACACTCACAATCAGTATCACGTGTTTATCTCTGCCAAGCAGGTTATTTGTTTGTGTGTCTGTCAGCAGGAATACTCAAAAACAGCTGAACCGATTTACATAACATTTTGTGGAGCGGTGGGGCATGACCCAAGGAAGAACCCATAACATTTTGGATGGATCCAGATAAACGGGCAGATCCAGGAACCTATTTTCACTTTCTCAAACATGGTGAGATAGGGCGTTAGGCTTGATGGAGGTATCTCAGTCTTATATTTGAATTCATGTCAAACTCTAGTAATATTGCACCACTTTACCCCCTTGGGAAGAAATCAATACTGTACCACTGAGCTGTATGGATGTCACACAAGGCTCCTATCAGCCTGAAGGCTGGAGATGTGTTTTGCAGCCCTGCTCCACAGTGTTGTGCTCTGGCCTCTTTAATGAGGAATGGGGGAGGAGCGGCAACTCCACAAACCCCTCTCCAGATATGGTTCTATTTATTTGTTTTTACGTCTAGCCTTTGCCCCGGCCTCAGTTGCAGTAAGAGCATATGCTGGTGGAAAGTGGGTTGAACAGCCCGAGAGACCCTCGTCTTCTGCTCCTCTTTTTTCCCACTGTTCTTCGTTCCCATGCGTAGGGAGGCCCGAGTAATGAAGAGCAGCCTGTCTGTTTGGCCTTCATATCTCCGTCTCTCCCTCCTCCCTCCCTTGCAGCCTCTCCGCCCTCCCATGCTAATTTGACCTACAAATTCTGTCCAAGTGTGACAAACAAGAGCGTTGTTGAACTCCAACTAAACAGCGTCCTCTCTCTGTCTTCTGTCTCCCTGTCCTCGTCCTCCCTGTGGTCTTCCACACATTTAACCCAGTTTCTCCAAACCAGAATCCTCGCAGGAAGTCGGGCCTGGGATCTCTCGTGACATTTCTATTTCCCCGTGTCTAAAGAAGTATGTAGTTATAGCTTGAGGTCCAGCTGCTGTGTTTTTGTGATCCAGTTCGAAAAGCGTGAGACAGGAACCAAGTGACCCTTGCTTCTGCTGCAGCTGTCCACTCCTGCAGGGCGGAGAGAACTTAACTTTTTTTTATATGTATTGATAGCAGTAATGTTCTTCGTTTGACTGACCCATGGGGGAAACAAGTTGCATCTCCTTTTGCTCTAGTTTGACCACGTGCAGTCGTGTGTGTTTGCTCTGCGTGTAGAGACACCCTCCCAGTGCGAGCGGTCGCTGAGGGGAAAATTCATCGCGGTCCTCTTGGTTGCGTCAAACCTGGCAAAAGTAAAGAGGGGCTGAAGTTTTTTAAATGTGGCAAAGGGCTTCACTTAGCTTGGCTGGCCGTCTGCCATCACCCATGACAACATCTTACACACATTCACACACACTCACATAAATACTTTTCCGGGGTTCAGCGTAGAGCAGGCCACATAAAACCAGGCGAGCAATCTGCGTTTTCCACAGCCAGTGATTACAGGACTTAACTCATTACAGAGACATTACAGTATTACTTTTTCACTCCTGTCAGCCGGTCTCTATCTTGATGTCTTTCTCTTTTAAACCATCGCCACCATCTTTCAACATCTTTCACCCACTTCACCGCCTTCCTCCAAGTTTTTTCTTTTTCCAAAGTTACAAGGCCACAAACGAGACTCCCTCTTTAGAAAATGACCATTTCCCTTGTTTCAAAACAAACAGGGAACGTAGTGTTTATCATCGTTCACATCTCTTGCATGAAACCCAGCTGGTTCCTTCAGGAGAGTTTTCGTCCGAGAGCTCTGGTCCTGCTTAGCTCGCTGCACATTTGACATTCCAGCTGCGAGAGTTGGCTTTTTTGCACAATCTCTCTGTATGTTGTCACTTAGTGGATGTCATACATCTCATGTGGCAGTATTTATAGCTGTGTGCAGTCTTGTCTGCTTTATCTTCCCATCTCCTGACATTGCTTTGCTCACAGCTGCGTTCTTCATATGTGAAAGTCCAGAGAAAGCCCGGACCCAGTTGTGTACCGTAGCATTTAAAGTCACACCTGTTTTCTCTGAGGGCTGCTCCACAAGTTTTTCTACTTTACTAGAAACTTGATCTTGCAGAGATGGAGCAAAATATGTGTTATCATGGCTGAACTGTGCAAAAAGTCAACAACAGGGTTTGATTCTGGAAAACTAGACCGATTTAGACACTCAGCCACTGCCCCCCCCCGCTAAACCCGAACCCTTGTTTTCTTCTTCCTTCCTTACTCTGTGATGACTCGATCAAACTGACCTGCATTTCCTGCACAAGAATGAAAACTATATTCTGCTTTTCCTCTTTCATTGTTAGATTGTTTGTAAATGTTTCCATCAGAGGAAGAAGCAAACTCTGAAGCTTTGGTACTTGTTGTGGATGCTGCTTCCTCTCAGTCGCTTAGCCGGTCAGACACACACACCAACACACACAAACACACACATACACACAAACAACAGCCCGTTGATGACAACTGCCTCCCTGCTAATGGAGGTGTTTAGTCTGTCCCCTGTGTATTTGGAGGTGACCGACCTGCCTCCACGCTTGCTGTGGCTCTTGCCCTGTCACTTTATCTCCAGGCTGTTTTCCTCCAACTTGATTTCTGGAGTACATTTCCATTCCGGACCCGTCTCTTGCCTCACCTGCTTTGTTAACACCCAAAATACCTCCCGGTGTTGCAGGGTGCTGTAAACTGTGAACGTGACAGAGGGGGTCATTGTGTTCATTTAGGCATCCAGAGTACAATGGCACAAATTACGATCCTCTGATTTAATTTGATCTGACAGTGATGACACACGGGCTCGTTTGAATGTTGACCGTCTAGACAAACTCATACACATATTAATTATAATTATCACAGGAGGTTGAAATAAGTTTATGCTCCCTATTTTGGTTTTGTTTGCGGGTCACTGAAGTATTTTGCAGACTTTCAGTTAAAAATAAATCATTCGAAACACAGTAGAAACAGTGGAAACAATCGGATTAGTGTATAGAAATAACGAGATAATCAGGTTCAAAGAAGGATCCGATAGCTGGAGTGAAGTTCCTGCTCTTTGTGCAAAGCCTGTCGGGACCCTCAGGCCCGCCATAGGCCCCACAGTGTGAATTTAAGAGGGTCAACTTTAACAAGAGCTGTGTTGATTCTCTGTGTTTGAGGGAGGAGAGGACGTCTGTGTCTGTTTTTTTGAATAGTGGGACGAGGACAAGACGGGGGCGGCGCTGCTTTTTGTCTCCGTGTTTAAGCCTCCATTCAGCCAAGAAGCAGGGGGCAGCACTTGGTGGTCTGAGCTCCAGTGGACCGCACACTTTGTGATTGTTTGTTGAGCAACATGTAAATGAAACTCACTCATTCTCAACACATGTCTTTGCATGAAAGAAAATAGTAGGTTCTGCCTTGGCTTAACAATAATGAGTTTTTTTGTATCTAGACTTAAATTTACTGGTTTACTATATCTTGTTATATACAGCTTCATTTAGAAAGTATCCTTATCTTTTGGGGTTATTTGAAAAGTTTAAATTAGAAGTTAAACTAGATTCCTATGCATATGAACGATGACGGTTTCTACCACGGCGCCTGTTGGTGATTTATAGGGTCATTGAGTAAGACAGCCGTTGGGGGCAGCACTTTTACTAGCTGCACGTGGCTGTTGTCTGCACATGGTTGGCTAGGCTACAGAGAAATACTGTAATATGAGAAATACTGTCTGTCGGGTTCGGGGCCACAGCTGTTTGTTTTCTTTCTTTATTCATGAATCTGTATAGTTCTCTGGGATTATACAGAATGTTTGACATTTTTGCTTGATACATGATTTAAATGACAAATCTATTAATTTTATTCAAATCATTTAAACAGTTCTTTGATCTGCCATTTGACTGATTGTGTCTGTATTTCTGTGAAGTAATGATAAGAGGTAACATGATTTTTAATGTAGTTGTACTTTTATAGTCTGTAAATGGACTAAAGATTACATCATTAGTCAATAATTGAATTTGTGGATCAACAGAGATTTACACAGTGGCTATTTCTAAAGCTGCTAAATCAAATTTCAATCATCTAAATTGTGAATATTTGCTAATTCTCTTGTTCTTTTATGATAAAAAATGTAATATCTTTGAGTTTTGTCCTGTGCATTGGACAAAATAAGACATGACGATGTCACCTTAGTTTTGGAGAAATTGTATTGGCCCTTTTTTTGTATTTTCTGATATTTTATACACTTAAAAATGTATAAAATATTCAAAAAACAACCGATTAATCAATAATTGTAGTTGTGAGGTTGTAGCCCTACACTGGCGTTGGACTCTGTGTCAGTGTTGGAACATTTTACCTCTCAGAGAAAAACGCAAGGCTGTTGAATATTAACAGACAGAGATTCACACAGTCTTAAGAACAACCAGATGACCGGTGCTGCTTTCACAAAGCCCGGGCCTTTCACAACAGCTTTCAACCACATCCAACCTAAACCTATTCCCAACGTTTTGTAAGCCTAGAGTACACACCGGCTCAGCTCCAGGTCCTCGCTTCTCCTGACCGTACATGGGAGGCATGTTGACAGTATTCCCGTGTTTGATCCTGGGAGATCTTGGGAGATCTTAGAGCCTCCTCCCTCCTAAGTACACTCACCGAGCAGACTCTGTTGTCCAGACTTGATCCCGGGGGCCAGGGGAGGAGACCCTCTCACTGATCCCAGGGTGTGTTATGGTTCTGCGGGGAATGTGCTGTGTCTCAGTTCTGGACTGGACCCCCCCACCTCCCCCCTCAAGGCAAGTGTTGCGTTTGGACCGAGCTGTTGCTGATGAGGCCACATGTCACCCGGGGGCTGCTTCTGATGGAGTTTCTTTTTTTGCTTATCTCTAATGACCTGGAGGGTTTTTTCCAGCACAATGATTTGAATAAAATTTCAACTTGCAGAAAAACAAGTGAAAGACAAATCAACAAAAAGTGTCTGTGATGTGACCTCATGCTAATAATCTCCAGATTCAGACCCACAGAGGGAAACGAAAACAAGAGGCCCTAGTTGATTGTTTTGAGTTGGACTCTCCCGTATCACCACTGCGCTTTTAGGGAAGGTTTATTTTCCTGACCTAGTCACTCCTGACCAATGTATTCCTTACCCTCACATTTGTTTCTTTCACATACACATTCTGCAGAAGTGTTTACCCAGAGCGATAGCTGACCTCCCTGCTCACTTGCCCAAACACCTCAGCAGCAGTTAGTTCTGCACCTCTGGCCTGGTGCCACAGGCATTGTGATGGTGAAACCTTGATGCAAATCTATGCTGCTGTAAAAACACAATGCAGTTAACGTCAAGGGCATCGGCTTACATTGTAAACACCTCATCAATCTACAAGTGTGCCTACTCTTTTAGTAAAACAAGCTTTCAGATGCGTTTGAAGAAATCATTCTTTACTTGAAAGAAATCCATTTTTCAACATCTAAATATTTTAGGGAGAAAAGGAGTGAAATCCAGGGGATGAGCTGCACCCAGTTGTTTATAGACATCTATTTGGCTACATCCATACTAATACGTTTTAAAAGTATAACAATCTCCGTCCAGATTTGCGTTTTTGTGGTCACCAGCGTTTTAGATGCTCGAAAACTCAGGAGTATTGTGGACGACAGGTGTAAACGTGAAGTAAAAACTCAGTGATGGGTTTTAAAAACTGCAACATAGAAGTGTGGATGTAGCCCTGGCTGGTCTTTCTCCATGTATTCATGATGTGTTTTTGTCCTCAGGTGTTCCAGGACCTGGGTGTGTTGGTGCTGTCCGGAGCGTCGGAGGGATACAATGTGTGTCTGTTTGCTTACGGCCAAACAGGATCTGGAAAGACGTACACCATGATGGGAACACCGGTGAGGCGTAGGGCCGGGGCAAGTGCCAGACTCACTGGATGGGATTACATGTTATTTGAGTAGATTTAATTGAACCTTCGGGGCCTCAACTGATCTCAGCAAACACAAAGGAATCAATGTGCTTACACACGGAAACAAATTGAATCCATGCTGCACTGCAGAATAAGCAAAACACTCTGTAAAGAAAAGCATTAAGTTCTGATCCATTCTGTGTCTCACTCTGTGTTTTGTTTTTGTTTTGAACGGTGTCAGGACTCCATTGGATTAACCCCTCGCATCTGCCAGGTACGATAGTCTGTTATAATAACATGAATGAAGTGAACACACTGGTAATGCTGCTGCTCGTGTATCTGGTGTTAAACTGTGAAGTACATTTTATTCCTCCCTTTCCTTGCAGGGTCTCTTTAGGTCTGAAGACACTTTTCCCGATGGGCAAAATTCAAGCAGAGTGGAGATCAGGTACTTGTTTCATCATTGTGCGACTCTCTTAGTTACATGGAAATTGAAATCAGCCGAGTACTTATGGAACAATTATGTTTCAGAATTATGGCCGACACAATGCATATTTTCTTGTCATTGTTAGAGGAGTTCCCCAATAATGAAAACCAATTTCCTCCACATGCAGAATAGTGGTTATAATAATAATAATAAGTACTTTGACAGAGTAGAAATGATGCTTTGCCACTTGCGCACAAGCAATAATGTAAGTTTTGTTATATAACTCTGCCCTGCATCAACTTCCAAATACTAACTAAAAGGAGTGTGACTGTATCTAGGTAAATTAACAATAAATGATCCAGTCCTGACGTTGTATTAGAGTCTTCATAGTTGGATGTTGTCCTGCTCCTCTGTCCCTGCAGCTTCCTGGAGATCTACAACGAGCGTGTGAGAGACTTGCTGAGAGGAGGAGAGCAGAAGAAGAAAGCCTCACTGAGGGTCCGAGAACATCCTGAGAAAGGACCCTACGTTCAAGGTGAGTGTTGGGGCAGCTGCGTCTACACTTAGACAAGTGGTAGAAAGCAAAGATGCATGTGAACGCTACAGGTTAAATGTTTTAGATCACGTCCCAGCTTTTGTTTAAAATGTAATCATAGTACAGAACAGATAAACAGTTGTATAAACAAATAAACTAAATTGAGTAACGTTTTTTAACTCATGCAAAGAAATTGTGGCAATGTTATAATATGTAAAAGATAATTACATAAAATACATGCACAAGAAAGCAGGTACCTTCAGTCGCTAGCATATAACACCTCTGTAGGAGAAGTAGAACACGAAGCAGTTTTATAAACACCACAAAACACAAAGCAAAGAAAATAGACAAACTTAATTATAATTCAAACTCAATATTCCGGCACAGCTCAAGATAGAATCGCACAAAATATTGTGCTCAAAAACCAACTGATCATTTGAGCATTTTTCTCTTTCTGTCTATCTTTCTGATTAAATACTTAACTCGAGGTCCAGAGGCTTCAAATTCTCATTACCCTCCCCGAATAATTTCACTCAGATTAACTATGATATTTGGGTTTGTGCTTTTTGCAAAAATGCTCTTTTCAACCAACTCGCAGGAATCTTATGTCTCAGCTTGGCAGTGGGACTGTGCCTATTTAAATAGAATGGTCTCATGATTAGTTGCTCTCACAGGCTTTGACCTCCAAGAAGAGTTAAGTGACAATTTGTACCCAGCCGCTCATAGTGAATCATATGTCTCTACATGTAATTCACATCATTTTGTCAAATTATGGTCTTGGATGTGTAACAAGGTCTGCAGTATTTCGAGTAATACTCTGCTCCTGCGTATCTAGTTTATAACTCACTGTGGTGTGTGGTCACTGGTGGAATTTGGTTCCCTTGTTAAACTTTTCCTCGGGTCCAGAATTGGCCCTTTCTCCCTCCATCTCCTTCCTTCTTTCTCTTCCTCACATTCGCCCGCCTCTCTCTGTTTGAAGCCCGACATCCACTCATTGTCTGTATCAAGAGAAATCCCAGATGACCAGAGGAAGTGAAGTCATTTCCTTTCGGTTCCAGTGAGAACACTTCACCGTGCACACAGAGCAAATTTAGAAGACTCACAGTTTATACAGTTTCTTTTCCATCAGCACACGTCCGCCCGACAGCATTTTACTCTCACTATTATTGTTTTTGAAATGATTCGGAGATTGTATTACTGGATAAATGAAAACAAAGAAGACGTAACCATGTGTTAGAGCAACGAGAGACTTTGAGGTTTCCTGTGCACGTGTTTAACAGACGCTTAAGTTGATGTGATTCATGCCTGGAAGTAGAGCAATGTCACAGATATTTTGTTGGTAAATGCTCCGGGGGAAAGTATTACAGCTCAAACAGGAAGTTGTTTGTTTCTTTTTCACATTTCTATCTCTCTGGATGTTTAACTAAAGTGTCTTTGAGTCATTGTCAGTGCTACACACTTCTACATTTTACTCAATTTACCAGTGTAATGTTAATATCCCCTCGTCATATAACGTTGGAGGATACAGTGATCAGTGTGTTCATACATCCATCCATCCATCTATCCATCCATCCCTCCCTCCATCCATCCATCCATCCATCCATCCATCCATCCATCCCTCCATCCATCCATCTATCCATATTTAATGGTTTTTAATTAATGTTTCAGAGTAAAACTCAACCATGTGGAATTTCCAAACAAAACTTTTCATTATGTTAATCAGTCAATTGATTTAAAGACTTTTTAAAATTTTTACTGTACTTCTATGGCAACGAGTCTGACCCATTCAAACTGACAGTAGATTTTGTTTTATGAATAAAACTCAAAATCTGGATGTTAGGTTTTTTTTAAACATCTGCTACAATCATGTAGTGTAGTGGAGTTTTTCTGTGTTTTTAATAAATAATTTTGCATTATAGTTTTAGAAAGTTTCCAACCTGTGCCTAGCACTTGTTTCCCTTCCCTCTCTGACCTAATTACCTTTCTCCAAACTCCCATCATGAGCCGGCATTTTCATTTTCATTACTGCTCTTGGTTTACATGCTTTTTAATCTTTCTCTGTTTCTCTCTGATCAGATCTGTCACAGCATGTGGTCTCAGACTGCAAACAGGCCATGGACCTTTTGGAGGAAGGCATTGCCAACCGCATCACCGCAGCAACGCACAACCACGATGCCAGCAGCAGATCCCACGCCATCTTCACCATCCAGTACACACAGGTCATCATCGCCCTCACCACCCGTTGAACTAACTATACAGTCACACTTCTTATTTAATAATCTGATAATGATTCTCTGTCACATTTTTTTGAGGCCAATAATGGCTCATTGCTCATTGACATTCGATTAATGTGGGAAGTATCTATTTTAATGTGAAACACTTATCATTAGCAGATTCCAGTCTGATTGCTCTTGTAATTTTTTCCCCCACAGGCAATCCTGGAAAACGACCGTCCTTCAGAAACTGTCAGCAAGATTAACCTGGTGGACTTGGCTGGGAGGTGAACAGCTTCTTTCCTTCTTCCTTTTTTTTTTTGTCAACATCCTTTAACTTCATTGACAAAACTGCCCCCTAGTGGCTCTTGGCTACTGCCTCTCCATTCTCACATTTTCATTATTTCAAATGAGACGACCTGACATTTCATGTTGTGTTTTGTTTTGTTTTTGACAGTGAGCGAGCCGACCCCCACTACTGCAGAGACCGACTGACAGAAGGCTCCAACATCAACAAGTCGCTGGTCACTTTGGGCATCGTCATTTCTGCTCTTGGTAAATTCTGCTACTGTTAAAAGTGTTGGTATTACAGTTTGAAGTTCAAGTGATTAAGTAGAAGACTGTTGTTTTTAAATTGGAATAAAATTTTGCATGCAGCTCCACAAATTCCCGTTTTTCCTTCCGCGTTTCATCTGATTCCTCTTTCCTTTCCGTTTTACTTTCTCGGCACATCTCACGATTCTTGTATCGTGCTCTTCCACAGCCCAGAACTCCCAGATGTCGAGCAGCTGCCAGAGCATCAACAGCATGGCCTCAGAGGCTGATGGCAGCACGGTGGGTAGTCACAGCAGCTCCCTGTCTGGGGGAGGAGGAGGAGGAGCAGGAGGAGGGAGGAGGCACTGCTTTATCCCCTACAGAGACTCAGTCCTCACCTGGCTGCTGAAAGACAGCCTGGGCGGCAACTCCAAGACCATTATGGTTGCAAGTAAGTGGAATTCCAGAGATTTAATATTGCACTTCCTTAAGCTTGGCTAACTTTGTAAAAGAAAATTAATATATGATCAGAAGTGATGTGTAAATGAGCTGAGAGGTGACATTGGATCCTAGATTTTTTTATTTATGTAAATGATGTACCAGATAGTAAAGTGGTGACTGATTGTGTTGTGTAAAGTAGACATGCGTGCCCCTTTAAGGAAATACAGCGGTGATTTTGTGTGTTCCTCAACAAATAAATTGTTTGTAAGTGTCTTTCTGTGTTTTCTAAAAGCAGTTGAATGAAAACTTTGTCAATTCTTAGTCTCTGAAATGTGTCTATGCCTCCAAAACTCTGTGCTTTCTTATGTGTCACTGTCGTCTCACTTCCCAAACTGACATTGTTACTTCATGTGAACTTTTTGTTAATTGCTGTGTGTGTGTCCTTTCCTGTGCGTTTCTCTACGTGTCTGCTCTGCAGCGGTTTCACCCTCCGCTAACAGTTACAATGAGACCCTCAGCACTCTGCGCTATGCTGCCCATGCCAGGAATATTGTCAATAAACCCCGAGTTAATGAGGTCAGTGGCAGTTTATGAATCTGATGCCAAAATTTAATGTCTGAGCTAAATGTCTTTTGGTCGGTTAATGTGTGCGCTCTGAATTCTGTGCAGGATGCCAACGTTCGGCTGATCAGGGAGCTGAGAGAGGAGATTGACAGGCTGAAGAGCATGCTGCTCAGTTTTGAAATGGTACACTGACCTTTTATCATTAGAGCATGTCGCTGACTCTCTCAGGGATACGTCCCGCTTCCCCCCCAAAAGAAAGCTCTCGATACCGAAAGGCTTTGAATAAAAGAGATTCCCACATTACACGTTTTGGTACTAAAGGCCTAATACTGTGCTTTGTGACTTTGTGACATTTAGTGAATGGTAAAGATTGAAACGCATTGTATCGTGTCACACCGTCCCTTTGCACAATATGCTGACTGATCTTTTTTTTTTCTTTCTACCTCTTGACTGACAGCAGCGCAATCCCAGTCCGTCCCTGAGTGATGAGAGGGATGGAAATCTCTCTGACATGGTGCTTCAGAATGAACTGAAGGTAACGCAGGGTCGACACAGACGGCTACAGCTGGCTGCTTTCATACCAATGAATGTTTTCCAAGACTCTTATGACAGATATTTCACAGAAGAGAGATTCAGGGCCCCGTGTAATAAGTTGCATCAAACCCTGATAGACAGATTTATCTCCAAATATACGTTGAACTGCCAGATGGGGGTCACGGATACAGAGACAGAAGTATGACATGTAGATTCATACGAAGTACTGCACTGAAAATGTTCTATTGTGGGGATTTTTGGATCAAACTTTGAGCTCCTCAGTGAATCACTTGAAATAGAATATTACATCTTATTACGAACCCTTAAAATGTACATCAGGAGTCTGCTATGTTGCATCACCATGTTTCTGCAGTAGCCCTGAACAGACAAACCAAGCACTGGACCTAGAGAGCGCCTTCTGTGTTTTTTTACGTTATCTTAAAGTCAATGTAGTTTCTTCTACACGTTGGGAAAAATTAGGGGTTTCAGGGGCGAATATTTAGTTGCTTGCTGCTCAGAAATGAGCCACTTTTTATCCCCCTCACTAGTTTCTATTCACCGCTCTTCATGATCTTCCTTCATCCTTTTCATCCTCGTCTCCTCCTCAGGTGCAACAGCTGACGAAGGACTGGTCTGAGAACTGGGGGGACAAGAAGGAGCTGCTGGACCAGTACAGCGTGGACATCAACAGGGAGCGGGCCGGCTTCCTCATCAACTCCCTCGCACCACACTTGGTTACCCTCGATCGAGATGTTCTCAGCACCGGGGTCGTCTTCTATCATCTCAAGGTGAGATAGAAGTTGATTTGTCCATTTATAAACATATTCTAGTGTCTTTTTTTCTTTGTTAGGCTTCTTTGGCCATTTGTGTATGATGTGTACATGCTGGTTCAGGTATTAGAATTACAAGTTAAGGTGCTGGAGCTAATGTTAATATTAGTAGTGTTCGTGTTGCTTCAGTTTGATGCACAAACTATGTTTTTTCCTTTGCTCTACTTTTCCCAACTCTAAAGTCGCTGTGTTTGTCAGCCGTCTAGAATAAAGCCTAAAATCTCTTTTTTTTCTTGCCTGCTAGGTTCTTCCCTCTCCACTTTCTATTTCTCTCTGTTCTGCTAGAAAAACAAAAAAAACTCTTGAGAAAAGGTGTGTTTCTACTTCCTACTTTCTTTTTAACTTTTACTCTCCGACTGTCCTGTCGATCTCCCGTCTCTCTCTGTCTGTGTGAATGTCTTCTGCGATGCGTAGAGCTGGGTTGGATAAGAGGCTCTTAGTTCTGAGGCTAGGACTCGGGGGAGCTTGAGATGCCCTGATTCTGACAATGACAAGCGTACCCTTAGGCCTGACAATTACACTGTTTCCTGCATGAGGAGAGCTGAGGCCACCTGGGAGCACATGTGGTCCTGACACCGTATAAGAAAGCCTTTAATCACATTCGATAAGACTTCAAAGTAAACAAATTGTTGTTTTTTTCTGTCAGAAAAGTGGAGGATTAGAAGGGAAAGGACAATAGTTCTCTACAGACCATTGTGTCAAATGTTTGGCATTATATTTACAGCTGTTTTTGTGTTGAAGATAAAAGTGTGCATCATTTGCTTTGTTTTGATGTTTTGTGTTCATGTGGATTTTGTATTTACACCATGTTTTTTTTGTTGTTGTAGGAAGGAGTCACTCACATGGGACCTCAGAACCAGTGTGAAGAGCCACAGATAGGTATTAGTTATTACCGCTGCGTTTGTTTTTGCAGGATTTGAGTGCAATTCAAGTTCATTTCGTCTCCATGTTTCCTCATCCAGCTGCAAATATTCACTTTCAGACTGTGTAATGAGATTTTTTTTGTTGTGAACTGTTATACAGTACAAGAGGGGGAATCCTCGAAGCCTCTTACAGGCGTGTATTATCACAGAGTAAACATGCAACAAAATGTGACAGCTCTAGACAATACATGCAGCAAAAAACACACAAGATCAAATAGAAAATTCAGGCCAGTAACTTGCGGGTCACACGCAAGAAATGCAGTGCATTGTAATAGTGAAGTGAGAGTGCATAGTAAAACATAATATGTCTGAAAATGGCTTGTTAACTTTGCATTAAATGCTGCATTGAGCACTGAATATATTCAGCAGTACAGCAGCTGCCTCGGGACAGCTCTCTAAATCAGTATGTGTGATTGTGTTTCTGTTTCCCGTCTCCAGTTCTGCAGGCCAGTGCGAGCTGTGAGATTGAAAACCGTGGAGGTGTGGTAACGCTCAGACCCCTGTCAGGCTGCTGCTGCCTGCTCAACGACAGAGAGATCACCGAGCCCTGCAGACTGGCTCAAGGTCAGCTCATGTCCACTGCATGTTTATTTATTTTTTTACCCTGCACGAGACACAAATTGGATGGTTTGTAATGAAATGAACAGTAAAAAGAGCAGAGTGGGCGGGGGCATGTTTTAATATTTGATTCTAGCTTCTATTGATTTTTATGTTGCACTTATTTGACAAACAACACGTACCTTTTCTTATTTCAACATTCGGAGACTGTAATTGTTTATAGAAGTTTATCCCCGAGGCAACACTTGATAGAGTTGAAAGAGAAAGTAATAATTTGTACGATTTCAGTTCTGGTTGAATTGTTGCGTCTTTAACAATACGAGACTACAGAGTTTAAAATGACACATTTATTGATCACCTTCTCAGTAATTGTTTGGCCGTGATGAAACACTGATGTCTTCTTTGAAAATCGATGTAGCTTTACTTGTACCAACAAATATGTGTCTCTGTCTCCAGGGATGGTGATCACCTTGGGAGGAGTGCACAGGTTCCGCTTCAACCATCCGGCAGAGGCAGCCGTCCTCCGGGAACGCAGGCGGGTAGGTGCTGCTCAGCTGAAAATGAATGTCATGCTCCTGGTTAAGGTGGCAATCATTGTGATGTTAATGATGAGAAGACAATTGAAATACTACAACGTCAAGTCATGCACAAAATGTATACACACACAAGAAATGATCTGTTCTTACAATACTTACAATAGAGAGGTGATTGTTTATTTTCTGGTAAATTTAATCAGTGCATCTCTTATCTGTTGTTCTCAGGCTAGTGAAGGTGGCATGAACTGCACCTACATTGACCTCTGCCCCTTGACCCCTGACCACAGGTAAATACTGTCACCAAGAAAAAAAGTTGCACAACAATACAAGTGTTGTTTTAGGACAAAATTCATTGCTGTGTGTCTGTGTGTGTGTGTGATGTGCAGAGACCTTATTCTGCCAACTCAACGCATACATATTTGATAAGAAGTACATGTGTTGTACTATGGTACATGCTGTAGAAATAGGGCAGTGCTTCTTGCATGTTTTCCTTCAGCTGGTGCAGATGCCATGCGTTTCCATTAGCCCCCACCGTCTTGAACAATCCCAGTTAGCTGTGTACAGGACAGGCACAATAGTTGCTTGGTTACTGCTCAGATGCTGAACTGAAAACCAACAACAGAAGCTTCTTCTTTAAACCCAACACTCCATCACCAAGCTTCTATATTCTAACATCAAATGGGGCGTCACTGGGGTGAAATAATGCCTTTGCTTTTTTCTGATTCCCTTTTTTTCCTCTTATTTCATCATAGTTTCTCAGTCTGTGTTTCATCCTGTATCTTTGTGGCTGTATTATAGTGTCGAGGAAGCGAAGCTCGAAGAGCAGCTGGGTGCCTGTCTCTCCGGCAGCGAGGAGCCTACTGTGAGACAGCGTGTGGAGGAGCAGCAGCGCTACGTGGAGAGTTTACGAGAGGAGATCCAGGCAGCACAGAGACGAGCGGAGGAAGGGCTGGAGAGGGAGCAGGCTCACCTTCGACAGCAGCACGCTGAGAGTAAGTGCTACACACACACCCACACGTAGAAAGTTGTCCCGGCTGCTCATGTAGATACCAATCAAGTTTCTAAAAACTAGAAAAGAGAAAACTAATATTAAAGTGCAACAAAAACTACTTGAAATTCTGTTTATTTGATAAATACGTGTGTGTAAATGTTTCCCATCCAACATTCCTCTTCTTGTTTCTTTATCCAATAGTCCAGCAGTGGATTCTACAAGAGAAACAACGTCTGACAGCTTTCACGCAGAGAGTCACCCAAGAATCTGGAGTTCAAACAGACGTTATCCCTGAATCTCTCCTGGGGCGGCTCACAAGCCAGGCCCCCGAGGATCAGGTAGAGCCGAGAGTGAATCGTCCCTGCCAGGTGGTAAAAGCCAGGAAGAAGGCGGTGCAGGAGGAGCTAATAAAGCATCACGCCCTTTGTCGTGCCGAAAGCCGCATCCATCGGAAAAGGCTGCAGTACCAGCTGGAGAGAATTGCCCGAAAGCAGCATCTATTGGAGGCTAAGAGGGAACTGCAGCAGCTGGAAAAGGCTCTGCCTCCTGGACCGGACAGCCCAGAGTCTCTTGAGCAAGTGTCCCCCTCAAACCTCAGAGGACGACACTGTGTTTCTCGTAGACACTCACTCTCAGCAGATCTCCTGTCCCGGCTCCACCCACAACACACCCCCATCTTCAGGTGAGCACGTAGAGTAAAATGGAAAAACCTGTAGACTTAGTTGCTGCTGAACTATGAGCGGCTAATATAGAAAAGATATTCTCAGGCTCTTTTGGATGCATTTACCTTCCTATATTTAAATATTTTCCTTTTCTCTACTCAACAGACATTTCCTGAAGAGAAACCGACCCGCAGACCTGACTTCAAATACCTCTGCAACTTCGGATTCCATTGGCAGCAGGAAGTGGGCGTCAGATGAGTGTCTTCCTCGAGAAAGAACTCAAAGCTGTTCTGGAACAATCTTCTCAGGAAATAGTCCGTCCTGCCGGAGTAGGTTCACCTCCTCTGAAAACATCAGACAAACTTCCGGTGAGGAACCACAAGCTCTGCCCTGTCGGGATCGGCCTGAAAGAAAACCTCTGCTGCCAAACCGAGATCTGTCCTTTAAAAACCGATCCGATCGGAGCGCAACAGTTACCTTGAAGTCACCTCTTGGAACTGCGGGGCGAGTCAGCAAAGAAAATATACACGTGTCCACAACGGACAAACCCGGTTCTGAAACTGTCTCTTGTATGACTGGGAGAACCCCAGCCCACACACCTAACAGTGGACTAGAAACCATCAGGAAATCTTTCTCTGGTTCTGTGGGGCCCAGGTTAAAAACAGCTCTGTCCAAGGTGTTCAGAAAACCACTGGCGGGTGCGATTGGAGGACGAGGCCTCAAACCTTTGGGGAGGATAGCGAGCAAATTTCACTGGAAACAAAAAAGAGACGGGATCCTAAAAGACGGCAACATGAGCCGGGGCCAATGTGCCATCAAAGCAGCCGTCTCGTGCGAGGAGCTTGACCAGAGGAGTCGTTTTGATGGCTTCAGACAGAGGCGATGGCACAGCACTGAGGCCCTGATGAAAAAGACGTGCAGATGGGTTGAGAGGCAGGAAGAACTGATAGGATGGGATGAGGAGCAAGAAGAGAGGGATGAAGGAACGTCAGACTGCGAGAGCATTTTCTCTCTCGACTCGCTGTCCTCTGCTTATGTGACGGCTCTAGCGGAGCAGCTGAGACAAGAGGAAGCTCAGAGTGGAGCAGAAAGTGAAGACTCTCAGATGTCTGAAGACTCTTTGGCTGTGGAGCGCAGTGGGAGAAATCTTGCAATGGAGAGACTTAGCCGAACAGTGGCACCAACTTACTCTCTGGTCACAGATTCTTCTGTTTTACCGATGTGGCACAATGGTCAGAAACCCCAGGTAACCCCAGTGGAGGTTTCCCCAAAATCAAGATGTAAAGGTGAGATTGGTGCAGCAGGGAATCCTCCACCTGAAAGCCCATTAGTTGCAGATTCCAGAGGCAAAGACACTGCGCAAAAACTGACTGAAGACGCTGGTAACATGGAGACCACTTTGACCGACAGCCCGCGCTCACTGAGCAGCTACAGCGCGAGGGAGCCTGAAAACGTGCTTGTTCTCACCGACGCCTGGTCCTCCACTGACGCAGGAGACAGTCCCAGGATTCAAAAGGATTCCCTGCCTTCCCAAAGAAAAATGGTGTTCACACAAGTGGAGAGCAGCAGCACCACCAGCAGCAGCAGATCCAGTCTGACCAGTGTGAACCTGTCAGACTCTCAGAGCGGATACAGAAGCTGTAGCTCAACGTCCACCAGCGCTGATGGTGTAAATGTGACAGTGCAGAAACGCAGAACCATGGTTTCAGTGGAGTCTCAGATTCTTACAGAAGAGCAAGCAGGGCCACAGTCTGAAAATGTGGAGAAGGCTGTTATAGATACTGAAAGTCCAGCAACCTTTCCCACCTCAGATCGGACCACTTCTGTGTCCCACACTGGGATTCTTCACACTGCACAAGCATCAAACATGCATCAGGTGTTTACAGATGCACCTGCTGTGGTAGCTGGTGATGTCACTATGTCTTCTGACAGTGAAATGAGCCTCTCGTGTTGTCAATCAGAAACGAATTCCTCGACAAATCCTACCAGTCAAGGCCAAGACCTGAACAAGATGTCTGAAGCTCTGAGTTCCTTCAAACCTTCTACTGAAGTCGATTTACTATGCAGTCTGGATAGAACAGAAACGTTTAAAGATATGCAGCACTATGAGCCTGAGAATACCAAAGATTTATCACTGTCGAGGGATGAAACCAAAGGATCTGAGCAGCATGTTGCACTAAAACAGGAGCTTGTTAAACCCACTTGTAAAAATTCCAGGAAGAGAAACAAAGAGCAACAGGATGCTTTTATTGGCAGCATGAAAATTCCAAAAAGGAGCAACAGCAGCGAACTGGTAACTTTCTGCTCGACACCAGTTGGCAGCCCCGAAGATGTTTTGCTCGATGACAATAACAACGCTACTGACTCTAAAGAGGAGCAGTCTGCGGTGGAGACTGAATGTGATTCTGCTTGTGCTGAGGGAAGAGACAAAGTGGCTTCCGTGGCATCTGCAGTTTCTGTGCCCATGAACAGAAAAGTTGGACACGTCTTTGCAGACTCTAAACGTCGGCTTACAAGTGGTGAGAAAAGTACCCTGAGTGGTTTCTCGGTGGGAGACAGAAAGGTAGAAGAAAAAGGAAACGTAAGAATAGAGGAGGTAGTTGTAGAAACACGAGGGATTAACAGAAAGCATGCATTTAATGCTTCAGATGCTATTTGTAGTGCCATTGACCTGAGAATCTCAAAAATGGTAAAAGAGAGAGTGAGGTTGTCATTGATTGGTAGTGATGGTGAGAGAACGAGCAGGAGTCAACGCCTGACTGCCTTTGCGTCATGTGTAGGTAATTGTAGTGATGAACATGCATCGACGGAAAAACAGGTTAGAGATGAACAGAAGGATCAGGTGAGAGAGACAAACCTCAGTGGACGTGTATCAGTGGAAACCACACGTGACCTGGACAGAAACGAGCTCCTGGCATCAAATCTGTCAGCTGAGTTGAGAGAGAGCAGTAAGAGCTTCATTCTTAAATCCACTAAAGTGACACTAAAGATCGACCAAGCTCGTAACTTTCCTGACGGGACTTTAAATAAGCCGATAAACAAGGAGGCCTCTCCCAAATGCAGCGACATCCAATCAAATCTGACACTTACCAGCCGCGAAGAGGCTGAGCCCTCTGGAAAATACATTTCCTCAATGAATGATTCTCCTTCAGCAAGAAAACATATTGATTTTCACAGAAACACTATACAGGAAATTGCTCTATCTGAAGAAATGAATGATGTCGGTAAACAAAAAGTAACTTCCCATCATAATTCTCCCATGAGTGACGTGTGCTTGAAGAGAATGGACACACAGACTTGCTCCGATGCTCCCACTGTGGATAACCCACAACTTCAACAAATACACAATGAAACACCGTCAATAATCAGTGATGCATGTGGAGCTATCTGTGTGGAAGCTGTCAGTTTGGAAGGTGCATCTAGTGTCGAAGATAAAAATCCTTATTCATACAAACAAAGCTCACCAAAGGCAATTGACAAGCCTCACTTGGATAGTCCCGACAGATCTGGAGATGCATCATCTTCAGATGGAGGTCGTCTTCTGTTCATGCCACCCGATCCAAACAGCGACCAGAATACATCCTTTGATGAGAACGCCACGACAAAAGGGATGGCTGTTACTCCTGGCCAGGATGAAAACGTTGAAGCGGAGACCACAACAGGAGGGAAACTGTCTGTCGCAGGATCACAGGATCAGTTTAACTGTGCAGATCATTTGGCTCGGGCTTGTGAGAGCAAAAAGAATCACAACAAGAACCACGATTTATCCAATCCACAGAGCAAATGTGATAAATATACTGAAGTCGACAGTAAAGGAACCCGTGTGATGAAAAATCGGTCTGAAGCACCGGTTCCAGAGATCTCGGCTGAATTAAAACATGACAAAAGTAGTTGTGGCTCAATTCAGCCTCCGCTCAAAAGACCACAGGGAAATATTGTCAAAAATACAAATGGCTCTGGATCTCTCGTGTCCAGAGAAGGTGATGTAAACACATCCTGTGTTACCCAAGGTGACTCAGCCCTCATGTCCAAAAAGACCAAGAGGTCCCGAAGGTCTAAGATCCAGACTCATCCTACCTCTTCCTCTGAGTCCTCGCTGAAGTCGTCAGATGAGGATGAGGAGGATGATAAAACCACCAGAGCGCATCACAACCGACTCTCGTCTAAATGGGTCAAGCTTGCCACACCGAGTCATGGTAAACAAGACGTTAAACAGGCTAGAAGCAACGATCCAGATGCTTCTATGTCATTATTAGTAAGCAAAACTAAAATGAAATCTTGCTCTGCTGGAACTCCGGGTGAAAGTGAGATGAAATTGAATAGAGACTACGGCCAAAAGAGACAATCATTACTTCCAATGTCACAAAAGACAAACGCAGAAAGAATCTTTCTAAGTGCAAAGACGACACTGACGCCCCAGGACTCCCCTATGCATTTCGCCTCAAGTGACATCAACCCTTTTGTTCACCAGTGGCAAGACGACGACTCAAACCAGAACTGCTATAAGAACCCGTCATTCGGGAGCGCCGCCGACCTGTCCTGCAAATCTCCTCTTCTGAACAGTGCAGAGAAACGCATAACAAGGTGCTGCAGTGTGGACAACGGTTTGAACGGGCAGAACTCTCCTTTCAATTCACACCTCAGCACGTACGCCACCGACAAGGGGCTGTCCAGTACACTTAGCAGCATAGAAGACTATAAGGAGCATGCAAACCAAACGTCCCAGCCTGCACCCGGTCAACAGATTGATATCCACATTCATTTAGCCAGTCTGACAGTGAGCGGCAGTTCGTCAAGCAACGGTGCTCCTGGTGGTTTTGGCAACGCCTCCAGTCACGTGGACGAAATCATGTACGTTTACTCCTCTGAGCAAGAATCCCAGCTAAAGAAAACACGGGCCCAAAGGACGAGGACGAGCGAACACGGCACTCAAACAGAGCGTGGGCTTCAAACAGTGAATTTGATTAAAAGCAGTAGTGGTCCAATGAGGAAAGATCGTCACAGACGGAGCAACACCGATGAACCTGCAACACGAAAAACCAAGACGGACATTAAAGAATCTTCTACGTGGGTCAGCATGGAGAGCATGTCGGCTCACCTGTCCAAGTTGATCGACAGCACCTCAGATCTGCTGGGAGACGTCCAGGAAATGAGGACAGGTGAAGTCAGCAGGTCCACTCCGAGGAGGAGCATCAACTTGTCAAACCTCAGCAGCTTGTATGGTGAGTCTGTCGACTGCACTACGAGAGACTGCTCAACTCAAACAGCTGTAGACGTTGGGATCCAGACCGAAAAGCTTTCCACACCAGCAGAGAAGGAAGTCGCCGTCCATCAAACGCCCAGTGAAATGTCCAAACCTCATGAGATCAACGTGATAGTCAAAGTGATCGGTTCTGAGGCCGTCGGTGTGTCTCAAGACAAGGATGTGCACTGCGAGGTGAAAACAAAAGCTAACACGGACGGAAATATGCAGAGCCTGCCGGACCTGAGGTTTAACGCCTCTGCTGCCTCACAGTCCGACAGCATCGGTCCTAAAACGCCTCCTGTGAAGATTGCAGTTGAAAGACGCGTGAGATCGGCTTCTTCTCGAGTCTCAAAGCTTGAGGCTCCGTGCCATAAAAGTGTTGCAACTTCTGAAATCCCCCGAGGATCATCAAGAGACCAACAAAATCACAGTTCGTCTGTGAGAAATGATCCTTCACCGTGTTCAAAGAAACTGGCCACGTATAAAGACCGTGCATCATCTCCCATTCTGACTGTGGGAGCAAGATTACGTTTGAAGCAGAGAGGAAAACAAACAACAATGTGTCCTTCGAAACATGTGGGTGGAAAAACAAGCCACGCTTTTGAGGAAGACGGCCGAAATGTGCCTTCCAGCAAACAGTCAGCCTGCACATCTGTCTCAGACAATGTGCAAATGTCCACACCGGATTGTGATGTTTCATCGAGTCAGTCAGAGTCTGTGTGGCTTGAGAAGGGAAGTGAAATGAGCTGCTCGGCTCCTGAAGGATCAGATAACTGCTCTGCAAGCCTCAGTTCATCACTGGATAGATATGTAAAGACCTGTGAAGACAAGGATGACACACATGCCAGCTCAAAAAGGCAGATGACCTCTCCTCAACCACGGACGTCTAAAAAAGGTCAAACTGTGCATCACATCCGTCCTTTATTAACACAAACTGAGCAGAAACAGCAGGCAACAGCAAAACATGGAAAACCATCAGGCTACACAAGACCTGTCGATGACTCTGTGGATTTCTGCATCGATTCCTGCGACTTATCACCAGTCAGCGACGGGACTGTTCCACTCCAAGAGGACGACATGGTGTCACTGGCGCCCAGTGAGTGCAACACAGATGTCCTCGTGAGCATTAACCCTCTCAGCAGCGTGTCTGCACGTCAAGACCACCACATGGACCCAGAAGACCTGCCCTTGCACAACAAGTTCAACAACTGGTCGGGCATCCACCAGCAACAATCCAAACATTCTAACAAGTTGGACACATCGCTGAGCAACGACCACGACCGGAGCAGGAACCGTCCCGAATGGGGGGAGATAGAAAGTTGCGATTCAAACGTGGAGTCTGTGGAGCACGGCGACAGACGGGCAAGAGAGATAGAGAGGCTGCGACAGGAGAGAGAGCAGGTGATGGCAACGGTCAACCTGAGCATGAACTCCACACCTCTCACCGTGGAGCTGACGGAGGCCAAGCTGCATTATGGGCTGGGAGAAACCGACACGCTGCTGAAGATGCTCTCCCCGAGGTGCAGAGACGAGCTGGAACCACGGACGTCTGCTCCGAGTAAACAGCAGCTGTACGATCGGTGAGAAAACACACGATCCAATTACCATTTATTCTGATGTGATTAAAATTAGGGCTGTGGATTGTTGGAAATATTCTGATAAGGCTGCCAATATGATGCTTGAGTTTTGGGTCCATTATTAAAGCAATACATTTTATCCAATAACTTAAAAAAACATTTAAAAATAATTTATACTACAAGAAAAATGCCCTGTCTTGCAATTTTAAGATTTCTATCTCTACAATCCTTCCCTTCAGCCACCGGAGGAGTATTGAGGGTTTGAGGCAGGAGAGGGAGGAGCGGCTCCAGACTTACCGGAGAGCTCGCAGTCTGAGTCCCAGCAAACATCCTCGCTCCGCTACTCCAGAGGCCGCTTCATCCTCCAAAGTGTCTGCTGCCGTGCCCAGTCGCCGTAAAGAGCACCTGCAACAGCTCCGCCAAGAGGTGACAGACAGCACCAGGTACGACACCGGCTCTCTACCAAGAATAACAAAGCAGAATAGTCTTTTTTGAGTTTATTGTAATGTCTACTGAATTTTCTGCTGTATTCAGAACACCAAATCCTCCAAGAGGAGAGGGCCAGTGTCCGTCTGACATTGAGCAACTGTTGCGTGACTACGGCCGAGCCCGAGAAGAAGCCAGGACAGAGATTGCGAAGGCGCGAGAGCGACTGCGAGAGAGGACTGAGCAGGAGAAGAGGAGACTGCAGCAGCAGGCCTTGTCTCAGGAAGCAAAGGTCAGTTTATGGCTCATAATATATGTAATTATATTATAAGTATCACAAATACTTCGGTTCAGACCAAAGTTTTAGTTTAGACCAGTGTCAGAAAGTTTTTCTATTTGCTATTTAATTTCTAATCATATAGAAGAGAGAAAAACTGCAAATTCTCACAACTGACAAGTTTGAACCAGCAATTAAATTGATTTCTAAATAGTTATTGCTTTGGATATTTTTGATTAGTTATCACAGAATATGTTTAAAAATCATTTACCAAAAAAATAGGTTAAAATATATTAACAATTCTTGCAAACACAAATTGGCTTGTGTTTGACATTAAATAACAACGAAGAAGAATTCATATTGTGAATCAGTATTTTCAGTGTCTCTCAGTTAACTCATGACTTTGCAGTATTGCCAATAATTTCACCGGCATCTCCATCTGTGTCTCGGGCAGGATGACCTGAGGCATCGGACGAGAATCAGTAACAGCACCTTGTGCACCGGGTCGAGCCTGAGCCTTTCCTCTGGACCCACTTCAGGGTACAACAGTGGCAACACTGTTCAGCTACAGCTCAGCAACAGACCAGTTGTGACTGGACAGGTCAGTACACTGATGTGACATCAGATGTTACACATGAAATACACGAGATGTAAGAACGTACAGCTGAAAATCCAAGAATGGAAAATGATTGATCTGGATGATTTGTAAAAAATATATATTCTGTTCTTTTTAAAATGAGGAAAACAGAGGGAAACTGTAAATGTTCCTATTTCTGCTCAGATGACAGGGTTTCAGGATGAAGGGCTGAAGGTCAGGACACGTCCTCCTATATGTGTTCCCCCGAGTGTGAAGACACAGAGAGTCTGGCTGTCGGCCCAGGGTAAGAACTGAACACGGATTCACTGAAGCCAACAATACGTGAGCAGAACAAGCCTCAAAGTATCAAATACAGAGAATGAATGGAATCGTTTTAGATTTAGAAACATAGTCCAGAACTTTATATTATTCCAGATAACTTAGAAAATAGTACATTTTGCCTGTCACTGATTTAGTTTTTGCTGAACGTACTCTGCTCACATCCACGTGTCTCATTAGACGTCCGCCATGAGGCTTCTATCACCTCCTTTGATCCCCTGATGACCTCATCTCCATCACCCGCCACTGGTGCTCGTCCACGCACCGCCTCCTTCGGCTCCGCCTCTTCTATCTCCACGACCTATCAGGACATCACGTCCATTCTCCTTCGGCAAGCTCTATCAGAGGTAAAACTGCCTGGAGTTGAAAGATCCAACTCTCAGACAAGTCAATAAATATTGTTCATCATAATGACTCCAATAATCATCTCTCTCAGAAATGTTTATCTGGTTTATAATTTATGTTTTTTTTCCTCTACAGGTGCGATTAGCTTCAGCCAGAGATTTGACCAACCTGGTGATGGGCAAGGCCACAGCAGACTGGAGGTGATTCACTCATTTCATCCAAAACTTATAGTTCCTGTGGTTTGGGATTATAAATATCACAATATCACTCCAGTTTGCTCATATGTTAAATTTGTGTTTGTTCAGGTACCAAGGAGAAGAACGTGGAATCCAGGCCTACTACAAGCCCTCCTCCAGCCCGTCCGTCCATGGGTTCCTCGGGGCTGTGGAGCTGGACAGACCCGTGGACAGAGTGTGGAGCGTAATCTGCCAACTGTCCAAGAGCCACATGTACAATCAGTCAGTCCGTTCTGTCTGGACCCGACCACTAGATGACAGCACTCAGCTGGGTGAGTTAACTTCTCTGCCTACTCTGTATATCTAAGTTATCATAGTGAATACCAGTGGTATATTCTGGTACTTTTTTATTTGACTTGACTTTTTCCATTTTTAGGCATTAGACATTATTTGATTACATTTTCCCGATTAAACAGGTTTTATATTGTTTTATTTCCACTTTAACTGAAGTGAAGGTTCTGGATACTGGTCAGAAATCCCAGTTGATGGTTCAGTCAGTTGCAAGTATGCAGTAGACATTAAATTAAATCTACTCATTGGTAAAATTATTAGTTTTATGAGATGTACTGTTTTTTTGTAGAAAGGTGAGCTGCAAAAATATTTTGTTTCTGCAAGAACACGCGCACGCTGAAATATTTATATTTTTGTCTGTGCTGCAGAAGTGTTTACATTTTATGGAGCCTGCAAATGTATTCACTTCACATTATACATCCACAGCCCGTAGATATCTTCAGTACAATACAGAGACTCATTCATCACTGACAAGTATATTCTATTACCATGACTCTATATTCACACCTGCACTATGACGCATTTCATATCTTTGCTGAGACTCTTGCTCGGTCTCCACGGCGCTGCTCAAATCTTTTTAGACTTTCATCAAAGTTTGTTTTGTGTCTATTTGTTAGTTTCCATACAGATTTATAGTTTATTATAGTAGTTCATCGTATCATGTTATAAAGACATGATTTTTTTGTCTATTTTGGAGTGAGAAGGCTTTTTAATCTTATCAAGCAGTAAAGTTCTGCTCCATCACCTCAATTCCTTTGTATTTTCTTTTATTTTAATGTTTTTAATAAGCATTCTTTGACCAGTCTAGCATTTCTCTTCTCTGTCTCTGTAGTTTACATACTAACAGATCCGTCCACGTGCCACCTGAGCCAGCCGCGGGACTTCTGCTGCATCAGCACGGAGTCCAAACAGGTAAGCACAGCTGCAGAGGCGCCCAGCCGTTCCCCATGATTACTCAGAGTCGCTCTTCTGTCGGGTCCAATGAGCATTTGCACCAAAATATATTTTCTCATTTACATGCATTGAAACCAGAATCCGACGGTGCTGTCATTTGGAACCAACTAGTGCAGTGTCCGGTTGCGGGACTCAGTCCACAGAACCCTGAAGCTGCACAAAGAGCCGTTCACCTGTTTATTCAAAGTTCGGTGAAGCTCGACTCTGTAAAAACTAAAGAATCAGTATTCGTGCTGTTGTGATGAACAACATCTTCTACATTCCTGAGTCCCAGCCACTTCTGCTACAGGGCACTGGTCACCTGTTTATTCAAAGTGTATCAACAAGTGTGTCCGTATCGAACCAAATCCGACCCTAAACGATACACATGCCCAGTGTGAAATGTGAGCCACTGACAGAGATTTCTGGAATTATTAGATAGACGATTTAACAACAAACACTGTGGCTTGAAGTTTTTCATCACAAAATGTAGAACACGATATTTAGATTTAGTGCTAATACTCAGGAAAACAACACAGAGCATAAATCAGAATCAGAATCAGAAACAGAATCATAAATGACACCGACCCAGAGGCGCTGGCTGCGGAAGAAACCGTGTCAGCTGTTGCTCATCAGTTGGATGTCGGTGCACAGTTGCTTCTTGCCTGATCAAAAAGCTGAGCTGCCTGTTTTATTGATGATTTGTCTTTCCTCTCTCTCTCTCTCTCTCTCTCTTTGCCTCAGGGTGGCCTGTGTGTGCTTGCCATGCAGTCGGTGTTCGAGGAGTCTCTGCCTCGTCCCAGCGTGGATGCTGTTCGGGGGGAAATGATGCCCAGTTGCTGGGTCCTGCAGCCAATTAGACGCGGCGGAAAAGAATCCACCAGGGTCATCTACCTGCTGCAGGTGAGACGCGGCAGCTGTAAACTAATCAGCCGGCGGAAGTACATGTGTACGTGTTGTGCTTAATAAAACACCAGCGCATTTTAAGTGCCTGCAAAAGTACGAACTGTTTGATCACGGACAACAAAAGGAATCCTCTGACGGATAAAGGTGGATTGTGTGAACTGAACAAAATCAGTGGACTAAACCTCTGTCCACACGATAGATAGACATGAAAGTATTGTGAAGGATTTAAATCCAACTGTCATTACCTGGAAATCAAATTTAGAATCTGACGATAATTTCTTGCATTGTCATTAGTTCAGACATTCATTTATATTAATTGTAAAACTAGAGTGCCCAGTTTGATCAGTGCAGGCCGCCGGCCAACACCCACTCTGCTTTAACTTTACGGTTCACCGCTGGCAGGCAGCTCGATCTTAGGGGAATTGGCTGGAAGGTGATTTAATGTTGATTTTTACGTTTTCTTTTGTTTTATTCCGGAGTTGACTTTTATCGTCCCAAAGAGAAGCAACTGCGTAAAGCAGAATCTAATGGGGCTCAAATAAACAACTGTCTCTGAGAAGAATTTAGTTTGCCCCATGTCCCATCCACTAACATGGAGGAGGTGGGGTTTATGCCCCCGATCCATCCACTAGGGGGCGATCAAGACGTTTTGGTCTCATTTTTGGGCGGCTGGATGTGAATAATCTTTGTCGTATTATTTCGTTACTTACTCTTCCTCACCCCCTTCAGGTCGACCTGGGAACTCCGTCCTTCCCTCCCCGACTCTTGAACACTGTTGCCAGGCGACAGGCGGCCGTCATCGCCGATCTTGACGTGTTCCTCGCTTCGTGACTCCGGGCGGACGCATGAAGACGCACCAGCAGCGAGCACTTAGCCTGGACTCCCCCAGCACGGAGTTATTAGTCTGCGTTTGGAATTTGCACCTGAGATTTATTTACTTGACTTTTTTTCCATGAGCACTGTTTCTACGTTGATTCCCAGTTACACGAGTTGAAGCAGCTTTTTTTTTGTATGAAGTTCATTTTTTTTTACAAGATATTGAAACTGTATTTTTCTATTTGTACATGAATGCTTTTTACAAATCCTTTTATACCAAAGATTGAAGTCTTAAGGGAACGATTTGACATTGGCACGTTTAGTGTGTTGCATTTAGGTCTCGACGGATTCATCGAATCACTCATTTGATGAAATAGCTTCATAATTCTGTTATAACCAGATAAACACCAGCTATTTAGATTGTTTCAGTGTCTTTTAGCTGTAGGTGTCATTGTATTCCTACATTGAAGCGTGGAACCACAGCCAAATATGCTCAAGTCAAGGTCAAGACCACCTTAGAGTTAGTAAATGGTCAGTTGGGACGCTACGAGATATATTACAAGTGTCCGTCCATATCATTTTTATCTATCTATGATGGATAGATGCAGCCGGGTTTGCAGTTACAAGTCATTTCAGAGGGCAGCATCACTTTGTACCAGATCTGTGCTCGAGCAGTTTATGCAAATACTCTATTTTAACCTGTCGGTGTTGAGGGTAAGAGACATTTTCCAGAAGCTGAAACATCGAGGCACATTTATGAAGGAAATTATTACATTTTTAGTTTGAAATTCTCTTTTTATATGAAAAAACAACAATACCTGAATTCAACATATGAAGGAAATATTTGCAAATATTGTTCAGCCCTGTCCTTCAGATAAAATAAGGACTTTGCAAAAGATTACTGGGGAAGAAATTGGAAGATTTCATGGTTCATAAAGGTGCAGTTTTATTATCTATATGCACATTGGTGGAAGTTCCACTAAGATTTAAAGGAAGGTTTAAATTCAGGTACATGATTTGTACCAATTTTAAAGTTATTTTAATGCAAGAACGTTAAAATATAAAGTTCACAACCCCAGTAATATTTGTACATTCCCTGATCTATGTATGGGTTGAAACAGTGGTAAACTGAAGGAATACGAAGGATTATTTATTTAGTCTTAGACTGTTATTTTAAGCGTATGATTATCTGAATGAGCACTGCAACCTGTAACCACTTAGCAGCTCCTTTTCTCTGCAGAAAAATCTGATCCTAAAACAGTTCTGTAGCAAAACAGTGAGAGGACGAGTCGGGGGACATTTTGAGGATTAAACAGGTCAAAGGGGGAAATAGTCTGATCAACGTTCAACCCAGTGACACAGATTCAAGGCTCCCTGACCCCCCCGACCTCCCTGTTTCTCCTCCGTACTTTATGGTACCCCAAAATTTGCATAAGCTGAGTTTTAAGGGCTTTCGTTTTGCTCTCTCCTCTTTCAGAAGTGTGTTCTATTTATTTTCCTCGTCCTGCCCGCAGTTTGAAATACTGTTGAATGTGTTTTTCAAAGTTGTCTTCTGCGAGCAGAGCGTTTACATCTGCTTGCACAGAGCAGCTTATGCATTTATTAATGTTACGTACTTTTTTTGTTGTTGTGCGGTGTTTCAAAAAAAACTATGCAGAAGCCGATCGACAGCAGGACTGCTCCCAGTCAAAGCTGCTGGATCCAGACATGAAGCCATATTATTTACACTAGCTGAAGGTTCGCGACTGTTTCGCCTCACGTTTGAGACGACAGACGTTCCCGCGGCAACCAAAGAAAAAAACAAAAAAATACAGACGAAGCGTGAGGGAAGACGACTTTTGTCCTGATTTCTTTTGTTGGTCTTTCTATGTATTTGAAAAGTGCTCATTTGTTGTTATTTATGTTTTGACATTGTGTGTTAAATGTATATCATTATAAACACTCTGCTTGTTGTTGCTAATGAGTTGTTGTCTGCCCCGTGTGTTTTTATTTGAATGAATACAACATATTTTCAAGTGAAACTTTTTGAACTGATCTCTCGTCTGTTTATGTGAAGACGTGTTGACAGATCAGAATCAATAATGAACCTCGATCAGGGTTTTGAACCTTAGAGTCAAAATAGATCCAAAACAAACTTATGTTGAATTTTATACTTTAATTACTTTTTTTTTTTTTCTTACTTTCAAAGAACCCGTGTTTTGTGGAATAATATTTTGACATTTAGTTTCAAACTGATTCAGACTTCATATTGATTTACTAAGTGAAGTTACTTTTTACTTTTAAAGCTTTATAACTGTTTCAACTACAGTCTTTTCCCCAAAGTGAGTCAATGTAGAACTTCATATTTAAAAAACGAGAATTTTCTTTTCTTTCAAATTCTGTTTTTTAATAACAGACAATTGTAAATATTGTGTTTTACAACACCGGTTTTCAAGATTTATAAACTTTAAAAAAGTGACATTATCAACAACAATAAGTTCAAACTGATGCATCTCATCTCCAGTTTGTCTCAACCTGCAGTTGCATGCTCCCATGTTGATGCTGATGCGTGCTAAAACATGGCAAAGTGTCGAAGTTGTGTGTCACAGTTGTGTGTCTGACATCCTCTCCTCCTCCAGCCTGCGTGTAAGTGACAGGCAGCAGTGGAGGGGGGGTGACATTTCTGAAAGGCTCTGAATGGGTGGGTGGGTGTTATGTGTGCGATTAGAGGCTGGGTGGAGTGTGTGTGTGCGCGCGTGTTCCTCTGCCATTTGGAGTCACCAGCTCCGGACAGGAATGTGCGTCCCCCCCCCCGCGCGCACACATTACGCACTGGATGCACCCACGTTATTTTTAACCGCGCAGGGTGGGTCAGTCGGGAATGAGCGTGGAGCGCACGGCGGCTCCAGCCTTCCAGCCCCTCGCCCCCCGCGCTGTGGACACCTCGGCCCGCTCTCACCCGGACCCCGGTGCGATTCCCTGGGATTATAATTGGTTTGTTGGCACGGAGCAGCCGCAGCACAAACACTGCGGGAGACGGGACGACTTCCAGAAGCGAGTAAGTGCAAAGTTGAAGCAGCTAATGTGTCGTTGTGGAATGAAAGTATTGCGCGTTTGGGAAGATGCTCGAATCCCCCCCCCCCTCGGTCAGTTTGTTTGTAGTTGAGTTACAAGTTTCCCTCCCAACCACCTGTTGGAGCAGGCGGCCATGATCCTGATCCTGGCGTCGATGGAAAACACCCAGTGGATTCACTCCAGTTTGAATCTTTCTTTACAGAAGTTGGTTTTTGTTTTAGAAGAAGCGACACTTTGCTGAAGTCCCGACTTCTCACTGTTATCTGTGCGTTAGGCCGCAGTGAGGCCCGCGGCTGCAGCTGCGCACAGTGACGCCACTGCGCATTTTGGTGCGTGCCCAAAGTGCGCAAGTGGCTTCTCTGAGAAACTAACGGTGAAGAACGTTTTCAGGTTCTTTAAAGTGTTGGACTGTGACTGCTTTTAAGTGTTTAACCAAACTATTTACAATCAAAGATAAAAGTTATGGAAATCCAAAATGTCCCATGTGACAATTAGACTATTAAATATTATATTAAGCATTTGTATTATTGCTGCTACTTTATTTTCTCTTCAGGCTACTTTTTTGCAAGTTTAACATATAGAAATAACAGCTCATCATATTTTGTAATAAGAAATGTTCATCTTTAAATTTGGTAGAAAGTAAAAGTAGAGTCTTCAAAGTGGGGACAAAGTGCTTTAAGCTATAAAAAGTTAAAGTCTTTTTTTTACAAAAGTAAAAGTCCTGTTATTTCAGAAAGATGGTCCCTATTAGAGTCAAGACTATTATAAAGCTTGTTATGAAATGATTACTGATGCCTTCATGTGGCAGTTTCACCGCTGCTAGTATCTTTTTTGTTGTAGCTGGTGAAGGTGAAACTACCATTTATATACTTTTGGGAAGTTTGACAAATAAAAATAAGAGGTCATCATATTTTGTGAGTGGAGATGCTCATTTGTTAAGTTGATATAAAGTAAGTCTGTTACATACATGTTGAGTAAAAGGTAATGTAGCCTATAACTAGTATAATAAGTATTATTTATGTTATATTTCAGAAGGAAATACTTCTATTTCCCCCTGAAAGTCAGAGTAAAGTAGAGTAAAAGTAACAGAGTACAATACTTAGAGTATATGTACTTAGTTACATTCCACCACAGATATTAATCCAAAGTACTCTTCACCATTTTTGCATATTTCCTCTCTTCTTCTCTCTTAAAGCTCTTTCGTACATTTCAGTGCTTTAAAATAACTCAGAAATGAAAAGTTCCCCTCACAAAACTTGTATTCCCCTTAAAAGGACAAGTGTGAGTGTGTCTGTGTGTGTGTGTGTGTGTGTGTGTGTGTGTGTGTGTGTGTGTGTGTGTGTGTGTGTGTGTGTGTGTGTGTGTCTGTCTCTGTCTGCTCTGTCTGTGTGTGTGTGTGTGTGTGTGTGTGTGTGTGTGTGTGTGTGTGTGTGTGTGTGTGTGTGTGTGTGTGTGTGTGTGTGTGTGTGTGTGTCTGGACGAGAGCAGGCACTTTTGTGTAAACACACTCCAGGAATAGTTTACTATCAATTCTTTATAACTGCTCAGTGTTACAGTCCAAACTGTGTCGACCACAACAGAGGACGTTTTCCCACAGTGTTGATCATCATCAGTGTTTTTAAAACTAAATGAGTTCGAGTTAGTTTGGTGTTGAATCGTCCTGTTTTGAGGAGAAGCTGCAGACGTCGGTGGTCGCTCATAGTAACAGGCCTCCTCCTCCTCCTCCTCCTCCTCCTCCTCCTCCTCCTCCTCCTCCTCCTCCTCCTCTACACATTGATCTCTTGTGTTTATGTCTCAGATTTACCCTCTGCCCGACCACAGGCCTCGACTACACTCATCTCTTGTTTCATCCATCTGAGTCTGTGCTGCTCACCGTAATGTGTTCACTGTGATCCAGCTAATGTAGAAAGTGCACTTTACAGGCATCTACACACCTTCAGCTGGGAGCATGGGTTCCAGGCAGAGGAGGTTCTATGATTTGTCTAAATAAGGGGCCATGAAGGGGCCACAGTTTAAACAGAGGGGCCAACTATATGTCCAACGTCCAGGTTCAATTCCTGATTCAGTAAGATGCACATTTACGTAATTCCTTGTTTACTGTTAGTTCTGAGCTAAGCCACATATCAACTAATGAGTTTTGGAAATTGTTCCTTATTCAAACACATTGTGAACTTCAAATTCTCATGTTTATAGTTATTATCATTAGTAAGAGAGTCATTTATTATTATTATTCATCTCAGGTGTTGATTTGTTTCTTACATTTCACTTTTCTTCGTCACGTACTTTTAACAACAAAGCAACAATTTCAATCACCGTCAAAGTTCTTTTCATTCGTCATAAACAATGAATTGTGTTTTTCTGGTTTGAGAGAATTTCATCTCAGCAAACTTTAAGAGTAAAAATGTCATTAACACCTTTTAAACATTCAAAGGAAATTAATTGCGTCCAAACTAAAAAAAATCCCTCGAGGCATCGTTGTAATTTCCTGCACAAATAAACGTAATGTGGTTCATAAAGCGACGTGTGGAGAAATCCCAGAGGCCGTTTCTATCATCCGTCATTTCACTGCTTTTGAGAAATGACCCAGTGCAGCTATAAAAATATCGTTTTTACTGAACCGTGTGCTGACGACTTCAAACTGCAGCTGATGGAAAGAGATTCAAGTGGTGTCAAAGTTTATTTGTCTCATCAGTCGAGGTAATATATCTGCCTCACATCAGACATCACCATGGCAACAACAATGACTTATAATGAAAGTAGATCATTTATCATTGTTCCTATGAGACTTGTGGGTTTGGACAGAAAACGTAATATTAATAACTTTGAGTTGACATTTTTCCTTTTGTTTCCCATGTTGAATCTTTAATTGAACCTGTGAAATATCTCAACATCTACTGAATGGATAATATAAACTTTCATGATTTGACTCCTAATAGATCGTCATTGTTGATCTTTTCATCTAGCGCCACCACCAGGTCAAATGGTGGCTAATTATCAAACAGTAAGAAAATCATATACAGCCTGTGATATTAGCAAGTTTAGCAAGTTGAAAATAACCGAAACTAAATAGTGTCTGTATGAGAACAGTGTAGTTTCTGTAGACACTGGATTTCGAGGTCTGCATCTGTGAAGTGTTCACAGTAGATTGAGGATTTTGTTTCAGCTGGAACTTTATAATTTGGAAAAACCTCTCAGCTACCATACTGCATAGATACAGTTTTACACCCCCCCATCCCCTCGATCAGCTTCTTCTCTGGAGTTTTGGTGAGTTGAGTCTCGGCTGCAGCGGCGTGGAGCCGACAGGGTGACCTGCTGTGAGTGGGCAGGTATGTGAGAGTCCTGCCTCTGGTTCAAGGACACCACCAGAGGATTCCTCTCCATTGACAGACTCACAGTTGCTGTGGCGGGCAGGTCGAACCCGTGACCTCTGTGTCACAGGACCGTCTATAAGCAGGAGGCCTGTCTTTCTACACAGTAGCTTTAAATGGAGCCTTCTGCAGTATCACCGCGTAAACGTCTCGGCTCAAGCTCTTAAACTGCTGAAGTTTGTGTTTGGCAGCTAAGTCGGGCCGTCAGTCCTCGGACACGATTAGTGTCTCGCAGCCGACACTTTGTGGATACGGGCTTTGAGCGCTGTAAGAGTGTGTTGTGCTGTGGCTCTGTTGGGGGTGTGTGTGTGTGTGAGGTGATAAGGGGATCCCCGGTGGTGGGTGGAGCGTCGCTGCTCCGATAACAGACGTCTGCAAGAGGACTGATACTGCGCAGGAGGGGGAGGGACACCTGTAGGACGCCTCTCTGAATGCACCGGCACCACAGCCTCTGTGGGCATTGGGAATTTGTGTCTTTACTTCCTGAGGTTTAGAAAGTACATTTACTCAAGTACTGTATGTATTCTAGAGAGCTCAATGCACTAGAAAAGGTAAATTGTCAGCAACAATACTCAGGCTGTGGTATTCAAATCATGATTAACTGGTAATAAGGAGACCAACGTGTGGACCACCACCAGGCTGGACTGTACAAGGCCGGTTGGGTCCATGGATTCCTGCTCTTGACGCCACATTCCGACTCCACCATCTGCAGCCTGAGCAGAAATCCAGATTCCTGCGTTTTTCAGTTTTCAACTGTACATTAACGGCCTCAGATTTCTGTTGTTGGCCGACAGGAGTGAAACCCGACGTGTTTTCCTGCTGTTCTGAGCCCGGAGGAGATTTCCGCCTCATCACAGTTGTACACAGTGGTTATCTGAGTCACCAGGACCCCAACCAGTCTGGTCCTTCTCCTGTGACCCGTCTCAGAAACGAGGCGTTTCCGTCTGCACAGCAGCTGCTGCTCACTGGACGGTTTTCATGATCACAACGTTCTGAGGAATGAGCTGTTTCACAAAAACCCACAAATCACATGTTTCCCTGTTCTGCTGAAGCTCCTGACACACGATTGGCTGATTGGATAATTGCGTAAATCAGCAGCTGTACAGATGTTCCTAGTAAAGAGATATTTTAATCCTAATAACTTTATTCTAGTACAATTTTGAATACATTTTTCAAAATAAGTTATTCTGTTCTTTTAAGTATTTGTTTAGAAGAATAAATTTGCCTTACTTAAACGACTTGGGTCACGTACCTCTAAGTAACTCAGAGTTGTGTGTAGTAGATTACTTGGGAAACACACAAACACATAGTTGGAACTACGTGAGCTGCATCATTCAAACGAAGGCGCGTTCGTCATGCTGCGCGGCCCAGAGGGGGGGGGTTGCCCTCCCCTGTGTGACACGATAAGAGAGCCATGCTGCACCCAGATAGAGCTATCAGAGCGGCTACCCTTCAACCCGCCATTCCACGCAAAGAACACACAGACACACTGCAGGGGCGAAGCAAAGTGACGCACACAAAATGGAGGCCGCGAGGGGCATGGGAGCCTGTGATCGGTGAGACCTCTGTTTAAAAATATACATGAGACACAACAGAGGGTTGAGACAGATTTCATTTCTCCACTCTGGGGCTGATGGATTAAAACTTTTTATTTTAGCTCACAAATAAAACTAAACTGCAGCCGAGATGATGCTTCCTCCAATCAGCATCATGTTCCTGCTCTGGAGCTGCCAGTGTTTTCATCATTGATGAATCAGCTGATCATTTCCAACACTAATCCGTTGAGCATTATAATAAACTTGAGATAATCTTATCCAATGTTGAAAAGTCCTAAAACCCCAATTTACATAAAATTGTCATTATCTGAAGATAAGTTCAGGCTTTTTTGTTGAGTTAATCACTGAGACAATTAATTCAATATCAAAATAGTTGCAGCTTAAATTTCTTATCGACTAATTGATTCACAAATTAATCGTTGCATTCCCTCCTGACATAATCCTGAAGAAAACAGAAACAACTGTGTCCAACGATGTGTAGGACCTTAAGTTGAAAAGCTCTTGCTGTTATTTGCTTTACGGCTTAAATTATGTGGAGTTACGACAGATGTCATTATTAATTTTCTGTTTGGATGTTTTAGTTCCCACGTCGTCCGGTTCCCAAAAGTTATCTCGCTCAGATTCCTCAGTTCTCAGTGATTTGTGTGATCTTTTTTTTCTTTTAGTATTTCAGCCAACATTGATCTATTCTGTCACATGTGTACATTTATATTTTTATTCTTAAAGAGACACAATTGCTGTAAACCGTCCTTGTTTAAATTCTTAAAATTGCATATGATTCTTTTCTGTCATTCACAAATCCAGAATCGAAAAATACGCAAATATTCTCAGTGTGTGTGTGACGGAGGTTTCAAATTTCTTCTTGAACTCAGATTTAAACGATCACAGAGAAACTTTCTTCCTTCAGCAGATGAACGTGAAAATAAGTTGAGTAACATGAGAATAAACAAACCACAGTATTGAATTCAATGGGACATTAAACCTCTTTGTTTTCTACTATTTGTATTGATTTCTGATAACTTTTGTTGTTATTAAAGTTGCATCACTTTGTCTTTGTACGTGATAACTTACACCTCTGCTGTGTGTCCTCCTGTGTTTCAGACCACCTCCGGTATCCCACGTCCATCCTGACACTTCTTCCCCCCCGCTCATCTCCCTCGCCACCCAGAGCACCTGAGGACGCCGGCCGCCGACCCCCCCCCGCCTGCCCGCTCGCTCGCCACGCTGGCCACCGCCATGACTTCCACCACAGACTTTGACAACGCGGAGATCTCGCAGCAGTACAGCCACATCAACACCCGCTTTGACCTCCGTGACGAGGAACTAGACAATGACAACTGCTCGGCCCGGCTGTTCGAGCGCTCACGCATCAGGGCCCTCGCAGGTGAGTGGCTGCATAGCAAACAGGCCGGCTGCCGTCCGCTCTGCCACACGTTTCAGAGGCGCTGTCGTTTTTTAAGAGCATGGGAAGGGCAGAAATGAAAGGGTGTCTGTTCAAATTCCACAGGGTTGAACGGGCTTGGGTAAAACTCTGACCTTCACTGAAAACCAGTCAAACAAAATGACAGAATCACATCCCGAGCAATTTCCCCCTCAAGCCTCCCGGCTCGAGCTCTGCAGGTGTTGTCTTGTGTGTGTGTGTGCGTCCCTCATGTTCCTCGTGGTGTAACACATTCCCGGCAGCTGAGCCCCGACACGGCTCCACACCCTCCGCAAGTAACTGGGATCGCTTGCACATTCCCAGAGTGTTCCCAGTCTGACCGATCTGGACAGCTGCCCTGCCCGTCTGCCTCTCATAGCTCACATCTCTGGCATTTCTGCTTAAGCCGGTGGGCTGCGACCCACCTGTGGGCCGGGCCACTCGGCGTTTTAAAATAGCAGCGTTTCTGAGGCGGAAGGAGGCGTGAGAGAGAGGAAAGGGGAGTTGAGGGTCACACGATGCTCATGCCTGCGAAGCTGCAGACACAACAGAGGTCACACACAAGGTGGAAAAACACTGCTCTGCTGAAAAGACTTGGAAAACGGACAAATCGTGTCCTAAATGTTGAGGCCATTTAGTAACTTTGCCTTCGAAGTAGTTTAAATTTGACATAAATCATATTTGCATCACTCCTGCAGCAGCATCACTCACTGGTGCAGAGACTCGATAACAGAGAGAAGTTTACACTCGTCAAGTACTTTCTGTTTATTTCAAACCAAGTACTTTTACTCAAGTAGAAAAGTGAATGTGGTACTTTTACTTTTACCTCCTCCACCACTCCTGATACCTGACTGGGACCAGCAGCATCATTATTGCTCAACAGTTGTTGGCTGATCCACCTCTTGTTTGACCAGGACTCTCCAATCGTTGTCTTGCAGGTGCACATTGCGACCTTGATAACCGCCGCACCACAACTTTTCAATCCCAAACGCTGACTTTAACTTTCACCAACATTGCTAATATCTCATTGTCATGCATGCGTTTGCTCGGGGCTGAGCAGTTCTCCTCCTTCAAAGTCTTTTCCCACCAGATCCCGCTGCTCAGTCATTTGAAATCCTCGACGCGAGCGAGGAGGTGTCTGACAAGTTGAGAGACGGTGACGGAGAACGAATGTAGGTCGTGAATAGTCTTTAAAGAAAACGAAGGAAACAATGAGTCACAATCAAGAGGCGTCTGCTCTGATGTGTCCCTCGGTGCCAGCTTCCTGCACCCGGAGCCACCGAGGGTTTAAAAAGCAGAAGAACAGTTTCACACGTGGGCGGCCGAACGGTCTAAATCATGTTCCGACCCCTTGTTGGGTCGAGCTCGCACCACTTTTCCTGCTGTGTCTCTTTAAGTGATGAAGACTTGTGTGTGTGGGTGTGTGGGTGTGTTTGATATTGTGTTAGAGTGCTGCTGCTTCTTCACTGATGTTTCTGTAATGCAATCAGTGTTTCCTGTTAGTGGGAGAGAGAGAGAGAGAGAGAGAGAGAGAGAGAGAGAGAGAGAGAGAGAGAGAGAGAGAGAGAGAGAGAGAGAGAGAGAGAGAGGCAGGAGATGAGAGGAGCTCTGAATGACACCCGCTGCTTATTTACAGCTTGTGAACTCAGGAACACGAATCCAGCCTTCAAAGCACACACACACACACACACACACACACACACACACACACACACACACAACACACACACACACACACACACACACACACACACACACACCTAACGAATATCCAGTCATTTACACTGCTCCTTATATAAGACTTTTTAAAAGCCACTCTCCCTGGACAGTTTCATGTTGGCACAGGAAATCACAACTGTGCCCGCCGTGTGCCTCAAATCCTCTGATGTCATGACTGTGTGGGCGCGCCGGGTAACGTGAGGGGGCGGGTCGTGTGAGCAGGTGGACGTATTGAAACATACTGTATGCATGGCTGGAGCCGGAGAAACCACTCTGAACTGAACCGAAGGCTGCCAGAGCCCCTCGTGCCGCCCGAGAGCGGAGGCACAGCATCGTCACGGCAGCAGTGAGGAGAGAGTGAGAAAGAAAGAAGACTAAGAGGGAGGGAGGGAGGAGGAGTGAGCACGAGAGAGATCTGGAAAGGAGGACAGAGAGCCAAAGAGACGGAGAAGAGGAGAGACGTGGAGAGCCGAGGTCCTCTGCCGGCTCCAGGCTGCGTGTTGTTGTTGTTGTTGTTGTTGTTGATCAGGGGTCAGGATGAGCAGCCCGTGCCTGCTTAGCGCCGCCCCTGTGAGCCAACCCCGGCTCCGAGAGGTCAAGATCAGCCTGAAGGCCGGCAGCAGGGAGACCACAACCTCCCGCAGCAGCAGCAGCGGAGGGACCAGGGAGGCTTCCAGCCGGACCTATGCCCCGGCAGAGAGGGAGGCCCCTGTGCGGGTGGGCGTGAGCAGCAGCCGGAGCAGGAGCACCCCGCCGGTCCACCGGGCCCAGAGCAAGAAGACGAGGGGAGGCAGCAGCAGGCAGCAGGAGCGGGAGCACCACCCGGAGAGGAACGGCACCCTGCTGCATGTCCCGCTCGCCGTGGCGCCCGCGGGACTCTCCCCCTTCTCCTCATCCTCCTCTTCTTCCTCCTCCTGCACCCCGAGACGTCAGCGGGCCTCTCGCTCTCACCCTCACCCTCACCCTCCCCCCGCCCCCGCCCCCGTCCTCTCCTCCTCCTCCTCATCCTCCTCGGCCAAGAGTATGAAGAAGGCGCGCTGGCTGAGTTTCAGCACCTCCAACATCTGTTTCAACTCCCTCCTGGAAGGACGCTTCAGGCAGTTGCAAGGTACAGGGTCCTGGTGGCAGAACTCTGTGTGTGTGTGTCTGTGTGTGTGTGTGTGTTCACAGATGAGAAAGACAACACTTTTCCAATCACGCTCCTGTCTTCCCCAACTTGTTCTTTGTGTTGAGGCCCGGACGGGACAGCAGGGAGGTTGGGCTGTGATGTGTGAGGTTACTCGTCCCTGTTGTGAGAGCTGGACAAAGGCAGCAGCAGTAAATACGTCCCGTCCTCCATAGCTGTGGCCCTCTCTATTAAACATATCGAGCACATTCAGCGAGTGTGGCACTGCCCCAATTGTTCACTGACTTGACCTTGAATAATTCATGGGAGAACTCCTAAAAAGGTTGTGATGTTTTCCCCTCCACAGCCGTTCATCCCCACCTTGTGCTGCGAGCTAATTCTCTAAAACAGAAAGACATATCCGTCACTGAACTCATCACCTTTTCTCCATGTGGCCCTCGCTCTTTCCCAAACTGCTCTGCAGGAGAAAGAAAGTGCGTTTTCTCATCCGTTTGTCTCCCTGAATGAATTCCTCCGACGCCTAAACACCCCCCCGCCTGCGTTGTTAGCGTTATAAAAGAGAGGTTCGCCGTCACAGTGGATTTTTGTTAGCTTGCACTATGCTTTCCAACTCCCTGATGACAGGAGTGCATTAGCGAGAGGAGGAAAATGGAGGAGACGAAGCAGGAGAGAGAGAGAGAGAGAGAGAGAGAGAGAGAGAGAGAGAGAGAGGGAAGCATGCTTCTTTTCTCTCCCCTGCCCTTGCTGGATTTCAAGTATCGACTGATTCTGAAGACTGCAGACACAACTGATACGTGCAGCGGCAAACTTTTGTAGCTCTCCCAAATTGCAGCGGCGTTCGGAGCCAAGCGTATCGATCCACCAATTGCATATCCTGAAATTTTATTTCGCTTTTTATTCACCCCCAATCAGGGAGATTTAGGAATGAAGTCAGGCAGAGCAACAATAACAGAGTAACACAAGTGAGGGATGGAGAGCGAGAGGGGAAACTATCAGGGATTTTGCAATTATTGATTTCGAGTATCCGTTAATGTCTTTCTTGGAAGTTAACATGCTCATTGGTGTTGTTGTTGTGACACAACCGACCTTTGACCTTTTAGCAACCTCCTGTCGTATCTTCCACTTCAAGTTTTTCTTCCTCAAACTATTGTGAGGATGCAAACAAGCATATACATCTCTAGTCTCATCTGTTTTGCTCTCTACTTCGTCCATAAACGTTGAAAACTCACATGTGCACGGGTGTAACGTTCAGCCGCTGCAGAAAGTGTCGATCAATGCAGAACAAAGCAGAACAGAGGAGGTGTTTCACGCACTTGCACACAAACCTGTAAATATGGTCTCATGGCTGCAGGACAGGTAGCCCCGGCACTGCCATGACTCAGGCATGTAGCCGGGCTCCTAGGGACCACCGGGGGCCACATCCAGTAAGAGCTGACTGTGGGAAAAGACAGATCAGGCCGTGTACAGGGAAAATCCATCAGCATGAATAAGTCATGGGGGCTTTCACTGGAGTCAAGGAGTGGATAAGAGATTTACTCAGTGGAAGCATGTGAAACAGAGGAATGTTTAGTAATGCTTGTACTGATACGCGGGGAGAAGGAGCTGCGGAGGTGGAAAAGGGAAGTGGCACAGGAAAGTGACAGGAAGCTGCTGTCGTCCCGGCAGAGTTTGACTCGGTGACTGATGGATGATTTTTAATTCATGTAAAACTGCGGCACAAGCAAACATTTAACCAGCGCCGAAGCTGTGGTCTGTCCGTATAGACTCTGAGCGAGCCACTGCAGACACGTCCCTGTTCATGAACTGTAACTAAATATGAAAATCTCATTTGTCTTTAAAAGAGGACGAGCCACGCGTCCCGCTCTGCAGCTCTCACACGATAGTAGTGAAACTCCTTCAGCGAGCCAGTAACAAAGGTATCTTTCATACACATACGTGAGGCTGGTGGTGCAGTGATTAGAGTTTATGTCTGTGTGGGATTTCTCCAACTTCCTCCCACAGTCCAAACAGAGTGCAGCTTAGGTTTACTGGAGACTAAGTCGAGTTAAGTATAAAGTTTAAAGTACACGTCTGAAATGTGATTCCTCTCAGGCCAGAGGGCTTTACAAAACAAAATACTTGATAAATACAATTCAGAGGCCGCATCCTTGAGACTTTCTGATCTTCTCATTGCATCACCAGCTTGTCCCGCCCCCTTACAGCCGTCGCCTAGCAACAGAGCTACGGACAAAAAGTTCTTCGCCTGATTAAAAAAAGTCAAAAAGATGTTTTTACACATGTGCACCTGTTTGGTTGAGTAGTGGAGCTATAAGATGGGTGGGTGGAGTCATAATCAACATAATACATATTTTATACTAGACAGATTAAAGATGGTACATATATACATAAACAAGAATTTAAAAGTAAATGGTCGTTTGTCCTTCCACCTGGTTTGGTGGTAATTCTGTCTTGTAGTTTTTGCGTAATCCTGCTAAAATAACAAACTCTGACAAAAACATAACCTTCCCACTGGAGGTAATAATGTGGCAGCAGCTACACACTCCTCAGATGCTTTTTGTCGACCGACAAACACTCAAACATTATCACTGCACCTAAAGAAAATTCAACCTCGTATCAACGTTGTATTGACGTAAAACCCTCCTGTGGAGCTCTGTGGTTAAACAGAGCTGAGTTTCCAGACGGATGCTGAAAGCCTCGTAGAGGAGCGAGCGCTCAGAGGCTCGTCGTCATAATGAGCTTGTTGAACGACTCTTCAGGAGACGACTCAGTCAACAGCGTCCCTTCCTCTCGTCCTGAAAGGCCAGAAGCGTCCGCGAGCAGCGTCTCCTCTCCAGGTCTCGTGATGTGAGATGATACCAGGGATGTGCATGTTTTCGTTTCCTCTCTCCTCGCTGTGAAACCCTCGGAGAGCTGCACCCATTTAGTTCAGGGAGGATTTTGTTCTCGTCTGGTTTTCGGTTTGCTGCCCCCGCCGACAGATTAGGACGCGATGCTCTACGCTAAATCAACTCCGATGCTCCTAATGGCTTAATTGCCATTACTTTTTCATGCCGTGGGTTATCCATGTGGATGTAGCATGATTTATTTACTGTGCACGTCTGCACCATGTGTTTTACATACAATAAACCACAGTCTGTTCTCTGAGACGTGCTGAGAACGGAGCTGCTGTTTACTGGGTCATTTGGAGCAGTGGGGGGGGGATGCTGTAGGTAATCTGTCCTGCTCTATTTTCCCGTTTGAGTCTCTGAAGGCTGAACCTGAAAACCTGCATCTCACTCCCTCCATCCCTCCGTCTGATCCGTCTTTCCCTCCGTCCCCTGCCCTCTTTTCCTCTCCGTCCTCCTCCCTGGTTTACCTTTGCTCCAGTTTCCCCCGACGCCTCCTCGTCTCTCCCTCTGTTTCACTGTCTCCTTCTTAACCGTCAATCCAATACCTTTAACTTTGTCTCCTCTTATACCACCTTCTCTTCCGCCTCCTCCTCCTCCTCCTGCTCAGCTGTTCTCTCCTTGTTCTCCGCAGCCTCAGGGTCTGAATCATTTATCACACGAGTCGTTAAGGATGCAGTCCTTTGCACTCTGTAGTTTTCAGTCGTATTTGGGTGCAGGGATAAACAGCACTTGGCGGTAGAAGGAACTAGAGGAAGTCACGTGGTGCGAGATGAGACGTCTCATCACCAGTAGTTGACCTGATACACTAAAGAGGCTGTGTGTGTGTGTGTGTGTGTGTGTGTGTGTGTGTGTGTGTGTGTGTGTGTATCATGTATCTGTACTTTAAACCTTTACTACACTACATACATACAATATCTGTACTTTTTCCTCTCTACATTTTTACAAAACCTTGCATTACATGTGCACATTGTTTGGGAGTTGGTCCACTGATCCAATCAGAGCGGGCAGGTAACATTAGACCCCGCCTCCTGCAGCAGCAGCATCACAAACAGCTGGAATGGATTCAGAGACTCAGTCGGTGTTGATGTAGTAAACTATACACTGGGCAGGTACTTTTACTTTTAGTACTTCAAGTTCATTTAAAAGCAAGTTCTGAATTACTTTTACAAAAGTAAATGTGGTACTTCATTTATACTTTTACTTAAGTGTTTAAGTACTTCATCCACCACTGGTGTAAATGGTATATGTGTGTGTGTGCGCGCGCGCGTGCGTGCGTGCGCGGTGCGTGCGTGCGTGCGTGCGTGGAGGGTCTTTCCACAGACAAACCAGGATTGAAATCAGGAACCTTCTCGTAATGAGGCGACACAGCGTTCACCCTAGAGACAGTTTTGTGATATAATATTAATTTTTATATTGCAAGTTTAATTACGATCATTTATTTTTCATGTAAGCTCCATAAGAACAACATCTATGGTTCTCGTCAGTTCTTGTCTGGGGGGTCTTGTGTCGTATGTCATTCCCCCCCCTCTCTGTGCCCTGCAGCTTCCTGTCCTCTTAAAATAAAAGCTAGATGACAAGATAAAACATAAAGAAATATGGCAAAGGTCAAGTTCTATTTATTTCTTTATAATAATAAACTTCATTTCTCCAGTGCCTCTCAAACCAGAGTCCACAGATCACAGAAAAGCCAGACCACAGCCAAGCAATGAAACAAAGCAGATAAAACATTAAAACAATAAAAGATGTCTGTGTGTTATAGACAATAGAATTTGCTCTGTAATCTGTGCTTCAGTGGACTTGTAAAAAATCATGCAGGTACTTTTCACGTGCTTGGAAAACACAGCTCAAATCCCCCACATCTCCATTCACAGAAAGATCTAAACTGGTTTTATATCTGCTGCTGAGTGGGAGGCTCGTGTGCCGCTCAGTGAGGATGAGTGATTTAACGTGTGTCACCATGTGCTCGTCCTCCCATGAGCCTTTGCAGGTCTGATGCTCACACACAAGGGGAAAATTGCAGTTGAGGGATTTTGTGGCGTTTCACCTACGCAAAGAAGCCAATCACATCCAATCCAGGGTTGTGCTTGTGTTTATTTTTTCCCAGTTTACTAAAGCTACAGTAAGATTTCATTCAAATCCAGTAGATACATCAGAGCAGCTGCTTTAAGAAGAGAAGCTGCATCTCATATTTCTTTCATCACTGTGTTGTAATATTTGCTGTTGCCTGCTGCATAATTCAGTCTAATATCTGCACGGAGGAGTGTGGGTCTGTTGTGTCAGGAGGCTTCACACAGGAGGCAGAGTCTTATTGTTGAAGAATCCTGAAGTTCAGGTGCAGATCCTCCATCTCTGATTTCCACAGACAAATGCTGAAGTGCCGTATCGCAGATATTCCACCTTCCTTCACTCTCCCAGACATCCCCCCCGTCTGCAGCGGCTCTGCAGCTCGACAGTAAATCCCTACCAGCTCCAGCGCTGCTGCTCTGGAGCTGAGAAGACCTTTCATTATTCATGGAGCTCATGTTCTTTCTTAACTTTGTGCTCCCGTCAGATGAGCGCGAGGCGGTGCAGAAGAAGACCTTCACTAAATGGGTCAATTCCATCCTGTCCCGGGTCGGCTGTCGCATCTCCGACCTCTACCTGGACCTGCGGGACGGACGCATGCTCATCAAACTGCTGGAGGTGCTGTCCGGTGAACGACTGGTAAAGACGTTTCTATTGAACCTCACACTTTGTAGACTTTCTTTTTTATTGTCCTTCCATTATCGTGTTCACTCTTCTATTCATAATCTCTCCCTCTCTCTCTCTTTCCTCCCTGTCTGCAGCCGAAACCCACTAAAGGCCGGATGCGTATCCACTGTTTGGAGAACGTGGACAAGGCGCTGCAGTTCCTCAAAGAGCAGAGGGTCCACCTGGAGAACATGGGTTCCCACGACATCGTCGACGGCAACCACCGGCTCATCCTCGGCCTCATCTGGACCATCATCCTGCGCTTCCAGGTAAACGTCACTGAGAGGCCACATTTATCTTTCTTATACTTATTCGCATTGATTTGGCTTCTTTTCCCTTTCATTAGTTAAACAACTTAGTAAAACACACTGGTTTCATTCTTTAAACTATGTCCTTTATCACAGTTATATGAAATAAGATAGATATTGATCCCTTGGGGGGGGATTCCCACGTTACAGCAGCAAGTAACAAACAGCTTAAAGATGCAGGAAGCACATTAAGAAATATTTTAACTAATAAGTAAAATACAAAATAAGAACTATTTGCAAATTACAAACTAAAGTTATATAATTTGGACATAGAAAGTTTTAGTAGTTTTTTTTGTTGAAACTGTTTTAGAGACGTGTAGATTAAAGGTTATGATGGGGGTGTGTTTACAGATGTTAGGTGTTAAACTGGTGATTTAGTGTTCATGTGAAGAAGTAAAAAGTCACGTGGTACAATCTACAGGTCAAATTGTAGTTTGTTAGGCAACTTACTGAAATACTATATATTAGTAATTTGCCAAACCCATGAAATGCAGCATGTACAACATAGTAATGTAAAAGTTTAAATGCAGAATATATGGCACCAGACCAGAAAATGAAATATATGATATAAGACATTGCTACTTCAGTATAAGGTACGTTGATGTAAAACAAGGCAAACACTGGCTATTCTGAAAGTTTTGTTGTCATTAAAGGATCAATAATTGTCAACGGATCAATAACCAATAATAGTCAGTAAAGGGAGACAAACAAAAACATCTCCACTGCAGTTCTGGGCTGAAAGACTCGTGATTTCAAACATGCAAATCAAAATCCGTCCTCTAACGTCATCTGGTCAGATGCTAAATGTGATCGTAGGAACAACCTGCTGTGTTTAATAGACAAGTGTGTGGCTGTTAATGGTTCAGTCTCTCAGGTCTGTTTCCAAGCAGCACAGACACAGTTTAAAACCAGCAGCCTCAGGATGTTTTTCGTCTTTTTCCTCGAATGAGACGCCTTCAGGTTCCCGTCGTTATGATCCACTGATACCAGCACACTCACAACATCAGAACATGTCCGTTTGACTCTTTCATCTCCTCGGAGGGGACTGATATTTATTTTTAATTTGACAGCAGCACTGTTATTTTTAGGCACAGTAGTTCAAACAATATGGCCTCCTGCATTATTCACCCTTCACAAAAAAAACAAAAACCCCTGAAACAGGAAAGAATTCACTTAGTCCTGTCTGCGTCTTTCCAGTCTGCATGAAACAAGGAGAACCAAAGCCGGCTAAATTTAGACGTCTCTCAGGAGCCGTCTCTCTGATCACATCGCTGCTCTAATTACTGGAAAATAAGAACCTCCAATTATTACCAGACCCCCGTTTCAGTCGGACTCTGGGTTTAGATTCACGAGATTCCAGCCGTCGAACAACATTGATGATTTATCACTGGAGATGAGTTGTGTTGTAACGCAGATAAAAAACCCTCCTCAGTTTCAGCCCCGTGCAGATAAATGATGTATATCAGAGGGAGATTTGTGCCACTTTAGCAGCATGTTCCCTCCTGGTGCATCCGATTAGCGGCGTGTTGGTATCAGTCGGGTTTCTGTTCTCGGGTGTGAATTGTTCCTGTTTGATCACAAACATCACGTTCATTAGTCGACCTCCATTATTAACCACCCAGCTGTACTGCGTGTTCCCCATCAGATCCAGGACATCGTCGTGGAAACGGGCCAGGCGGACCAGAAGGAGACGCGCTCGGCCAAGGACGCTCTTCTTCTGTGGTGTCAGATGAAAACTGCAGGGTAAGTGGTCCCGTGACCTTTGGCTTAACCCGGCTGTTGGAAATATCCTCTGGGAAACAGAGTGTGAACGTGAATCCAGTTCTGTGCACAGCTGTAAATCTGTAAATAGAAAGAAATGTTTGTGGTGCGAGTCTTCAGGGCGCTGCAATGCAAAACCCTTTTTATTTGTCATTAGAACATAAATGTATTATTATATTGTCAGTATCATATTGATATTCTTTTTCAAGTTTTGCCAAAATATAACAATTTAATTTAATTTCTGAAATTATATATTAAATAACAAATTACTAAATAATACAAAACAAATAATCACATAAAATTAAAAAAAAATTCAAATTAATTAATTAATGAATTAAACATTTATTTAAAAAACTTTGACAACTAATTAAATATTATTATTATTATGCAAATTGCAACATAGTGAAGTTGCAATTCAAGTTTTTATGATGTAAAAATACCTCAGTGCAGAATCACTTGTTATTTTCAAGTATTATTCAAGTGTTGGCATCAAATTATACATAAAGTACCAAAGATACAAGTACACAGTAGGCAGACTCCACTTCTAATGGACATCATAGTTTATTTCTATATTAATATAATGTGTTATTAACCTGAATCAGCAGAGTGATTAGTAACTGAAGTATAAAATATATGTAGTGGAGTAAAAGTACATTTGTCCCTGAATTGTACTGAATATGAAGTTTATCTGCTCTCCAGCCTCAGAAATAACTGGTGAGTAATCAGACGCTGAGATGCAGAACAAGCCTCAGACATTGATTTAAAACAGGAGCTCCTGGGTAACGTCCCGTCACTGACGTCGCTTGGCTGTCCTTGTTTTTGCAGATATCCCAACGTCAACATCACAAACTTCACCACCAGCTGGAAAGACGGCATGGCCTTCAACGCTCTCATACACAAACACCGGTAAGGAGAGATGAATGACCAAGTCCACTCTCACCAGCCCTGAAATGTAAACACCCACAAAACCCGTCTGCTCAGTGTCTCTCCTCCTCCTCATTCTTCTCCATCTCTTTCTCTGCCTCATCGTCTTTTTCCACGTTTGTTCTCCCTCCATATTTCTCCTTCAGGCCCGATCTGGTGGAGTATAACAGTCTGAAGAAGTCCAACCCGACCCACAACCTCCACAGCGCCTTCAACGTGGCAGAGCAGAAGCTCGGCGTCCACAAACTGTTAGACCCTGAAGGCGAGTGACTGGCGGAGGCCGGGCCTTCACCTCGAAATAAATGTTTATGAGCTTTAAGCCCGGTGGAAAAATAGAGATGTCTCTGGCTCGGCTGTGTCTGACTGTGTCTTCCATTGCTCTGTGTAGATGTGTTCACAGAGAACCCAGACGAGAAGTCCATCATCACGTACGTCGTGGCATTCTACCACTACTTCTCCAAGATGAAGCAGCTCGCCGTCGAGGGCAAGAGAGTTGGAAAGGTGAGATGGAAACATGACGCACACTCCTTCACCCGGCCTGAGTTCTGTTGGGCCCGTGTGAGCCCTGACTGTCCTCTGACCTCAGGTTCTGGATCACGCCATCGAGACAGAGAGGACGATTGACAAGTACGAGACGCTGGCGTCGGACCTGCTGACGTGGATCGAGCAGACCATCATCGTTCTGAACAACAGGAAACTCGCCAACTCTCTGACGGGAGTGCAGCAGCAGCTTCAGGCCTTCAACACGTACCGCACCGTCGAGAAGCCGCCCAAGTGAGTCAAGACAGGACGCCTCTACACTGCATTTATAATATTATATTCCATTCTATTCTATTCTTTTCTTTTCTATTCTATTAATCCTGTATTTTCATAAAGAGAAAACTCAAATGCGTATATCTGAGTGCCCTTCTAGTTCATATTTAGCTAAATCTAGAATATGAAACAAAGGATGAAAAGAATACATAATTGTATTGTTGTTCTTATGTTGTTTGTATTTACATAAAGTACATATAGTACTTTATAGTATTGAATTAAATATAAAGTGTTCAATAATTTACTGATAATCAAAACAGATCGGTTTGAGGTAAAGTATTTTTGTTATCATCTTGACCCACACTTGTTATTACTTTATTTTGTGACCAGTCCCTTGTGGCTAACGCTAGCGGCTAACCCGTCCGTGTGACTCCTCAGGTTCCAGGAGAAGGGAAACCTGGAGGTGCTGCTCTTCACCATCCAGAGTCGAATGAGGGCCAACAACCAGAGGGTGTACACGCCCAAAGAGGGAGCCCTGGTGGCGGACATCAACAGAGTGAGACGCCGCGGCATGGAAACCAAACAGAATCAGTGCACAACAACTCTGGGTTTTTTATTTATTCAAACATGTCTCTCGCCCCTCACGCCACTACAGGAGAGAGAGAGAGTCTCTGCAAAAGTCTGTGGTTCGAAGCTCAAAGCACAAAAATCAATTCATTCGGCTGCGTACGATTCCGAGGCCACAATTTGACCACAAAGAAATTGAATTATACAGGTAGTATTATAGACATATTTACTGCTACTTACAAAATAAAAGGCCTGACAGAACTGCAGGCACAAGAAAATAAAAGCGTCGATGGGGTTTCAAACTGAGACGACTCAAAACAAGGAATAAGTTCACAGTTATAGTAAAACCATCAATCCATCCTCTATACTGCTGGTTATTGTAAATACAGCTGAAACAATTAGTTAATTAATAGATTAGTAGATTAAAAGACAATTAATATGCCATAATTTTTATAATCGTGTATCTTGGTTATCGTTATTAAGCAAAAACATCCAACATGTTCTGGTTCCAGTTTTTCAATTTGCTGTTTTTTTGTGTGTTTAAAAATATATTATTAGTTGAATATCTGTAAGTTTTCAATACTTAATTCAACAAAATAAGACATTTAAAGAAGCAGCTTATGATTTCTTTCGTTATCCTACAATTTGAAATTTCATAGACTAGATAGAAGAACAATCCGCTGATAAATCTGAAATCTGAAATCTGATGATTTGAAAGTAAGTAAGTTCCAGTTAGGATCACGGTTTTGATGTTGACATGACGACAGCTAACTTGCCAAAGCTGCGAATCCTAACGAGGCGTCTCGTCGTCTGCGTGCAGGCGTGGGAGCGTCTGGAGAAGGCGGAGCACGTTCGGGAGCGCGTCCTCAGAGACGAGCTGATCAGACAGGAGAAGCTGGAGCAGATGGCGAGAAGGTTCGACAGGAAGGCGGCCATGAGGGAGACGTGGCTCCTGGAGAACCAGAGACTCGTGGCTCAGGTAAAACAAACAACAAACATAAAGTCATGAATATTGCACAATGTAATTATCTGATATTTATTCAGTGGTGTTGATCTCAGTCGGGTTATTAACATGTTTACGAATATGAATAACTAGATTTTTTACAGTATTTGTATTAATGAGTAAAAACAGCAGTTTGTTTGTGCACCTGATTGTTGACGATGGAGGTAAACACCAGACACAGATCGGCTTGATGACACCAGAGTGGAAATAAAACTTTCAGAGCACATGAAAGTTTGTTAGTTAGAGGAAGGGAGGAGAAGCAGAAACTTTCTTAAAGTATTAAAATAAGTATTTCAAAGTTGTACTTAAACTTCCCCCTGCTCTCTCCTCCTCAGGATAACTTTGGTTACGATCTGCCGGCCGTGGAAGCAGCCAAGAAGAAGCACGACGCCATCGAGACGGACATTGCGGCGTACGAGGAGCGCGTCCAGGCCCTCATGGTCATCTCGAAGGAGCTGGAGTCGGAGCGCTACCACGACGCCAAGCGGATCGACGCGTGGAAAGACAACATCCTGCGTCTGTGGGACTACCTGCAGGAGCTGCTGAGGGCTCGTGGCGGGCGGCTGGATAAGAACCTGACCCTGCAGAGGATCTTCCAGGAGATGCTGCACATCATCAGCTGGATGGACGACATGAAGGTGCAGAGCAGGAAGATTCATAAACTGACACCACACATTGTTCACAGACCGAAGTGATCACATGGTCTGATTCTGTCCTCAGGCTCGGCTGCTGTCTCCAGACTTCGGGAAACACTTGCTGGAGGTTGAAGACCTGTTACAGAAACATGCCTTGGTAGAGAATGACATCGCCCTGCAGGCAGAGCGGGTGCACAACGCCAGTGCTGCCGCTCTCAAGTTTGCAAATGGAGAAAGTAAGTGCTGTGGCTCATCTTTCCCCTTCGGCAAAACTATTTATTATGTGGTTTTATCAGGGATGACGACACTGAATGAAGTGCAGGCCGTGGACCTTAACTGGAGCTCAGACCTCAAGACTTTTTGAGTTCTGGCTGAAACTAGGATCGAGTTTGGCAAAATGTTTAGAACCAAAGTCCACATCAGATGCTCTGTTCAGTCTTCTTTACATATTTTTTGATCATTTGTCTCTTGATAAAGGCAATAACTTCTTATTTTATCTTACAACTAACTTATTTTATTTTGTACCCTGTGTTTGTGCGGCTGCATGTGTCAGGAAAGTGATTTTTTCTGTTATCACAACAACTATTGCAGTCCAGAATTTGAAAAGAAATAAGCAAATAGAGGAAACTAGATGAATACATAAACAGAATGTAACAGTGATGCTGTCCTTCATTTTTCGCCCAGGCTACAAGCCATGTGATCCCCAGGTGATCCGGGACAGGGTGCAGCACCTGGACCTGTGCTACCAGGAGCTTTGCGCCCTGGCGGCCCAGCGAAGGGCTCGCCTGGAGCAGTCCCGCCGCTTCTGGTACTTCCTGTGGGAGGTGACGGAGCTGGAGAGCTGGATCAGGGAGAAGGAGCAATTATTCTCATCCCTGGATTACGGCAAGGACCTGACGAGCGTGCTGGTGCTGCAGAGCAAACACAACGCCTTCGAGGACGAGCTCGGCGCCCGGCGCGGCAACCTCGAACAGATCCTCGCCGAGGGAGAGAATATGATCCAGGCCAAGCACTTTGGTTCCCCCAAGGTTCAGGAATGCATGGACGACATCGGGAGGCAGTGGCAGCAGCTGGAGGAGCTGGCGGCGTTCCGGAAGCAGAACCTGCAGGACACTCAGAGGTTCTTCCAGTTTCAAGGAGACGCTGATGAGCTCAAGGCCTGGCTGCTGGACGCCAAGAGGCAGATGAGCATCGACGACGTGGGACACGACGAGTACACCACGCAGCGGCAGCTCAAGAGGCACAAGGACCTGAGGAACGAAGTGATCAAGAGCGGAGCCACCATCGACGCTCTATCAAAACAGGCCAATGCCCTGCCAGAGGAGCTACTGAACACCCCTGACATCCAGAGACGTCTCAAAGACATCAAGGACCTGTTCATGGAACTCATGTCTCTGGCTGACCTGAGGCAGAAGAAGCTCGATGACACCATGGCCCTGTACACCATCTTCAGCGAGACGGACGCCTGCGAGATCTGGATGGGCCAGAAGGAGACGTGGTTGGTGGGATTGGAGGTGCCGGAGAAGTTGGAGGATCTGGAGGTCGTACAGAACAGGTACAAAAAAACTAATTATTTTATTACTCACTCTGAATCATCTCTTTATACATGTTTGAATTTAATATCGTAATTCGCAAAAATGTGGGAAAGTGTTTTTGTATTTTAAGTGATATTTTTTCTTTATTACAGGTTGAGCATTCTAGCTCAAGATATGGCAAACGTTCAGTCGAGAGTCGATGACGTCAACAAAGCTGTGAAGCAGCTGGAGGACAGCAGACACCCTCGCACCAAGGAGGTTAAAGAATGTCAGACACGACTGAATACGAGGTGATTCAAGTCTCCAGATAACATGTCTTCCATTCTTACTGCTCATCTGTGTGTCAACATGTCTGATAAATCATTATGTGCTTTATCCAAGAAAAACTAAGTATTCTAATGTTTAATCTTCTTACTGAGGGATTTAATCATTTTATTTTACAGGTCTGTAGCTTCTGTTGCTCAAAAACAACAAGCAGTTTAACATTGATCAAGTAGAATCAAGTTTCCAATAATAATTGAGTCAGAGATGATTGTTGTCCTGTAATCAAGTTTGTAACAAGAGATTAAATAAACGCTGCTTCTCAGGTGGGAGGCCTTCAAGGCCATGGTGGAGGACAAGAAGAGGAAGGTGGACTCTGCCGTCAGTCTGCACAGCTACAGGCTGGACTGTGACGAGACAGAGGCCTGGATCAAAGACAAGACGCGGGTGATCGAGTCCACACAAGACTTGGGCAACGACCTGGCCGCTGTCATGACCATCCAGAGGAAACTGTTTGGCATGGAGAGAGATTTGGCCGCCATCAATGACAAGCTGATCTTCCTGAGGAAAGAAGCTGACCAGCTGGCCCAGGATCACCCGGAGAACGCAGCCGACATCTTGGCCCGCAGAGGAGAACTGGACGACGCCTGGGACGCGCTGAAAAAGACCCTGAAGGACAGGGAGGACTCCTTGGGTGAGGTCAGCAAGTTACAGACCTTCCTCCAGGACATGGACGACTTCCAGTCCTGGCTCTTCAAGACCCAGAAGGCCGTGGCTTCGGAGGAAATGCCCGCCACGCTGCCGGAGGCCGAGGAGCAGCTCAGCCTCCACGATGCGGTGCGCGAGGACATAAACAACCACGAGGAGGACTACCACCGCGTGAAGGACACCGGTGCGCAGGTCATGCACGGTCAGGAGGACGACCCTCAGTACCAGCAGCTGGAGCAGAGGCTGAAAGGCATGGACCAGGGCTGGTACGAGCTGCAGAAGATGTGGGACAGTCGCAAGAACTTCCTGGACCAGGGTCTGGGCTTCCAGCAGTTCATGAGAGACGGCAAGGCTGTAGAGGCCATCCTCAACAACCAGGTACTGTTCCTGCACGTGTGTGTGGTGTAGGAGTCTTTAAACCAAGGTTAGAACTTGTCAGAAGCCTCATGAGGGACCACAGAGTTCAGGTTAGCAATGCTACAGTTATCTAAAAGAATGTGGAGCAGAAGAAAGCAGCGTAGTCACATCCCACTCTGCATGTTTGTCATTCAGCTGTTTGTGTTTTCCTGTCTCCTCTTGGTTAATGTTTTTCTTTGTCTGGCTGCTCTGTTGCAGGAGTACACGTTGGCCTACATCGACAAGCCCGACACGCTGGCCGGCGCAGAGAAAGCGCTGAAGAAGCATGAGGACTTCCTGAGCACCATGGAGGCCAACGAGGACAAGATCGACGGCGCCCTGCAGGGCGGACAGCGGCTGGTGGACAGTAACAACCTGTACTCCGGGAAGGTTCAGGACAAAATGGTCTCCATCATTGACAGGTTGGTCGTCACAGTGTTTGAATATTGTAGAACTTTGGTACAAACTTTCACATAATTTCAAACAAACTTCATATCTTCACTTTCTTTTCCACAAATACCAGGACTTGGAAAATGTAAAGAATTATTTTTAATTCTATTCTATTCCTTGGCCAGTATTAACTTACACATGTTACACAATACTCATCAGTTTAACTTCTTCTAGAGGGGATGAAGAATATGACACAAGTGTTCCCAGGATTAATCCCATTTATGTCCTGGCACAAGGAAGAGTCAACTACAGACAATGATTTACCTGATATCATCCTTTTTGTTCATTTCTTCACAGATTTTCATATATAGGTTGATAGAAATGGATGAAATATTTAGACATCGGCTGAAAATGAAACAAAACAAAACTCTGCTGCTGTTGAATGAGCAAAATAAGGGAAACACTGATAAGGGTAGACACTAAAATGCATGAAACTAAATATAAATATAAATGTGAGCTTTACATTTTTGCACCTGACAAATGTAAACAATTAAACGATGTAAGCTATCCATCAAATTTAATTCAGACAATGGGCTATTTCTGCCCTATTTTAATCATAAACATGGTTAACTGAAAAATAAATGACGAAACATTAAAAATGAATTCAAATATATATTTAAAAACAATGAAATAGATGAAAGATCAAGCTAATAAACTAGACAGGAGGGTGTAAAACATGTTAAACATGAATACGAGATAATAGATGTTTAAATAATAATGTACAAGCATGTAAAAATAAATATTATACTGAACCAGAAAGAGGTAGGTTTAAGTTTAAGATATCAACACTTGAAGTTTCTCCCAGTACAATGATGTTTGGTACAAATCCTCAAAAACATGTCTCAGAAGTTTCCACATCTTAGAAAGCAGAGCCTCGACTTTCTTTCCTCACTTGAAGTTCAAATGTCTCTTTTAGCAGTTTGGTAAATCCTCTACAGGCTCAGCTCTGTTCACTGCAACACATTCTTCCAGTGAAACAGTTTCCTTATCACTGTAACATCAGTGTCAACACGAGGCAGTGGAGAGGGCACCGGAGCTTTTCCCCTTAACTCCCTCAATTTACTCGGTCGACAGGCGCCCACGATAATGGATATTGATCTTTAAGTGCGAGCGCTTCTTCGTGGTGCGGCAGAGGAGCAGACGACTCTTTCAGGTTACTGTGTCAGGTATTTTTCTACGAGGAGGAGGAGGAGGAGCTCACATGGATTTACTCGCTGCAGCTTGTTTGTCTGGGCTTTGTCTCTGAGAGAGATTACGCTCGAGTCTTTCATGTTTTTCTTTTCTTTGTTTCGTGTTTGACCTTCAGGCGCGACAAGAACAAAGGAAGAGCCCAGGAGGTGTCCGAAAAACTCAGAGATAACCGCGACCTGCAGCACTTCCTGCAAAACACTCAGGATGTGAGTTCACCACGAGTTTAAACGTTCATGCAATTGATGGGTAACATCTATGAGTACATTCATTATATCTAGATTTTTGTTTAGTATTCCACAGCAGTACTTGGGATTGTGGCCCCATGTGGTTAATTACACTATTGCTCTCTTGACAAAAGATAAAGAAGTAAATCCTTATTGTTCAAAGTCACGTCTACACTAACTTCATATGAATGATTAGTAGACATCCTTGGTTTTCAGTTGACTAATACTCGCTCCTCCTCTCCAGCTGACTCTGTGGATCAACGAGAAGATGCTGACGGCTCAGGACACGTCGTACGACGAGGCCAGGAACCTCCACAGCAAGTGGCTGAAACATCAGGCCTTCATGGCCGAGCTGGCCTCCAACAAGGACTGGCTCAACAAAGTGGACCAGGTCTGTAAGAACCGTGTGGTGTTTCGGAATATCTACATACCGACATGAAACTATTCTGATGTGCACAGAGCTGCCCAGTGTTTTATTTAGAGCACCTGTGCACCAACACAAAGCAAAAATAATAAGTTAATAAGCAAGAAGACGATCAGGGATCCAAGATCAGCTCTGATTTATTTAGTATTTGGCCGAAAATTCTACTTTAAAGGGTTAATTCACCCATAATAAGAAAGATTTTATCATGACACACAGATCTAGCAGAGTGGTTGGTGTAATAAAGATTATTACACAATTAATGACAATAATTGTAGTCAAATTTATATAATAGTTAAAAATCAAAGATAAAAGCTATAAATACACCAGAGGTAACTAATCAAATCCTAAAATGTATATTGTTGTAGATTTGCTGTGTAGTCCTTCAGTTCATTAAATTGTAAAATGTACACATGTATTATTTTTCCTGGTTTTAAAACACGATATCCATCTCTGAGATAAATACAAATCCAACAGCAACATCTGTTCCCAGCGTTAATGTTCCTGTGATAAACTACAGAGAATGGAGCTCATGAGGGGTTTAATAATTTGGGTGAAGTCATTAATATTTGAATCTGTTTTATAAAACATTTTAGTGCAAAATTTAAACAAATGATTGTATTCATGAGGTACATGCATCTACCTTTACACTCTTGTTCTCAATTTTACAATGAATGAAAATGCCCTGTGATATTTTCTTTTTCTAATACGTTATAAACCACGTCTTCCTCTCTGTTGACAGGAGGGTCAGGAGCTGATGGAGTTCAAGCCGGAGTTCGAGCCCATAGTGACGGAGCATCTGGCCAAGCTCCACGAGCTGTGGGACAAACTGGAGTCCACCACCCAGGAGAAGGCCCGGCTGCTGTTTGACGCCAACCGCTCCGAGCTGTTCGACCAGAGCCAGGCGGACATGAAGAAGTGGCTCGGCGAGCTGCAGCAGCAGCTACAGGGCGGAGACGAGGACGTCAGAGACCTGACGAAGGCCAACATCCTCCTGAAGAAGCACCAGGTCTGCGTCTTTGTAGCGTTTCGCTGCATAAGCTTTGGATTTGTATGCTTTCTGCGACTGCACCTTCCCGGGATGCACGCGGGTCTCAAATCATATTTAGTTAAATCTCACCATGGGAGTGAATACATTATGGTGTTAGCGCGTGTTATTTCTTAGGATTAACTTTGAGTGAGTGAGCGTCTGTGCTGGATCTGTATTAATGTTTTCTGTTTGCATTTGAACACAGCAAACAAAAGCCTTGAATCTAAATCTTAATGGGAAAAAAAACCAACAACAGCAGAAGTTCTGTGAAATGATGTTACAGTCGGCAGGGCACTGATAAAACTTTCATGATAACAGTGGCTAAGCTCAGTTTCACACAGAAAGAGGCAAGACAAACTAACTTTTGGTGGATTTTTAATCTCCACTACATCCTGATTCTGGAAAGGCTATTTATCTGTTTCTCGTGCTCGGCCAGATGACGGAGAACCAGGTGCGTGACCGGGCGAGGGAGCTGGAGGAGCTCCAGGAGGCGGTCAGCAAACACGGCGGAGGCCGGGAGGACCAGCCGGAGCTGGAGGCCGAGCAACAGGTCCTGCAGAGGGACTTCCAGCAGCTCCTCACGCCGCTGGCGCAGCGCAAGGGCAAGCTGGAGGCCGCCAAGGCCGTCCATCAGTTCTACAGAGACCTGGCCGACGAGCTGGTAAGCATGCTTCCACTTTCAGAGCCAAATGTGTTGAAAGTCCCTGTTCGCACATGTGATTGATAGCAATGAATTAGAATAAAGAGTGTTTTAAAAGATTCATATTAGCTTTTGAAATATATAAAAAACTCTTTGGAGTTAAATTATTGAAAATATTCAAGTCTGAACTTCAAGGGGTGTTATTTTCTTTCCTCCCGAAAAATGATAACTTGTTAATTTGGAAATGAAGTTTTCAATTACAGTACGTTAGCTCCGAGTGATAGTAGGACCAGCTGCTCGCTCCATGAAATTGACTCTCCAGGTGAATCTGGGTAAAAGCTTTAATCCCTTATTGGTTTCTCAACATAAATCCACTTCAGTCAGGTGGAGGCGTCGGCTTAAAGAAGGATTTTTACTGTTTGAGTAGTTGGAGACATTTTGTGAAGGGGTATAAAAAAAATTCAATAAATCTGAGATGGACCTAACATTTTCTTTTATACTCAGAGATCTGTGAGACCTGTTTTTTTCTCTTTCTTTCTTTCTTTCTTTCTTTCTCATCATGATCTCCTGTCTTTCCCTCCCTCATCTTCTCTCTAAGCTCTGGATCGAGGAGAGGATGCCCCTGGCAACGTCAGACGAGCACGGGCACAATCTTCAAACTGTGCAAATGCTGCAGAAGAAGAACCAGGTAGGGATTTCACTTTAGATCAAAAAAAGGTTGTGGTTTTTTGCATCTTTGAGTGCTGCATTTAATTCGTTTTCTTGATTAATCAGTTAATTGATCAAGGCTCATAAAATGTCAGAGAATAGGGGACATGTCCTTCACAATTTCCTGGAGCTCAAGGTCTGAAGGTCACGTTTACAAGGATTCATTAAACAGAAAACCAAATCCGTCCTGAGTGACTCGACCTGAAGTGGACGGCTCCAAGTACAGATGTGGACGAACCCAGATGTGTCCTGAGATCTGATCACTCAGACATTCGGAGGTGCTCTGGGACCCATGTGACCATATTCTCTCAGCTGGACATTTGTGTTGATTTGCAATTAGAGCCGGGAAGTGAGAGCCGATCACAATGAGCAACATGAGACACATTCCAGAAGCATTTTAATGTCAAACTCAGCAGGATGTTAATTACAGAGCTACCACAGATCTGCTGATCGACTAATAACAGGTTCAGGTGGAGTTACTCTGTTGTTTCAGTGACGTCACATCATAATATAGCATCTGCAACGTGCACTGTCAAAACAAAGAAAACATTGCATTTTTGTTTTTAACATTTAAAATAATAATTCTGTTTCTGTGGATCTAACGAGTTGTCAGAGATCTTTAACAGTTACAGAGGGATTTAGTGCAACTTGGACAAAAACATTTAGTTTCCGTCATAATGCCAGATTGTGTTTTCTGTCCGTCAGACATTACAGAGGGAGATGGAGGGCCACCAGCCTCGCGTGGATGAAGTGCTCGAGCGGGGACGGAGGATGGCGGCGGCGGCCAGCGCCGAGGGCAGGCCGGAAGCAGAGCGAATCACAGTCCAGCTGAAGGAGCTGGAGGAGGCGTGGGACCGCCTGCAGGACGAGATGGCGAAGCGGCGGGAGAGGCTGAACGGCTCCAACTCGGCCCAGCAGTACTACAACGACGCGGACGAGGCCGAAGCCTGGATCGGGGAACAGGAGCTTTACATGATCGCAGATGAAAAGGCCAAGGTGAGAAACAGCTCAGTCACAAGACAAGGACACGGTCGGATTATCTCAGGGAAGTGTGTGTGCAAAGCAGATCATTTTATCTAAATTTAAAAAAGCCATATCATGTTTGTGCTAATAACAAGTGGCACTGTTTGCATTAACATGATTACATGGTTCAGGCTTTCCTCAATTAACGCTGACACGCTCTTCATAAGTGGCAGCCTCCATGCAGAGCTCATTTGTTTTTCCTTTCATCTCTTTTCTTTCCTCTTTGTTTACCTTCTACCCCCCGTGACTCTTCCTCATCCTCCTCTTCCTCCAGGATGAGCAAAGTGCCATGCTGACGCTGAAGCGCCACATGCTCCTGAAGCAGGCGGTGGATGACTACGCTGACTCCATTAAGAAGCTGAATGGCCGTGCCCAGAAGATGTTTGCAGAGGACCATCCTGACGGGTGTGTGCTTTTTAAATTTGATGTACACACAGGAAAAAAACACTGTTGTCCCAGTCAGTTGTGGTTTAGGTAGATAACAGAGACAAACATGTAAAGTGTGGTAATTCCTGTTTCCTAATCACACGCCTCATCTAGGGTAAACCTCAATCCAATTTCTTTACCCTTCTCTTTCATTTCCTCCGTCTTCCCTGCGCCTCGTTGACCTCCATCCTCTCCCTCTTACCTCGTCTGCAGCGACGGCATCATCAGGCGACAGGGCCGGGTGGATAAGCAGTACGCCGGGCTGAGGGAGCTGGCGGAGGACCGCGGCAGGAAGCTGGATCACGCCTACCACCACTTCCTGCTGAGCCGAGAGGTGGAGGACCTGGAGCACTGGATCGCAGAGAGAGACGTGGTGGCCTCTTCTCAGGAGATGGGCCAGGACCTGGATCACGTCTCGGTATAATTCACACAAAACACACCATCATAGCACAGACAGATGTATTGTTATGGAGAATGATTTCATGCTCAGTCTTATTTTGAAGGTGGAGTTATTTTTGATCATATCAGAAGTTTGCTTGCTTGCAGTGTTTAAGGAAATAAAAAAATACAGATATCACATGATTTCTTAGCTATTACAGCCAAAAATAGTTCATATAATAGACGATTACACACAAAATACACAGCGAATGTGTTTAAACACACTCCATCTGTCCTTTCCCAACAGATTCTGAGGGATAAGTTCAGAGAATTCGCGCGGGAGACGGGGATGGTGGGACAGGAGCGGGTGGACATGGTCAACCTGACGATAGACGAGCTGATCGAAGCCGGTCACGTCGAGGCGGCCGCCATGGCCGAGTGGAAGGACACCATCAACGACAGCTGGGCGGATCTGCTGGAGCTCATCGACACTCGTGCTCAGCTCCTCACGGCGTCTTATGAACTGTTGAAGTAAGGAAAACCAGCGTCAGTGTATGAATACAACCTGTTATCTGATTTTATAATGCTACATAATGTAATGTATTGATAAATGCATGAGTGAGATCAATGTATTTTTCGAAGGTACTTTGACGACGGGAAGGAGTTGGTGGCTCAGATCCACGAGAAGCAGAAGGAGCTGCCTGAGGACGTGGGAGAGGACTTCAGCAAAGCCGAGTCCTTCCACAGGATGCACGCCGCCTTTGAGAGAGACATCACCGCGCTGGGCAAACAGGTACAGCTCAGCCAATCAGCCGCTTTCATTCTGAGGCTAAACAACAGGCAGCGGCCGATGACTTACATCTGTCCAGTACACGGATTCTCACAATTTGTTATAAATATTAAAGCTGCATTATTCTATATTCTCATTTTAACATCATTTTGAGATTATATGGATAAATATGGGACTCACATCATTTTAAATTAACGCAATTTTTTATGTTGGATGTGAGAATAAGCAGCAACAACTCGCCATAACTTTATTTGCAGTAGTTTTGTGTTCAGAGTTTCTGCTGCCCCCATGTGGTTTAAAATAATCTACAAATGCTGCTTTAATCTAAATACAATTTAAATGTGAAAATTGACATTAATTAAGAGTAAGGGGATTTCGCATTGAGAATATTTGATACATTAAATAAAGTTTTGGAAATAAATGGTCAAAGAATAAAGAAGAAATATTCCTGTCCTTACAAGACATTTTTTTTTCTCCTTCCTCCAGGTTCAACAGTTCCAGGAGACGGCCGGGAGGCTTCACGCCCAGTATGCAGGGAACAGGGCGGACGCCATCCAGGCCACAGAGCGAGAGGTGGTGGAGGCGTGGAAGGGTCTGCTGGACGCCTGCGACGGCCGCAGGGCGCAGCTGGTGGAGACGGCTGAGAAGTTCCGCTTTTTCACCATGGTGCGAGACCTGATGGCCTGGATGGAGAGCACCATCCAGCAGATAGAGACTCAGGAGAAACCCCGGTGAGTGAGACCAGGGACAAGGTGCTCTGCTTGAAATCCATTCCATAAAACATCTTCACAAAAACATCAATATTGCAAATTGCAGAGAGGAAGCTTTTATCCCCTCAAGAGGAAATGTGATATGAAAAGCTGAAAAACAAACCTGAAACTTTTCCTTTTTTGAGTTCGCTTTGAGTTTGCTTTTAAATTTCACTGGTCAGCAAAAGGTCTCGACATTTATGTTTGGGTCAATAGGGAGAAAATATAACCCCATTACAGAGCTTGAGTGAGTTAGATTTGTTATTACCATGTTTTTCTGTATATGTAGATTCATACAGAATAAAATAACCTGTGAGAAGCTGCATTTCTTTTAAAACCAGCTTTAAAGCTTGATCGATTATAGATACACTACAGATTAAAACATCATTTGTTATGGGAACAATAACTTTGCTTAGATAAATGAATGTATTTTGTTATTATATACAGTTCAGTTAACACCAGTTTTAAATAATAGTATTAGTTGGATCTTGTCGGCCCAAACTCATTTGTTTTTAGTGAAACAATAACTTAAAGTGTCACGAGACACATAATTACCTTGATGAAGAATATTCAGGTTTTTAAAGGTGCAGCAATTGACCCATCCCAGCAAACAAAACCTTAATTCCCCATTAAAGCCAATGGTTTACCAAGCAGAAAAAACTACTAGTACTTTACTAGTATTAATATTTTGTAGTATGAGTACAGTATTGTTTGTACTGGATAAAGACCACACAGTAATACATTTGTCAGGAGCTTATAATTTACATGTCTGCAGCTCTAGATGTCTGAGAGTAGATCAGCTTCATGCTTTACCTGCTCTCACTCCACACCCGTCAGGGACGTCTCATCCGTGGAGCTCCTGCAGAAGTACCACCAGGGGATCCGCTCGGAGATCGAAGCCAGGGGAGCCAACTTCACCGACTGCATGGACCTCGGCAAGGCCCTGCTGACACGGAAGCACCGAGACTCTGCAGAGGTGAGGCCGCTGCAACAAAGACCGCTTCTTCTTCATCCTCGGCTGGGCCTTAAATTGCTGCTTTCATTAGATTTAATTACTTTTCTGGGAGTGATTGTTCTCGTCTGGCACAATGGATCCAATTGGATTGCTACGAAGGAAAAAAATAAAAAAAACTCCACTCCTTTTACACTCATCAGGGAGACTATAAAGCAAATACTAATTAGAAACGGAAAGCCAAAAGAATTTAAATGAGCAATTGACCCTGGCCCTAATTTAACATTCGGTTAATTACTTCACAATACTAATTCTTAGAAGATAATGGCAAGTCTTGGGGCTGAGTTGTTTTATAATACTGATGTATGACTGCGGCTGTGTTCCTGCTGGTGTCAGATCAAAGAGAAGCTGGTGCAGCTGATGGAGAAACGGAAGGAGATGATGTTCAAGTGGGACGACAGATGGGACTGGCTCCGACTCTGTGAGTAGAAAACCTCCTCGCTTTCGTAACTTCTTAAAAACGTCGTTATTTTGTTCAAAGGTTTCATTCTTTTTAAAATAGAGATATTTGCAAGATACAAACAAACTGCATGGGTAAAAGTTTCATAACAGCAGCTGTCTTCCTCCCACACACACAGTGCTGGAGGTGTGTCAGTTTGCCCGGGACGCCTCGGTGGCGGAGGCCTGGCTGATCGCTCAGGAGCCGTACGTGACCAGCAGGGACCTGGGCCACACGGTGGACGAGGTGGAGAAGCTCCTCAAGAGGCACGAGGCCTTCGAGAAATCCACCGCCACGTGGGAGGAGCGCTTCTGCGCCCTGGAGCGCCTCACTACGGTACGAGGGAAACCCCTGGACTTTATTTACAAACAGTGGATCGCGAGGACATGAGTCATAAAACTGTAGCTGGAATTCTTTGTCTGTTTTTCTGTATTTTTGATCAGTTTTTCATCTTCATCTTTCATATTCTGTTCCATTTTGTTCCAGCTCTTGTTGAAGTTGCATGTTTACACTTAGTGAAATATAAATTGAATTTAAATACACATTTTTACTGCTATTTTATTCAAGCAAATGGACAAAACTAGATGTATTTCCATTTGGAGACGTCCTGTGGATCAGTTCTTACTTTTACTTGAATTTTAATGGGTTTAATATAAATATTTATCATATCAAAAAGACGTTACCTGTAATGTATCCGATTACTCTAATTAAATTAAGTAATTACTTAAGACTCGATACTGACACTGGTTGTTGTGTTGCAGCTGGAGCTGTTGGAGCTGAGGACGCAGCAGCAGGAGATGGAGCAGTTCATTAAAGACGAACAGCGCTCAGATAAGGACAGCAGGTACACACACACACACACACACACACACACACACACACACACACACACAGAGGCATTCATGTGTACTGTTCCGTATGCAGGGTGCGTTCTCTAGTGTGACCTATGAATTGATCGTATCATCAGTGAATCTAAAGCCTGATGAGGCTAATCCCTTTCTGCCATAGAGCTCCATTGGTTCTACATAAACTATTAAAAACAAATCAGTGAGCCACACCACCACACTGAGTGACACCCGCTGAAAGTAGTCCCAGGCAAAATCAGGATCCACTTTGGTTTCATAGAAAAACTACAGTTAATGAGAGTATGCATTGATTTTTGGAAGGTTATACATGTGTGGATCGTGGGTTTGGTTCCAAGAGTCAGAGAAATTCTCAGAGAGCAGAAAAAGCAGAAGAAGTCAAAGTTGTTTGTTGGCTTTGGCCTTTTTCAGGGAATTTGAACACAAACACAAAAATGCTGAATATCCCCTAAAGCAGTCACGCTCTCTCTCTCACACTCACACTTATCACACTCCTCCACCTGCTGCTGTGGAAGGTCTCTAACGCAGACCCCATGCTGCCCTCTTTCCTCCAGGAGAGAAGACACAGGCTTTGTAGAAGAATCTTCACAGATCTACACCGTGGAGGAACAAACTCTGGTAACTGCACTCGTCCTCCGAACTATATACTGTCGTGACCTCTGTTTAAAGAAACTAGAATTTGAAAAAGGAAAACGTTTTCATGCCTTGTGCCACTGTTGTGAATGAGAGATTTCTCAATAACTCCTGAAGGATAAACTGATTGGATGTTTCTGGTCAAAGGTTAAAACAAAGATTCATAGTTTAATTCTGTTTACATACACTTAATAAATTGTATGAAATTATACATATAATTGTGAGTCTGCACGCACGGATGTAAACTGCATGGTAAATCTAGTTTGTTTCTTTTTGTCAGCCAATTTAAAAGCGCCCCTTGATTTCTTTCTTTGTTCTTAATCAATCTACATGAGTCTGTTCAGAATCTTAATCAATACTTCTTAAATGATAAATAACAGTTTGTCTTTGCTTACCTCTCCACACACGGTTTCTCTGGTCTCATTCTTTTGTCTGTGTCGTGTCTCTTATCTCCATCTTTTCTCCCTCCAGTCCGGTTCCGGTGCCGTCGAGCCCAGTTCTCAAGCGCCGGAGGAGACGGCCGATGACACTACGGTCCCGATGGTGTCAGAGATGAGAGAGAGCGGCTCTCTGGAGCTGGAGTCCTCCGTGTCGGTGGTGATGCCGAAGGAACCGGAGAGGGCTGCCACGATGCCCGTGGAGCCCCTGAGAGGCCAGGCCGTGCTGCAGGAGGGCCTGCTGGGCCGCAAACAGGACGTCGAGGGCTCCGGGAAGAAAGCTTCCAACAGGTAGATAACAATCAGGTCTTCAAATATTTTTTTCATGCAGCAAAGGAAGTAGAAAGGAAACCAATGGAGGCCTGGAAAAGGATGAAAAAGGCCAGTGCAAGTGTAGAATACGCCTTTAGAGGATTTGTATTTAATCAATCAAGCTCATATTGTATATTTAAGGAGCTTTAAACACATTTTAATGGACAGCATTAGTTTTTGTGGTATAGCTAAAATAATATTAAGAAGTTATTAGCAGTATTTTAACGTTTTTAAATGGTTTCAAACACACTATTATGTAATTTTTTTTTTTAATGAAGACTTGTCTCTCTTCTCTTCAGGTCATGGAACAACTTGTACTGTGTGCTGAAGCCTGGTCACCTCTCAAGCTATAAGGACGCCAAAAGCTTCGGGCACGGAGTGACGTATCACGGCGAGGACCCCCTGTCCCTCAGCAACGCCACCTGGGAGATCCTCGGCAACTACAAGAAGAAGAAGCACGTCGCCAAACTACAGTGAGAATCCATTTGAGCTTTTCCTCATTTGACTCATTATTAAAAGAAAGGGATACGATTTTTTGGGGGCCGGGAGCCTTCTGGTTTTTCCATTTCTAATTCGACCAATCATTTGATAGCAGGCGTTGTTTGCCAGCAGGTAAACAGTCCGTGTGGAGAGCAGAAGAGGAAGAGCACATTGACGGAAATGCATCAGCTTTTTAATTTGTTTGCATTCATATGCAGATAGTGGTTTATGGAGATTAGCCAAAATGTTGTCTGGACCTAAAACACCAACAAAAACTATGGCTTGTCAGACTGAAAACAGACTGTCTACACAGGAAAGCCCCAAAATACTGGCCGTTGCCCCCAGAGGCTAATTAGTCATCATTTGAGCTGACGGGCTCCAAGATTGGCAAAGTATTGGATAAGAAGATCCGTGTGAGCAGGGAAGGTTACGTGCTGGACTAATTGTATTTCTTGTTTTTTTTGGTAAAACCCATTAAGCTGCATTTTCTGCATGAAACATTATATTTAAGTGTATTATTACGAGTGCAGTAGCTTTGTAAAATGAGCCCGTCAGCAGGGGCCGAGCGCTGCGTTACTCCGGCTCGCAGCTTTGTCGAGAGCATCATCCGAACAGCGTCACACCTGACTCTGCACTTCCCAGGGTCCTGAGGAACACACCTGCCGAGTTATAGTCGTGTAGCATCGCTAGAGCAAAAAACGTAATTTGTGTAAAAACACTCGCACACACACATTTCAAGGCTCCATTCAAGCTCTGTGTAAAAACACTAGAGTTTCTGCCGTCACGTTTAAATTCCACTTTTGTTGAAACTCTGTTAATTGTCCAGGTTTAGTTTAGGAATCTCACAGTTTTCCTGTTGTCTTATTTACATTTGCCATCAAAACAGTAACAAGCTGCAAAATAAGACATTTTACCACCTGGAGCTGCAACAATTAGTTGATCAATCGCTTTATAAGTAATTTCTAAAGTAAAAACATTAAACATTTGTTGGTTCCAGGTTCTAAAATGTAGGAGTTCCCCACTTTTCTCGGTCTTACATTAGAGTAAATTAAATATTTTGGGATTTTGCTGTAATTAGACAAAACAAGACAGGTGATGATTTCTTCTTGAGCTTTTCTTTTAATTAAAAGTACTTTTAATGAACCAAGAGAATAATCTATGACGACAGCACTAATTGCCTTTGCAAAACAAACATGAGCAAACTTTTTCGAATATACATAAAGAAGTCAAAGTTTCAGGTCTGTTGCTGTGATGACTGAAAAATCTCAAACTTGTTCCTCTTGCTTCCCTCTCTCTCCTCTCTCCACAGTCTTGGTGATGGCAGTGAATATCTGTTCCAGTGTAAAGACGAGGTACGTTACTCATTGTTATCTCTCTCTGGTTAAAGAACTCAGCAGCTCTCCACAAATCACATGAGACTTTGTGTTCTGCACTTCGCTGCTGCTCTCTGATCCTTCATAATGCAGCACACACACATACGCTGTTGCACTTTGACCATGTTTAAGTAAGCGTTCTAGTTTATTTATGTATGCAGCTGACATGTGTACATTTCCTTCTGAACATTTAACCCACTGAGGTCATGAGGTTTTACAAATTTAAAATAACTATAACAAAATATAATTCGAATAGTACGTTTTTCTACCTGTACCTTTCATAGAGTTTCCTTGTTAAAAGCACGAGCACCATTTACTAATAATAGACCAAGAGACAAACAGACACTGTCCCACTGGACGCAGACTTCCCTTTGTAAGCTGTGATATGATGTGTGTATTTTTGTGCTTAATTTCAGGAGGAGCTCCAGCGCTGGAGCCAGGCCATGGAGAAGGCCATTCAGCCCCTGGCAGCAGAGGAGGCGTCAGGGCCCTCGGGGGCCAAAGCCCACAGCCTGCCCCATCCCTCCTCCTCCGCTGCCCTCCCTGAGCCCGGCTCTGCCAAGAAAGACAAGGAGAAGAAGTTCAGGCACTTTGCCAAGAAGAAGTGAGACGGAGATTGGAGGGGAGGGAGGGGGAGGGAGGTGGGGTTGGTTGCCGAGGCAACCTGGAAAGAGAAAGTAGTATTCGTGTACAATCAGTCAGAGCAAGCTTTTTGTCACTAGACTTTTTTAAAATATTATTTTGCGAGCATATTGTAGCTGAGTTTGAAGGCGTCACTCTTTTTGCCTGTATTTAAATATCCACTTTTTTTCTCCTTTGTGTTCTTTATAACAAATACCAAATTCAAAGCATTAAATTAAAGCACAGGAACGCTCCTTCCACACTCAACCAAAGAACGTTTGTAAAACTTTTGTTGTGTTACTTCTGCTGCAGGTTCTCTTTGGTTCTTGTTTCAGCGAGGCATGCTCTGATCCAGCCGTGTACGATACGAAGGCCTGTAATGAACGCAGGGTGACCCGAGTACCGGAGCGTACTTTAATTAATCTGCCTTATAAAATGGTTGTGAACTGTAATACTGTGCTGTTTGAATTTGGAGCGCTGAACGCTACTCATAGAATCAGAGGGAAGTTAGCGGGCTTTTGTAAAAGCGGTGTAAAGACTTGGTGATGAGCAAACTGTGGTGCTGCACAGTGCACACACACACACACACACACACACCGAGTGTTATTGCACGTATGCAAACTAAACGCTCTATGCACTGTGAAGGGTTTGACTGTTGAGATTTCAGGATGACAACATACGAGCAGTCACGTGACACCACAAGCTGTTAGTCTTGAATATAGATGATATTCTGAACTAAACCTGTGGCTGTAGTTATTTCTGTGAACTTGAAATATATTCAACACTCGTGTATGGAACCCTGAATTTCATATCTATCCAATAACATATATACAGTATCTATATATCTACAGATGCATGAGGTATGTTTTAGTTTGATATGGTGCTATTGTGATATTCTAGAACTTTCAATCAAGACCAACCTGACCCACTGTCTCAGAGAAACAGGTCTTATTTTGAAAAGTCGGGCTTCAAAATGAGCAGAAAAGCTGGAACCTGGATTCATCTCTTTCCTAAAGTCAAGTCCAGTTTTTCGGCACGGCTTAAAAACACCGGAGCACTGATCACATCTCTTCACGAGAAAGAAATCAGGGGGGGGGGTCGTGGGCGTGTGTAAACCAAATGGCAAATAGACTGTGGACACACATGAGTAAATGGAATATTGGAGAGTGAAATATTAACAAACTGCCATAAACGCAACAGAAGTGAGAAAAAAAAATGATTGTGCATGTGTTGATAAGAACAACTTGAAATCAGAGTAATTTTTGAGGTGGGGGGGGTAAGTTTCCATAATTCCCACCAAAGTCCAGGACAAGTTGTGGGTCATGTGACTCTCGACTGCAACAGGACCAGGCATTAGCAGCTTGGAGCTGAAGTGTCTTTACTCTGAATGTAAAGGGAGGAAATACTAAGGGACGTGATAATTGGGTACATGTAGGAGTATAATGCAATAAAGCCATAATAGAATAACACATTTATTCAATATATGCATACAGGGGATATAGATTATGTACAGTGTATGGAACTGCATTTATAAATGTTCATTTGTTTCTAGGATAGTCTCTCTCTCTCACACACACACACACACACTTCACCACTGCCGTCTTGCCTTCGACTGTGGGCTCCGTCCCTGAACTATGATCTATCTCAAGCGACCTCATTAAAATGATGGAAGTTGGGTGGAGAGAGATTAACAAAGGCTGTTCGGCTCGAGAGTTTTCCAGGAAACATGTAATGATCTCTCTCTCTGGCTTATTTACATTTTCACCCAGAGGAACAAAAATAGCTGTTAAATCCGTCTTCTCGTGGCCGTCACACACACACACACACACACACGGGGAATACAGATGTTTCCATGTGCAGATGGCCATTAGAACAATGCGCCTGTGCTAACAGTGCCGGTAATTGGAGTTTTTCTGTTTAAAAAAAGGAAAATGCACCTTTAAATGGTTTTGGGGGGAACTTGCATCACATGTATTCAGTCTTGTTTTTCTTGGTCACTATATCTGGTGGAATCTCAGACTCTTGACACCTTCTTCTCTGACACCTCCTTCCACTTTCTTTACTCCTCCTCCTCCTCTTCTTCTTCTTCCCTACCTGCCTCTTCTCTTCGGTGGTTTTTAATCTGCATTTTGTACTCTCTAGCTATGTAAAATACCCAACAACTGTTGACAGGAAATATCTAATATCTTTAAACCTTTTGAGAGAATAAAGTTTAAAATAAACTCCTGAAACTACCCGGTTTGGGTTCTTTTATTTATTGACCACTCTATCGCCGTCACAGTTGGTTGCCAATGTTTAATGAATCCCAATTTCATTTTATTTGTTAATACATTAAAAGAGGGTGCAAGAAAATGCATTAGAGAACAGATTTATTGTGTACAAACAATTTAACATGGGCAGGCATGAAAGAAAAAGGCATTTGGACTTTGTTGGAACAGCCGCCCGTTCACCGAGCTCATTTCAGATAAGACGAGCTGCATAGGAACATATTCAAAATAGACAAAACGGTTGTATTTACATTCCAGTGGCTGTAAAACAATGAATGAACAGCCTCAAGACAGTGAGGCAGCCTTAAGCTATACGAATTAGATCTCAGCTGACAAGTAACAGGCTGAGGATGATCACTTACAGAAATACAAAGCCCTGAATAACAGCTCATTTCAATCTTTACAAACTCAATAGGTGGACGCCGGCAGCACAGCATACAAATGAGCATTTTTCTCCCAAAACACAAAAAAGCCTTGCGATGCCTACAAGAGATATTTTCAGCATTCGGTATTACTTTATCATTAGCCAATTTTCCACAGCGAGGCCTGAGCATCGCCAGCCAGGACTTCTGCATTTACCCCCCCGCCCCTAAACAACATTCATTTGCATGTATATTTTTGCATCCCGCTGCCAGCAGTAATTTCTGAGCCGGGCTGCCGCGCTGACAAGTAAAATTACGCCCTCCATCATCAAATATTATCACTTTACTGTGGCCTTGCTCTGAAAACTGGCTGTTTGCAGAGCAGGAGGAATGGTTTGTGATACCGTGGCTGTTAGAACACAACCGTCCACCATCAAACTGAAAGGGGCCCTGCAACATTCTCCCATTATTTAAATCCCAGTATTCTCCCAGATTTATTTCTTTAATTTAAAAAAAAAAAAAAAGTCTAGGTCATTTTCATTAGAACAAAACTGCTGCATGTGCCACAGCGGCAATGAGCCAGTGAGCCGATATGAGGAATGACGCGTGTTTCCAGACTCAACATGTGTTTTCATACTTTTACAGGCAATTATTAAACTTGAGGAAATTAATTTTCACACACACATTACCAGGCTCGTGTGGGCTGTTAAATCTCCTCTTGGGTGCTATAAATCTCTATTAACTGGGAGGTAACGGAGAAAGAATGGAATTAGATTAACGGCGAGACTATAGGCAATTAATGAACAGCTACACTGCGTTTCAGTATTTACATCAACACTGCGGTCACGGCGAAAAAAAACCTCCTCAAGTGACACGAAATGTGAAGTACAGCATTTGATCCTGATGAGAAATCAAGTTTTTTTCAAACCACTGGTGTTTCCCCCCCAATGCCGGGGACGTCATAAACTGATCTAGAGACGCTGTACAGGAGGAAATGATGAACATTCCTCGTGATGCTAACTGACCCTCCTTCACATTTGAAGGAACAGCGATTGCTATACATTTAATTAAAAAAAAAAAAACACACATCAACATTAAATTGCTCTCGTTCAGGGGGAAGGTGCTTGGAGTCCCAGCGTCACAGTGTTTCTGCTGCGACTCCAAAGCACAACTTTTTATTTCTTGTTTTTGAAACAACTTGGGGAGGAAATGACAAAAAAATAACATGGGAACAAAGTGTTTTTAAAAAAAAAAGAAAAGAAAAGACAACTTTATTCATAAGTCATTTCTGCTTGATAAAGAATAATTAAATAAGCATCTCAAAACAATACACGATACAATTAACAGGGAACCAATAGGAATTTGATTGATTTGTTTTAGACCAAGAATTTTGTTTTATGATCAAAGTGGATGCAGCTCTATCAGGGTAAAACCAATGGGGGGGGTGATACATAATTTAATGTTGTGCTGTATATCACTTAAAGACAATTAAAGACCTTGGATCTACCTCGTCCATAAATTCCAGAGAGGCATATACACAGAGACAGTTCATAGCTCTTGACTCAAGAGGAAAGCAAACAGGGGGATTAAAATAAGCAGGAACAGTATTTGACCTGCGCTACTTCCCTTCCTGTGAGTGTGTTGTGATATGATACGATACAAGTCGGGTCCATATTTGGTATCAAACAGCCGTGACAGGCACTCAGTCACTGGCTGTTTGCTGCAGCTCCTGATGCCCACACTTCTTCCCCAAGTCCAGCACGGAGACTATGAATACAAATGTTTAAGGATACGAGGTGGTGGCCAATTTATAGACTGTATAAATGTTTATACTCTCTTGACATATTAGTGCAGTAAAGGCAGGAGGCACACTGCTGGCATAAACATTCTCCCAGAGTGGATTTCTATTTTATGTTGTGTGTCTGTGCATATGTGCAAGTATGTGTGTGCATGCGTGTGTGTGTGTGTGTGTGTGTGTGTGGGGGCGACACAGGCTCAAGGTTGATAGATGAAATTGGCAGAAGCGTGGTTCCTTGTCTATTTGATGAGCTTGTTGGCTCGTTGGTTCGCATCATCAATGCGAACCTTGTTCATGTCCGCCTGAAAGAAAACGATGAAACAGGTGAAAAGAGGCACTTAAACAAACACTCTGTTCCTTTTTTCATTAAGCAATTCACGACTAACTTTGAATGCATTTAAACACATTAAAAAGTGGAGCGCCGTGGCGGGGGGGTTTTGACCTCTAGTGATAAGCGAGGCAATACACAGTCCTGTCTGTTTCAGTGATCTACAGGTGGAGGTAATGTGCCAAGAGGTGAGGAAGAAGAGTAATCATGAAGATATACAAGACAGGATTCCAACCCTTAGTTAAAGGTATCATAACTTTTGTTTGTTAAGAAGTAAACAGTGTGAAAGTTTTGCCAGAGCGAGTATAGTGTCGTTTAATTTGTCCATAAAGCTTGAGGTGATGAATAGTGGAGGAAAAAAATGTGTTTCATGAGTGAAAGTGTTTTTTTCTAAAGACGTCTCCTCCTAAATCCTCTCGAAAGGACGCATCAGCAAATTAAGGCGACAGAAGCTGAGTCAACGCTGTCGTCTACGACATAAAAATGAACAATCGCAGGAAGTTAATCTCAGGCTCTTACCTTGTCGGTGATGCGGTCAATCTGCGTGTTTTGCTTGTCTATCTCAGAGCCCATGTCCACAGCCATATTCTTCAGGTTGCCAATAATGCTGCCGACCGCATCGAGATTCTCCTCCATCTCATCCTCGCGGGCATCGTTGGTTATCCTGTGCCACAGAGAGTTAAAATGTTGGTTTACAAAGGGTCTTTCAAATATGTATTAATGTGTGAAATGTGATCAGGGCAATTTTAATTTCTGACAGCACTATAGTAAAAGAAAGAAAAAGAGTCGGACTCCACCTCTTGATGTACGGGCCTGAAGGGGCTGAGGCGTTCAACTGGCCGGCCTGACCGTTACGAACACCCGGCGGCTGCCTTGAGATCACCTTCGAGCCACCGTCGTCACTTTCTCCATCTCCTCCTACTCCTCTGATTCCCCAGGTTCGCTTATATTTCGACTCATGCTCAATAGTTGACACCCTGGCAAAGGAACAAATATCATAGTCAGGAAATCTAAAAGGGGGTTTAGCTTAAAAACTAGAACACTTTCAATTAAGAAAACCAACTGAACTATGAGGAAAAGCATCAAAAAGGAGTCCGTCACTACTATATTCACAGATGCTCATCTATCATAACATTAAAAACCGATTTCCTACCTTATCTTTTGGTACTCATCAATGAATCCTCCTCTCCAATGTGAAAGCATTTTGAAAAGATTTGTTTTTCATGTTTAGAGCCAGATATGATGTTATTGTACAAAGACACTGACACTGCACATCGATACAGTTTGACAGATTTAGACACAGAGATTAGAGTGTGTTCCCCACGGAACATTACACCGAAAGGATCACGTACCCTACTCTTTCAAAAACAGTTGGGAATGCTTATGAATTGGAAAAAGCAAGCTTATGACCACAAAATACACATTTGACAGACAAACCAGCGTTTTGTGTGGCAGCAGTTCAAACTGCGTTAATGCTGCGAAAGCACCCGGCGGTTCAGAGGAGCTTCACACTACGTTCAAGTCAGTGATAATAGAAACCAAGTGAAGTGTTTCTGGTTTTCTGAGGTGTTTGTTCCCATTTCAAAACTTTCCTCATTTTATTCAAATCACATCCTTAATGTTACTCGACAAAGAAACATGGCACTTTCCCAAGAAAAGGGGGCAATAATATAGATTTATGGTAACGGCCACCAGACGGCTCAATACACAAACAAATTTAGCAGCAGCTGCTGTGAACACAAGAGTTTCAGAGTCGCAGTAAGGAACAAAACACGGTAACATAATGACTGAATCCTAAACTGACCCAGAATCCACAAGTGAATTGACTTCAGCCACAGATTGTGTCGTTAATTTAATGTTAACACCGTAACCTTTACATGTGACAGGTGTTAGCAGCGCTGCTAAAAGGTTTCTAAGCTCAATGGGCCTATGCATCTTGCCAAAATGCTCCCTGGGAATCACAGTTAACTTTATATAAACACAAACCTTCCATTTTTTGAATTATCCAAGAACAGATCATTTGTGACACGGCTGTCCACCTGTTGTCGTAGCGATTTAAATATTCCAAATATGAATTACATTACACTGTGAATGGAAAGAAATTAGTCACTAGAACTCCACCCACTTTGTAACACTACCCATAATATTAAAAAAATAAACAAAACTAAATTTAATATGCCAAGAAGCAGAGTGTTTACACAGCTTCCTTGCTTGTTAATAGCTGAATTTGTTGAGTTCATTTGCAACTATTTGTTCAAATCAGCCCCACGACAATGAGAGAGAAATGTGATAAATGTAATCTCCCAACTGGCAATAAAACAGTGTCGTGTATCCAAAAAAAGATAACAGTGAAATGGAGCCCTCAGCGGCTCTGGGTGTAGAGTACCTGTCACAGGGGCAGACACAGATCCCGCAGCACTTGGACAGATCGGTGAGGTTCTTCTCAGCCAGTTTCATATCCTGGTTGATCTGGTCCATGCCGTCCTCCACATGCTTCAGCTGTTCTGGAACACACAGAGACAGGTACAGCACACGATGATGTCAGAGTCCTCTTTGTATCTAGGTACGTTTCCTACACTAGGAATGAATCCTTTTGTTTTGTTGTAATAGACTATTTATTTTATTCCATTTTTAGAATATATTAAATTAATTATTTAATAACCCCTGTGAGGATTCTTAAAATGGGTCAATAACTGGGCCATTGCAGCAGCAACAAATGGGATAGAGACAACACAATGGAACATACAGTAGGTAGAAAAACTAATAATTACAAATGCACATTTTTAAACAGAGAACACGACAGATACATACAAGTTAAAGGCAAAAAAAAGAAAAGATAAATACAATGAACTGCTCCTGATGAAGAGAAAAATACTGTAAACTATCATTAATTGAGGGTAATACATGTTTGGCATATTTTAATAATAATTTATATGATCATTTTGACCATTGATCGCTGTTTTACTATAACTGTGACAATTGTTATATATTCAGGTTTGTATAAGCTTCATTAACACCTCTCTCGTTTTAATACTCAGCATTACACTGTCGCCAAGTGTGTGCAGTCACACAAACGAATGCAAGTCCAAGTTAGAAAATGCAGAACATTTCTTTGAGCACGACATTCTCACACATCTTTGTCCTTGAATTTTATTCACTAGCCTCAAGTGAAATTGAAAAGCACCACAAAACCAATAAGTAAGGTCACATGCATCAAAACCTGCAGTGTGGATGTTGTAAATTTACCTCCTTGCTGGTCCAACATCACCATGGTGTTTACGCCTGTTTGTTTGCTCTGGAAACAACAAAAAATCATTAATTAAGAACCCATGAAAAAAAAAAAAAATTCACATGGTTTCATGAACTATGAAAGATGGTAATAATCAAGTGTAGAAACATTTCAGGATTCATTTGGACAATCAGAGAACTGGAGTGTTTATCTTGTAATACAATGACTTTGAAATGTTATTAATGTCAAAATCTCAAATTACAAAAAACATCTGTGTCACTTCATATCACTTCATATTTCTGTCCAAATAATGTCAAAATATCTAATATGAATAATATTATTTCTAGCATTCAAAGACTAAAAATGACATTTTGCTGATTACAACATAGAGGAGCCGGGGTGGCTGTGGCTGAGGGGTAGAGGGGTTGTCCTCCAACCAGAAGGTTGGTGGTGAAAGCCGAAGTGTCCTTGGGCAAGATACTGAACCCCTAAATGACCCCTCATATATGTTGAATGCACTAATTGTAAGTCGCTTTGGATAAAAGCGTCTGCCAAATGACATGTGATGAACCAACACAGACATATTAAAACTCTCACCTCCTCGGCCATCTGCAGCATCCGCCGCGTGCTTTCCAGTGACTGGGGGAGGAAAAGAAACAGTACGTGTTAGAGAATAATGAGACAAATGGAAAAGCTAAATGTAAACAGTTTTAGCCAAAAGCAGTTTGCGGCGAGAACGAGGGAGGAAGAGACAAAATGATGCAGAGTGGAGTCACGCCTCAGATCGAATGATGCATTTTTTGTGTGTGTCTCATTTAGGCTCAAACTGCCTAAATGTACCTGAACGAGATCTTGCAAATTAAATGAAAATAGACGAATTCAGTATTTGTTTATTGGGGCAGCATTACTGTCCCTTGTATTCCAATGAGACATTGTATATTCAAAATAAATTTGAGTACACCACCCAGGATTTTGCAGCTCCCTGTCATACTTCCTGTTCTCTGCTATTTATAGCTGCACTTTTTCCAGGTGTTGGTAAAGTTTTTATTGTTCTGGTGGAGAAAGTTGGACCAAATCTTCAACCCACACTGGATTTTATATATCCACCTGGATTTGTATGAGAATTTCGTACAGTCTTCTTAATTCAAATAAACCAGTTGATTGGTGAGAATGTGGCCTCAAGGGACTGAGAGGATGGAGAAGAAAAACAGAAGAGAATTACAAAGGAGATGGAAAGGAAGAGAACAAGATAAGAGGGATGAGGAAAATGGAAAGATGCTTGTGATAAGAAAATAAGATAAGAAAACAGGAAGCGACACGGTATTCATTAAGATATAAGAGAAGACTGCAGCAGATCTATAAGAGCAGTTCCACATCGTGATAATAGACTTAATATCATCTGAGATTATATTTATACGATGAATAATTCAAGTTAAATTGATTTTTTCTTTTGCTTATTAGGGCTGAAAATAATAAGTTATTAGTTATTGATTTTCCATCAATTATCTTCGTGGTTAATGATTATATTAGTCTATTAAATTACCTCATTCATATTTATAAAATGTTTTTAGAATACAGTATTTTACAATTGTGAAAAAATGCCAGTTGTAATATTTCCAAGGACCAAAAGGATTTTTGTGTTCTTGACAATAGAAACAATTATCAACAACATTAATTTTCCTCTCACATAAGACAAAGAAAAGCAGGAAATGCTCATGATTGAGAACTAAAGGAATGTTTGTGCTTAAAAATGGCTTCAATTATCAACTGACACATTTTTTTTGACAATCATTAGCTGACACTACATTCAAAAATCAAGCATATTTATGCAAGTATGCAAACATCAGGCATATTAAACTAAGGAGCGTGGATTTTACTTGGGACGCAGCTGCTGTGTTGCTGTGTCTAAACTCTCTCTAATCAGATGACATGGGCATGGGCATGGCCGACAAGACGCAGACAAAAACACACAAAGAACAAAAAGGGTTGAAACTGGAATGCAGTCAGTTCAGGTGAGCAATGACTTTGTTTTGCTATAAATAGACAGCAGCTCTGCACAGAGCAGCCAAAGGAGCGAAGCACGGAAGCAACTCGGGGCATGACTCCACTGTTACCATCGCTAATGAACTGTTACCAAGAGAGAGGGAGAGAGAGGGAGAGGGAGAGGACCGGATCCCTTATTCTTTCTGTGTTATGTTTGCTCTGAATACATTAATCAGCGAGTTGAGAAACAGACAAACATAGAATTGGCGAGAGGAATATGTCGAGCTCAGCCAGGTTCCTGTTGGCTTAGCCTGAACATCATTCGGGTGGATAAACATTACTTTATGTCGCCCAAAATCCTTGGACTTGACTAATTAAGCCTGAAATCGCAGACTTATGGCAAATCTTCCAGGTTGAAGTTATGTGACAAATGTGAGATACAGAGAATGGCATGATATTTTTCATCATGTGTTTGGGATGGCTGTACGTGCAAAACAGCCTTAAATTCACAAGACGTCTTGTTACACCTCCTGAAGACAATCTTTCCCTCATCATACCAAATTCCGATGTTGTCCTGATACATTGCCAGCCATGCTTGGAGTTAGTCAGGTATGAGTGTTTACCCAAAGCCAGAGTGTTAAGTAGCTTTGGCAGAAGGAGCCTCCCATGCTTTGTCCCATGCGTGATCTCCTTTGTCAACCAGACAGCAGCGGGAGGAAGAAAGAGATAGAAACACAGTTCAGAAAAAAAAGAAGAGAGGGAAAACCCCCCCCCACAGAGAATTAGTACAGTGGAAATTACAAGAAGGTGACGTGCACTGGAGTAAGTTAATCTGCCTCCATTCGAATCAGATGGCTGATCATATGATGCCCAGCAGTGCTGATTAAACAATTATCTCCATGATAATAACAACGCTTAGATATAGCTGACAACATTCACACAGAGGGGGAAGGGGCTAAATTAGGCATAAAAGCCTCACACACTCCTTAGTAATGCCTGACTTAATTCTCAGCTGAATGCTTTGGAAATGAGTCACCCTCTGCTCTTTCAATGCAAAACTGCAGAAACCACCGGATTATACGTCTGTGTTTCATTCTACTCAATCTGTATAAACTGAGCCAAAAACCATGACTACAGTTAAAAAAACTATTTCATTGTGATATTGATAAATCTTTAGTGTGACTATTTCAATAATACTGTTGGATTAATTACACTGTTAAGGGAACATATGAAGGATCAACTGTACTGATATGGCTTTATGAGTATTTGTACTTAAGATATCAAAAGGAATAGTTTGACATTTTTGGAAATGCTTGTACCTGCTTTCTTGATGGAAGTTCATTCAGAAGATTAATACCAGTTTTGTGTTTTCATGTCAAATATGAAACTACAGCTGGCAGGTGACAATCTTAATTTAAGATTAATTAGTGATCTTTAGAATAAGCATATTTTATGTGGAATTATTCTTTCAACGATTTGCATTCTTACTTCTGGCTGCATTTGTTTTGTTTCATTTTCATCTGATCTCAACTGTTTTGCATCCGAGACAAATTAAGTTTTCTGTTTGAAGACAATTAGCTTATGTATATGAGCCTTTTTTGCTGTAATATAAAGTAAAACTCCACCTTAATCTTCATTTTTAGTATCAGGTACTCGTTCCCTCCAGGTTTAAAAAGTTTAAAAGAAAACAGCTGCTGTTATATTTGGTGCAGGTGTGAGCGATGGGTTTTCACGGTAGGAATAAAAAAAGGCTAATGCTTTATTTTTGTCCTGTATAATTTCTGGATAATTTCTAAGGAAGGTTTCCTGGGAGCTAACTACATACTGTGGAACCCAGAACTGCAAAAATAGCTTTTCCTTTAAAGCAAAGCTCAATTTAAACCCATGTAAATATTCACTTATTACTAATTTAATATTGGAAACTTTATCCTCCATATAAACTGTGACTGTTTGGTTGCCTTTACAGTTTCCACAGCTTTAGTTAGGACCAAAATACTTGTTTTTAGGAAACTTCCAAGAGAAATAACTCATCTGTAAAATAAAGTATCAAAACATCTGTAGAAACATCTCACACATACACACGCAACATTATCCCCTCTCTGTCACTGTCCATCTGAATTCTCACTATGTTCCAATGACTCATAGTTTCACTTCTGTTTAAGGGGTTTTCAGTGTTAGCATTTGATACTGACTTTCACAGTGTTGGCATTTGATACTAAACATTTCAGGTAGATTATCACTTTAGAGAAGTTTCATACTGCTGCTACTTGCTCATAGAGAACGAGAACAATGAGAGAACGAGAGTGAGAAACAGACTGTGAGTGAGTCTGTGTGGTTCTTGTGACTCGGTACCTCGTCAGTCACTTGGTCGGCCCTCATGGCAATCTGTTCCACAGACATGTCTTCCATCTTGCTGCTGTCCTGTTTGGAGGCTCCTCCTGTGGCACCGAGCTCGAGATTCTGCGGCCTGAAAAGAGGGGTTCAGAAAAGTATGTTAATAATTATTTTTAATGCTGTTTCTTTACATATTGGCGGACATATATTCCAACATCCACACGTCTGCAATGAGATAATAACAGCAGATTAATCAGACTATGGCAGATTTCTAATCTAATACAAAATAATGAGTTCTTATTATAAGTTAGCAATAAATATCAGTAAATTGTTGACATTGATCAACGAGGAGCACCAGCTGCAAGTTTCTTAGCTTTTTTCTGTGTGATATGATGAATTTCATATTTTTCTTCCGCTGCTGATGTTTATCATGTTGATTTGTAACATAAAGTCCTATCTTTAACTGGATTTAGATTTGATGGGGAATAAAAAACAACTACAACAAAGAAAAGGCCTAATTTGAGTTGAGTTACTTCCTCAACTGAACTGTGCTCCACTCAGTTCAAAACAACATATAAAAACTTGGTGTTTTTAGTGGTTTACAAGGAGAATTACCTTGTTAAGACATATATACCCTAAAAGTCTTACTTGCAGAAACTACAACCAAAGCTTTACAGGTTCAAAAGTTCAGGTTCTGAGAAGCTCCAGCTTAAGCATTTTCATAGTTAAAAAGAACCTTGTGTCTCATGTCACAATGAGTCAAGGTTCAGTGCTGTATACTACTTAAAATCTTAAAGATGAAAGAGCAAACTTAAAGATCGAACTTTTAACTACATGTTTGCAGAAATGTTATTTTTTGTCACTTATGGGGAACAGAATAAGATGCAAAACCTAAACAAGACTCGTTTCCTGCTGCTGAGAGAGTTTGGAGTCTGAACACAGACAATCGTCCTGCTGATAAAGGAAACACAAATCTGTATCAGTGATGAAGAAAACCTATCTGTTTGTGTGCCTGCAGCGGGTCCTTGTTGATGTAAAGCTTAGCTGCAGTGTGGCTGGTAGAATCATATGTGCTAACAATGAGGGAACCGAGATAAGGAGGCTGGAATATGGAAATCAGAATGATGAGATTGAATGTTGGCAACTGGCAGATTAAAAGAAAGTTCAATCTTTTATGAAAATAAAATAACGTTACCGGTGAAGGGTAAAAGGCATCTAAGGTAAAAGCAGAACATTAAAAAAAGGTCTTACATTATCTTTCTAAGTGATAATTCCTGAATAAGAGTTTGTGTTGTTTTGACTTTTTGAAAATGGCAGCATGCCAGTTGAGTGAGACACATTACCGTTCTCACTTTAACTGATTTATCTTGTACATAAATGTTCCTGAAAAGATGTGGTTTATTATACATCAATAGAGACATTCTGCAACAAAGGGGACCTTTGACTTTAAAATTAAACTTCAAGTTCAAGACAAATAACCTATGTGGCCTCAAAAAGATCAATATTATGTCATGAGAACGTCAAATCTACATTTAACGGTTAATATGGTGAAATGACTGGCTTCAATATTATTCAATGGGCAATTAAGGATTTGTCATGAAAACTAATCTTATCTAATGAGATTATTTATGTGTGGGATCTCTATGACCACTTCATAAACACGGTAATAGTCTGACAACAGATGACAATACAGCTACTTAACCAGCTGGTGGTGGATGGTGCTTAAGAATTCTTAGCATCAATTACTGACTCACTTCAAAACAAGCATAGCCTAAGATCAAAAGCTACTCAAGGCTGCTCCTCTCATGTGATATTCAGTGTATGAATTCCCCGATCTCATCAAGACATACTGGGTTATGCCTACATTTCACAGCTCAATACACACTGCGTTCAGATCAACATTTAGATGTCACGATCTTGCACAATCATCACAAAAGCGGTTGTGATGAAAGAGGTGTTGGTGAGAAGCTTTATCGTTGAGCCAGCAGAAGGAAGTGCAGGGTGTCAACAGGGTTTTTAAGACCGTAATGAATGAAGCTGGCGGGGCGGCTGTGGCTGAGGTGTAGAGTGGTCGTCCTCCAATCAGACGGTCGGCGGTTCGAGCCTCAGTCTTCCTCATCTGCATGCCGAAGTGTCCTTGGGCAAGATACTGAACCCCTAAAATGGCCTTGTAGGGAATAATCCTCGAAGGTCCATGCTATCTAACAAATGGAGGCGTTTGTAATCAGTTCCACGTTGGTCTCGTTTGTAGTTTTATAAGTGTGTGAATATCTGTATAGTTGAAGAACTACAACACAGAGAGATTACAAACTATGCACAAAAACAAAAGTAATTCTTAAGAGCAAAAAAGTAGCATAACAATAAAATCAACATAACTAAGAATTCAGATCACTGATCTAATCTTGAACGTTGCAAACAAGGAATGAGAAGTGGAGCAGAATTAAATGCCCCTATGTGTTAGATGACGGTAAGAACCGGTATGTATAATTACGGTTAAAAGGCTACAGACACCCATTCAATTACTTCCAAGGAAAACACTGTTATAATGATGAAAAGCATTCTGGATGGTTTCTCAATTCATAAATACACTGCACACTGACAGGCGGAAACACTTTGCGGAGAAGGGACTTGCATAATAGGTGTGGTTTTGTTGTATTTTTCAAGGTAATCCATTTGGAGATGCATACTTTAAGTACTAAATCCATAATTCTGATCATAACTTGAGCTATGGTGCCTTGGGGTACAGCCAAGCAGGCGCGAATCCAATGATTTGTGACCTTCGTGCAGTCCAGCATCACAAGAGGCTCAGAAATGAGTGGTGTGATATTAGCCTCTAAGAGGTTTCGGTGCATAAAATAACGTGAAATCAAGAGCGTCCTAAGCAAAGAATGAAGTCTGTTATCCGGCTTTGACAGGACAGTCAAGGACAGAACCAGGTGTCCATGAGCAAGACTAAGGTTTCTTAAATTCCAGCCAACAGAAGGATACCAACACTCAGGAAACACCCTTTTCCTTTTCGTTCTCTCCTGTCCTCTTCCTCTCCCTCAAAAGGTTCAAATAACATTTTCCTGTTTTCCAAATAACCCCTGAACCTCAAGTTCCCTTTCAACCCTACTGCAATTAAACATCCTGAGAAAAACACAGGGAAAACAGAGAGTCTACTTGGCAGGCAGATTAGACGATTCAATGTTGTAGACGCTGCATTTTTTTTCCTGGACTAGAGGGCATTTGGTTCACACAGGCTCGACTGCTCTTTCGAACCCATTATTGAACTTGACGAGGAAATGATACGAGGTTTATATGCAGAACAACGACTCATCCGCACATTTTGTAATTTGTTTGCCAAGCAAAGAGCAGAAGAAGAACATGTAAACAACAAAAGATAAAACTTCCTGTGCCAGTGAAGCAGATCTCTCTGTAGCTGGGTATCGATTAGAGCAACGAGAAGGTTACAACCGAAGAAGAAAACACATCGGTAAACACTGTATTTTTGACTTTCCTGTGCAGTTTGAGCCCCGAAAACACTCAACCCATATGTTTTCACACCTTCAAGGCTGAGACAACGCACAACATGACGCCACAATCACGAGATCAATTCCGCAGACATACCCGTTCATGTTGTCGTGTCTTCACAGCCCAACACAATGACTCCAACAGGGAAACACACTTCTTGTTCTTCTCCCCAAACCTGTTCCTCCAGATCTGAGAGCCACACACACACACACGCGCACACACACACACACACCTTCTCTTATTCCTATCATGTTGTGTTACACGTTCCCCTTGTTGCCCTTTTTAATACATTCACACACAAAGACCTTTACTTCTCCACAAACACACGTTCCCTGTAGTGTGGATGACAACATGTTCATTTTGGGGGGTTTAAAAGATAAGAAGGTAGCTGACCTGTGTGCACAAAAACAAACACATGACATCATGCTGTGCCCACGAAGAGGAGGGTGAAAACACGTGTTTTACCTATTTTGACTAAAGTAAAAAAAAAGGTACATTTTATTAATCTTTTCAAGTTGTTGTGTTTAAAATGTTGTATCCACACTCCTGACCTGGTTGGTTGTGTCATAGGGTGGCAGAGGGACAAAGAGCTGGGCCACTTTTTAACCCGAGTCACCTGAGACAAACAGGTGACGTTAGCCTGAATGAGAAACACGACTCAAAAACACAGACACACACACACACACACAGCCACCCAATACACGCGAGTTGTAGCGGTCCAGCCCCACTTTTAACACTTTTAAAACTTAATTAACACCTCGAATTGGACACGGAAGTGAACGGAAGTGTGTCAAAGCGGTCTTACATTGTGTGGAAAGTTGTTTCAAGGTGTCGTAAACTGGGGCAGCGTCCGCTCCGGAGTCGTTAACCTAGCTTAAACAAAAAAAGTGCAGCTAGCTCGCTAGTTAGCTAGTTCCGCTTTCTCTCCCTCACCCCACTTTGACAGCTGCCCAACAAACCCGGGGCCGGAGAGGAGCTAACGGAGGGCAGGCGACACTTACACTTATCTCCCTCCTGCTTGTGGAGAAATCACCTCGCTGCTCCTCACTCCTCCTCCTTCTTCTTCTCGGTTGGTGAAAACTTGGCTCCCGGAAACTTCTGGATTCCTTCAGTGGCTCCACCGTCCCCGAGCGGCTGTCTGTGTGCTGCGTTCACGTGCTGTCGGGAAATATCGCGATTTCCAAAAGACCGGAAGAAGAGCTCGGAAGGCTTGAGTCAGAATTAGTAATAAAACAATGTGGAACTATGTTGTTTTCATATTACTTTAGTATGTTGTTCATTTTCATGTTGAAACAGTAGGACACTGTTCACTCGACTTTAGAATCATTAAGATAAGATAATAATACTTTATTAGTCCCATAGTCAAAGATAAGGATCAGTGAGTATAAATAAGTAACATGCAATACTTAGGTGTAAGGAATTTAAAAAATATAGAAACATATGAATGGAATAAAAACTGATATATATGATATATACAGTACAAGAAAAAGATGTGCAGTGTGAGAATTGCACATGAACCATTGTATTGCACAGACAGGATGAATATTGCACAGTTGAGAGAGTTAAAGGTCCAGTGTGTAAGATTTTAGGTGAAAATGATCTATTAGCAGAAATTGAACATAAAATAATCCTGGTGATGTTCTCACTAGTTCGTTTCATCTAGATTAGACGAATTGTTGTTTTCTTTACCCTAGAATGGGCCCTTTGTATTCAAATACTTTATATTTACATCAGGAGTGGGTCGTCTTTACGGAGGCCGCCATGTTCTTTACAGTAGTCAAACTGGACAAACTAAACACCTTTTGAGTTTTTATGACACCTGAAGGCTGCCACAGGTTCTTGTTCATGTTTGGAAGGGGGAGGTGAGGGGGATTCAGCTGCAACATGCAACTTGACCACTAGATGTCACCAAATTCTACACACTGAACCTTTAAACCAGAGTTAGAGTTCAGTCCATAATGGGTGGTTGTTTTACTGGGAGCAGAGCTGGTTGTACAGTCTCACTGCTGCAGGAAGGAACGACCTGCGATACCTCTCCTTCAGACACTTAGGGTGACTCAGTCTGTCACTGAAAGGATCTTCCCAGTGCTGTGATGGTGTCCTGCAGGGGGTGGGACTGGTTGCCCATCATCCTCCTCTGTCCCACCACCTCCACTGGGTGAAAGGGAGGATCCCAGGACCGAGCTGGCCCTCCTTATCCGTCTATCCAGTCGCTTCCTGTCAGCAGTGTAATCCTGCTGTCCAAAGAAGATGGCCGATGCCACCACAGAGTCATAAAAGGTCTTCAGTAGCCCCCCCCCCCACACACACACACACTCCATAAAACCTCGGCACTGGCATGGTGATACAATACTCATCGTTGTGATTTATATGCCAAAGTCGGATGGCCCTCTGTCTCTGTCAGGCGAGAAACACATTGGGTTTGATTTATCTGTAAGGTCATTATTTATCTTTTACCCTCCTGTTTTTACTGAGCTTGCGGAATCCAGTATATCCCATCATTCGCCTGCAACATGGAATAACACACAGAGTAAATGATATGTATTTATTAAAGGGGTAACATTTTGGGAATAAATATATTAATGAAATAAAAACGTTTAAAAATAGCGATGAACAAATTCAAAATGGAGATGTAATTTTTGTAACTATCCTTAATAAAAAGGTTGTCTGTATTGTTTATTTGTTGTTTTGTCTTTTTTCTGTCTATACTGACTAACCTAAGCTACACCTTTTTGTTCTACGTCTATATTTTTGTTTTGCTCTATTTATTTTTCGCCACATGTTGCTTTATTGTATAATACAAAATTTATTTTGGAATATTAACATTAATCAAAATTAAAAACTTTACCCAATCATTGTAATCAAATTGTACTTGATTGACCGTAAGTTAAAGTGCTCATTAAGAATAGTAACTCATTTTTGATTAGTGAGGAAAACTATTATTTCGGGGAAATGTGATCCTCTCAATAAGCTAATTTTGTAGCGCATATAACGTTTTTTAATAACGTAGTTTATTTTGTTTGAGTAGTTGTATATTAACAAAGCTAGCTAGAATAAGTGCTCCTATACATATTTTTTTATCAATTAGTAATAATAATAATAACGGGATGTAATTATCTTAATCCTTAAAGGGTAGACAAATAAATCAATTCTGTGTATAAAGGGTATAGACACTATTGGATCAGCCTACTCTTATATATTTGTTTGGATTTCTTACTTTTCTTGTGGAAATTAAAAATGTGGGCCAAAATAAACAATTAATGACAAGAAAGAACATTGAAAACTTTACCAATTCATTCAAAGTCACTCATTTTTAATTCATTAATGAGGAAAAACAATTATTTCTGGGTATTGTGATTCTCTTAATTAGGCGAATGTAGTGGCACACATCAGATTTATCTTATTCATTTAGTTTGAGTAGTTGTGTTTCAAACTGAAAAGAGGTACGAGCTGTGGACGGGCTCCAGAATGCAGCACTCGATGGTGCGCATGTCCTGTCATATGACTCCAAAACCAGGCGCTGGGGCGTTGCTCATTCTCCCCACATGAGTGCAGCATTTACCCTTCACCCAGACCTCCCCCCTCACCCTCCTCCCACTCTCCTCCTCAGTGTTTTGAGATGAAGGCACACTGCTGGATATTTCCTCTTTCCATAGTGTTTCTGCTCTGTAATCTGAGCCCCTAGCATCGAATCTGCTGCGCAATTCCCCCAAGTTTTATGTTTTAAACCAGAGAAAGCTTGTTCAAGGTGACTGCAAAGGCACGGGGCCGAGTGCCAGGCAAAGCATCAACCGACAATGTCTAAAAGGCAAATTCCTTCGCTAACTGCGGCTAAATATATTTTTCCCCCCCGTGCTGGCTCACCTACAGCTAAATACTAAGGAGCTGAAACTGTTCGCAGTAGCTCCAAATTTGCACAAGGGATGCTTCGGCACTGCCCTTGCTGAACTGCCCAAGGTGCCTGAATGGTGCCCAGCTTTCTCGGCCCATGTATCTTTTATAGAGTCTACATAGCATGCATTATTCAGCAATAACACACGGCCCATCTGGACTCCTGTGAGTTTGTGTGTGTGTGTGTGTGTGTGTGTGTGTGCACCTGTGTCTATACATAGGTGTGTGGTCTATACTTAACTTTCCTGCCATGCCATTTCACCATTTCACGCCACATCCAACAGTGCTTGAAGAGCTAAGAATTAGTATTTCCTCTGTAATTACAAGTGAGGTATGAGTGTGTGTGTGTGTGTGTGTGTGTGTTTGACAGAGGAAGGAAGAGAGAGAGAGAAATAATAGAAAGTGGTGAGAGAAAGAGAGATAGATTAAGTGAATGTGTAATAGTGACTACAGATGGCACGCTCAGGATCAAGCTCTTTCATCATGCCGTTTCTCATTAATAGAGATGGGAGCGCTGCCCTAATTCCATAATTCCTAAATCATGCCAGTTAGTTGAGCGCGAGGAGACAAAAGTACAGGGGAGAGAGGAGAAAAGATTAGCCTGTAGCCTAATAACGTGTCCGCAAGAGTAAGAAATCAACAGAAGAAGAGATGAAGGGACAGAAGAAAGAGGAAGAGAGCGGAGAAAGGTTCGCCATCTGCATTTCCTTTTTTGTTGTTGCCAAAACCAACATCATTTGGGCCAAATTTTATTCTCGCCAATTATTGTCCCACATGTAAGCCAGCCAATGAGAGACGCTAAAATAACACAAGAGATTAATGCGATCTGGAGGAGAATACATGAGGATATAATGGTGTGTTTACAGCATGTGTGTCAGTGACATGGTCCAGATGACGGGTTTTCTTATGATTTCAAGGAGCACATCTGTTCATTTCTGGCTCCGTTCCCTCCATTTTTCCTCTCACAAGGGCCGTGACATGGGAGGGTTCCGAGGCCTTGCTTGATCGGGCTTAATTTTACGTTGGGCTAATTCCGCCGGCACCCGATACTTGTCAGGACAAAGAATTGGCTGACCAAGCTCGTGTCTCGGTATTCAGAGATAATTTTATTCCCTTGTCTCCTTTTCACTGGAATATACTCTTTCTCCATTTAAATTGAGCTATCATGTGAAGCAATTTGACGGAAACTAGAGACATCGATAGCCATTAGCCCGCTTTGCACAGGAGGGCCAAACATGGCAGGCCAGGCCTCATCTATTATTCATGTACCTGTTTCCCCCCAAAACAACATTTCTTATATTCGTTTTGCATCATGCTGCTAAAAGAGACAAGTCGGTGGTTTCAAGTGACGCTTTTTGAACGAGGGCTGATAAATGTTTCACGATACCGGCCCTTACAATACCCATTAGGGGAAAGTGTCTATTGTTGATCTCTTCATGTCCATATATCTCATGGAAATCTATGGAGCTTTAAAAAGGGAGGAAACATTTGATATTCTTTTTTAAAAGACTTTTAGCCTTTAGGCATCACATGCAATGTCCCGTGTTTTATTCAGGGGCACATGGTCAAACCTTTTCAGTTTCAGAGCAACTTCTCTAAGTAGTGAACCAGTGGTGGAGGAAGTATTCAGATCCTTGTTAAGTAAAACTACCAACACTGCATTGGAAAAAACAGGAAAGTACAAAATATTATCAGCAAAATGATTATTATTATTATATATTATGTTAAAAGGCTGGTAAAAGGGATGCATCAACGCATATGTAATATTGTAGTGTTAAAGGTGGTCCAGCTTTATCCAGTGGTTCCCAAACTAAGAGTCAGGCCACGTGATTAATCACAAGATAAATCTGAAGGTTGAAAAATTATGAGGTAAGATAATGAATACTTCAACCTCTTTTAATCAAAAACATGTTTTACATTTATATATTTAAAGCTAGGATTGGTAATCCTGGTAAAATAGCAAGAGCAGGTTCCGTGTCATTAGCCGACCGATACATCCCATCTGCCATCTGGTCAGAGATCCAAAAACACATGCACACGCACTGACAACTGGTAGAAGACGACTTTTCTGTGACTTGTGAGTGAGAGCACAGGCTGAAACAACGTACCAACCCTACCTTTAATGAAACCACGGGAGAAATGTGGAGTGGAAAACAGCCCCTAGGTCAACTCTCCATCCGAATATTGTTACCATATTTCCAGAATTCAGGCTAAATAAAAAATGTAAATTGAAGCACTTTTACATCCACTTCTGTTATGCAAATATTAGGAGTTAGGCGCATTGAGATAAAAGAGCTGGAGGAGCTCATTCTCCAGTTGGGTGCCATTAAAGCACCAGAGAATATAGGGCACAATGTGATTGAGTAACTGAAAGAGCACTAGTCAAACCTCAAACCCAAAGGATGGAAAATGTGATGGAAATTTGGCATTTGTTCATTTCAAGTGTTAGTTTAATATATATATTTTTTAAATTCCTGCATTTACACACATTTCTATTTATGCGCAAAGTGAAAATATGCATATAAAAAACACCAGAATCGAGATGCACTCATAAACATCCGACATGTGACATGGTAACTGCACACTTTGTAAGAGGTCAGATTGGGAACCACTGGTTAAATTGTGTTTTTAAAAAAATGCAAAATCTGAGAAATAACTAGTAACCGAAGCTGTGATATTAATGTAGTGCAGTAAAAAAGTTGGATATTTCCCTCTAAAATGAAGTGGAGGACACATAAAGAAGCAGGTGATGAAAATACTGAAGTACTCGAGTAGATGCACTTTCCATCACCGGTCGGGCCACCCTGCCGGAAAGCTGATGGAAACAAGAGAGGAGAGGCTATCAAGCTATTCAGTCTCCACGTTGTCAGCAGTTCAGATTAGCTGTCACATCGCTGAGGGAGAAACAGCTGAAGATTGGAGAGGATGATTTCATCTGAATAATTTCATGCTTTGACTGGCAGAGCTCAGCGTTCACCGTCCCAGGACTTTGACGTCAGAGGAAGATTGACTGGGGCCAAATAAAGACCCAGGTAGGAAGGAGTCTGAGACATGGATACAATCACATGAATTCACATTTCCACTGAAGAAAACCCCCACTCACTTGTCTCGTTTTTTTCCGAGTAGACAAAAAGACAATCTTTATTTGTGTGTTTCTCTCCTCGCTCTGACTCCTGTGTTTACTCTTGACCGACTGACATTAATGAATGAGGTCAGCTTCCACAAAATTAACACCACGAACAGAAAAGGAGACAAACTCATACATGACGCTGAGACCTGGAGGCATCCTACCACTACCAACCATGGATCACAAACCAGAAGAGAAGAAGAGGAAGAAGAGGAGGAAGAAGAAGAAGAAGAAGAAGAAGAAGAAGAAGAAGAAGGAGAAGAACGATAGCAGGACAGCATCGGTGGAATAGAAGAAGAGAAGACACATTTTTTTTAATCATCCACAGGCTATACCCCATCACTGCATCCCACACAGGAGTAATTAACAGTGATTTTAAATGCTACAAAAATAAGATGAAACAGGGAAGGAAGTGCTTACCCTCGTTTGTGTGTATTGTGTGTGTGTGTAATGTGCATGCCATGTCTTTGAAAATGTCTGTGTGTTAATGTCTGCACGCGTGTGTGTGTGTATCTGTACATGGGTCATAGTGTGTGTGTGTTCACAGTGCTTACTCATTATGTTCGCTTCCCAACATTAAAGAAGTCTCAGTCCCATGATACACACACACTTTCTCTCTCTCTCTCTCCCCCTCCTCTCTTTGTGCTGTTCCCTTTAAAGTACGTCCATGGATGCTCCCACCAGAGGAACAGCCTTGTAATCACAGACTGCATGTGTATATGTATGTGTGTGTGTGTGTGTGTGTGTGTATGCGTGCCCCACATGTGTGTTGTTGTTGTGATGCTGCCACACACACCTCCCCTCATATACCACAGTCTATGCACTTCCGACATTATGGTTTAACCCCCCCACACCCAGGACCAGCTTCAGTCAGTGTTCACGTCCATTGTGATCTGGCCTGGGCTCTGAGGGAGGATTTCCAGTCAGTTTCTCCCCCCCTCCCCCCCGAGGGTCCATTTGCCTCCCGGCCCGAGCTAATCCATCAAATGACCGAAAGCCAGTCAGGAGAAAGTGCGTGAGGAGAGAGGTTTGATATTTTTTTTTTTTTTTTTCTTCTTTTGATGTCAGAAAACGAGTCTCTGGGAGAGCAAGAGAGCGGTGGCAGGGTGTTTCTGATTTTTCCCCATGAAAAAATATATCATCGTTACAAACAAGATTGATCTGAGGGTTTCACAGTGGTCATGCAACTTGAGTGTCGCCTCCTTTTCTCACCCGTTCATCCTTTAACATCACCCCCCCACCCCGCACAACCCCAAATCCCCCAACCCCATTTATCCTGCCAGTCCGAAGAAGAGAAGGTACCGTAAGTGACCACAGTCAAAAACAAAAAGAATACAGAGAGACAAAGAGGTGGGTGACCAGTGGTACATTCATACATGAGAAAAGACATGGTTCCAGAAGTCACCCGACCCGGTCGACATTAGACGGTGCTGAAGACGCCTGTGCTGGCCAGGCCGTGATAAATGCTTTGTTTAGAAACACGAAGACAAAACACGTTCCCCACCTGAAAAAATGTACACCTCACCAAACCCCCACCCGGAAAACCCCCTCGCCCACACACACCCAAACCCTCCTACTGAAACAGGCTATGGTTATACTTGTCATTATAATACGATATCTGAGCTTCTCATAAAAAATCAATCTCTATGACTTTTATATCACGTCGCTGTGCATATACACTGGGTCTGAAAATATCAACACAAACAATATTACATTTCCCATATTTAAATCGGTGCCCAAGTCGTTTTTCCTATTTTCTTTTTCCGCACAGGCCAGGCCGCTCTCCCTCCTCTCCATCTCTGTACATCGGCTCTTTTTTTTTTCTCCTTGTAGCTGGAATTCATCCAGATAGTGCAGAATTCCAATTACAATTCAAGCTTGGCCACTTCCAATACTTGGTGTGAGGATGGGATAGCAATGTGTGCAAAAAATCCAATTTTTGTGCATCCAGGCCTATCGCTAAATGCATCCTGCCGTGATTGGATGATAGGAATTGCACGCGACAAGTTTAATCATGGCCACGGCTATATCTACCCCATCGGTGGCTAAAAGTCAATAGTCAAATCAAAAAAGGACCCCCTGATATGAGTGCAGAGACATTTCCCTTGTGTTCTTCAGCTGAGAGGTGCTGTCCCACCCAGAAGTTGGGGATCAGAGATGAAGGGTCGATTCCCAGGCAGCTCACGACCCCAGCCCTCTCAGCCAGGCCAGGGTAGGGTGTCCACGGCTGGGCCATGGAGGGGGCTGGCAGTGGGGGTGGTTGGTGGTTGTATAGAGGTGGAGGTGGGAGAGGAGGGGGACGGAGACAGAAGGCTTCCCTGAGGGGTGGTGGATTTAGAGGGACAGCCAGCCCGGCTCAGCAACCCTGGGTGGGAGCTCCAGGAAGAGGGGGAGAGGGGTCACAGCCAGGAGGAGAGTCCCAGTGAGGCCAGAACAGCTAACAGGGCCACGCACCCTGGCCTCCGGCTCGGACCTCCGTCAGTCAGGAAGGGCTCCGGAGAGTCATATCCCGACCCATCTGAAACAGAGAGAAGAGGAGCACGAACAAAACGTCTGAACTGAGAGGGACACGGAATAGACAAGACAATCTGAGAGTGGATGAACAGGGGGAAGTGGATTTAGAGACAATGGGTAGACAGGCGAGACTGTTCAAGGGGGTAGGGGGGACAGTGTGGAACGTGAGCGACAAACTGGAGAAGTCTCACCCTTCAACAGCCGGGGAGAGGCTGAGGGAAGATGGCAGAGAAGGATGAGGAAGAGGAAAGAGCGAGGAGGGAGGAGGGAGGAGGAGGAGGGAGGAGGAGAAGACGACAGCAACTGAGCTCTGCAGGGGGTTTAACCAACCTAATTACAGTTTAATCACAGCGACTCAGAATCTGGAGCAGCTAACACACACGCACACACACACACACACACACACACACACACACACACACACACACACACACACACACACACACACACACACACACACACACACACACACACGTGCAGCCCCTCACAGCTCACCCGAGTGACAGTATTTCACAGACGAGATGGAAGTTGCAATGTCAGACAGATTACTTTAACAGCACAAAAAAAAAAGAAGCAGGATCTCAGAGAGGAGCCGCAGCAATGACAGAATAAAGGAACGTATGTTGTTTCAGTAATTATGGAGGAGGAGAGAATTTCCTTCCCCCTTAGCGAAAAAAGATGGAATGATCTGAGCCTTGAAAGCTGCGAAGGCCGACTCTCATCCTTGTACGAAGATCTTCAAAGCCGTGTCATTATCTGGGGAGACGTGTTACTACCCAGGTTTGATTCCTCAGTCTGGCTCGGGTCGAGGAAACTCACGAGGGCGTCTTTTGGAAAGGCGCTCAGGTAGATTTTCAGGATAACGCAAGGTTAGCGTAATGCCTGCTGCAACCTGATCCCCCCGTGTATGCCAATCCGCCGTCTAGCTATTTTTGAAACGGGCACTATCACCGGCCGACACGTCTGCTCTGGTGTCAGCGATCTGAGAGGAGCTATTTTCTAAAGAGTGTGTCTTACCAGGCCGCCTGCTGTTTGGGGGAAGAAAAAAAAAGAAGACCTGCTTCATCTTTTTACCACATGGCTGGTGCATGAGGCGGATTTCATAAAAAAATATGAAGTGTCTAATATTAGATTAGACTTCTTCTGTATGCGATTGGTTTATTATTAGATTGCTCTCTGGTTTCTCATGAGTAAATCTAGCTAATAGAGCGGCGCTTGCGGCCTGGTAGCGTTTTCAGAGAGCACTTTCATCCTGCCCCCTTCTCTCTTTACAAGGACAGAAGGTCTCCCTCACACCCAGTGCGATGTGATGTGATGTGATTTGATGTGATGTGCGTATGCCACTTTGTGCCTGTGCCTCTTCTCCCGCGTCTATGTGTGTGTTTGCGCCTGTGCATTCTTATGTGTGCGCCGGCATGTGTCAGAATGTGTGTGTGTGTGTGTGTGTTTGTGCAAAAGGTGTTAAAGTGTTGCCTGGCCGGCCTGTGAATCAGAGCAGAGACTGTTGCCGGGGCATTCTGTCAAGCCTCTTATTCCCCCCTAATTTTACTTTGATAGCCAATCTGGACCTCTGTGTGCGTCGGCGAGTGTGTGTCTGTGCGCGAGTGTGGGTGTGTAGTTGGAGCGTGACTCACCTGGAGGTCTGACATACACCTTCAGCTTTAGACACGCCCGCCCCACATGGTTCGGGTGAGGAGACGCTGTAGAGAAAGAAAAAAAGCAGAGAGATTGGACGAGGAGATTAGCTGAGAGATAAAGTGATTTGCGCCGCTGATTGCACTCATGAAGTAATTGGGGACATTTAATAAAAGTTTGATAGTGTTCTGTCACTGAGGGCTAGAGGCTTATTACCAGGTGGTTAGCAGCATGACGAGAAAGGAGAGATTGCTGCGACCATGGCCTGATTAATCTGTTTGTGGGCCCTGTCGCAAAAACAAACCCAGGGCCCCCCAATCACTCCCATTCCTCTTTTTCCCGACTCTCTCTTTATAATAAATCCGGTCAACAAGAAAACAAATGAAACACATTTATTTCGTAATAAGCAGCTTATTAAGGTAGATTGGACTTTGGGAACCAAAATAAGACCTGACCGTCCATTATCCATCCACTAGCTGTGGCACTTAAGGGGAGCTGGAGCCAATCCCAGCTGACACTGGGTGACATCGTGGCTAAACCCTGGACACCGATAAAGGGTTAGGGTTCATGTCGGAATATGGCTAAACAGAGACAAACAACCGATCACACTCAACAACACAATTTAGGATTCAAACCAAGGACCCTTTTGGCTGTGAGGCAACAGTGCTAACCACCACGCCGGCCCCCCTGGACCGGATCTCAATGTAAAATTATACAACTGGTGATACTGTAAATGTTCTTGTCTTCATCAAACCAACAACTTGTGAAATCTCACATTCATTGTCCTGCTGTGAACTCACGAGATCCCCAACTGCACATTATTGCACAGCTGAAAATATTCCCCACCAGATGCTCTATTTACTTCTGTGCGAGTCATGTTTGCTAAAAGCTACAGCGTCCAGCAGATTCAGCAAATGTTAATCTAGATGGCACTCAGTAGAGCGCATATACCTCTAGTCCCCTGAATCCAATCGAGCGGCGCCAAATCTCACCCACTCATGAATACCAGTTCCCCAAACGTGCCTGATTTCTTCCATTAAGATCCATTAACTGGAAAAACTCCATCATCTCAAAATGTTATGGAAAGTGAGAAAAGCTTTTTGGATCTGCCCCCTGATCCAGATCTTAATGGATTCTACAACATTCACCAAGTTTCGTTAAAATCCGTTGTTTTTGTGTAGTCGTGCTTACAATCCAACCAACCAACCAACAATGGGACAGGGGGCAACATTAGCTTCTTGGTGGAGGTAGTAACCTATAGAGATGATAGATTTCTGAAGATCTACGTATGTCTTTGGTAGGAATGAATGAGCTTAGTGATTAGCCAGGTTTGGGCCTTTGTATTGGAATTGTGAGCACTGATAAAGATCATGGAGGAGCCTTATCATTTAAGTAACAATGCAGGACCCGGCTATATCAAATGTTGTCCTTCCAAATGATGTTTTAATTCACTTTGACTGCTCTCAAACAAGTGTCACAGGACGGTGGTCGAGCCCCGTCCCCTTTTGGAGACTCAGAAGTCAGAGACGTCTTTGGCGCTGACCTCTTTTCCTCTGACACAGATACGTGCAGACATCTCTTCTCGTTCACTGGGCAATTGTTAGCGCAAAGTGAAACACACAAAATTGTAATCAAGTTGGTAGAAATATGTCATGGCTGGTTAATCAGGAGTGTAAAGGAAGGGCAGTATTTTACGCTGAATAACTTGTTAGAATTGGACTTTGCTGTAGTCATTACCGCAGCCTATTACTTTTTTGATGTAATTTATTGCTTCAAGCATTTGGATATATATATTTTTTATTTTTTATAATGTGCTTTTAAGTTCTAAATAAACCCATGGTCCCAAGCTACTCCTGTAAACATACTAAGCACTTCAGGCAGTGTAAACAAGTCTGTGAGGGATGAGCCCACATACTGGGATTCGGTCACACTCGCATTCATACCTTAGGGAAATAAGTCGCTCTCCAATCGACCTGACTTGAATGTCTTTTGGAACGGGGGAATGAAATCCATGGAAATTCCTCACGGCCGCGGCTCGCCCTTCTCACAGGAGAGGTGACGGTGCTAACCACTCAGCCACCACGCCCCCCCCCGTCTGAATCCCTCCCCAACAAAAATGGGGAGAAGTGTTAAAAAGTGACTGTAATTCAAACTTCAAAGTGCAGTAAATGAAACTGAATCTGGGTTTTTAGTCGCACTTCACTCTGATGTGAAATAGAAGTGGAGACCTCAGAGGTGATGGTTGACCAACTCGACACACACGTATATGCGGATGTGTTGAGGAATATGCGAACAAACGCTGATGGGATGCGGCAGCGGGCGTGGAGACCTTTTGGCCTTCTCCCTTGAGGAAGTCCGCATCGCCGGAGCCCACGGTGACCCTAAAGAGGACCGTCATCAAGATCCACAGCGCACAGGAAATAAATCCGACCCTTCCCTTGCCCTCTCCTCCCTCTTTTTCTGCCCACAACTCCTCCCTCCATCCTTCCCTCTGCCCTTCACCTCCTTTACCCTTTCATGCCTTCTCTGTAGCCCACTTCCTTTGCCTCCAATTTGATACGAATCATCCACCTACCCTCCTAACAGCGTGCAGAGAGATTGTTTTGTGGCGATGCGCCGCTGGCCTGGCATCAGGTTCTCTGTCCCGCTGCACCTCTTTGTTTTTGGCTTCCCCACTGTTTGACTGAAAAATGGCAACACTGGGAGAGAAAGAGAGGTGGAGAGATGCCCCCTTCTCCTTTCCCCCCTTTTCTTCTCTCTGTGACCTCCAACAATTTTCACTTTTGTCTCCCCTTTTTTTCCTCAAAAGTCTTATCAGCTCTTGCAGTGCCTCTTGTTCCCAGCACATCCACAGTCCGGCGGCCCCCCCGAAAACCCATTGAAAATCACTCAACCTCATCAGATGGCAGCTGGGAGAAGTAAGAGGTGGAGCAGACCTGTCAACATGTCAACCACATGACAAACACACACGCCAACGTGCACACACAGGCACACACACACACACACAGGCACACAGGTCCGGCTGCAAATCAGCATCAAAGATTTATGTGTTTTACTCTGTAGAATATCACACACACACACACACACACACACACACACACACACACACACACACACACACACACACACACACACACACACACACACACACACACACACACACACACACACACACACACACACACACACACACACACACACACACACACACACACACACACTGGAAGGGCCGGGTGGTTAAAAATGTCCCATGCAGTCATTCCACATCAATACTGACCTGTTCATGTGTGTATGACTCTCTCTCTCTGTGTGTGTGTGTGTGTGTGTGTGGTGTGTGTGTGTGTGTGTGTGTGTGTGTGTGTGCATGAGAAACAGCGAGAGACAAAAAATGTGTGTGCGCTTGTCACTCAAGATGATGGACATGGCCTTTCATGGACTCACAATTGCCTGACAACTGACCCCGCAACCAGCCCTACCCCCACACACACACACACACACACACACACACACACACACACACACACACACACACACACACACACACACACACACACACACACACACACACACTCAAGCCTTGCGGAATACACACAGCCCTCAGGGGTCCCAGAGACACAGTACTATAGTCAGCAACTATACAACTCTGGAGGGGCCCTGTCCATCCTTACATGAGACAGAAAACAAAAGAGTGTGAGTTTGTGTGTGTGTGTGTACCGACTGGGAAAGTACACAAGGACATTGGGCGGCTGCAATCTTAGTCTCTTCGTCTCTATGTGACAGCGACAGACAAAAAAATATATTTGCAAATACTTGGTATCATTTTTTCTCATTTGCGACAAATAGTTTTGCTTTCTATCTCATCATCTGTAAAAGTAATCAAGTACTGTTGTGCGTTACGGTTTGATTTTCCAGAGATTACATTCAAGAGCTCTATTACAAAGGAAATTTGCATTCCAACCTGTGTCAGTATCTGTGTGATGAGGAGATATATGATCTCTGTAAGGTCAGAATCTGTGTCCAAGGACAGATCACTGTCAGTCAAAGAAATATGTTGCACCTGCATGGCGACCTTAGACTGGGGAACTGAGAACCTCATCCCATTATGGGTCATGGTGAGAACGCTTCATCTCCGACTGAAGAGGTTAAGGTCGGTTTCCAGCCGAGTGTGGAGCCGCACCACAGGGATAAATGAAGCGACCTGCGTAGAGGCAGACATGCTCCTCGTCGTCTTTCAGAGGAGACGTCGAAAAGAATTACTGTTGACAAGCAGCATTTGATATGAAAGTAAAAAACAAATGGATCTTTGCATTATTCCCTGGGAAAACAGTGAAAATGTTGAATATCTCGCAATGTGAAAGACGATGAAAAACAACTCCTGGATCCGAACCGATTCCTTTCATCCTTCCACACAAGTTTGGTGGAAATCTGTTGAGTTGTTTTTGTGCAATCTGTAACGGACAGGGGTGAAAACATGTCCTCCATGGTGGAGGTAATAGCTTTGACCATTGCAGATACAACAGTTACAGCTTTAGAGTAAGTCAAATAGATTTAACCTCTGAAAGTTACATCTGAAACATTATCGAGTCTACAAAGTATTTAATGCTAAGTTTGCACACTGCATCTTCTCACTTCTCGCCACAAAATCAACACAATCGATCATTTGTTCCTTTGCAAACATTTCCCCAGCTGCTCTGTGAATTCAAACAGGAGGACGTCTCGTCTGAAGTTAAAAAGTGGCTGTTTTCCGAGCAGCGGCGGGAAAGTTTGGGCATCGACAGCAAAGCTTTTGAAAGTCAATTTAATGTGCATTTCTCTGATAACCCAGTGATCTTGCAGTAAACTGTTCGGATGTAGTAAATCTATCCCACCCATCTGGCAGCTGAAAACAATGTTTAAGAGTAATTTGAAGATACGATTTGTCTCATGCCTGGCGGGGGAATGATAGCGTTTTAACTCTGTTCAGAAAAACAGTCTCAGGGGGCAAAGCCCATCTGTGATACTAATACATCACTTGTTGATGTGAGGAGAAACATCAATACAGCTAATATAAAAATGATTACAAACTACGCCCGGTGACATTTTTACCACTTTGCTGAGCACACCACTTACACTCTCCACAGAAGCAGAGAGATACATCAAGAAATAAGGAGAGTGAGCGAGTGCGGTGGGGGGGGTGTGTGAGCGATGGAAGGTGTGTTTACGCTCGCCTGTGGCTGTGCGAGCGACATGGCGGGCTGTGTTTGAGAACTCTCTCAATCAGCTTCTGTTGATTGCATATTTACACGTGGTTTACAAATGCATATTGAACAGGAGGGTGGATTACATGCAAACACAGGACACACGCGCACTCACATGCACACAACAAACAGACAAACACCATTTTTACCTGCACACACACACACACACACACACACACACACACACACACATATAAGGAGTAACAGTGCCAGGCTGATAACCTACAGATGTAGTAGTACTCATGTCCGGGCCTGAACTCAAAGCCCAGGGAGAAGGGAGTGAAGAGCTGGAACTTCTCTGAGAAGCGCAGGGGTCCGTCAGGACCGCTGGGACGGTTGCACTCCCAGCGCTTGAAGCCACGCATCCTGTGCTGGCAGGAAGTGTAGCCCTCGTGGTTGACCATGAAGAGGATGTAGCGCTCCATGCGCCCGTGGGACGGAGGACCCTCATAGTAAGGACAGTAGATGTCCAGATAGTCATTGATGTTCACTGCCACCCTGTACTCTCCGTGCCAGAACCTGCAAGACACAAAGGAAAGGAAATTAAAGTTTCCTCAAGAAATGAACAGGCAAAGGAATATGCACTGAATCAGTGGGCAGACGTCCATGTGACAATAGTTTAGTTTACAAATACATCCCTACAAAACCATGAATATTTACAACCTATATCGAGTTTCTGAATGATTGCACGGCATAAGGAAAACTGCGGTGAGGGTCCGTTTAGTGCAATCACGCTGTGCACGGCAATTATATGAAATATTATGACTGCTGTTTGGACATTTCTGTGTTTGCACATCTCCCCAGGAAGCTGAGAGGTCACAGAGAGCTACACAACTGCAGCCTTCAGAGATCCAACGCATTGTTTCCGAGGACATTTCCAATGTTTTATTATCGAGGGTCATTGCAGTGCATAGCAAAAACATCGAACAGGGTGTTTTTTGATTCTTATTTAATAAAATAAGATCTATCTTTGTCAGCTATGCATCAGGGGAATGGTTTGTATGTTAGAGATCCAGTCTTTCTTCCTGTCAGAGCGCCTCAATGAGCCGACTCCTCTGACACTCAAGAGAAGTGGGTCATGTGATGGAGGAGGGTACACATTATTATCCCGTCCCCTAAAGCCGTGTATACAGGCAGCTGTGGTAAGAGTCCACTTAGTTCCGTACACATCCCAGATCACCGGGGTCGGCGTGATGAATAGAAGTGGGTCAGAGGTTAGTGAAGAAGACATATCAGTGCATAGACACATTGTGGAGGGTAAGTGCGGTGGAGGAATATGCAATTTTCCTTCCTGCGTTCCTCCTTCTGGCACCGAGTCAAGGATCATGTGCAGGTAACATATGGAGAAACATAAGTTGGCATCTCCGCCCGTCTCTGTTCAAAAGCCTCTGCTAGTTATGATATATTACAACCATATGGCTGCATCCTCTCCCCACATAATACAAGCTCTCTTTAGGTTTATGGTTTTGTGCCAATGTTGCTCGTGTGCACGGAAAGCGGGACTCGTGTTTACAATCTTGAAGTCGGTGGAGTGAGACGCTCTTCTCCTAAAGGATGAGACCTGTGATATTCTATATTCTTGTCATTGCCAACAAATGCCATTAAAAGATAAAAAAAGCCAACTGTGTATTATAATTGAACTTTTCAACTCCTCTACCCTGTCTGCGAACCCCAGCCTCAGGCCCACTGGCTTCTTCTGAAAACATAAATGTCTAAAAATGGGTCATGAACACCTACTTTCATTTTTTAAAAGAGGCTAAATCATCCTCTAAAACAGCTTGATACTGATTTTTGTCCCTCTTTTGCAGAAATTAGTCAAACAGGACTGCGGTGCATTTGTTCGGGAGTGTTTCTACCAATGCATTGGTGCATATTTGATGCTCTTGTGGGTATTTTTCCGCAGCAGGATGGTGAATTTGAGCTCAACTCACAGCGTCCATGTTTATGGTTATGAAGAAACATTTCAGTTGCTGTCACAGTGTTGCTCACTGACAGTTTGGAACAAAAAAATGGAGCTGAGACGACTAATCCCCACAAGGATTTGGATAAAACACTTAAAAGTACAGAGAATATCACAAGACGTATTCATAAAACAGTCTTAGCTTAATATACTAAAGAATATAAAGTTTACAGCTACAATATGAATCAGCCTCTTTAAAGTATTTAATACTTCAGATATTTTATTTACAGCGCTCCTCAAATGTCTTTTTGCATTTCCAACAACCCACAGTGATTTTGATATTCACGTTTCACTTTGAATATTCTTCACTAAACACTTTAAAGGATGTTTAAAATTCACATGCGTGATAAGCTAGTGTCGATTACTCTGTGAGCATGTGCATGCGTCTGTGTCTGCGGCGACCACTTCCTCTGGCATTTGTCGTTATCGTCATCCTTCGCCATGGCCACGATCAATTTGATTTCAAATGTACCACATCGAAACACGTTTAAAATTCAGCTGCTGCACGTTATCAAATCTTGTTTCTCCAAGCTCGGTAAATTTGAGACGCAGGAAGATGCCTGCAATCAAATGAGCGTAAACAAAGCCAGTTGTCGGGGCAATCTCGTCGTCTCAGATGGCGTGCGCGCACACAAGCTTTTTAAACAAATTCATCATTTTCCTCCTCACCTTGGCAGTAATTGATTGCCTCGAATGAAGACATTTCGGTCTAAGCACTTTTGGTTAGTGGGATATTTAGCTTTGGGACAAATTATCCCAATAACGCCAGTCCTATCTCGCTCCCAGAGGGCAAATCAGGAAGTGAGTTAGATGTAATGAGTGCCTTCATGCTTCGGTGCCCTATCAGAGCGAGTTTCGCAGGTTCTAAAGGGATCCTTGAGCAGATCATTTAGATGCATTGATCCACTGGGGAGCTCCTCTCGGCTCTCTCTGCTCCCAATCAACTCTGATTAACAACTAAAGGGAAAAGGCAGAGAGGGAGAGAGAGGAACAGAGGGAGAGATGCACGGAATGAGAATAAAAGGAGTGATAGGAAAGAACAGAGGGAGTGAGACAAAGAGAGGAATGGTAGGGGAAAAGTGGAAATACGTGCAGACTGAGGACAAAAGTGAGCGAGAGGCAGAGAGCGGAGGAGGGGTAATGAGATTGCATGAAATTAGGGTTAGAAAAAGTCAGAAATAAGCAAAAATGCAGAGGAAAGAAAGAGGAGGAGGAGGAGGAGGAGGAAGAGGAGGAAGAGGAGGCCAGCTGGAGGAAGAGCAGATGGAAGAGGAGTTTTCCGTCTTTCTTTTTAATTTGTACGATTGTGGGTTTCCATCCGAGACAAATGTGCTTTGCCTATTGATTGTGCACTGATACATTTATGGATGACTACCGTCTGAGCGTTAGCACTGTGTTCGTGTGCTTGGACGGAAATGTGTGTGTGTGTGTGTGTGTGTGTGTGTGTGTGTGTGTGTGTGTGTGTGTGTGGGGGCGGGGTTAAACAGGTCTCGATGAGTGAGGATGCTCAATCTAAGAAAGGGCTAATGTGCCAGGATACATTAAGTTGTATTAACCTACTCAGCTCCCTGCTCCTGTGACACCGTCTGCATTCCTAATTCGCCAAACTGCGGGTGCAGGTGTGCGCCACCGCACTCTCAGCCGTTAAACAGAACATGTTGGAGTGTGTGTGTGTGTGTGTGTGTGTGTGTGTGTGTGTGTGTGTGTGTGTGTGTGTGTGTGTGTGTGTGTAGTCATACGTGGATGAGTGTGTGTGTCCCTGCATCGCTGCCTCTAAGGCTGTGTGTCATCTGGAATTAAACACACACACTGCACTGGCCAAAAAAGACATGAGAATGCACTCTCACTTACGTCATGTATCTTCCTCACAGAACTTGTGTGTGTGTTAGTGTGTTTGTGTGTGTGTGTGTGTGTGTGTGTGTGTGTGAGGTGTGTGGGTGTCACTGCTGCAGGTATTGGTGTGTCTTTCTTCTAACGCAGCTCCGTCTCTGAGCAACTGTGTTTATAAAATATTTCTTTATTTAACTAATTTCCAACAGCCAATACTTTATGAAAGAAAGTTGAATATGAATAAATTATGTTTTCTATCAACACAGTGAGGTTATGTCGTTAATTTTCATATTTTGTAAACTCCAATTATGTTGTCGGTAAAATGTTGTCAGACAATTTATTATTTAGAATTTAATTTAGTAGCTATTTAACTTCTATGAAACTTTTTAGGCACTCACAACATCTGGTTAACATTAAGGAAATTATATACAGTCTGGTTTAATCCAGAAAAAGTTTGCAGACGCAACATGTTTATTTAAATATAACCATCACTAAGTGCTTTTGTTGCCTGGACCTAACGACCGGTGGGACCACGGATGCATCTGGCGTGACAGTCATGCACTTTGTACCATTCACCCAAACCTCGTCCAAACAACTCTATTAACTTCAGAGTAATTTAACATTTTAACTTCTCAACCTGGTGCAGTGAGACAGTGCATGTGTACTTTTGGGTTACACCTGAGGTCTTTAATGTCCTTGCACCCAAATACCTCACAGATTTACTGACCTGGTGATGGAGCCCTGCTGCTCCCAGGTCTCCCCCTTGTAACTCAGGGTGACCGGGCCTACGCTGTCCATTAAACTCCAACAGACTAATTCTGAAGCTTCTTTTAAATCCCTTCTTTAACAGATAATTGACACAGGCTCTTGTTGACATTGACTAATCCTATTTATTTATTAATATAATTCTATTTTCCTCATTGTTTTCTCTGCTCATGTTCCATTGGTTTGTCCTGGTTGTTTCTTCTTTGTAAAGCACATTGCTAAGAAAAGTGTGGTCAGAGGTGAAAACTAGTGAAACACGGCTTTTTGGTCTGGACTCGTGTTGCAAGACGTTAAAAGACGAATGTCATTGTATGAAAAGTTTGTTAGAACCCGACACCTTCAGCGTTCATGTTGCTAGATCGGAGATATTTGGTTCCTGCAGCCGAGGGTATTGTTTAAAACTGATGATAGGCAGGAAGCAGACAGAGGAGAGAGAGAGCCGTCCTAAATACATAGTGGTGCCCAGTGCAGGACTCATATTCACAGTCTTCTACCCTTTAAGTGTCATTTTCTTGATAATGTCAAAATTTACGACAGCGTATGAATAATTTCCCTGCTTTTAATTTAAGACATATGTGTGTGGAATCCTCATATTCTCGAAGCATCAGTTCAACCTTTCAAAAACACATACTGGAGGAATCTGCCTCCACCCCAAATACAGTCAAGGTGAACGGAATTTCATTAGTGTCACACACTGTCAAATGTTGTCGTAGGGACAATTTCTTATGCAGAAAGTTGCTCCGACGAAATCTCTGCACAGCGAAGTCGGTGGATTATCCAGTAGGAGTTCCATGAAAGTCACATTGCTGTTATTTCAATGTGGAGATCACCACCTGCAATGTAACAGGGCGGCATCTTCAATTTTAGACACATGCAGCAGAAAAAAACCCAAAATATCTACGTGATAAATAAACTTCACAGTGTTGCTCCAAAATATGAGTGGGTTAGTGTTAGGGTTTGAAATCTCACCCTTGTTCGCTCATTCCCTTTACGCGATATAACGGACGCTCAGCAGTGAAACGCATTGTGCATTGTGGTATTGTTGCCGACTGCAGAAACCGTGACCTCTGCGGTTTTTGTCCCATTGTTGAATCTTTGAGGGCACTGTTTGGTGGAAACTTTCACACACTCAGAATTCAGACACTTGAATAAAATGGCAGACAGTGGTGCACAATGTGATAAATAGGGAGAGATTTGTACGCACTCTGTTTTTATTATAGTTGTTTTGTTGATATAAGTTTGCTGGAAACAGCCTTCAACCCATTGTATTTACTCTTTATACCATTAAGACCTGAGCAAATTCAATTCATTCCTTTGGCCATTGGCAGCGTGGTCCGTTTGCTAGCTGACCATTAGCGAGCTGATTCCTTCAGAGAGCTTGACTGTCCCTCTTCAATAAGTTTTTATTGCACAAAATGGTTTACAAGGATGAACCAAACACCACAAGGACAGTAGAGAGCAAAAATAAAACGTTATATATCGTCTATCTTACAGGTTTGTGGTCAGGTAGCTGTAGCACAGCTTTGTTACCCAAGTTTTTTAATGGCCTTCTACTGTACACAAACGATTTCACTATGTCTAACTTTAGTGACTCAGAGTTGCGGTTTAAAAAAAAAGCAAATGTATGACAGAATGCAACACACATGAAAATCGACTGCAGCAATGTTCACTACAAATGTCTCATTTATCAACAAACAACATCTTCCTTCAAAACGTATCCCATCCTTATAATTCTACGGATTATAAAGTACAGTAATATAAAACTATACACGTAGAGTCCCTCAGGTAGTTTACTCCAAAGTAGAATATTATCTTTATCGTTTGACTCATCCTGCGCACACTCTCCCCACCAGGACAAGAAATAATGTATATACATATTTTTCAGGTGATAAAACTTGATTATTTTTCGTTTCCAGTGAGAAATAGCTTTTTGTATCTCTGGGGTATTGACAGTCAATATACATTTTCACACCTAAATCTACCCAAAGTAGGAAGAACTTCACGATTAGGTTCAGAATGGAAAGAAGGATGGATGTTGAAAACTTTCTGCTCTCAGAACTTAGTCGTGTCTCCATGAGAAAGTCTCCAAAATACGTCCGTTACACAGAGTATTGTTGAAGTGCATGTTGTTCGGCACATGGTCTTTTCAGTGTTTTGTTCCGCAGCTCGAAGCCATTTCTTTATTTAACACTGTCTCTGCAATGTGATATGATGGTTCGCTTCGTTCCTTAATCCCCCCCGATGTCTCTCAGATTCTCCTCACTCGTTCACTGCAATTGAATTGTCTGCTGAGGTTAGCCAGATGCGGCTGCAGCACTCTGCCTTCCGGCTGCTGGCTCTCATCTGGACGTAAAAAAAGGCTCGTTCGGAGGCTTGCACCCCAATCAGCGGTGAAGAGTCGGTGTTAAAAGGTTTTTGTGGTATTGTGTGTGTGCGCGTCCGGGTGAACAGCAGATAGAAATGGAGGAGTTCAAAAGTTGAAATGAAAGATTAACAGAGGAGAGTGAGTGTGTGTATAGTGAGTGTGCGCGTGTGTGTGTGCTGCATTAACGCACTGTAGATGTAGAAGTATCTGTGCGTACAGTAATAAGTGTGTGTAGTGGCCTCTCTTTAGTATTCAGGCACCACTGAGTCATCAACACCATCTTTCAACGTGGTGGTGATCAAAGCCTCCAGGAGCCTGATGACGGAGAAGCCTCGGATGTTTACCGTACCTGCTTGTGTCCTAAACATCGGGCCAGATCAGCGAACAAACATCAAAGGACGCTTCGCTCTCTCCCTCCGTTCTCTCTCTCGCTCTCTCTCTCTCTCTCTCTCTCCCTCTCCCTATGTCGCCCTCCAGTCTCCCTCCATGCATAACTTCCTCCTTTTCTCCAGCCTCACTTGATCTCCCTCCGTGGCACTTGGTAATGCGGTGTGCATCCAGCGGAGTGAAAGCCCCGGGTACACGGGATGTCAGTCAAAGAGAAAGTCGCCTCCGAGTCACCATCGAGTTTTTTTTCTTACAAAGATGGGTCAAGTGAAACAGGAGAGCTCTCCACAGTCCACGTTTGCAATGATGCAATATTTTGTGCGACAAAGACTCTTGTCATGGAAACCAGACTACAGCCCATTTCGTGGTCAGGTGGGCGACATCATGTTTGTTTTTAACGTGCATGGTAATAAATTGTGAAAATGGGTAAGTTAGCTTTTTGTGCACTTCAATCAAAACACTGCATATTTGAATTTTTGGCGAGCTTTTGGGAGACATTAGGCTAATGTGGCTATAAACAAATCCAGATTTAAAATATAATCAAAAAGCAAATGTTTTATGAGGAGGAAAATCCGCTCAACACAGTTTGTCGGTGTATTTTGTAGAGAAACACCGAATGTGACCTTTAACTGAGAATCCAAGGTAAAAGGAAAAGAAAGACACACATTCAGGTTGACCAGGGAAATCAAAGTTCTCCTTCTGTTGGAAGAAACTTCAACTAAACGGACTGTTTATTCAACACATCACTCCACTTTTGAGTCAAGAAGAAAAAGGCAGATGACTCAGATGTGGATTAACTTTCAGTTTGAACATCTGATTCATCTCCGCTTTTCCAGTTCAAGGCGAAAGTTGGGAAGATTCAAGTTTTGCATGGGCTCAGTGGGCGATACCTTTGTGGCCGGTTTATCATCATCCTCTTATTTACAGTAACAAACTCCCACAACGATCACCTATCCGTGCAGGGGGCTGCTGGCCAAGTGAAAATGTGGAGCCTTTGAAATGAAAGATTTCACATTCCTCCTCTGAAATGCGCACAATTTCACCTCATTTGGCTTTTTGGCAGGAGGAAACCGCAGCTTCCTGACGTGTGTGTGTGTGTTTCTAAGTAGCCTGTGTCTCACTCTGCAGCTTCAGTCACTCTCAGTGTCTCTTCAATCGACTCCACATTACTCCCGGTTTCTATCTCTCTGTCTTCAATCTGTCTTTAGCTCCTCTCCTTCCTCACCACTCACCTCAGCTTCATTTCCTCGCTCTCCTTCCCCCTTCTCTTCGCCTCCCACTTCCCCTCCAGGTGCACGGCAGCGTCTTTTGACATTGTGATACTGTTTCCTCTTTGCAGTCGTTACGATTCTCTTTCCTTCTCTGTTTTCTTGTCCTTGATCTCGTCTCTCTCTTAACCCCCCTCCCCCTTCTTCCTTTGAACGTATTTTTATCCCCCATCAAGCCTCATGCTCGCTTCTCATTTTTTTTTTTATGTTAAAAATGACATCCCTCCTCCCCATCAATACACACACACACGCACAAACACACACACACACACACACACACACACACACACACACACACACACACACACACACACACACACGCACACACACTCACACACACACTCCCATCTTCCTCTCGCTAAGACTCTTTTAGATGCTTTTCTCTCAGCATGAGGTTTTCCTTTCTCTTGCTGTCGTCTCTGCCTGCGATTCCCACTGCATTGCTGCTGATGCCTCGGAATGTGGGGCAAAGTAAATACATTCCCGCTTTCTACACAAACACACACTGAGACACACACACACACCTGCATGTAACACACCCAGGGCACAGGCACACGGAAGACATATTGACACATATATCAAATCCATACATTAACACATGCAGTACAATGTATGCCCTCGTTAAGATATGTTTAATTATGTATATCAGCTCCTCCAACGTTCTGCGTAAACACAAGAAACAGAAAACGTAACACACGTGTGTTGTTCTGTACGTACGTAACAAAGCATGAAAAAATAAACCATCAAAACCACACCACACGCTCACATTGTGTGGCTGTGACAAGTTCCACATCTGTCACTCGGCATAATGTAGCCCATAGATCAGCGTGGTGACATTCAGCACATCTGAAAGGTTATTATGTTTTTCGTCAAGACGGGAAACATGGGGCCCCCCTGCGGACTCGCCGCCGCCTGCGCCAATGCCTGGCAAACTCATGCACGCAAGCACACATACAAACAAACTATCAGACACAAACATGCTCCCCGTCATACAACCCGACACCCACAGACCGAATTAACATAACAAACCTTGTTGGAAAAACTACCCTCCAGACCCCCCCGGAAGGGTAATTGGCACCTTGGTGTTGTGGAAGCTAAAGCGTGCCGACAAAAAGTAGAAGACGGTACAGACCCAAAAAAACGAGACAGATAGAGTGACACAGCCGGTGATGGATGGACAAGAAGGACAAGTTAGTCAGACAGCCAGGATGAGAGCCCGGGCACACGTGGTGCGTCTGACAGGCTGACAGACAGGGTGCATGATATGCCTGTATCAGCCGGCTTGTTTTCTGAGGGGCGTTCGCCGTGATGCTTTGGCACCGACGCCGGCGTGAACGGCATCGGGCTGTATTGGTATCGACAAGGTTGGCCCCAAGCGGAGTGAGAAGGAGCTGATGGCTGATGTCCAAGCAAGATCTCTCAACACGGAGACAGAGAGGATTTGTGTCAGCCACCCCCCCCCCCCTGCCCGAAGAAATGTCACGAAGCCACCGAGTCAATGTTTAAAGAGGCGGATGATTTATTTTTCATTCTATCAATACTCTTCAGATTTTATCATTCAGTTTCATCACTTTTTTTCTGACACACTTTTGGCTGTACATCAACATGGCCACCAAGAGTTTGTCAAGGGAAAAAAAGTTTTCTTTCTTTCGGAAAGTTTCACTCTTATATTTCCATAAAACCTCCAGCGGATATTTTACCAACAACTTTATCCCGAGCGGAGCCGAGTTACTGAGCCAAACCATATTTACGATACAAGATACCAGCGATAGAGTGAGTCTGCCATTTTGTAGCGGTGTCCGAATGTTCAGTAAAGTTTTGTACACCCTATATAGTGCACTCATTGTTTCCCATAATGCACCATGAAAAATAGTGTACAACCACTATATAATCTATATCATACAATATAATATAGAAGTATCTATATGGTGAAGTAGGGGAATAGGGAGTGATTTCGGACGCAGCCCATATTCTGCACCAAGACGTCTGGCAAACAAAGACTGTTTCATCAGGACAAACGGGAGGATTCTTCTCCCCATGAAACTTTATTATTTATTATGCAAATAAATATATGTTATTTGCATTTCTCCGTGTTTTGTGGTATTTTACTGATGAATGTTTTCTCTGTTCTTGTCTCGCACTTGCAGATTTGCTGCAGAAAATCAAGGGTCTATTGGTTCTTTTGTCCGTCCACTGATTGACAGTCTGACAGATTAACCGATGGAGTGATTGACAGGCTGACAACACCATTACGTAACTGACTGGCCCACTGACTGACTGCTCATTTACTGACCACCTGGAAAACGGGGTGAAAGCGTGGCCAGCCGTCTGACTGACTGCTAATCTTACACATGAACAAACTGGCTGGATGTCAAGCCGACTGACTGAGTGACTGACTGACTGACTGACTGACTTATTAACTGTCTCGTCTCGCCGCCCCGAGAATCTTCATCCAATACGAACGGGTTGATCCAGATTGACGAGGTGAAATAATCCATGTAGTTTTGGGTCAGAGCGCTCGAGCCTCGTGTGGGTTTGGAGTCACAGAGGGCAGAGGGAGCGACCGGGGGAAAAGCTGCTGTATAGATTGCTTTGCAGCATCTCTAACGAGTAATTAAACACTTGAATGGAGTCCAATTAAGATACACACTGTATTTGCAGGCACAGCCACACACACAACACACACACACACACACACACACACACACACACACACACACACACACACACACACGCACACACACATCCACACAAGTAAACATTAGCATGTAAATCAAAGACAGACATATGGAAGCATGTGCGCTCATACTAACATTCATTCACACACACACAGTCAGATGGCGCCATATGTGCTAAATGCTGTACGTGGTTCTGGATGCATGGAGTGAAGGTCAACGACTCTCATACCGAGCATCTCCTCCTCTCTCCCCCCCCCTCTCTGCCACCATCTCTCCGTTCTCATCTCCATCACTTGCCCTCCTCAGCGTTCCCTCTCCTGTTTTGCCCATTTCTTTTGCTGTCAATCTCTCTTTCTGTCACTCACTTGCAATTCAATTTCATTGCCGATTGCCAAGGGTGCAAAAGCCCCCCCCAAAAAATAAAAAAATAAACCTACAACTAACAGATTCGGAGCTGAGATTGTCTTCACCAGAGAAACAACAGCACTGTTTTCTTTTTGTCCGGAAAATGTAAAATGACCCGTGTTAACGTCGGCCCTTCCGAAGCTATTGGGCCATCTGACGGGCGGCTCTGCCGGAGTTTACTGGCAGCTTAATCCTGGACTTATATTTCCTCCGGTTTTACAGAAAGTAAGGAAATTGTTGGAAGCAGCCCCAAGAAACATATGGTAGTGACGGGGGGGTTCAAATGCTGTTTGATGATCCGACAAACTACTTAGCATACCGTTCCCTTATAGTACTGGAAAACCTCCCAAGGAGAAGTGTAGGTGGAAGCTTGACTTTCTAACCACCTCCTGCTAACAGTCGGTATTTGGTCGTCTCTTATTTAACCAAGTTAAATGGATGTTAATTCCCCAACGTAAACAGTTCGGTGGGTTTAACCGTGAGCACAGTACTTTTAGTTGCAGTTAAATCGCAAAAACCTTAACCCTCAAACAAAACCATGCTTTAGTACATTTCCCTTTAAACAGCCTGGATCTCCCATGTTTTTCCAATGCATGTGCTCAATATTTGGGGAACTGTATCTCCTAAATTGCAATAACACCAGGAGGATTTGGCTTCTTAGCTCGAATCAAAAAGCAGCGCTGCCTTCTCTCTGTCTTTCTGTATTCCTGTCTCCCACTCACCACATCTTGGAGTAATCCCACTGCACCCAAAACCGGCCCAATCCCCTTTTTTCTCATCTTCTCATCTTCTTCCCTGCCACTGATCTCCCCAAATTCCACCCCCACCGCCCTTTTTCTTCTTCTTCTTCTCTTTCTCTCTCTCTCTCTCTCTTCTCTGCCTCTTTCAAAATTCTCCCCTTCTGCAAATGTTACATCTCCAACTATACACTCTTCACCAAAAGATTATTCTTCGGGCTTGTACCCCGGCTTGGTGAGATAATGAACGCTTTTGTAGAATCATGCTCAAAAAGTTCGCACAGGCAAACTTTCATGCGAGAATCTTTTAAACTAGACGTAGTGCCTCACGGTTATTTCCCTGATCCAACCAGTCAAGTCACAGTTTATATCCACGTGTGTTCCTTTATGTGACTAAATGTGAAATATTGTCACAGCTTTTCTTCGTGTTCCTGAGTCATAGCGTTGAATAATCGGTAGAAATGTGTTTGTGCACAACAATAATGAAGTGAAATTGAACTTTGTGTTTTATCTTATTAGACATTTGAGTGAAATTCTGTCTTATTAGAATTATTTAATCAGAAATGTGTCTTGTCAGCTCACAGCAACCCGGAAAAAAAAAGAAAAACACAGAATCTGAATCCGCTCATCCTTGATTCCAAATGGGCGCCTGTGCCAGATGTTGCCTTCAGGCGTTCGTGATGAATTGTATTCACAAGCAGGGGTGTTGTGGTGGTGGTGGTGGGGGGGGGACAAAAGTCGGCCTGAATACTCTGGGCCCTTGAAAAGCCTTTAATGAAAACTTTTTGTTTGAATTATTTTTTTATTTGCGAGTAATTCCTGTCACAAGTAAACTAAAAACTGACCGAATAAATCAGCAGAGAGAACAAATTACACCCCCCCCAAAAAAATAGCAGGCGCTCTCTGGCCCCTCTCGCTTCTTACAAAATGTGCACAAGGGTTTAGCCTCCCGATTCAGCTGAGTGACTGCTGATGCCGGAGCTGGAGGCTGGATCGCCTGCTGTGAGTAATGCTTTTCCTCAAGACAGCAAAATCAGGGTACCAAAGTAAAAAAGAAAAAGAAAAGAAAAGAGAAGAAAGTAGGGGAAAGAGTAAGAAAGCAAACTGAAGGGAGAACAGCTTCTGATGATTGTTTTTCAGAAGACAGGTGGGGGGGGGACGGTTTAAGCTAATACCAGCAGTTGTGCAGAGTGCAGGCAGTCACCCTGGAATCCAGCTCGGGGCATATTTGCATTGCATAACATAAATTAATCAGTGAATCATGCAGTAATCAGCATCACAGCTACATTGTGACGTTCCAACATTACTGAGCGGCGCTTGACATCATAGAACACAGTTTCGGAGACAGTCCCAGAGAGCGAAGCAGGAGCAGGTTCCTCATCAGAGGCTGTTGAGAGCTTGTGAAGTCGAGGCTTCTAAAAGTTATGAGAATCGTTTTACACTGAGGTGAAGAAAGTTCAGTTTTGGAGAAACATCTAATCCCTTTTTTCCAGTAAGATAGCAGAACAACAACTGATTCATTTGGATCTCATGCATATTCATATCATACAAATGCTACTGTTCGATGATCCACCATTATTCTAAGAGGGTTAAACATAGTAACCCAAGAACTGTGGAGGAGAATAATTCCACTTTTAAGATCATGTTGATTTTATGAGGCAAAGTCTGATGAACCTATACCAGAGCAGTGCCTGTTCTAAACCTGCCTGTTTGGTCTGTGGTGATGCTGGTTGCAGCTTTTTCTATCTGAAACTGGAAAAGTGACCGACTGCAGAACCCTGAAGCTGCACAGCTGCTGCACAAACAGCTGTTCACCTGTTTATTCAAAGTTCAGTAAAGCTCGACTGATTCCCAGCCTCCGCCGCTGCTGCTTCACAACGCCGGGCGCCTGTTTATCCAAAGTTTATTCATATCGAACATATCACTTGTTGAAATGGCACCAAATTCAACACTGGGCTCGTAACAGTACACATACGATGTGTGAAGCCTGAAACCTGTTGAAAGTTTGGTTGACTCAGAACTGTAAACTGCAGAATCAGTTGTTGCCGTTGTCATGAACGTGCAAGTTGCCGCTGAGTGTTTCCAGATGGTTGGACTACATTAGACACAGTTGAAGAAATGACCATAAGGTGTTCTTGATATATATATATCGCATTCTAGTGGATGGATGGACGGACGACCTGAAAATATACCACAACCGGCCACTTGAAGTGATTTTCACTGCAGACGGGGACGACTGAGCGATGACTGGTCAGTGCAGAACCACTGCAAACACCAAACACTGCAGAAGATTCAGATTCACTTCCTTTCTCTCCCTTTTTCTAATCATCTCCATGTGCTCGGTCTAAACCCTTTTTTTTGCCACCGCACCTCTCGCCTCCATCCGTCCTTTTCTCTGGATCTCCCCCATCTCTGATCATCTCCTTCCAGGGTACTCTTCTCCCCAAATATTCCTACTCTACCCTTTCATTCTCTCTCTCTCTCTCTCTCTCGCGTGCTTTTTCGCTCTCTCTCTCCATCTGGTGTCTCTCTATGAGCATTAATCAGAGTGCTCAAGCACCATGACCAAAACAACTCCACAGAGGCTCAGCTGCTGCTCTCTCCGAGTCTCTCTTCCTCCGTCTTGCTCCTTTTTTCTTCAGAAATAGTCACAGATATCCCACATACACACACTCACACACTCACACACTCACACACTCACACTCACACACTCACACACTCGCACACTAAAAAAATCCATAAACATTAGTCAATCTTGGTTATGATTTCAACCTGGCCTGGAGCTACTTTTGTTGATGGTAGACGTCTTTCATACATCTCGAAACTTACTGTTGTGTGTAGGGAGCTTATTTCCCCCCCCTGTAGTTGGAGTATGCTCAAACTACGGGTGTTGGGTAGGGGGGGGTGTTGAGTTGGGGAGTCAAATTGTGCAAAGATGTCCCGCAGTAATGTTTTTCACACACTCGTCTCGGTCCATCCATCACCACAGAGTCAATGCAAATCACTGACTGGGTTCTGAATGTGCGATATCAAAAGGACCCTCCATCTTTCTACCCTTTATTTTTTTCCCGCCGGCAGAAGGCTGAGCCGTGATGGAGGCTGCAGCTGAATATGCCATTAAAATTCACAGTTGGGGAACACATCTGGATGCCGCGGATCCCCTGGCGTTCTGCAAACACGCTGCCGCGCTCGTTTCGGCGGCAGCAACTCGTGGCTTGTTGAGGGCGACGCTGCCATTTTGGGGGCGACGTGGCCGGGATCGATGTGGAACCACGGCACGGAATGTGTTAGCAGATTTGAGTCTGTGACAGATGTTTTCTAAAAAATATTTTTCATCCGTCAGTGACATTTAAATACTGCATGAAAGCTTCTTAGTATTCAGATTAATTTTTTTCCTCAACTGCTTCTAATGGTGTTGGGAGATGAAAGTTAATAAATGGAGATTTAATTTGAAAGTGAACTTCCCTTGGTTTGCAGATTAATTATGTACACTGGATATTTATCTGTATAAATGGGTATTACATAATTCACACTTTGCTTGTAGGTGGCCAGAGTGATACATCATTTTTTTGGAGATTTGGTTGTGGACGCCGACATATCTTCAAATGGTAAAATGTACATATAGTGATATTGCACATCTGTTTGCAAACAGTCATATATTTTATCTTTAAGACCTGGAGCAACATTTATTTGGAGTCAGGTTTGTGGCTCAATATTTACTATACTTTTTGCTTTGTCTTTGGTTTCTACCACCTCCTGAAGGAAATATCTGGATTTTTAGCTACCAAATACTGTTACTTAGCTTCAGGTAAGAAGTTTTCTGAGGTCTGAGGTTTGTACAGAAGTCTAAAGAATAAATTAATAAATAAAATATCATGGATTTACCAAAAGTTTGATAATCAAAGGCAGTAAAATACAAGGGACAGAACTTTAAAACACTCAGAATTGAAACAACGCCAGTAAATGCACCCATTAAAACCAGTACTGCTCACTTTGATTGGGTGTGATTGAATCATGTGTGACTTTTCCATTTTCAGGATTCTGGACTTTTTTCCCCCCAACATGTCACCCACAATTATTTCTATTCAAAATATATTTCAGGTGACGCCACTGAGAAGGAAAGGGGGGCAATTACTTTTGTTACACTTCAAACTGTCACAAACATTATATCTGTAATTTAAATTCTGCTGAGACTGTGATTGTTTTTTGCATTTTAACAAATATAATATGGGATCATTTCCTACGTCAAAGCCGATATAGGAGGTTTTTCTGTCCAATTTAGTCTCTGTATTGTCTTGGGTTCATAATTTCGTGGGAAATGAAGGTACAATTTATTTTTGTTCTGCGATGGCCCTGAAATGCAGAACATGTCCAATCACCAAAAAACACAACAACAAATCAAAAAATACGACAAAACCCTATTGCATTTTCTTTTTAGCCATTGTGTTTTTTTGTGTTTTCCCATTTGTCGCTGTGATCTTTGCACTTCAGGGCCACCGTACTGTTCAATTCTGCTGCTCTGCAGAATTATTTTTAAAACAATCTGAGTGAAAACCTCCATTTAGCTGAAGGTAGCAGCACCTGAAGATATCGGTCTTTCAAAATCACCATATTGTTTTTAGATATACGCTGGTTTAAAGGGCTGCATGTTGATAAAGCTCTTGCTCAGGTAGGTATCACACTCTACTTCAGCCAGGCTCCCAACAGTCGCCAAATTTGTTTCATCCGGTGCCAAACAGACGACAAGATCACTGGGAACAGTTAATTAGGGCACAGTCTCCCTGCTCTATTTCTCTTTCCACTTTTAAAAATTAAAATCAAATGTATGTCTTTTTAAAAGTAGATAATAGGGTAAAATATAGGTAACTCCTTATATCTGATTGACTCTTCCTGTGCAGAGCAGACGTGTGCCCTACAAAGGTTATTCATACACTTCACTTCACTAAGGAGTAAGTTGCTGGATAAATGCATCTGTCTTGACAAATGCGGAGACCCAGGCTTTCAGAATTCCCTCCAGAAAACCTGCTGGTGACGTCTCGGATGCTACATCCATGTTTTTTGTTTTTTTTCACAGCGTAATGGATTTAAAGCGAATGTTCACCAGTGAGTCAGAGTGCGTGAGTCACCCGTGATCATGACGCTCACTTCACGAGGAGGAACTCCTCATCCAAGAGAGCAAGGTGAGTTTAAACACGGCTGCTGATGATAAATAGTTCATTACTCACGTTGAGGGGCTTCTTAAAAACTATTCTGCTGAATTATATTCTATGAATGAATCATAACGATGGAACATTCTACTAATACACTGCTGAGGTTTAAGACTGAAGAAGTAGTGGTCTTCCAGTTCTTTGCTGTTTAAGTATTTAGAAATGACCGTAGGTTCTGATGGAAAATGTGTCTCCACTTCCTCCGACTGCAAAAAGTGACGCCTAAATAATCTGAATATGGCCGATCTTGCAATTTTGTGATGGTGACGTCATTTTGGAGCAGTAGCGATCACGGAATGGAGCCAAAGAATCGAGGTCCCGCCTGTACACCTGTCTTCAGTCTCAGCTGTCAATCAAGAGGTTTCACTTGAACATACATCGTTGACTTTATTAATTAGGCCCATGTCCCATCTAACATGAAGGAGGCAGGGTTTACGACCTATACTGCAGTCAGCCACCAGGGGTTGAAGCAGATTTGGCTTCACTTCACTTTCAGCCTGTTTTTACACCAAACTAATGAGCAAAATTAACAATTGAACATATATCGGTGACAAAAACACCCTGAAATATAGTTTGTATTTTGACTTTTTTAGTTTGACCCGAGTATTGAAAAGAAAGAACAGGGGTTTATGACCCACAATGCAGGCAGACACCAGGGGGCGATCCAGATGATAAGGCTTCGTTTTTGGGGATGCTTTCATATCATCTTATCTTTATGTACAGTCTATGGCGACAATATAAAGCAGACAAACGTTTAAAACACCAAAATGTTCTCCACGATGAAGTCACACCACGTCAACTACATTTTTCTGCCTCTGGCCTGTGCAAAACAAAACAAAGCATTTTAATTGAATTTCGACAATTTGACTCGATGGTCAGTAAAATGTCAGAATGTCAGGATTTGATGTTTTTATCTCCTTTATTTTATTTTATCCGGGATCTGTTGCCGCTGCGGCACTTTGGTCTGGGGAGGATCTGAGCTGCGAGCTGCTACATGGCGGAGCAAGGGTTAAGGCTTTAAGAGGATGATGTGTGTTTGGTCTTCTTTTCATTGTGAGGAGAGAGCGAGAGCTTTTTTTTTTTTGCTTCCTTTTAAATGGGAACACAGCTTTTCTCCACCGGTGGCCAAACCTTGACCCTCAAACCGATCTAGAAATAGGCATTCGCTGAGGGAGAAAAAGAAAAGAAACACACTCTCACACATAAAGCCTGCAGCCTTTCCTTTCACCACACACACACACAGTTCTCGGCTGCAAAAGTGTAGATGCATATAGTGCACGGACACACACACACACACAGACACACACACACATCACACACACCGCCATGGTTTTCCATTTTTTCACTCAGGGGAGAGGGTGAACTCATCTCGTCGACTGCTGAGTAAAATGCAGCAGCATACACACACACACACACACACACACACACACACACACACACACACACACACACACGCACACGCACAGGATTGCATGCACACACACATACATACATGCACATAGCACACACACACACAAGTGCAAACACGTAGACCCCAAAAATACAGACCCAGACTGTTGTTCCAGATGTCTCTATCCTGTTAATAACCAAAGTGTGTCCCTGGAGCTCACACACACAATTGCACGTCTGTGTGTGTGTCTGTGTGTGTCTGTGTGTTAGTGTGTGTGTGCATGAATATGGACCTCACTGTCTTCCACTCACCGGTTTGCCATATGTGTGCGTCTTATGGTACAGTATGGTTTCCTTTGAGTCGACTTTCAGATCACAAAATGCGCAAAATAAGATAAAAATATAAGTAAGATGGGACTTTGATAAAATCAACACACACACACACACACACACACACACACACACACACACACACACACGCAGAAAGATAAATATAAAATGCTCAGAGGAGTTTTTCAAACCCTCGCAGTTTGGCTGTGCCGTCATCCTCTCTCTCTCTCTCTCTCTCTCTCTCTCTCTCTCTTCTCCCTCCTTCTCTCTCCCTCCTTCTCTCTCTCTCTCTCTCTCTCTCTCTCTCTCTCTCTCTCTCTCTCTCTCTCTCTCTCTCTCTCTGTCTCTCTCTCTCTCTCTCCCTCCTTCTCTCTCTCTCTCTCTCTCTCTCTCTCTCTCTCTCTCTCTCTCTCTCTCTCTCTCGCAGCTACTTGGTGCTAAGCAGTGGTTTAATAAAACATTAACAAGTAAAATGTGATGTTTTGGTATAGACGCGCGTCTTAGATACTAAAAATGAAAGTACATTTGACGAAAATGCCGCTCCAGCTGCAGCCAGTGAGCCCGTTCTATAAAAATAAGATTCATGCATGGTTTTGATGAGACTGGCACTCAGACTCGAGTCCTGCTGCTTTAGCTCCCAGCTCTCTCCTCATTTTCCTCCCCTTGATCTCCCCCAAATCTCCTCTTACACCCCACTTCTCCGTCTTGTCCTCTCTTCTGCAGTCCCCTCGACACTGACGCCTGCACTCGGGCCCGGCTGACATGAGACATATGATGCTTTTTTCAGTTTTTATTTTCCTCTAGCGTGTTATATACTTTTATGTGTATGCATAGGCTCTGCAAAGTTGGAAAGCTCCAAAGTCTGTGGTAATGGGAGCTTCTCTGCCCGACTGAAAACACCTAAGACACCTTGTCAAGGGACCGGCCGATACTTCCGCGTGATCGTTATGTCATGCAATGTCATCATACTCCAACATATGCATAATGCATGGCTAGCAGCTCAAGCACGCCCCCTAGCATAACCATGTACAGTGAGAATGGAGGTAAACCTTTCCTGCACATGCTGTTAGTGGTTAAACAATATCAATAGAGTGGGCTTTATCAGAAGGAGGGTCTTAAAGAGCGTTTCAGACAGAGGCTGAAAAGAGGAGCTGCAGCGATTTGAGGAAAGTGATGTGGTTTCTGAGGCTGTAAACATTTTCAAATGTTCTGAATTCTGAATATGACGATCCCATGACAGGAAGTGAGAACCAGAACGCCACAGACCAGCTGTGGAGTGAACAGATGCACACTAGGAACACAGGCTGCACAAGGATCTCAGCTTCTTAGCGAAGTTGTTGAGAAGTTGTTGGCAAAATTCAAAATTCACTCTTTTTTCTGCCGTCTGAAGGACGACGTTGGATTTGACAACAAGCAGATATAGACTTCCAGTCGCAGCATGCCTGTTGAATTTATTTGATGATGTTGTTAAATAATGAATTGAGAATACTACATTAATTAAGCTTAGGTACAAAATTGATAGAGAAGCCGGATGGATGCCTGACGGCTATCTCCCTCCGCCTTAACAATCACCACTCAAGACGGACAGTACACAGCGCTTGATACATTATTAAAATGTGTATTATCTCCGTTTTAATTCGATGTGATCGGGCTAGATATTCAAATTACAGTTAAATAATTGAAAGGAGAATGGATTTTTCACTTAGGTTAAAGATCTCCTCATCTCAGAGTTCAGCGACTTTTTCATTTAATTGAAAACCACTTCCTCGAATACAATTAATTGAAAAAGGAATAGAGCCTTAATTTGGAACTAAGGGCCCGTAACTGTGGTCAGCGGTGAGACTAATGGCATTCCGCTCAGACAGAGGAGCCTGGAAAGTGGACTGAGAGTTGTTTGCCCAAAGATTCCCTCGGCGAAAGCGTGCATTGATCCTCGGCAGCAAACTTTGCAGGCCTGCTACAAACAGAGACTAAATGGGGGCAAGAGAAGGAGGAAGGAAAAAAAAACAACACGATTTTAGTTCTTAATAGAATGTTGGGCAGCGGGGTAAGCTCCACGCCTGAATAATTCACTTTAGCCAAACTGTTGCTTCGGGTTCCATTCATTTTTAATGCCGTCTTTTGATGTTGATTAATTAAGCAGTGCTAGCGCTGCTGTTTCTCCGCCGTTGCTGCCTCTCGCACGCGCGCACGCCTGCCGCGCACGTACACAAACACACTGCAGCTTCTCCCTCCTTTCCTCTCCTCTCTCGCCTCTATCCTTCTAAACCCTGAAGCCTAAACACCCCCATCTCCTCCCATCACCACACACACACACACACACAATCATATACACAGGAATATACACAACCACCAGGCCACAAACACTTGCACATTTAACTGCGGTTGTGTATTTGTAACACACTAGTTAACAGTGTTTCACACACACGCACGCCTTTACACCCCTAAGCCACCCCGCAAAAAGTGTTAAGACTCCTAAGTCATAAAAGTCTTTTCTTTTAAGGCAGGTTTGGAGGTGTGTGTGTGTGTGTGTGTGTGTGTGTGTGTGTGTGTGTGTGTGTGTGTGTGTGTGTGTGTGTGTGTATTAATATGGGAGTGATGAAGGGAAGAAGAGATGTGAGCAAGAAAGGAAGAGGAGGAGGAGGAGGGAGTAGGAAAGGGGAATGCCTCTCAGCAAACACATAGCGGATTAGTGGAGGTGTGTGTGTGTGTGTGTGTGAGAGAGAGTGTGTGTATATGTGTGTGTGTGTCTGTGTGAGAGAGAGAGAGAGGATGAATTTATTGTTAGTCTGTACTGTACGCTACAGCTCGGGGGTTGGATGTTAATTAGAAGACATGCCTAAGCTAGCGGTGCTGTCTGCGCATGTTCGCTGGCGCACGCACGCGTATTTGCCCGTGTTCGAGCGTGCGTGCGCTCTGACTCTTTCATGTGCTTCTAACCAATGAAGAAGAGACTAACCGTGCACTGTCCAATCAGCGCCCTCAGGTTTATAAATAGAGTTTAGCTGAGTGGAGTCTTACTCGTTCTTCCAGCAATTTTCTTCCTAAATTTGCTCTTTAAATGACATTTACTAGCAGATGGTGGGTCCAGATAAACCAAAGAACAAATTTTAGCCAGGTGGCTATTGTTGACTTACAATGCCCCAATAGTCCAAATATATATATATATATATATACACACACATACACACTTGTACTTCTATCTTAGTGAGGACACTAATTGGCATAGTGCATTCTCTTCTCACTGGTTTTTAATCCAAGTTGAGTTAGAGACCTTGATTATATCTGCGGTTGTGCAATATTTTAATCCTCAATTATTTTTGATGTTTAACATTTAATTGTTTTTTCTATTTATCCTCTGTTTTTTCTATATATTTTTCTATTCTTTAATTTTCATTTCGAGCCTGCTCAGCACTTTGGTCAACGGTAATTGTTTTATACGTCCTATATAAATAAACATTGACTTGACTTGAATGCATAGGGACCTTAACCCTAACTTAAACCTAACCCTAACACACACACACACACACACACACACACACACACACACACACACACACACACACACACACACACACACACACACACACACACACACACACACACACACACACACACACACACACACACCTGAGTACATGCTCTGTGTGACCAAGGTCCGCCTGAAAAAGCAAGTGAGAGACACTAACATTCTTTTCCACTTTCCTTGACTGGCTCCGCTACATCCCTGAACACACACATATGCTCACACACACACGCACACACACACACACTACAACACACGCACACTCCCAGAACGTGACAGTTACTTGATTTGCTCCTGATAATGAAGTGTCAGTGTGTGTGAGAGAGAAACCATAATGCTGTAGGCCAGTCTATAAATACCTGGCCAAAAAGCCCCCTGTCATGTTACATTGATCTTAGCGTGATAGTGTGACCCTCCGTGATTCCATCAGCATCTCTGTTACACAGCTCGGTGCTGGAAGAGGACAGAGACAGGAAATGGAGAAAGAGAGGAAGAGAGAAAGAAAGAAAGAGAGAAAGAGACAGAGGAAGAAAGAGAGAGAAACTCGTACTGCTTTTTTTGAAATTTGCCAAAAAGTAAAGGTCTCCCAGTGAGTGTCTCATTTATCTTGGCCGATAATTGTCCCATGGGTTCAGTGACAAAAGGAAAGAGAAATGAAAGAAAGGAAGATGGGAGGAGAAAAGAAAGAAAACCTTTGCACAGTCCAAACGCACTCGTACCTGCTGCATTTCTAACAAGCAGCTCACACTTTATGAATTCATCTTGGAATACAGTTTTGTTGTGCCGCAGCCAGATTCAATAGCTCAATAGTCTTAACTAAATCAACTCTGGATTAGGCTGTCGGGGGTTTATCGATGCCTCCGCTCTTATTGTGTCGTTCCGATGCTTCAGTGGCACATAACCAGCAACATTCTCCCGGGAACAAATACAAATTTATCAAGGAGACGCAAACAAAAGCCAGATTTTCTTTCTCAGTGCAGGATTTGAAAAGGAAAAGCACAAAGGAAAGACACAAAGTAGGACAGAATACAAAGCAGCACCTATTGCAGGCTGCAGCTGCTGCACTGGAACATGTTACCTGTACCCGATCTAACGAGCGACTGCGTGTATCATCAGAACGATCCGATCGCAAGACGTCGGCGTTAAGTTCGTCTGTTCACGCCCGAAATTAAAATCCGTCGTGAATGTGATCAGGTTCTCACCTCGTCGCTCGATACGCAAATAAAAATGTTTTAGTCTTTGCATTTGTGTTCCCAAAGACCAAATGTTGTTGTTTAACTCAGTGTGAGTTTACAGATGTTTCCGATGACAATGCTTGTGTGTTGGTGCAAGTGAGAGAGAGACAGAGGGCGAGCGGCGTCAGCAGGGACTGGATGAATGAACGTGCACAACTTTAAAGGAAGATTTGACCAATTTAAGAAATAAAAACATTGGCTACAAACAAATCAACGGACGGACACTGAGAAAAGTAAAAATACGTTTGATTTCATAACGGCTCAACTTTTCTTCTTTTTAAAGCTTCACCACAACTGTCATCATGTGTCATTATGTAGGTTTTTAATTAATCTATTTCTCCTTTTTATTCTCATTTTGTCAGCTTGTATTCTGACTGTGCAAAAAAAACAACATCTCTTGAAAACAATATCAAAGGATAGTGTAGCATGTGTTGATGGTTTTGAATTTTGAATTAATTCATCTTTATCCACTTTCATCTGATACAGCAGCACAGTATAATGATCCTGTCCTTCTACTGCTTTCACATTTAAGGCTTTTCAAGAACAAACCACTGGGATACCTTTAGTAGTAGTAGTAGTAGTAGCCACTCAAACCAGTGGGTGTGTTTTTCAAGTTTCTGCCAAAAGACACACGTTTCTTTCTTTCCCATGATATCTGTTCCGTCTGCAGTCAGTCAGCAGCATCGTGGATATCAGAGCTCGTTTGAATTCCTCCAGAATAAACCGTTTGCTGCCGATTGCCTGCTCGTAAGTGTCTGAAAAAACAACTTGCACCGACTCAAAAACTGCACGAGCCGGATAATCCTCCACAGTAAAGCCCTAAATTACTTTTGTCAGAGTCGCCGTTTTATTGTTACTTCATTGTGTCTGTCAGCGCTGCGTCGTGTTGAGGAATTCACTCCGTCAGTCACCTGGAAACTTGTTTTTGAAGCGTAAAAATTAAATTGCAGAGAAAGAAATCAAGTTTTCTGTCAAAAACTAATTTATCAAATAAATGGGTTTCCATTTTTATTTGTCATTTTTTAGCTATTCGACAATAATTCATGCTGTAAAATCTTAGAGATTCATCATAACCATTTAAAAACAGAATGAAAATTCTTATATTACAGGTTACGGTGGAAGAAAAATGGGCCTAAGAGTCATACCAGGGTCCTAACCCACATTTTTACGGGAAACCAAGATTCCAATGCTTTTAAATGCAGAGAAAGAGCAGGAAAAAACCCAAACTGTGTGTGGAAGCCTGCGTGCAGAATCCAGGGTTTAAAAAAGAAAAAGCTGTCAGGCTCACAAAAATAAGTTTAAATGTTTCTAATGGAGCGGAGCGTGCCGTATCCCTTTGGTGCATGCCAGTAAAAGCTTCTTTTGGGTTTTGCAGTCGGGAGTACTTTTTTTATTTTATTCTGAGGGTCCAGTGTGTCGCTAATGGTGTGGCTTGGGAACAGAGTGTATCGGAGGAGAGCGGCGAGAGAGAGAGAACACAGAGATCACACAGGGCTCACACTGTCACAACACACACACACACACACACACACACGCACGCACACACTCCTCGAGGCTCGCACACATCACTCCGAGAGAGTCCTGCAGGAAGACACAGAAGTGCACCGCTGACTGATAATGTTGAAACAGAGAGGGTGTGACATGTGAGTGTGTAGGTGTAGCATGTGAGTGTGTAGGTGTAGCATGTCAGTGTGTGTGTGTGTGTGTGTGTGTGTGTGCAGTCTCTCAGCAGGGGATAACAGCTGGCATGCTGAGAGCCCCAAGAAGCTGCGGCATAAGGGAATGATCACTATGCAAACACTCGTCTGTACACACACACACACACAAGCCTACATTCACACATTCCTCTACATCGCTGTTAAATTAAATCTAAAAAAGCTGCACCTCTGAACTCACATGTTTAGAAAATACTGTCAAAACCACTTAATGCCCGAGAACTAATTCTAAATATGCGTAAAATGAATATGCATAATGATTATACCCCACTTGCACTGATAAAGGGAAAAAAGCTTGGAGAGCAAAAGCTGCCTCGCCGAGTGTGTGTGCAGGTGAATGTGTGTGTGTGTGTGTGTGTGTGTGTGTGTGTGTGTGTGTGTATTAGTGAGGGAGAAAGTGTGTGAGTGTGTGTTTTTTCCTCCCCTCTCCCTTTAATCTGCGTATAGGGGCAGCGGTGGGAATCTGCACACCATGCTAAATCGATACACTCCCGCCTGATTTAGTATGCCTCCATTTGTGTGTGTGTGTGTGTGTGTGTGTGTGTGTGTGTGTGTGTGTGTGTGTGTGTGTGTCTTAGTATGCATGAGAGAGAGAGAGAGAGAGAGAGAGAGAGAGAGAGAGAGAGAGAGAGAGAGAGAGGTTACATAAGAAGAATGAGGGACACACTTAAGTGGTTTTGACCTTGGGTACCCCCCCCCACCTCACCCCTAACCTCCCACACCAGTTCACCCCCACCTTCCCACCAGTTGAATAGATAAACTTTATTGAAAGCGTGAGGAGCGAACGTCCGATCTGCGTCTTGTGCGTGAACATGAAGCTCATGATGCATTCGAGCCTCAAAGAGCAGGAGCATCGAGCCAATCGTATCCTTCCTCCCTTCCCTCTCCATCTCCGTCTCATCTTTTCCTCCCCTCTTTTTGCTCGGTTCTTTTGTCTCTCCATCCTCCTCTCCTGCCAATCTCCCTCCCTAACCTCCTTTGTTCGCTGCTCCGTTGGTCCATTCTTCTGCCCTGCTTAGTTTGGCCTGCTTCACTCCGCTTAAATCTATCTCTCACCCCCCTCCCTGCCTCTCCTTCCTCCCCCCTCATGTATCTCCATCCATCCAAATCCATCCCTTCTCTTGCTTAGATTTCCTTTGACTACACACTCCTCCTTTCATCTCACATTCCTTTTCCGCATCCCTCCTTCCTATCCGTCCTCATCCCTCATTCTGACTGACCGCTGGTCCCCGAGGCTGTGAGCACATCAGACTGGCAAAGCTCTATCTTCCATCGCCCGCCATCGCCCTCCCCTCCGCACTCTCCATCTCTTTCATTTGCTCTTTCGCTGCTGGCAGCATTGGCAGCATGACAGTGCTTTCCCAGGGCAAGGCCTTATGTAAACAGCCCCATAGCACCAAGCAGTGTGTGTGTGTGTGTGTGTGTGTGTGTGTGTGTGTGTGTGTGTGTGTGTGTGTGTGTGTGTGTGTGTGTGTGTGTGTGTGTGTGTGTGTGTGTGTGTGTGTGTGTGTGTGTGTGTGTGTGTGTGTGTGTACATGTGTGTGAGGGGGAGCGTTAAATTTCCTACTATGTGTGCTTGTGAAGAGAAAAACAAAGACGGGGACAGAGTGCATTTGTATGTGTGTGTCTGTGTCACAGACGCCTGTTAATAGCTGTGGAGGTCGAAGTCGCTGATGAAGTATACAGATAAAGGTTAGGATCTCTCTGTAACCACCTTCTGAGGGAGCGAAGCACGCTCTTGCATTTCTTTTCTTTTATTCCGCGGGCGCGTTTTGTCGATTGAAGATGATACGGTGCTCGCCGTTTGATTGGTTGACAAAGCTGTCTTTTGATTGGCCCTCCCCCGGGCCCGTCCCAGCCACGCTCTCCGACGACCTTCAGGAAAGTTTACCAAACTTTGCTTTGATTCCCCCCCCCCACCACCACCTCCTCTTCCTCCTTCTCCTTGTCTCCTCCCTCCAGCCTCCCCCCGGATTCCCCAAACAGTCTACAGCCTCTCCATGATAATGAACGGCGGCTCAGTCTGTGCAGCTGACGAAGCGCGGGGAGGAAATCATGAGCGGCTCCACAGCGAGCTGTGCTTTATCGCAATCTAATCTCAATCAGCGGCAATCAGACCGTCTAGGCCGGAATATTATGGGGTCACGCTGCCCTCCTACCGCACGGGACACAGCAATCCTGAAAGTGCGGCTCCAGTCTGGAATTGATGACTGCGATAATTTACGATGCCGTTTGACGATGATGATTTTTCTGACTCTAAAACTTCAGATTGCTGAGCGTGATGCGGTGGCACAAAGGGAGCCGTGTCACAGTATGCATCATTATAACTCCCTCCTGTCAACAGTGCCGGGAGAAGCCTGACATTCAGGATCTACGACAGAAAAACAACACAGTCCCACGCACAGAAATTCATCTCAGCGCCGCCAAGTTTTTCCCGCCCGCTTGTCTGTCTGTCGTCTGTCCTGATATTTTAAGCACACGACTCTGTTCATCTTTACCACGATGCCAATTATGAAGGTGATACTGACCTCTCATATTCTCCCGGGAAGCTTTTTGAATGTCTCTCCGCTGATTCCCCAACAAACTCCCCCGTCTCGCGCTCCCCGTCCACAGAAACTTTGAGTGTTTATTGACAGAAACGCTAGAAAGACGCCTACTGGCTTCTAAAGATAGCTGGAGAAAACCCTCATGCCGCTTTGAAGTGCTAATTGATCCTATCGCAGTCAGAATCAGAGAGAAGTCCTCGGCCGCCGCCAATTTGTTGTGGTTTATTTTCCGAGAGGAGTAATCTTGATGTAAGACTTTGATCTGCCTGAACCCGGGTCTGTTCGCTTCTTCAGCTCTGTGTTCTAACACAAATTCTTGCCCAGAGCTTATTAACCTTACCCTATTTACCTTCGCCCTTATTATCAGACTTTATTAAAGCGTATAAACGACTTCCCTCCGCTGTGCTCAATGTCAAAAACCTCGGTGTCCTCTAACCTGGAGGAAATTAGAGTGATGCTGGGGGGGCTGCCATGCATGTGTGTGTGTGTGTGTGTGTGTGTGTGTGTGTGTGTGTGTGTGTGTGTGTGTGTGTGTGTGTGTGAGAAAGTGAGAGGCTTTTATGTGTATATTGCCTGTGTTCCTCCATCAATTACCCATCTGTGAGTGATTTGATTTTTTTTGTGTGTGTGTGTGTGTGAGTGCAGGTGTGGGTAGTAGTTGTGTGCCTTTGTGTGTGTGTGTGTGTGTGTGTACACTTGTGCTCCTGCCTCAATTATCTACCTGAGCAGAATTTGCGCCTGCACACATCTGTGACTATACTTGTGTGGGTGTATGAGTGTACGCATCAGAGGATGAGTGAAAACCTGTGTGCATAAATAAGAGCGGGTAAGTATTAGCATCTGTGTGTGTGTGTGTGTGTGTGTGTGTGTGTGTGTGTGTGTGTGTGTGTGTGTGTGTCAGAAAGCAGTGTGGTGTGCAGCAGAGGGCTGGCCCTGTCTGAGACTGGCAGGCAGAGTTATTCACGGATCACGGCAGACATATGGGCAGACTGGGACTTGCTGAAGACATGCCCTTACTGCTGGGACTGATACAATGAGATAAACAGATGTGGAGGATGCCACACACACACACACACACACACCCACATTTTACAGACACGCATAAAGATGTTCAACACATAGAGGCACACAAAGACTTAAACAGAGTAAAGCACAGATGCAGAAACACACATGTTTTTCTATACTTACCATCCCTTTACTGACCCTAACCTTTACCTACACACCTAAATAACCTTTAATCCTAACTTTTACCCTAATATCTATAAACAGATTTTGCATGTGCATATTCAGGGACAAACATTTGAGAGCTCGAAGCCTCCTGGTTTCTATTTCTAGTTTGACCAATCACGTTGGAGCAGGGTTTAGTTAGCGTGGCGAGCAAAAGAGATGGAGCACATGACCAAAACGCAACGACTATCTGCTTTTTAATTTATCTGCATTCATAGATGTTAGTAGAGACAAACCAAAATGTCGTCTGGACATTAAACACCTACCAAGACGTTACACTTGTGTGGACTCGTTGGACTGTAAACGGCGAACAGAAGATGGAGTCCTGGCCTGGATATCAGAAGCCCCAAATTATTGGCTATTGGGTCCAAAGCCTAATTCATAGTCAGACAAGATTACCGTAAACTATAACCCTAAACCAACCTAAACCTAACTGTGACCCTAACCAAACCACCAAGTCCCACAAACAGGACCGGCCAAAATGTCAAAGTACACACACACACACACACACACACACACACACACACACACACACACACACACACACACACACACACACACACACACACACACACACACACACACACAAACGTGCATAAATGAGGAGACCAGACCGTTACACTCCAGCTTGCGTGTCGACAGACTCACAAAACCAAGACAGTAAATTCAAAGTCCGACTCGCACACAAACAAAAATCCCTGAACCCCAGACCCTCGCAGACTGATAACTCCTCAGGGAGCTCTTCATCATAACGACCATGCTCTTATCATATACGGTTCCAGCTCAGCGGCTCTCGAGCCACATTTTCCAACCGTAACCCCTCACTAACGACCCGATTCCTGCCCGCTGTCCCTTGGCACTCTCTGTAGGTGCAACCGATATGCCTTTCTTCTTCTACATTCCGGCACCAGCAGAGCCCCCCCTCCTCCGCCTCCCCACTCTCCCCTGTCTCTTCTTGCTTCATGTCACCGTGCCAACTCTGCTGAATGGGGGTGAAGGATGCAGCCAAAGGAGCAAAAAGGGAGCAGGAGGAGGCGTGCGAGGGTTGAGGGGGGGGTTTTGAGGTTTGTGGAGAGGCTTCCATTCACTGTGCCAGCTGTCCTGAGAAAAATACACACGGCATTGACTGGTGGAACATTCTCTCCCTGAACAAGTGTCTCACATATCCCCCTCCCTCCCCTGCCGCCTCAGTGCTACCTGTCGGCAGGCTTTGCAGAGATGCATGGCGATTGGGAATTTACAAGGCTACAGCCGACCTGCACAGGCAGCGAGAGAACCGAGCTCAGGCGGGAACAACGGATGTGATGCATGACTGTAGTAGCACTAAATATAAACCGGGGACAGGTTGTGTCCCTTGTGTGTAAAGCTACTGGCAGATGCTACAATAATTAACAATATCTGTTTGGTCAAGGAGTTCAGCACAATGAGACTAAATCCTCAAGTTCACCTAAATCATCTGACTCCCATGTGGTGTTGAACATTAAAGCTTCAGCCCTTTAGCTTCCGCATCAGCAAAGTGTCCGTACATCTGGTCCTGGACATAATCTGGACTTTCCCTTTGGAATATTAAGAACGCAGCAGGAGATTCTCTGAGTCAGACGCGTTCGCAAACAACAGGACAATCTCCAGAGCGTTCAGGTGAGGGGTGGCGTCTGGGTAGAGCAGCAGGAGGCAGGACAGAAACGTATGAAATTTGCTGTGGAAGTCACGTTTTTTTTTTTTTAAATGACACTGGCGTTGGCCCTTATCACCAAAAGCTCTTAAATTTCCAAGTTGACATCTTCGTCGGCGTCTTCTACGTATATGGCTCCTCTTTTCCATATTTGTATATCAGCCTCGTGTTTATCACATGTTAGAAACATCCTTGGGCTCATCAACGTAAGGGATGTTGTCGATCATTCACAACAACGGCAACGACAACTGATTCTCCAGTTCGTTGTTCTGCATCGTCGGGCTTCACTGAGCTTTGAATAAACAGGTGAACAGCTCTTTGTGCAGCAGCGGTGGTGCAGCTTCAGGGTTCTGCAGACTGAGTCCTGCAGTCAGCCTTCACTCGCCGCGGCTCAATCACTGCAGGTCTCTTTTACAGTTTCAGAAAGAAAAGCTGCAACCAGCATCACCACAGGCCAAAGTAAACAGCCCATTCCAAACAGGCAGGTTTAGAACGAGAGCTGTGCTAGAGCTGGTTTGGAGTTTTCTGGGATTTTCTCGATGTCTAGATGCATCTCATCCAGAGAGCACCTCAAACACTGAGTACAGGAAGTGCTCCACACATTTTGAATTCAACAAGCAGGTCGCAGCATTCAACTTAATGAGTAAAAACTTGCTGAAAGAACACAAAGACCTCAGAAACAATCCTTGGTGCCTTCAGCGACCTCATATACAGTTGTCATACTGTGCTGAAATGAATAAAGCAGTTCAAACAAGCATCAGACTGAACTTTGTGAGACATTTAGAGGCGACGACTTACAGTTACAGAAATGATTCTGCAGAATCTCTCCACTGAAGTGAAACTTAGGCTCAAGGCAAAAAAAAGTTACCTCAGTAAAGCGTATCAAGTATATTTCTGCAAAAACAAAATACAAACACCAGAGTTGCTCACAGGAACAGTGTTAAGAGAACCCAAGAAGTTTCTCAAAGGCTTCCCCCCACAAGAAAAACACCCAAATGAAACACCCACAAGAGATTTTAATAAGCTTGCTTTGCATATTAGCGCATGAGAGTTTCACCTCGACTAAATGAAAAGGGAAGAGAAAGAGAGAAAAGGCCAAGATGAGGAAAGAAAAGAGCGAGATGGAGGAAGATGAAGAGATGAAAAGGAGAGGAGAAGGTGAAATCGGCAGAGCAGGGGACGGGCAGAGTAATTTGTCAATTTCCATTTTTAGTTTTATTTTTTATCCTTCTACCAGACAAAGAAAAGAAGGTAAAGAAGGATAAGAAGAGAAGAGCCTGTTCTGATGCTGAGTTCTGCATCTGGGGACCCACTAAGGAAGCCAGGTTTGGAAAGCCTGTTTGAGCCTGTGAGAAAAAAAACACTGTTGTGCTTCTATGTGTGTGTGTCTGTGTGTGTGTGTCTGTGTATATGCTTGCATAACTTGTGCATTGCCGTGTGTGTGCAGATGTTTCTATTTTGGTATTTTTGCCTTGTGTGTGTGTGTGTGTGTGTGTGTGTGTGTTGGAAATAAAGTTTGTGTGGGAGAAGGAGACATTGAAAGAGGTGGAGATAGACTGATACAGAGAAAGGTGAAGAGCCACAGAGATAAACAAATGGAAAAGGGGATGACTTTAAAAGAGATGGAGAGATGGAGGGAGCAAAAGACGCACGGGGGAGGAAGAGCAGCCTCTGAGGGAGAGGAAGAGCAGCCTCTGAGGGAGAGGAAGAGCAGCCTCTGAGGGAGAGGAAGAGCAACCTCTGAGGGAGAGGAAGAGCAACCTCTGAGGGAGAGGAAGAGCAGCCTCTGAGGGAGAGGAAGAGCAGCCTCTGAGGGAGAGGAAGAGCAACCTCTGAGGGAGAGGAAGAGCAACCTCTGGGACCCACTAATTCAAGGACCAGCTAATGCACACATCCATGAAGACCTGCAGCTTCCTTTGCAACTACAAAGGAGTCTGCTCTGTTTTCCTCTGAGGACGCCCAGCAGCACTCCCAACACTGTGAGGTCTTTGTTTCTCTCGTTTCCTTCCCCCCACACCGCTCTCTCTCTCTCCATCTCTCTTCTTCTCTCCTTCCGCATCTGCACACGTCCTAATCCCTGCTCCTGTTACTCTGCCTAGTTGGCAAGCGCGTCTCTTATTTATTCATTTACTCCTCATCTTCGTCTTCCTTTGTCCTCTCGTATTGTCTTTCTCTCCCTCACCTTTCTGCCGCTTTAACACTCACTCCCTCTTTCTCTCCCACTCACTCTCTCCGTCGGTTCACCCGCGTCTCACACTGTTTGGATTTGGACTGTTTGCCGTGTTAAACATCTTGTTGCTTATTCTCTGTGTGTGGCGGAGTTAATGACTGTTTACTTTGCTGCAATTATTCATGTTCACCAGCTCACAGAGGTGTGTTCCTATTGTGTAACATATACAACTGAGCTGGTCCCCTGGTTTCTTTCAAAGACAACTAGCGCCACGTGGCCAAAAGTATGTGGACAACCCTTGGGTTCACACAATGCAGTTTTAAGCCTCGTCTACACTACTGCAGATATTTATTTGAACGGATATTTTACCCTCCATTTTGCAGAATATCTACGTAGAGACGAGAACACAAAAACACCAGAGAAGATCGCAGTGGTCCAAGTACCATTGGGCGGAAAAAAACCCTGTGAAGGCCGGTAATTAGCTGCAAACTTGTAATAAGGCCTAACAGAGAATATAGCCACTGTTGTTGTTGTTGTGTGTTGTGTGTTCACCACAACCAGTGGATTGAGTCTGGTTCTGTTTCTTCCAGTTTTTTTCTCTCCACAAAGTGTTTGCTCACTGTGGGAATTGTTGGGTTTCCCTATAATTTTTTAAGGTCTCGACCTCACTATGTTAAGTGCCCTGATATAATGTATAATTTGATTTGGCGCGATACAAATAAAATGTAATATAATTAAATTCAATGTGAAATAAAAACGTCTCTATCTTCGGTCTCGGCTTCAAATTGATGATCATACGTCGCATTGTGAGAGGTTCAAAGACGTCACGGTCTTTAGGATTAACATCTCACAATGTGACCACAGACCACACAACAGAAAATGCAGCAGGATATGACTTTCTCCAATGGTATCCCAAATTGGCCTCTTTTCCACAAACACTGCTGGGTCCACGCTCTTCTCCTCCTCCACCTCCTCCTCCTCCTCCTCCTCTTCGGATGTTTTTCCATACACATAAATACCACAAATGAACATGTCTGGACCCTGGATTCTTTCTTAGCCTCATTGTTTACCACTTCATCTGTGCGGACGGAGGAAGCAATCAAGCAAAAATTGCAATGGTTTGTGCTTCCAAGGGAGGGCCCTGTCATATTTCAACATTTCACCCCCCCCACCCACACCCACCCACCTCATCCCTTTTCCAACTTTGGTGTGGAACAACTTGACTGGCCTGCACTCAGCTCCTCTGAAAACCTCTGGGATAAACTGTAACTCTGGCTCGGAGCCTCCTCGTTCCCCTCAGGATGAACTGTAATACCTCTTGATCGCCTTTTCCTTCAACGCTGAACTTTGTGTTTCGAGCCAAATAGCAAATATGCTAACGTGGTAGATCATGAATTTTAATACGCAAACAGGGACAGTGCGGATAACAGAGAGGAAGGAGAGTACACGAGTTAAACCTTTTTTAAACTTTGACTCTGAACATGAACTCGTTTTCCGTCTGGTCACGTTCTGGTCAACGTACCTGCCGATTAACAGGATTGAGATTCCCAACATCCCTCTCGATTTGGTTTGCTCATCCGGATTCCTTCCAGACTCATTGTTCCTCTCCACATCTCTAATTCCCTCTGTTTCTCTCCTCCTCTCCCTCTGTCACCCTCCATCTCCCCTTCTCTCCGACTGCCCCCCCCTACTTTTCTTGGTAATCCTAAATCGGGTGAACGGAGATAGTTTTTCCTCTTTCTCTCCGCTGGCCTCTCTGTCCTTTCTTCCCCCCCGAAATCTAAAGCTTCCTCCGCCCTTCAGTTTGACAGGATGCTCATGCAGAACCGCAAACAGGCAAACACGCAAATTAGGCACTTGAAGTGGGATGCTCTAAACACACACGCTATACAGACGCTTCAACGTACACATAATGATTCCCCCCGAAAGAGTTCTATAGGGGGGAAATTTGCCCAAATTCCTGCCTCATCCCAAACACTCGCGGCCAAGTCCGGCCCACTGCCGGCTCGATTCCTGCCGGCATCATCCAATCCCGCCGTCCTTTCACCGTCGGAGCATCAGAGGAGCCAATCAGATTAGCCGTGGAGAGGAAACTGGAGAAGGTTTGGCAGCGAGTCGTCGAGCTTGCTTTTCCCTTTCATGTTCCTCTTTTACTTGCACTCTTCCTCACACTCACACGCGCACACACACACACACATTCAGAGATATACACACATGCGGTGGGGGACAAGAAAGAGAGTTGCCCTGGGAGACAGAGGCCTGGGTGAAAGAAGGATGCTGGCAGTGAAAGGGCCTGACCCATCTTTTGGCAAAGAAGAGCCTCTCACCCCCCTCCAATGCACTGAAAGGAACAGCTCCACAATGCAGGGCAAAGCATTCTGGGTGATCCCTGGACCCCTGCACGTGCCTTCATGGTAGAAGAGGAGATGGGCTGTGCATGTGCGCATGTGCTAATGTTGGTGTGTGTGTGTGTTTGAAAGTCGTGGGGGAACTTAAGCCGTGGGATCCGCTTCCTCTTCTTCCTCATCTTCGTCAAGACGATGATGGAGAAAAAAAAGTCGACAAACCCTCCCTTCCGCCGTTTCTCCTCCCCCCAAATTACGGCTCCTATCATTACCGACGATTTATATGCAAACAGTGTCATAATCACAATAAATTAAGAAGTTCTCTCCGAGACGTCTCGCGGAAGATGATGAACGATGGCGACGACCGGCTGTAAGTTTGCGGGAGTCGGAGGAAATGATTAGGAGTTTTAACTGAGTGCCGACAGCTCTAGCCCTTGATAGCTTCACTGGGAGGGAGACTTCACCGCGGCGCTGACACCTGTCCGCTCCGCTTAGCTCGCTGCATGTACCGAGACGATCTGGGGAACAGGGGGGGGCATCTCCCTTCTGCCCTCGCTCATCTCGTAAACAGTAAATACATCTTTCTCTCACCTTCTCTTCCCTCCTTTCTACCTCTCCTCGCACCTTCAGCGGGTCGGACGGCCCCAATCAGTCAAAGCCTCACAAACACCCTGAGCTTTGCCACTAAATCCATAGGAGAGAACAGCGGGCCGTATGTAAATCTATATCAGAGGGAGCGGCGAGGCCCGGCTGTGTCACGGATCAATACAGCGTCTGTGTTTTATTAATAACTCTAAACGACGCCGTGCCCAGTCAGCCATTTGTCAAACGCACCTCACCTTTGTGCAGCGCAGTCCCTAAACTATCATCTGTCCTCAGACGGTGTTGATGTGCATCTTCTTTGCTGCTTTATTAGGTGGGGGGGTGCTTTTTCTTAAAGCTGTTTTGCAAATTCGAGCCCACACAGCGACTGATCACTTTACATCTTTACTAGAACATGTTGCAAACCTGTGTCGACCTTCCCTGGTGTCCATGGGATCCATTCAGAAGAAGAGAGAGAGAAATATTATGCTTTTAAAATAGTTATTCGACAGCGATAGTAACTTGTTATATGTAAATGTAAAACTCTGAAGTAGTTTGTACTATTCTGTACACATTTTCTATGCAGGAAATTCTATGGCAGGTTTCTGCAGACACTTGGTTGATCTAACACAGTGAAGATCAAATCTGCATTACAGTTACATTATTGCACTAAAATAAATAATTCAAGTACACTGATCCATTTTGTACTTAACCTGCACATTTCTATTTTACACTATGGTGCAGTGGACGTCTCTCATTTACTGTGCACTGTTCCATGATGTCAAAGTCCAATCCACTACACACTACACGTCGTAGAACCATCTCTGTATTCTGTAATGGTTGCATAGATTTTATATAGATGACTGTACTTCGGTTTTCTCGAATAAAGCGATCATCATAAAAATGTGTGGTTAGTTACAGGGACTCCACCGAGTCCATTTCCTCAACATGGGGGAGAACTGCAAACTCCATGAAGTTGCCTTTGGAAGACTTTTGTTACTCAGGTGACAGAACTTCAGCGGCACATTTTTAACAAAATACTTTGTTTGCCGGTCAGAGAGGGAAAGAACATTTTAGCATTATTGGAAATGAAGCAGGAAACAACGACACTCTTGGAGTTTGACCCGAACCAGCAGCTAAAAGTCACACATCTCATCCTCTGATCTTATTTCAAATGACTCCCCCGTAAACCCTGCAACTTTCTGAAAGTGCCATAAAACTATCTCTGGGGGTTCGTGTCATTAAAGCAATTCAGGACCAATCTTTCTGTCAACAGCGATGCCCACGTTTTCACAAGTGAGCGATACTTGCAAATTCCAGATAAATTTGCAAGTCCTACCGAGCCCTCGCATGTACGACTGTTTGTTTTGATTAGCGAAACGTGTTAAAATGAGCGCGAGCAGATTAACTCATCATGTTGCAAAAAACGCCGCTCGTGTGCCACAAATTTGGGTGAAGGGGGCTCCTCAAGTCGCTCTGATGAAGCGCCGACTTTTCAACTAGCGCTGTGCTCGAAAATTGAATTAACATGCACTGTTAATGTAACACTGACACAAATTTATGCCTGCTTGATGTTCAGTGTGAGGGATACGAGTACGTTTCCTGAGATAATTGACAGCAGTGAATCGAGAGCGAAAGGCTGCCGGGGAATTGTTGGAGAATCTGTCTAACTTTTGTTTGAAAGAAAATTGGCTGCAAAAAAACAGTGAGTCTACTCGATTTGTGGATCCGGAGCCAAGACGTGCAGAGCCAGTGCGGTATGGTCCTTTAAGGCATGAAGAGTTTGACATCGCAGGTTACGTCTGTGCCGATAACTGGCTGTGTGCGAGTCTGGGGAGACTGACGTTGAGTTTTTTCGGAGCCGCGGAGGCAGAACATGAGATGCCTCCGACTCCTGGAAAAGTGTTTAGAAGGAATATTCAATTTGTCAGTGAGTGAGGGAGCGGAGCAAAGTGCATTTGAGAGGAGATGATGGTACGGTTTACCGCCACCTGACGCCTACTTGTGGGTGTAAGAAATTGCAGGGAGAGAGAGGAGAGGGAGGCGGGGTGGGGGGAGGACACAAAATGGTGCGAACCGCAAGTGGGAGGTGGAGCGAGGGAAGAAGAAACATACTGACTGAGAGGGAGGGGAGAGACGGAGGGAGGGGTGGAGGTAAGAAGGTGGAAAAAGGGGGAGGGAAAGACAAATTGAAAGAACAGGGTGAGAGGTTTTCTATCCCTCCTCTCCCAGCTCTAAGACTCTCATTAGCAGTATTGATTCATGGCTTTTTAGGTCTTTAGAAGTCAAATGCTTGTCGCGCACATGCACACACATATTCTGCTGCACACAAATTCAACTATCTCTTCCACACACACACACACACACACACACACACACACACACACTGGGAGATAACGGTGGGACGGCTTATAAAGTACCGCGTGGTCCGCCCTCGCATAACACCGAGAATTCAGCTCCATAAATAGCAGAGTATGAATTTTTAATTGCTCTCTGCACCGGCGCCCCACGAACACTACCTGTCAACACGGCTAAGCCACTCTGAGCTTTACACACGTAATGTATTTCCTAATTATCGGGAAGGTAATATTAAAATGTTTTGTTGCCGGTGTTTTGTTTGGGACGTCGGGGGTTCGTCGGGAAAAGGCTCCGGGAATTTATGCACGAGAGTAAATACGTTTTTAAAGACGTTTTAGAAAAAAACGCATGAAAGAATGAAGAAGGTGAAAGAGAGTTCATTTTTGAAGCAATCACTTGGCGCAGCTTCAGACAAGCAGTCTAAGTGTGTGAGTGTTTTGAAATGCAAAACTTGAACCTTTGTCTGCAGCCACAGAACGACTGACACATAACCACACACACACACACACACACACACACACACACACACACACACACACACACACACACACACACGTATTGGCAGCTAAAGTAAAAGGTTATTGATGAATTAGCAGCATGTGAATTCAAGCAGCACCATTCGTTCATCAACTGTGGCAACAAGTTATCTGTCTCTGGCTTTCTTCAATATAGCAGAGCAGGCACACACACACAGACACACAAACACGCACATGCACACGTGTACACACACACACACACGCACACGCACACGTGTACACACACACACACCTTCTAAACAGCTTCTCTCTATCTATTTAAACGGCTCTTGATTGGACATTGTCGCTGACTGAGCGATTCCTCCAACAGTTTCAATCTGTGTGTGTGTGTGTGTGTGTGTGTGTTGTAAGGTAACAACTATTGTGTATTGATTTAGCTGAGCAGAACTAAAACGGCCTCTAACAAGACTCAAAGTGACAGAAAGCACATTAAGACCACTAATGCCTTGTTAACCATCCTCCTTATGGTGCATACTGTACACACACACACACACACACACACACATACACACACACACACACACACACACACACAAAATAATAAATGATATTTGCCAGATTTTCTGTCTCTGTGCATCTAAAAGTATTTTTTTTCTTAAACTGGCAGAAACAGCTCAGGAAATATTTTTTATAAATGTGAAAAAACAAGAAGAAAACGCAAATGAGCAGCTGATTATGCAGCAGCTTCCCTCCAAGTAACGACAAGAACATTCAAAATGCCTCATGTTTGCACTGCATGTGCATATTTAAAAGAAAATAAATCCAATCTTCCCCCAGATTTAGTTTTCTATTGCTTTTTTTTCGCCCTTTAAAATACTTTAAAATATGATTTTCTGTGAGTTTTCATAATTATAAATAGGCTGTGAATATTCTGGAGCCTGAAACTGGATTTAAAACTTAGAGCTAATCAAAAATAATCAGATTTGAATTTCTTCCTCGCAAATGCTCCAGTGTACTGAATGTATGACATGTGGTTACATGCACACAAACACACACACACACAACAGAGGGTCCAGAGGTATCTGACAGCTGTTCTGGGTGTTGAGAGACAGAGGTGTGTGTGTGTGTGTGTGTGTGTGTGTGTGTGTGTGTGTGTGTGGGTGAGGCAGTGTTTTCTCTGATGTGTTAGACGGCTCTTGAAGGTCTGGAGGAACACTGGAGCGGTGGCTCCCAGCGGAGCGATGCATGGATTCCCTTCTTCTTCCTCTGTTGTCTTCCCCCTCGCTCCGCTACCCCTGTTTCCCCCTTCCTTCCCCCCCCTCTCCTCACTCCTCCTCCATTTATCTCCCACCGCTTCGCTCCCTCACCAACATGTTGTCTTCTCCTCTGAGTATTTCTTATTGACTAATTTCTCTCCTTGTGTGCACATGTGTGTGTGTGTGTGTGTGTGTGTGTGTGTGTGTGTTGGAGATGGTGTGAACTCACTAACCTTGTTGCATTGCAGATGTTCTCCACTGGTTTTTTCTAATATAATCACAGCCACACAGTGTTTGTTTGTTTTGCATTATTGATTCCACACGCAGGCGTAAATTCATCACAGGCCGGATTCCTCCTAAACTTTTTAGAATTTTAAAGGAGACACTTTCACATTATCTTCATATGAGACTAAATCCTGATTTATTGGATGTAGTGCCATGTGTAGTGTTATTTCATCCACACTAAAGCAACCGTCAGATCAATAACGTTTGTGTTTATTACCGACTCCACCAAGGAGGTTGTGTTTTCGCCTGTAACTTAGCAGGATTATGCAAAAACTACGGGATGGATTCCCACGGAACTCGGTGGACAGATGTTTTATGGGTCAAGAAAGAACCAATTAAATTTTGGTGTGAATCTGGATTAGCGTGTGGATCCAGGATTTGTTTTTCACCTTTACAACATTGCAAGGTAAAGCGTTTTCCACATTTTCCTTGACTTCTCGGAGAGTTCAGGAGACTGATGTGAATCTTGTTGCAGATCCAAATAAAAATCGAGTGTGACTCTAGTTTCCCAATAATAACCTGGTGGGGAATTAAAAATACATTGTCATCCTGCATGTTGTTGTAATTGGCAAAATGTAGAACCTAAATAATAACATAATTTTAATAATAATAAAGTACTTTCTAACAAATAGCTGCTAAAAATTAAACAAACATGGATGCTTCACGTCAGCCAAAGTTCTTAAATCTTAAAAGTCCATAACTTCCTGATCATTTCTTGTTACTTTCCTTGAAATAACTGAATATAGCACACGAGGGACGGGCACTTTCCACTCAACTGATGCTGGTTTACACATTCGTTTGCACAGCAGGTCAAACCAACATGCAAAAATTTGGAATTTGTCCACAGGCAAGAATACAAATGTTTTTCCCATAATGGATAAATAATGGATGAATATTTACTCTGTGCTGCGCTTTCAAGGAAATTGTGAATTTGCCTGTAATTACTTTCATGTTGCACAAACACATCCAGGAAACCGCCCCCGTAGTAATTTAGGAAATGACAGATCTGTAAAAATAAAGAACTATTCAGTTGTCAGACGAAGTAAACACATCCCTCGTGACATGAATACTCGTCTGCAGGTTTCCTACAATAGTTTTAATAGATTTAATGTGATTACTTTGTGTTTATTGCTGCAGTGGAGTCAATAGGAAACAACACTACTTCACTTTTGGAAAGACGAGAGATAAAAAACCTCCCACGCTCCTCCTCCTCCTCACCGAACATCACATTTCCAACTCTGTCATCACTTCTCGTCTGGTCTCAAACATCAGCGGCCCACATACTGACGTTCAGATGAAATATAAGGATGAGACATACGTTAATAAAAACGCGTTCCTGCTCCAAACGAGACAAGAAACTATATTGGACATGACACAGTCTTTAAAACAACCTAATTAGTCATCGGGAATAATAAGAAAAACGTCACGCTGCTGAGGATGGGAGCTTTCTCCAGGACAGTGATGATTTAATAATACTCAGTGAGTGAATGAGATAAAAACGACTTGTGATCTGCCTCTAATCCACATCTGATAGCAGCAGTAAATACCAGAGCTCACAAATGAGGTTGAGAGGATTCCTACGTCTCCTGCGATTTCGTTTTTTTTTTTCTTCATTTTTTTTTCCTCATCACTCGTTATCCGGCTCTTCTCTCCTCCACGTTTTGTCAATGAAATGCAGAGCTATTTAGTTACAGCGGCATGGGAACACTAAATTGACTCGGAGACACTTTTGAAGCGTCTCTGCAGTGTGCGTCTCCGTCTCTCTCTCTCTCTCTCCCACCGTCAGCTCATACTTTCTGTGATACGGAGAAGCTGCTGCAGAGCGAGGGGCTCAGCACCGAGTATCGTTTTTCAATATCCAGCCTGATTTCCATGTATCTTCCCTCTCCCTTCTGTTTGCTGTCCATTAAATAGATCGCGATTCAGTTACACTGACAAGGAAACTCTAAACTGTCCGATGGGGGTGGGGGGGGGACGCCTCTCTCCTCTCTTTGAAGCATCTCTCTGCGGAGATTTCGTTTCTCCCCTTCGCATCCTGCCCCCGTGCACTCGAAGATGAAGTGTACACAGGCTTGTTGTTCACGACAGTCGGCTTTTGGCTGAGTTGTGTTTTCTTTGTTTTCAGACAACAACTCCGGACGTTCTCTGGACTTTGCCTTTCTCATAAGAAGAACTCACTATTGTCCAACTTCTTATCACCAAGACTCTCATTGTCTTTCCAAGTCTTCATCAGTGTCTCATATGTGTGACTCCTCTTTCTCCTCCTGCAGGTGTTTGTCTTTGTGTTCTTTCTTGTTTTGTGTCCGTCACACTTTAGAAACGTCGTCAACATGCCCACTCATGCGCTGTCATTTTCCTGCTGTTGTCTGACGTGGACTTACTCTGACATTTCCCGGACATTGTACCAGGAGGGGCAGGAAAAACTCAAGAGGATGTCTGGGAGTTCAGGAATTGGAGATTTGTGTTCTCATAAACAGACCCTCTGGAAAAAGTTTCAGGAGAAAGTCCGGAGTTCAGTCTGAAAGCAGCGAACGATTAATTGTTTGGGAAAAGTTTGATGTTTTTCTAGTTTCAAGTCTGGGAGGCTACAGTGTCACCTTTACCCTGTAAGGTAACTTACTGGCTTCGTCTTAGAATCCAGACTTTATCATGATTTAAATTATATATTTATGATATTTGAAATACTATTGACACAGTTAATCATGATGGGGGGGGAGACAGTGGGGAAGACAAGCAGCAAAGGGCCTCTGAGGGACTCAGGCCTCCGTACGTGGGGCGTCCGCTCAACCAGACGAGCCATTGGGCACCGCAACTATTATCTACTTCAAAGTGACGGCAGCTCAGCTTCTCTCTTCTTTGGTTTGGTCAGCGCTCCGGCCACACGTGCATGTTAGTGCACGATGTGAGTCCCTCTCGTGTGAAACCACTGACCTTCCATTCATGAGAAGAGATGGCAGAGTCCAGTATGAGATGAGAACGACCTCCCTGAACCTCCTAAATTAATATCCTTCACCAAACGTGGCCTTGGACAGATCATTATTATTATATAAAACCAAGTTATTATCATCCTTATTTAATAAAAACTTAGCACATGGATAACCTTGGGCCAGGTAGTACTCAGAAGGATGCACAGGATACAGCGAGGGGGTTAGAATGGAGGATAATGAGACCCAGCAGAGAGTCCTGCCTCATGCACGCTGCCAAAAGAGTGGGAATGTGGCACCGGCTCAAAAGGGACATTTTTGGTGTCTTGTTAGGAGAATAACACGAACGCAGGAGGAGTCTGTGCACGAACAAAACCCATAAGTGACAATATGAGTGTGAATACCGGCTCTTTCCATTAGCTGCATACATCTGCACGAGAACCTTCAAACCACCCACAGAGACATCCATCACTATTTGGTAAATGAACGTGGACTCGAATTCTAATATGTACTTGCATTATATTTTCTCCTCGTACTCCAAATTTGATTTCGTTTTTATTAAAATAAGGAGAAATATCGCTCCAGCCCAAATTTTCCACTTTCTTCAGGAATTTTCCAATAACACAAGATATGTATTATTTTTAACAAGACATATTGTTGCACCAGAGTAAAGATAATAACATTTCAGACAAGAAAATAGTCCGAATAACTCCACGAGGCTCGGAAATGATTTCACCTTGTTCTGACCTGGTCCTGCTTTTAATTCCCTCTGTAATATGTTGGTGTCGGTATTAGTTTTTGAAAAATTGATTCACCGCTCCGTCCACTGAAGTAACTGGAAGTCGGTGAAAATACTAAATAAGCTTGGAGACGCTGCCCCCCTCACTTCTCTCTCTCCTCGCTCTGCCGTTAAACAGAGAAAAGCCGGCGCTCGTGCAGCTCCTGTCATTTGCTTTATTGAATAACATCAGCCACGGTCATCTGCTCCCGTTAGCGGGGGGATCACCCTCAAAGTAATAAAAACACTTAGATCCCAGGATAGGAAGCGAGAAATGTGGAAGCTTTGAAATTCCAAACATCAGGCCAACGCTTACATCTAATGCGTTTCTACCGCCAACAGCACTTTGATGTAACTTTGCCTCCTCTCCTTTCCTCATCCTCTCCTCTTATATTTATTCTACCCTTTTCTCTCGTCTTTAACCCGTCTCCCTACATTTGCTCCTCTCCTCTCCTCTCCCCCTCGTCTCCTCTCGTTTCCTTTCATCCTCTCCTCTCCTTCTCCCTCTCCTTATTCTACTTCTTTCTCTCGCCTTTCCCGTCTCCTTGCATTTTCTCTTCGTTCTCTCCCTCTCTCCTTGTGTCCACCTTTAGTCCTTCTTCTCATATGTCAAACTTTCTCCTCTCCTCTTGCCTCCTTTCCTTTGATTTCCTCCTCTCCTCATATTCATCCTCTCCTCTCGTTTCCATTCATCTCTTCCTTTCTTCCTCTCCTTTCCTCCTGTCCCCTCCTCATCATCATGTCTCCTCTCCTCATCCTCACCCTCATCCTCTCCTCTCGTTTCCATTCACCTCTTCCTCTCTTCCTCTCCTCATCCTCACCCTCTTGTTTCCTTTCCTTTTCTCTCCTCATCCTCTCCTCATCCTTTCCTTTCCTCCTGTCCCCTCCTCATTATCATGTCTCCTCTCGTCTATCCTCCTCTCCTCATCCTCACCCTCATTCTCCTCTCCTTTCCTTTCCTCTCCTTCTCTCATCCTTTCTTTTTCTCTCCTCATCCTCTCCTCTCGTTTCCTTTCCCCTCCTCCTCTCCTCTCCCTCCTCTCCTCTCGTTTTAAGCGGAACTACAGCGGCAGCAGTGAGTTAGCCTAAATGAGTTTGGAGACTTTTTTTTAATCAAATCCTCTCCCTTGTGTATTTCTCCTTCCTGCTCTGTGGGCAGTTTATCAGCCAGTGAGCTGCGGCCGACTCCATCCCTGAATCCTCACTAAATCGTACAGTAGAGAGCATGAAGGTGCCTTTTTCTCCTTTTTCCTCCTTCTCAATTGAAACATCTCCCCAAGTCTCTCTTCCACCTCCTTCCCCCCCTCCACTCTGCTTGTTGTCCATTAGTGTGCAGGCTGTCTGCGGGCAGCTAAACTGTGCATGTAAAGCTCTGCTCTCGTTTAGCTTCTTTTCCTCCTGACACGGACTCAGCTGACTGTTCCCGATGCTCACTCACCCATTAGAGGGGAAAAGAGTTGATTCTCCCTCTCCCTCTCCCTCTTTTTGTCTCTGCATGTTCTCCTCTTCCCTCCCTGCCCTCACCAGTACATGTATTCTGGCACTTTCCTCCTCCTTCTCTGCTGCTCTTATCTTGTTCCCTCTACGTGTTCTGGTGGCGGACACCTCCCCTCTCCTCCGTCTCCAGCGCTTTCTCCCCGTGTTGCTGTACATGTCCTCTCCATTACCCTGCTCTCCGCACCTATAGCTCCAGCGTGTCTCTCTTCTCACCCGACATCTCTTTCCTATCATTTTGTATGTGCACCGGCAGAAGTGCTCGGATTTAAAAAAAAACTGGGATCGCCTGGAAAAGTCGTGTATTAGAAATTTCACTTTGACGGAAGAAGCACAAAAGGACGAACAAGGAAATGTACTCGAGGCACTTTCAGACTGGAGTTTTATACAGTATCTGTCTTTACTTATACATCCACATTAGCATTTTAATACTGATGCAGGTCAAACTGGAGAAAATTCACAACTGACCCAGTTAAATGTGCGGTGGTTAAGTTTCATATATAACAGGCTCAGTGTATCTACTGGAGAAAACTGTTCTTCTTATTATCCACTCACCACATGAAAAGATATAAACCAACAATGTATTAGAAACCATATCTTTCCCCAACGCCCCAAATCCATTAGTTCCTCATGAAGGTGTTTATATTTTAAATACTTTTGCTATTTTCATAAATCTAAAGTTTCCAATTTGTATATTTCCCTGTTTATATTGCATGTTTACTTATTTATTAGTTTTTTTAATGCGTTTTATTTTTTTACACTTTGCTGCTGTATCATGCTGCAAATTTCAAATCTCATCTCATCCTATCTTATCTTATCTTATCTTGGATCATCTTATCTTAATTTCTATGAACAGGTCACGATTGCAATCTTAAATTTTATCTTTTTAAATGTGCATTGGTTGGGGACTATTTTCTGCTGCGTATTAAATAAACATTTGGTTTGTGATGAAGGATCCTGTCATGTTTGTTATTACTTTTTTTTAACTGAGGCTTTTCACGTCTACAATCCCCTTAATTTGCTGCTGTAGCACAATGCTAATTTCCCCATTGTGGGACTAATTAAGGTTTATCTTATCTTATCTTAGGGCCAGCTGTGGCTCAGGAGATAGAGTGGGTCGTGCGCTAACCCCAAAAAGTCGATGGTTCAATTCCCAGCTTTTTTTTTCCTGTGCATTCCGAGGTGTCCTTGGGCAAAATGCTGAACCCCCAAATTGCCCCTGTGCCAACAAAGCTATTTCAAGATTTAAGGTTTTAAGGCTTAAAGGCTTTAAGATTAGGAAAGCAGCACATTTATCATAGGATAAGTACATTTTCATAAATAGGTCACTAATACAAACCTCAGTTCCATTTCTAGTATTAAATTGTGTATTTGTTGGGGACTATTTTCTCCTGCATATTAATAAACGTCTGGTATTGAAACTGAATGTCAGGACCCACATTCTTTGTAATGAAGGATCATCGCATCCAGTCCAACCGTGTGGCTCGTTTCTTTGTTTTTAATAGTTTGAGTTTGCTTGTTACTTGTGTTAATTGTGTAATTTTGTGTTGTATTGTATTTGTGGCACAGTGGTTTTTACTGATAGGACAGAAAGTGTCTAAAACCGGGTCACACGGCAAACGACTCAAGCCTCAGTACAAAGATTTTCTTTCTACATTAATATTGACAGATTTATCCTTTAATCTGAAAAGTATCTAATTATTGTAGCAGTTGATGTACATTTAGTTGAAATACTCCCAGTACAACTACGTCTGTATCTAAATGCAGTACATGACTGTACTTTCCCCCACCGTGCAGCAGTCACCCATACCCATCCATCCACTCTTTTTCCTCTCTCGCCCTGCTCTTCTTCACTTCCCCTCTTTCTCCCTCCATCCATCCTCTCCCCTCCTTTGCACTTTACGCCCTTCTTCCCTCTTTCATCCTCTCCCTCTCCCTCTCTCTCTCTCCTTCCTCCCACTCCCGTACCTCTCTCTCCTTCTTTCCTCCCCAGAGGGAATGAGTAAGTGTATGGTTGAGTGGAGAAGAGAGGTGGGTCTTGCCCTCCCAAATTCTATTTCAGAGAAACTCGAGCTCAGAGAAGCATGTCTGTCTTCAGAGAGCAAACGCTGGCCTGCTTTTACAGTTTCGTAAGCGGCACGGGAGCGCACGCCACACGAAGATAAACACGAATCCCAGAGCCAATAAACACGCCGAAGGAAAACACACGTCAACCATTTTTTGCCCACGCTTCCTTTCACCCTTGCGTCCCGTAATGAAACATATAGAAAAGTCAGCAAGCGAGCGTTCCCACGCCTATACATGATTCATATCAATGTAAACACACGTGCGCACATGAACACACACACACACGCGCGCGTGCACACACACTCAGATGACCCGTTCTTTCCGCGTTGCTGCTTTGGGTCTGTGAGTCTGTGTTTTTGGGCCTGACGGGTAATGGCGGCGACACGCGCGCATGCACACACACACACAGCAAAAGGAGCAGGGCTGGCAGAGAGGGTATGAATTATACATCCACCCTGTCTTTATGCATTAGATAGAAAAAAGAAGAGATGGGGGGAGAGAAGAGATGGAGGGAGAGGAGGAGAGAAATGGCAGCAAAGCAAGAAGGAGATGACGCGGCCCTGATACGTAACATGGTACCTTGTGATGGAAAGAGGAGGAGGAGGCGGAGGTTACATCCGTTAAGTGTCTATCACCTTGACAAGTGCGGCCTTAACACACACTCCAGCTTGTTTTGGGTGTGCACGTGTGTTACGTGTGTTTTGTGTGTGTGTGTGTGTGTGTGTGTGTGTGTGTGTTGAGCGCAGGTCCACAGCTGGACGGAGGAATCGCTCCTAGCAACATTTTCTGCTGTTGCGATGCTCAGTGGTTCACAGTTCAAAGAGTTCTCTCCTCTGCAGATGGAGGACGGCTCAGGAGAGGGAGATGCACGCACGCACGCACACACACACACACACACACACACACACACACACACACACACACACACACACACACACACAAAACACAAACACAAACACAAACACACACACACACACACACACACACACACACACACACACACAAACTGTCTTGGGACGAATTTTCATCTGTTTTTTTGCTTTACCTCCCAAAAGCGTCAACCTCGTTTCAGATTTGTCCGTTTGGTGGAAGGGAGCGAAGCTAAAGTGCTTTCGGAGACGTGAGCGAGAAACCTGCGTCTCGTCGGAGACGCCAAATCAACTGCGGTGGGAGCGCGGCGAGGACCTGCTGCCTGTCACCGCTGTCAGGAGGAAATTCCTCACGTCTCTGAAGAGCCGGCTTCTTGAGAATAAACAACATATTTTTCAGATTGAGAGTTGTCCAGGATTCTCTGGCAGTTACTGTGATACGGGCTGGTTTCTTTCTTTTTTTTTCTGATGCTTTAGATCCTTGTTTTTCTAATTCAGTTTATCTTTTGATCTTATTTTCTTTTTTGTTCACTTCATGTTTGCTTCATTAGTTTGTTTTGAGAGATGAGAGGAGCTTTTATCCCTTTTTCTATCCACTACATGAAATATTTTATGTATGACAGACTAGTTTAGATCCACAAATGCACTTTAGAGTAAATTTGACTGTAAATACCAGATGTAGGTCATTCAACCTCCACTGTCTTCATGGATTGTTTAATTTAATAAGAATAAGAATATGTTTCGTTAAACTTCATCTTACATTTTCCGTCTCGTGATGTTTAGTTTAGTTTCATCCACTTCACTCGCGTTTTGTTTTTGGTTTTGTTTTCTGATTTGAGGTGAAGTGTGTTCAACAATCTTCACAAAGTTAATCTTCAATCATGAATCTCTCGTCTGTCTGTCAACGCTGTTTTCGCTGCCATGACAAGAGACCAGACTAAACTTGAACAGGTTTCAGGGGAATTGAGCAAAAACAAAAAAGAAGAGAAAAGACAGATGAATAAACCAGTGAAAACCAGCAGGGAGGACGGACAAAGCAAAAGTTGAGAGACTCTCGCGATGAAGTTCGGCTTTGATGCTCGTGTTTTATTCTGAAGGACTTCACACTCCTGCTTCTTGCTTGGATTTTGCAGGACACACAAACCTGCTGCTATGAAACAGAGCAGAAGACGGTTTGTTGATCATGTTTCTGCAGTCGTGTCTCTGCACGGTAACGAGAGGCTGGTTTTCAATTCTGCAGTGAATTTAGATCCATTCATAAATTAGCATCTATACATATATATACTGTATAAGAATCGTCATGGGTTTATTGTGAGCTCCCTGCAGTTATCATGCATGCTCTGCACACACTCCCTCACCATGTGCACAGGCAAATACACAACTACAGCAAGTGTGTGCACATCCATGCAAACACACACACACTCACATTTGAATAATTTCTTCACTTCCACATTTTCACAGAGACGTGATATCATCGAGGGTGGAAGTGGCTGCGTGTGTTTTATATCACAACTCACACGATAGAAGTAAAGAGTGAATCACAAAAGAGGAAAAGTAGATATCATGAGAGAAAAATGGTGTTTAGTTAAAAAAAAAAAAGGGAACAAAAAACTCCCAGTGACTCGGAGACAGTACGACGGCTGAGGCGTGACACACAAGTGCATCAATGGAAAACGCAACCGCAAAAACCACAACACAACCGCACAAAAAGGAAACACAACAAAAATGAATGTGAGAAACATTTAAATTAAATGTTGTCTTTTCATGTTGTGGCTTTTGTGGTTGTGTTATTTGTCAAGTTTGCATTTGTGTTGTGGTTTTTGCGGTTGTGTTGTGGAGTCTCTAGTTGTGTTATGGCCTCTGTAGTTGTGTTGTTACGTTTGCATTCGTGTTGTCACTTTTGCATCAGTGTTTCAGCTCCTGTGCTTGTACTCGTGAGACGTATCGACCAGCGTAACTCTGCACTTAAACAAGGTTACACAAACATTGCCCCCTTCACATCTGACCCGTCAGTAACAGAAAGAGACAGTAACTTCTGAAGGCAGATTCAAACTCGCCCAGCAGTGCGGCTTCGGGGTGCGCGCCTGGCATGAAACACCTCCACCCAGGAAGCATTTGATCTGCGGTGGCTGCCCCGGAGCTATCGGGACTGGATTATCCCAGAACTTTCCGGCGTTGCCTTTCGCGAGTATATATTCTGCTCATAATGTGAGAGTCCCAGGGGCGAAATCATTTGGAATGCAGACGGCAGCAGTTGGTCGGTATCACCGCCGAGAGACACCGCACGACAGAGTCATCAACAAATGAGAGGCTGGGTTTGAGAGAAAGGAGAGGACGCGCCGCCGAGAGCCGGAGCGACTTCCTCATTACTGGCTCCGAGTTGTTTGCTAAGTAGCTCCCCAGATGCTTTGGTGAGAGTGTGTTTAGGGCCAGGCGACAAAGAGGCCCTCTAAATAAAAGACCAGTCACTGACACACATGGCCTATTTGTTCCCACTTTACAGGGATGGAGGTGAACACTGGATTTATTATCCTGTCACCACAAAAAACCCACTCACACTAACAGGAGCTCCACCAACCTTTTTCTTGTGGAGGGGAAATGTGTGTTTTTTTTGTGGCCAGTATAAACATTTTCCATCTTTAGATTCTGCAACAAACTGTCCTAAAAAAGTCCAACCTCCAAATATAATGAGGGACATTTAGTCTCCTCTGTTCCTATTTATGGACATTTAGAATTTTAAATAATGCAGAATTCTGGATGATTTGTTACGGATTTTTTTTAATTTTGATTTCCACCTGATCTCTCAACGAACATCTCCATTACCAGGTGAAAGATGAGTAACGCATGTGATCACGCCGCCCACAGCTAACGGAAATTGCATAGTTTGAAAGTTTTACATACTAAACTGGCAGAGTAAAACATTATCAAAACCAAAGCTTAGGCCATTAATGATTATCTTTACGAAATAACTACGATATCTATAATAAAACAAAAAATATACTTTATAAGAAGAGGACCGAAGGAAAGGGCTGTACACTAACAGGGAGCTAAGCTACTCGTGCAGGAAAATGCAACTTTCATGTGAAGAATCTGTGTCTGTTTATAATTATTCAACTCGATCAGATCTGGATGAGTTCACTTTTTAAACATGGTTAAGTTTGAACTCTTTGCAGTCACATCAGAATGAGGAGTTCGGACATGCCATCACGGATACTGACCATTAGCTACTAGGAAAAGCAGAGACTGTGTATAAAGTGAAGCCAAATCCGTTTGATCGCCCCCTGGTGGCTGGTTGCAGTATAGGTAATAAACCCAACCTACTCCATGTTAGTAGACAGTAGCTCTTATCTCACTGATGTTCATGTTTCCAGTAAGTTTGGTTTTAATTCGTTATTTGATGCTATAAAAACGAGGTGAAACCTCATGATTGGTCGAGCACGTGCATCAACAGGACCTTGATACTGTGGCACCACTAAACACCCCAACGTTCCCATTACAGACTTCACATGCTCTACATCCCAGTATCTTCCTGCAGACTTGATGTTCCTCTGGCTCTGCTACGACAGGTGTTTTCCCTCAGTATGTGTCTTATAAGGCAGAGTGTGAGTTACCAAACCAACATCACAGACGCACAGACTCACTCACAGTCTGGTTTATTTTATTCCCCTGTACAGGATTTTATTTTTAAAATCATCTAACACCTATCCAGCACAGAATCGTTCTCACCTCCACCCACAGCTGACTAGACTGACCAACCGTTACACAACTGCAGTCAGGGTGTTGTGCGACTTTGTTTTCATCGAGGCCGACCGGAGCTTGTCGAGGATTTGAACGCACAAACTCTGTGCACGAACACACACAGGATTGTTTAGTTGAGGGTGAAAATTAAAAGGGGTCATCAGTTTTTATTTTGCCTGCACAGAGCGGTTGACGTGTTCGTGTAGGTTTAAGTGTCTGTAGTGTAACATCAAAGAGCATTTTGAGTTACTATCAGCTCCAGGCTCAAGGATCAGGCTCACACACACACACACACACACACACACACACACACACACACACACACACACACACACACACACACACACACACACACTCACAGATGCTTGATCAGTCACGAGCATGCATAGTCAATTACACACATTCGCACATCGCTCAAAGTGAACACGTGCCTGCTGTACAAAGGCCCGCACATGTTACAGTATCACCCGCACACAAACACACAGTTTGTGGCCTGTGTCTAATCTGCTCCCCAAAGATTTCCCACCTCTCCGATCAATAATTCATCGATCCGGTCTTCAATAATGTTCCTAATCAAACTTTCATGCGACGGGATGACTGCGCCGGAGTGATTTTTAATTGCGAGAAATTAAAGAAGACGTGGCGAGCCCGCAGTGTGCACGTAATGCAACATGAGGAGGAGGCCACCTACAGGAGGCGAGGAGCGAGCGGAGGGATGTGGACGGGTCCGGTGGTTCTGCAGGGGAGCAGTTAGCGATATGAGAGCAGACACCTGGGAGAGGAGAGAGGGCCGAGCTTTTCCCTGACCCCCTCTCTGCTAATGGCTCTAATGAGCTTTCTGGAGTGGAGACGCTGAGATGCAAGAGGAGATCCACACTGGGGGCAAACTGGGAGAAGGAAGATATGAAATGAAGAAGATGTGGAGGGTGATTAATGGCGAACAACTTAACAGAGGTGAAACGAGTGGCAGGGGAGGGATAATAGCAGAAAAGTAGCGAACATGCACACAGGCTGACGCAGGACCAACCGCACACAGACACACTCAACTGTACAAATGCACTCACGGGGTCATTCATCAACGCTATTCGTCTATTCAGGGAGCGGGCGAGGAAGCTCCAGTTTACAGCAGCCAACACGGCAGCCGCTGAAGACGCTTGTTGTGCTTGTTTTGTGTCGGGTTGACCCATTTTAGATAAACAAAACATCAATACCGCTTTCCTCAGCACACACACACACACACACACACACACACACACACACACACACACACACAACACACACACACACACGGTGAGAGTGTTAAAAACCCGCCCGTCTCCCAACTCTCGGCGAGAGGAAGTCAGCGAGGGTGTTTGAAGTGGGTCTGATCAAACAGAGAGTATGCAGCACCACTAGCGGATGCCACAGCCCATACTCCTCACTGCACCCAGAGACAGCGATACACGCCTCCTGTCAATTTTCTCTCTTTCCCCCCTCGTCTCTCACGCTCTTCTTTTTCATCCTCAGCTGCACTTTTTCCACCGGCTCACCTCTTCCTGGGATTCCGTGTCCATCCCGTCCCCCTCCCTCTCTCTCCCTCTCTCTCTCTCTCTCTCTCTCTCTCTCTCTCTCCCTCTCCCTCTCTCATCGTTGCTTACTTCAGACACACATATCATTCATTTACATGGTTGGCAAATTATTTCAAGAGACTGTCATTCACACCATTATCTCCTCTTGTTTCATAACACCTCCTCATCTAAAAAAAAAATGTACAGAAACACCCGAAAGCCATATTTCACATTCGGCAAATATAATTCACCATTGTGCACCAACTATAAATAAATCTTTCCCATTCCTTCCTTCCTTCCCTCCCGTCTGTGGCTTCACCTGAGGCTCTTGGATGATTGGTGCCACACGTCAGCCACTTGTGTCCATGCACATCCCACAGTGTGAAAGAAAAAAGAAAGAAAAAAGTGCAGACAGTCGCAGTTTTCTGCAGGAGCTGTGTTTGTTCAGCGGCTGAATCCTCCTCTAAGGGAGCTCACTCCTCTATAGTGCAGCAGCTATGAAGGATGTCAACACAAAGCTCGGCGAAGAACAGAGCCCTCCTGCAGCCTCCTCTAGTAATCAGGGATGAGAGGACCGAGCGAAAGGAGAAAAAAAAAAGGAGGAAGCCGAAAGAAGAGGAGCCTCAGAACTACACATGAGGTGAGGACAATTTGCCAGCCTTTGATTAGGCTCTTCAAACTGGTGTAAGGATCTTTTCCCCCCCCAACACACACTCCTGAGCCACATGTAACAGGCACAGAACTACGAAGACACACACACACACACACACACAAAACACAATGAGGTGTGGACACAATGGAAGAAATGTACAATCTCCCGCTCATTTGTAACATAACACCCGTCTGCGTCTGCGTGAGGAAGTTCGAGGTGACGCCTCAAAGAATGAAGCCATCTCCTCATTTCCCATTTCCATTCCAAGAGAAAACTAATAATGTTCCTACATCTCATCTCTCCTTCGTCATTTTCTATAGAGACGGCGAAGAAGAATCTTAATGGAGTGTTCTCCTCTCGCAAAAACTCCAGGGAGAGAAAGGTGGGAGAGTTATGGGGGAGTTGGGTGAGGAGGGAGGAGAGCACAGAGGTGGAAACTAATAATGATCCTTATGGATCCTCCATAATCATTGTGAGTTTTCTCCAAACTCTTTGATAATCATAATATCTTTGACATCATCATCATCATCATCATCATACGATCACATTATGTTTATAATTTACACCTTTATCCTCTTCCTCCTCCTCCTCCTCATCATCATGTCTTTCAGCATCAGCCACATAACCACCACTGTCCTCATCTTCATCATCATATGATCACATTCATTATGTTCATCATTTCCACTTCTATCCTCATCTTCATCATCATATGATCACATTCATTATGTTCATCATTTCCACTTCTATCCTCATCTTCATCATCATATGATCATATTTATTATGTTCACTATTACCTCCTCTTCATCATCCCACCAGTGAAATCCCTATTATCCTCTCAAGCAGCATCACTGCATTGTCACTGTCACACAACATGGACCCGTCACTGTTAATCATCAGTGATTAAAAATGGTAATGATGATGATTCCAAATGTCACATCAGTTTTTTTGGACACATATTTCTGAATTGTTGATGATGTGCGATGTCTGAGCATCATCATTACATCATCATCATTACCATTAATATAATCAGCATCACATGAAACCATTAAACAATCATCGTCCCCATCTTCATCATCGCTGTCATCACCCTCATCAGAATTCTAATCACCGTCGTTACACCCCCCCGCTGTTTTCATCACCGTCGTCTTCGGAAACATTATCAGCATCATCGTCATGATTTTGTTTGTGTAAATAACATTAAGGACTTCGAGGTTTTTTCGAGCCACTCGACGTGTTGGGGAGATATTCATCAGTCTGCTGCAGGAGAGGCTGCTCCTGCATGAGTCTGAGGTCCCCGTCCCCCTCGGCCCGGTGCTTTAAAATGCAGATGGCCGAGAACCACCTGTAAAAGGTCTTTTGTCCCGGAGGCTGTCAGCGTCCTCCGCAACTCCAGATGAACTATTGCAACTTCGGTGTACTGAATGGATCTGCACCTGTCCTGGAGCTGTGATGTATTAGGTGCAGAGTTTCTAATTTATGTTTACTCCGTCCGAAGACAAGTTTTTCTAGCCTGGATTCGGCAATTATAATGATTCTCTAGCCTCAATAACAAATCTCACATCTTCAGACATACGTTTCATTCTCACTCTTCCGTTTGGAATCACCTTCGTCATGACCTCGCCTGAAGGGGTCGTGTTTTCGAAGGGATGTGACCTGGGTCAAGAATGAACACATTACATTTTGCGTGGATCCCATTCGATTTTTGGTGAGGATGTGGATTAAAGGGATAGTTCATTCAAAACAATGAAAAACATTCAAATTCGACTCAAAACCCAGATCATTTACACCATGTTCATAGCCTAAACGTCCTCTGATATCCTCCTCTGGATGAACTGTGGACATTAAGGTTAAAAACACGGTGTGAATGACACCATTTCGAGTTGAATTTGAATGTCGGGGCTTACGGACACTTGGACGACACCACAGGAGCAGCAAGGAGGCATTTGATGATTTTTGTGGGATTTTTTTTTTCGTTTGAAGAATTGTTCACTATTTACTTCAATTGTATTGGATTTGGCTGCAACGCTGTTTACCCCTGAAACTCCAAAAGTGTTTTGTGAACTCAATCACTTCACCCACCACCTCCATCGGCACAGTGGTGGGTAGATAATGAGGGAACTTTCATTTATTCGGTGTTGCTTCAACAATACTTTACGGCAAATAAAATCACATTATCAGTCCACTTCCCTTTCCTCTTTTATATTCCTATGAGAGCTAGACGATCATGTGCAGGATCGTTTGGCCCTGGCGGAGGTATCTGCACTCTGCTGAGTGCCATTCTCGTCTCAGAGGGATCAATATCATCACCGCCGTCATCATCGCCTGCTCTCGTGCTCCCTATCTGGAGGCACATCAGATTAGTGGCCAGTTTTCTAATATAAAGCCCTCAGAGTCAGGCTTAGCCCAGGATTAGACCTGAGGTGAGGATTATTCTGCAGGTAATAAGGAAAATTGCAGCTCAGATAAATTTACACACACGCTGAAGCAGAAGGCGGCGTGCAGGAATCAGCGGGGCCAAGTTAGTCAGCAGCCTCGGCACCGAGCGGCATGAAGCAGCGACAAAATCATGGCAGTGCTGGAACATCTGTTGTTTCTGCCTTATTATGTCCCATTAGCGTGGCGTAAAATGAGGGGTTTGTTTGCGGCGCCCCCCCGTTCTGGATGAAATCAAGGTAGCTGGCTGGGAATTACTCCATTTCCCTCTGCCTTGTCTGATGGATTACAATGCAAATGACTCACTCCATCCTTCTTTTGTTTGACTCACTCCTGCTGTTTGAAAATCTACTGGGGATTTTTATTTTTTTTTGGACAAAGATGAAAAGCAGATTTTCGTGGTTCCTCCAACACATGCACGTGATATGTGTGAGTCTCATAATGCTCGTGTGCAGGATGACAAGGAGAAAAATAACTTGTTGTCATAAAACACGGGTCCAACAATTATCAGGATGAACGTAGTTGCCAAAATCCTTTGATAAAAGAGTAAATAAATAAAGAACTAGAGATTATCGGCATGAAAGTTACCAGGGTCAGCTGTTAATTGAATTGACGGCTTGTGGGAAATAAACACGGAGGGGCGGCATCTTTCCATCTCTGCAGTGCATCATTTCTTTTTTTAAATGCCAGCTTTCTCATTGTAAAAAGCTGTGAGCGCCAGAGGGCATCTTAAACGTTGGGCGAGGCTCCATGCTAAAGGCCAATGTTTCCCCTGTAATACCAGCCCCTCGACACCCACCTGCTGGGACCATCCAACCATGCGCTTATAGCTGCTTTCTCTCCAGCTACACCGCTGCACGTTCGCCTGACTCATACTTGCAGAAGTAATGTGCCTTTGCCTCCTTTCCTCTCAACGCCGCTGATTCCCACCACTTTCACTCTCTTTTTTCCACCTAATTTCTCTTTCCTCGGCGTCTCCCTTCCTTCGCTTTGAAGCTGCCACAAACCCTTGTCTTGTTTTTTTTTTTTTAAAGAAATAAAGAAATGGCCTGGTCTTTGTTGTACATTCAACTTTTTGTCCTTCTTCATATTAATCCCTCAAGCAGATCTCTCTATTTCCCCTTCACATTTTTTTCGTCTTTTTTTTGCGGTGTCTTGGGGCCAAAGCGAGGCCTCGGCCAGACAATAGTGTTATGTGTTATTATCCGCCTGCAGCTGGTCTATATGGGAGGACTGAGCGGCCGGGGTCCCATCAGAGTCCCAGACTGAACTGAAGACGAGTCCTATTCTTTTGCTCGGCCAACACAATCAGCACAACCAGCAGCGACCTGAGGAAAAGTATTAGAGGGGAGCAGAAACAAGGATGGAGCAGGAATGACAATGCCCATTGTTCGCTGTGTATTGAGTGCAGCCTGGCATCTTTCATATTCCGGGCTGGTATCTCGCTATTTTGTCCGTTCTTATTCATGCTTTCATTCCTTCATCCCGTCTGCTGGCCTCTCCGTCTCTTCTTAACACCCCCGGCTCACTCTCTGACTGACTTTATCTCCTGGCGCGAACCTTTTTCTCTTTCTCTCTCCATTAAAACAACAACTCCTGGGAGCTCCCCAGGTTGTTTCCGAGCGCTTGCATCACCGCCGCCATCGCTGCCACAGTCATTAACATCAACAAACCTCATTAGTGGAAGGGGATAGCAACAGAAGCAGCGTCGGATCTTTACTCAAGTCTTTCAACCTGCTCCTCTGCGTGAACAACCCAAAGTTGAGTAAACATTTCGTATCACATTACAGATTCATGGCCATGCTGCTGACATACTAAACAGATCATTACCCTCCTATGGGCAGATCAGATGATGATGATGTTGTGCAGCGTGCACAGACACTCCAGGGCAGGATGGGAAAAGGGGGCACCTTCCTGTGAAAAATGCATTGGAGAGGTCTGGTTTCATTGCCTCAGGGGCGAGATGTTCTTTAGGGGGAACCTACGACCAGGATTATGATTCCAAGCCACTACCGTTAACAACAGAAAGAACAAAACCTTTCATCTTAAAAATGAGGTGAGAATATCACAGATGTCACCGCCGCAGAGGAATAAAAATCAAGGGGCTGGAGGGATTCTTTTCGATCTGACGTCGATTTTTCCAGTTCTAACAGATAAATGACACATGAGTGGCGGAGCGAATCAGCACAGGAGCCCGGGTCGTCGTCGGCTTGTTAGGAAGATGTAAAGATCAAGTGACATGGTAGAAATAGCAGAGAGATCAAAAGGTGCTCTTAATAAAAGATACAGAACATAAGTAATTTACAAGCTGATTTTTACGCAGTCATTTTCCAAATTGTGCACTATGCATGTCTGCGATTTGTCCAAACTAAGTGCAGAAATCTGTGAAACTGTGTTTTCACTGGGATTCGACTTGAAAAATACCTTTTAGTTCAGTTTATTTGAGAGTGGTTGACAACTAAAGGTTCAAATCTAGGACTGCGACCAATTTTTCCTTATAATAAAACATATTCTGCACATTATATTTTGGGTCTGTAGAATGAAAGGAAAAGCACTAAAAGGCTCATCAATTTCACCCATGAACGCACGTTGTTGTCCTCAAACTGTTCTTTCTCACTACAAACATTCTGGCTTGTCATAGCAGGGCACGCACAAGTGTAATTAATCACATCACCGACGCTGTGCCAGTGACCCAGCATGCACTGGGAGTCTGCCTCTGGAACCAGCGCATGCAATGCAACCATCATTAATGTAATCAGTGGTGGAAAAGTCAATACGTCTGCTCTAAAATAAAACAAAGTCGATTGCTTGTGCTGTTTACCCGGGCGTCAGAGCCAAAACACAAAGATTTTCCATTCTCAGTAATGTAAAACTGTTAATTGACGGAGTGCCGTGAAATGTTGACACGCTTTGAATCCATCTGACTCTGGGACCAGCAAACAATCGAATCTCTTCGTGATGATTTATACAAACTATCGTCATCTCGTGTAATTTGATGCAGCGCCATCATGAGGCCAAAATTCTTATTTGTCCAGCGCTTTGGTTTATGACTGAATACATCAGTGTTTGGTGCCAATCAACAAATGTTAAACTGAGATGAAGATCATGGTAAATACTGTTGTACATCATAATCCTTCCACAAAGACGTCAGCTCACTATATAATCCTCTATACAGAAGTCCCTACATAGTGAAGTAGGGACTAGTGAGTGGATTCAAGGTGCAGGAAAAGGGGCTAAAGGTGCAGCTTTACAGAGCCGCTGCATATTTTTACTAGTGGCTGTTCTATTAGATAAATGATCTAAAGTTCAGTGATTAAATCAACTCTTTTTACATGAACAGCACCCGACTGATTGAATGTGGTTGAAATTGTCTCTGATGTGTTCTTGGTTTATTTTTGGTCTCATTTGTTCATGAGGTCATTTAAAAAAACATTTGTCTGGTTTGTAACATGACAAACGAGACTTTTCCAAAACGTGCCGATATCCAAATGGTGTCTGTGCTTCCTGGATGTGAAGGTCAGGGGTCAGCGGGCCTCGTCGTACATGCCGGTCTGTGTGTGTTTGTCCACTGCACTGAACACACACACGTGTTGGCTCTGTTCACATGATCCATACGTGGTCTCACACAGAGAACACACGTCAAATGTTCACTTTTTGACTTTCACAGTGGAACCAAAGGAATTGGCAGTGCATTTAATACCAGCAGACAAACTGTTCCACCCTAATGCGTCTGAATATTCAGATGACCTCCTCCTGCCAATCACCGTATTGAATGCGCTGATGACTAAGATCAGCCACACTCCATCTCGTTATGCAACCCTCTCTCCTGCTGAGCTCGGAGAAATAATTTGCGAGGCAGGAGCCCCGACTTTAATTACTCCAACTATCATATTTAGCTCAGTGTGAGCAGCTCTGGATCCCACGGATCACTCCTGAGACCCGTGTCTCCCAACGAGAGCTTCACCGCGGCTGATATTTAAGACAAACACACACGCGGCCCGTTGCTGTAGGTCACAGCGAGAACATGTAAACTGATGTAGCTGCAGCTTTATGCGTGTACTTAGAGACGGAGTTTGCCTGAGGCAGCGTGGACGGAGCGAGGTCCTGTACAAAGAAAACATGCTAAGCACATATTCCGACGGGCCAAGAGAGGGGGGGGTCGTGATACGAGAGAAGAGAGATAAGGGCAGAGTGGAAGATGAGAGCTTGATAAGGAGGAAGAAAAGAGAGGGAGGGGATGGAGGGAAGGAGAGCTGGAGTGGGTGGTGGTGGTAGTGGTGGCAGTGTAAGATGGATTTAACCCAGGGGCAGGTTTGAGTCTGACAAACTGTCAACTGAGAGAGGGGGACTACACGTCTACATGTAAATTGGATGCAAATCTGTGTGTGTGTGTGTGTGAGTGTGTGTGTGTGTGCGTATGTGTGTGTGTGCGGTTGGGCCGGGAAAGTGCTAGTGACTACACACATAACTGCGCGCCACAGGGGACACAACAGAAAGACGGAAGGACTCCTGGTGTGCTCGAGTGTGTGTGTTGATACGTGTGCATGAACATGTGTGTACATATGAAACCTGCCGTCTGCAGTGTGTGTGTGTGGGTGCTCGGTGTATAAGATACTTCTCCGTGTGTGTGTGTGTGGTGTGTGTGTGTGTGTGTGTGTGTGTGTGTGTGTGTCTCCAAGGAGATAGATTCTGTCCCACAGAATGAGAGTGTCGTCAACCATCAGCGCTTCCCACTGACACGGAGTTCCTCAAAGACACAGAGATGAAGCGCGAGGAGCGATGGAGGAACAAAGAAGAAAAGGAAAAGAAAGTCTTTTGAAGGATAAACCGTGGGATTAGATAAGGTGCTCCTTCTGGACCATTGAACCAGTGAGTGCTTATGTGTGTGTGTGTGTGTGTGAGTGAGTGAGTGCGTGCATGTGAGTCTGAGTGTGTGTTGTGTGTGTGGGTGCAGGGGGAGAAACCATTGCTCTGAGCACATTAGCTGCTCGGGGTGAACAAAGCCCCTCACCTGAAAGCTTTAAGAGCCAGAGGGGTCCTCAATGTGTGTGTGTGTGTGTGTGTGTGTGTGTGTGTGTGTGTGTGTGTGTGTGTGTGTGTGTGTGTGTGTGTGTGTGTGTGTGTGCCCATGCAGCTTGTGTGCCAGCCAGCGGAAAAAGGGTTTTTACCCAACAGACAGCCAGTCTGGGTGTCCGAGCATATGAGTGTGTGCACGTACGCTCCCCTGTATCTAGCTTCCACTGACGTGTGTGTGTGGTGTGTGTTGTGTGTGTGTGTGTGTGTGTGTGTGTGTGTGTGTGTGTGTGTGTGTGCACGGCTGTGAGTAAATAGATAAATGCAGGCTGCCTAACCATGTATTCAGCAGACAGCCATTCTGGTTGTATGCAATTGTGTGTGTGAGCTTGTGACCTAAATCTGGCTGCGACTGGTGTGTAGGTGTGTGTGTGTGTGTGTCTGTGTGTGTGTGTGTGTCTGTGTGTCTGTGTGTGTGTGTGTGTGTGTGTGTGTGTGTGTGTGTGTGTGTGTCTGTGTGTCTGTGTGTGTGTGTGTGTGTGTGTGTGTGTGTGTGTGTGTGTGTGTGTGCGACTCTCCTGTATTCCTGCCTGCATGTGACAGAAATCCCTTTATGTGGGGCCTGGGAGATTTCCAGATCCTGTTCCAGTGTTGCACTATTGTTGTGATAATGTGTGTTACGGTACTTTGTTACTGTGTGCGGCTCCACGTATCTCATCGCACCAGGAGGACGGACAACACTCACGAGTGTGTGTGAATTCTGCTCCCCGCCGTGACCAGGAGCGGCCGGAGCTGTTTGAATTGGATTATCTAATACATTTTCTATTATCCTGCGAGACCTTGAAAGAGATAGGCTTGTCGGGAGCCAGGCCGCTTGATAACAAAAAAGGGTTTGGCCAATTTGTAGTATGCCTCCTCCCTCAAGCAGAAACATTTGTTTAACTCGTTTTATTCATCTTGACTTATCCAGGTTAGTCTCATTGAGATCAAGGCGCTGCTACGCGGAGCTGGCCGACGCACCGACAGCACCATTAATTAGCAGGTAAAGAGAAAACACAATTAAAACACGTCGGCGTGGAGGGTGATTAATCCCCCCCACCCCCCGGACAGCCTGCAGGAGAAAAGTAGAGCAGGAGGGGGACTGTGTCGGACAAGAGAGGACGGAGACAGACGTCCCCTGGAACCATTTAAAAACATCACCGGCAGTGGGAGATATGGAGAAACAGTGTCCACAGCCTCGGTAAAAATGTCAATTTGTGAAAGGTCAGTTCACCCAAATTCTCCACCTCTCCCAAAGTTGTTCTGTCACATTGTAGAAGGGGGGGGGGGGGGTATAATTTCGATGTGGTGGCGCCGGAAAACGTTGAAAAATTCATGTAAGTTTCACTCTGGGACGACTTTGAGAGCAGGTGGTTCTAATAGAGGTCTGGAGATTTGTGGGAGTAACTGGGACGATGTCTCTGCAGTTAAATTTTTTAAAATGTCAGTTTTTCAGTCGACCGAACGGCACAGACAAGATTTAATCTAACCCACATTCATTTTGAAAATATAGACAAATGCCTCAAAGTAGAATAGAAGCTCAGAGCTCCAGCAGTCCTCTGATGAAACCACATTTAGATCCAGGTCTTTTATTTAGATCTGATTTGTCTGCTGCTGTAAAAAGGAAAATTTCCTCCTGAGTGGGATCAATAAAGTTTTATCGTATCTAAACTTGTACACACTGATAAATAACAGTCCCCGAAATGTGTAGGATTTTTTTCATCCAGATCCATGAATTACTTTCTAAGAAATCAAGGAAAATGCTGAAAACCACCTCATCTCGTTTAAGAAAGTAGTAAAAATATTCCCGCACGAAAATGTGATGTGTTCTTCATTGACCCAATTGGCCTCCTTCCACCTAGTGGTAAAAAAGACCAGTAGGTTTTGTGTAATCCTGAAAACTAACAGACAAACACATAACCTGCTTGGCGGAGATACACACATCTGGGGCAAAGTATAAAAATGCAACGCTTTGGTAATTTAGATTAATTTACACTTTTAAAAAATCTGCAAGCCCAGAAATGCTTGACAGAGCGTTTAGAATAAAACACAGCTCCAGGTGAGAAAAGCAAAACACTGCAGAGCTGCATCATAATTCACAAAGAAGAACTTTCCCACACACACATATTGATTTGATCCATCATTAATAAAAAAAGATATTGACTACGGCAGCTTTGAAAAATAAGGTTTACATTTGAAATAAGCTTGTTTATATAAAACGGATCGATGGAATAATCAAGTAACTGATAAATACGAGGAATCATCCTCGCAGATCTCACACTGCAGCGCTCTCTGCTTGTGTTGAGGAAAAGTCAGAATGGAAGTAGGACTGCAGTAACAATAACCAGCATTATCCCTGGCACCATTTCAGAAAAAGTTCCCTCCACTGTGTTGTGACTCATCGCTTCATGCAGTCCTCCCTCCGTCCATTCTCTCTTTTTTTCGGAGACACACACAGTTTACCACCGGCGCCGAGAAGCAGCGGGTGATTATCACTTCTGCGAATTCCAAGTCGGCACTCGTGACCTTGCGGGGAGAACGCCCTTGTCGAGCCGAGTTGGCGGGAACAAGTTTTGATGGACGCGGGCAACGCGTCCTGACGGCTCAACACAGGCTGTGTGCGCTCGGTGTCGTGCGTTCGATCAAGACGCACAGATGTTCACTCTCACAGGTTTTGGTGTCACTTTGCTTCCTCAGCTTGGATGAGACGCATTATTCCTGGATTTGGTCTCCGAGCTTCTCTGCAGTGATTCGTGACTAAATCGTTCTGTTTCTAAAGACGAGTGAGACCTCTTACTTTTTATTTTAACGTTGTAAACAACCTACATGAAATGTTCCAGGGAAAATACGTTCGGAGAGAAGGAACATTTTAGGATCGTGTGCAATGATGGTTTTCTGCATGTGGCAAAATGGAAACGTACCCAGAGCCATTGGCTTCAAGATTTATTATCGTATGTTGTTTTTGTTTGTTTTAATATGGGAGGAAATTGGGTTTTGTAATATTTTGGATGATTGTTTGAATTATGAAATTGGTTGAATGTTTTGTAAATTTGCCGATTAAATATAATGTATAAAAACTGTATGTGTCAATTATTGTCAACAATTGTAAGGGCGAACAATCTTTCTCACAAACGTCCAGGATTAAAAATGATATTAATGATATTTTTATTCATATGCTTAAATCAGTACCGTTTCAACTTTTTAAAAATATTTTCCATTATGTGAGTGCATTTGTGGATTGCTATTAATTTCGTTGCACCATCCATCTTCTGACCCTTCGAAGGGACCTGACCCCGAGCTTGGGAAACACAAAAACAAGCTCCCCACTGAAAACCCACAATACTTTCCTGATAATACTTCTGTACTTTTACTTGAATAAGATTTTGAATTAATTATTTCTTCTTCCCAGTAAATTAGCAATAACCCTTGAGTTTGTTTACCAGATTGTGCGACTACTTGTCTCTCTCTCACACTGTTTGACGACTTCTCCGTGAAAACAGTCGTACAATTTAAGCGAAAAACATTTGTAAATAAAACCAACACTGTAAAAAAAATACGAATTGCCCTGCAAATTTAACAAGGACGTATTTAGGTGTCCGTCTCCTCTCCTCTCCTCCTTTCACCCGTCTCTCAAACCACTCGCCATAATCCTCAAAGTTTGCAAAGAGAATTAGGTTTAGATTAAAGTCAGAGAATGAATTGTTGTCAGCGGCGGGTCCTCGCAAGTACAGCGGGACCGGGTTGTGTGTGAGCGAGTGCAGAAAAACGACGCAGCGTGAGCAATGGCGGTGCCAGTGTCTAACAGGGGGAACCAACCTCGCCAGGGCTCCAGAGCTTAGATTCATTGCTTTAGTAGCAATGCATTTTTGATGTGGCCTCTTTCTGCTTCAAAACTCTCCGTATGATGCTGACGGAATAACAGCGCCCCCAGCAACCAGCCACATACAGTAGCCTAAATGTGCAATGTGATGTCTGCAATGTGTAGGTACTTGTGCATACATGTGTGTGTGTGTGTGTGTGTGTGTGTGTGTGGTGTGTGTGTGTGTGTGTGTGTGTGTGTGTGTGTGTGTGTGTGTGTGGTGAGGAAGAGGAGGCACAGAGAGACAAAAAAGACCAAAAGAGAGAAGGAGACGGCGAGAAAGGGAGAAAATGTTCCCCCTTGCCTGTTAAATATTTGAGAAGCCTTCTGTGGAAAAGTGATGCAGTCAGAGACGGGCCTGTTAGCTCAGTGTGTGTGTTTGCATCTCTGCGTGTGTGTGTGTGTGTGTGTGTGTGTGTGTGTGTGTCTGTGTGTGTGTGGTTGATGGAGAGAGGGGGAGAGAGAGACAGACCCGTTAGTTTAGACTAATTCAGCAGTGAGCCAGGGAGACGGAGCACTGTTTATTTATCTACCTGCGAGAGAGGGAGGACAAAAACAAGAGGAGAAAAGAGAGAGACTGAGAGAAAGAGAAAGAGAAAGAGAGAGAGGGGGAAGAGGACGGGTGAGAAAGCGAGAGCGAAAGAGAGAAAGTGAGGGAGAGAGAGCGAGTCAGAAAGAGGGAGGCAGACCAGGTTGTCACAAACCATTAGACAGACGGACCAAGTGTGCTCTGCCCCATGTCAATGAGAGGCCTGGCTACAGACGACCCTGTGTGTGTTCCTGTGTGTGTCGATGCACACGCATGTATTGTGTGTGCAACCTTGTGTGTGTGTGTGTGCGGTTATTTGTTTGCTTGCTTGTGTGTTTAAGGATGTGATTTTTGCACAAATGCTTGTAATTGACAGGGAAATAAAGGCACTGAAATTATGAAAGACAGGTAAACACTCTGTGTGTGTTTGTTTGTGTGTTTGTGTGTGTGTGAGAGAGAGTGAGAGTGAGAGAAAGAGAAAAGAGAGAGAGAGAGAGAGACAGAGGGGGGGGGGGGTAAATCTCTAGACGTTGATGGGGAGAGGAGGCAAGATGCCCTCATTGTCTTAAACAAAAGGTTCCCTGTGCCACAGAACAAAATATCCAGTGTGCATGAACATATGCACACTTGAACACACTCTTCCACTTGTATGCATCTGTGTGTGTTTTGTGTGTGCGTGTAACCCTGCAAACACAATATTTACCCCAAACAGGAAGTAAAAGGGCAAAGAATTAAAACAGAGATAAAAGGTTGAGCGAGGTAAATAAACAACACCGCTTCTAGAACTCACTTGGGGTTGGAGCTGTTCCAGTAGACAGCGTGTCTGTCGAATATGATCTTCTCCTCTGCCCACACGGACACCCAGGACAGGACGGTCAGCACCACCACCTCCATCACACCCCTCTGCCCGAGCTGGCACAACATCATAGACATCCAGGGGGGGGGGGGACCTCTCTCTATAACCGGGATCAGGCTTTCAATGCACCGCTGCTGCTGCTCCTGCTGCTGCAGAAGAAGAAGAAGAAGGAGGAGGAGGAGGAGGAGGAGGAGAAATCCTCTCTAGATCATCAATGTCCGTCTGCGCGTCTTTGGACAAACCGCGTCATGGATCGTTCTCCGGCTTGATGCGAGTTCCGATGGACCCTCTGTGGCGTCTCAAGTCATACTGGACGCTTGGAATTCACTTTCAAACTTGGTCCTGCGCAGACACGGGAGCTGGATTCACATGTTACAGACGAGCGCGGGGAAGCTGCGTGTGCGTCTCCTCGGAAAGGTTCCGAAACTTTTCTCCCATTACGCACGGCCGCGGGAGATGGATGCGCTATACCTGGGTCAGATCCCCCCTCTCTCCATGCGACGACTACTGTAACAAATCACCTCCCAGAGCTCATCCGAGGTTTGTAATTCTGTCGTTACTCATCAACACAAACGAGACACGTCCGAACAGGCCGTCACACTTGTTTACCCACATTCGTGTTGAGCCTGACGCACGCGTTTGTTCGCTCCTCTCGCGGCGCAATAAAAAAAAATCTCTTCACGGCACAAAACTACGTCCACTGGAGCTTTTCTTCTCCTTCTTCTTGCATTTGGAGGAAATACATCCCACGCACACGGACACGCTCCTCTGCGATATATCTCAGTCCAAAGTTGTCGCGCACGCCACCGGGAAGCGAGACGGGAGCATCCTCCTCACACAGCGAGCTCCTGCAGCATCTCCACCTGGGGCCACCGGCTCTCATCCAACGCGCCTGCACTTCTCTCCCCGTGCGTCACGCTGGTGGCGATCACAGCTTTAATCCCAACGTGCTCCGGTGCAACCTCCACCGACGGCGGCAACAAACGCTCTCCGGCAGCCTGATTCGGTGCAGCCTAAGTAGCCCCCACCCCCTCCTGTCTCTCTCTCTCCCATATATCTCTCCCTCTTTCTTTCTTTCCTTTCTGCGCGGGCGGGGTCTGTAGCCGTGCCGTGCCGCGCCGCGCCGCGACGCGCTCACTCCTGGGACGCGGGGTTGGCTGACTCACTGCGCCCTGCTGATGCACAACTTGGAAACCGTGCAACTCAATTAAACATGGTCTTATTTTTAGAAAAGTGGACTCAAGCTTTTATTGCGACAGGAATTAAGAACATGCGCAATCAGAGGACGTATTTCTCCTGTTTCAAGAAGTTCACGGTCAGTTTGAAAGCTGCGTCCTGATGGATGAGACTCACACACACACACACACACACACACACACACACAGAGAGAAAGAGGAGAAATAGGGCGTCTGATGGATCGCTGGAACACTGGAGTCATTTTCCATCAGTGTCCATTAGGCCCAAAGGGCAAGCGGCTGCAGCACCAAGTCTAAAACCTGTGAGCCATAAACCCCCTGATGGCTGTGAATGACAGAGCGCTGCCACCCCTGATGCCTCTGCCGTGCGTGTGTCTGTGTGCGCGCAGAGTGCTCCTCACAGACACATCCATCTTAGGCATTCAGACTCAGAGAGAGAGAGAGAAGTAGGAGCTGCATTGTTTCCACCAAGTGTTTTTTCCTAATGTGCCAATAAAGAGGAGAATGATGAAGTGAAGAAGCAACAAGAGGATTCATTCATTCAGTTGCACTCTCCTGAAGGGGCATCAACCAAAACAATGAATAAAGAGAAATACAATTCATATGTTCATCAGCTCATTTAATTCCTTCCTTGTTTACGATCAGTTCTGAAGCTTTGAACAAAGCCACACATCACATTTAGAAAAGGTACTTCCCATGCATCAAAAGGCTAAGAAAACAAAGTCTCAAGAAATGTGTTGTTGAGTTTTGTGAGAGCCCGGACACAGATACGTGAATATGTCCTTAGCCTCCTGTTCACTTCCAATCTGCATGAGCGAGGAGCCGAATAAAACATCTGCTTCATGTTCATGAGGTGAAATGCAGTGTGGTTTTGCTTGGGCTTCAACTTTATTGAACTTTGACCCTTAGTAAGGGGCTTGTTTATTAGAAGAATAAAGAAAAATGACTGGACAGGGGGCCAGCCAGATTTCAGCTGGGGCCGGTGCCCCCCCCGATCCCATCCCTGGATCTGCCCCTGGGAAAGGCAAAGGATTTTCTGCAGTGTACAAACTCCTCCGGCTCCTGATTTGCTAAAAAAAAAGATAAATAAATCAAACGTGGACTTGTCACGCCCGATTCCAAAAAGGCCCATGATATCATTTTAAAAAGGAACCTTTCTGCGGCTCCATCTCTCACATCTGATTGTGCCTCTCGGTCGGATCCATTATGCAAACTGTCCTAGTTTTACTCTGCCCTGCTCTGCCTGCCAAGTAATGCCTATAATTTTTGGCTGCTAAATTCAGGTAGGGCGGCAAACCCATGCACCCCCCCACCATAACCCAAATACAGCTGCATGTTGTCCGCCTCTCTGGATGAATTATTCAACATCTGTCTGAGGCGTGCATATGTAAACAGGTGGATAGGTTCCTGGTGGCTTGTTTTTTAAATTTTTTTTAAAGGGGGGGAGCCACTCCAGATTTGAGACATCCTTCACCCCGGCTCCGGGCCTTTTCCTCCTCGACTCTGTCACTCTCAAAGTGAGGCTAAATCTCATGTAAGCTCTGCAGACTAAACAGAGTGGGGAGGACTCTGCTACGAGGGACTCTTTAAGTGATCCTAAATCCAAATTAGTGTGAGTAAGTATGGATGCACGGCTCCGTAAAAAGGGTCTTAAAGCCTGGAATTTATAGCTGGTTAAGTCTGTGATTGCTCTGCAGTTTAACTCTGCTGGAGAGAGATAAATTATGGACATGTGAATGATCTCCCAGCTCCAGAACCTAAACCGCAAATCAAGACGATTTAATGTTGACTAACAAAGCATCCATTTAAATTCGGCCAACGTTTAAGTCTCGCATCAGACATCCAGTGGGTTTTTCGCCCTCTGTGATTATGTCTCTTGTGGACATTGAACATGTGATAAATTACCTCCAGGATCAGTCTCTTGAACCACGTGCGCGCCCTCTCAGCCTCCACGTGTGTGTGTTTGTGTGTGGCCTTGATGTTTGCCAGTATTTGCTTGATTAAAGACCACAGTGCTGATGTAAATAAATGTTGCCAGATGTGTTGGGAATCACCCCCCCCACCCCCACATGGTTGCATTTAGTCAGCGCCGGATGAGGCCAGGGACATCCCAAGGGTCTGGATCTGGCAAACAAATGGGAGAGGGGGGTGGGGTGGGGTGCAGACGACACACTGAAGTAGTTAAAAGTACAAAGGCAAGTTTTGGAGATAGTGTGATGGTGCAACCGAGCTCAGAGAGTACACAGGACTTTGGATCATGATTGCGGAAAATAAAATGTTTGCCCTTGCCGCAGATACCACCCAGTTGCAGTTAATTGAATTTAATCTGTCTAAATTTGTCAAGCAGCATATTTGTTTGAGCCAATAAATTCAGGAATTTGGTTAACTAAAAAAGAAAAAATATATATATATATATATATATTTGGATCCTCTCACTTTGAGTTATGCAATCTCCTCGCATTCCGACATATTCCGGGAGGAGGACTCCGTTTGGACCGCTCTCTGCTCTAAATTAGTCCTGATGCCGAGTGAATTTCTAAAAACGCTGCAAGTAAACAAGGGTCTGAGGTATCAAAGCAGCATCAAAGCACCAGGCTGCTGCCATGGAGTCATTTCCTTACTGGCAGGGAAGATGTTTACAGCCCAACATGTACTAAAGACTCTGGGGCAACATTAAAATAAGAGAAGTCTTTTCACATTCTGCAGAGATTGTTTTTTTCATGTTTAGTTTTTCGTGTACATCTTCTGTCTGGTGTCTGTTTTTAAATGTGACCTTCAAGCATGCCTCCTTATGCAAAGCAATAACAGAAGAAGAACAAGTGCCTCTTTCTGTGAGATTCATACAAATGCAGAGCTCGCCGTGTTTAAGACCACACTCCACAAGCTACTGGGATTAGACGAGAAAATCCAGCTTCGAATGCAAACACCACTGGACCAGATTCCCTCATTTGTCCCTTTCGAAAAGTCAAGAAGATCCGAGGTTAATCCTCTGCGCTGCTTTGTGAGTAAGCCAAAGAAAGGGGGAAAAAAAGAAATGAGGCCAGAAAGCTCGAGCAGGCACTTGATATTAAGCCACTAACTATTGACATTGTGAGTGGCAGGTAAAGTCACCTCTGCTCAACAGCCTTTCTGCACCACCGGAGAGCAACACCTCCCCCTGGTGGTTCAGGAGGTGCACAACTACTTTGTCAATTGGATTCTTCTCCTTGACAAACTTGGTGATGCCCAAGGATGCCAGGCATTCTACATTTGTGTTCCCTCTTAATATTTAATTTGATGAGCTACAGCGACTTGGTTTCCACAGCAACTCTTCTCCTCTTCTTCTCAGATTAAGACGGGATCTGCTAAAAACTGGAAAAGGTCAAAGCTGAGCACAGGAGGATTATTCTGAATCATGGAGAATGGGGGAACATCCGGCGTTGCATATCGAATTAACTCCCCACCCTGCCATCATCGCGGCAGCAGTTTCATCAAAGCACTGTAGCGGGATTGAGCTGAGCCCAGATGAGCAGTCAGTCAGGTTTCAGATGGGATGAGTACAAAGTTGGAAATATAGTAAAAGATTTAAAAAAACATAAATGAAAATTAAAACCTCACCAGTAGTACAACAGGATGAGAAATGTGGAAAGTGTTACACGAGATGTTAACCGACACAGAGCAGCAGGTCCACAGGACAGAGAGGAAGAGACAGAAACCAAATGAGGCCAGATGAAAGAGGGAACAAACTAAAGATTTATTGAAGGCAGCAGAAGATGCAAGAGACAAGAACAGAACTGCAAGGGGGGGAGGGAGGGGAGCGGGGCACATACAGAGACACTTCTGTGTGTTCAGATAGGTTTAATGTCTTTGTGTTACAAAAGTTTTTTTGTTGTTTTTACAGCTCCAAAGAGCTCAATAGGTCTGTATTGTTTTATCAAAATATACATGTTTTGAACGTAAAGTGGATATAATCCAAATGATTTTGTGGTACAAAAACACGAATATATACAACCATCGATCCCGCTTTCATACAATAACCCCATCCCGCCCCCATATAAAAAAAAGGAGAGAAAAATAAAAGCTTTAAACAGAAACTGAAAGGCATATAATCTACACTGTCAACATCACAGCTAGGACTGAGGATCAATTAAGGATCCCTTCTAAAGCGAGCGCTAGCCAAATTAGGTTCTTTGTAAAGTCAATCAAACAAAAGGGGTACAGTATACGGTGTTACCCAAAACTCATTTAGCTCTGTGACGTTCGTCCAAACTGTTCTGAGGAACAGAAACAAGGAAAATCAAAGCCTTGGTTTTTTTTTTTTGTGGAATAACAGGAATGTGACAAAAAAAACCTTTAAGAAATCACAACACTACAAAAACAGCAGGGATAGAAGATACTTTGGTCCTTAACAGCAATAACCGTTTGCAGCTACATGAAGCTTTGTTAAATCATGCATAACAATCTTTTACAAAAATAGAGACAGAGCGTGTCTGTATCTGGTCCGAGACTAGTGGTCCAGGCTGTGATATCTGGTGCTTGAGGCACGCAGGAATGTGACGTTTTAAGACTTCAGCGTGACGGTGCCAACTTGGACCTATCATTGAGGAAAAGTGCACTAGAGAACCTGACTGTGGCGTAAGGGGACACAGACAGGGGATGGGTGAGGGTTGGCTCACCCTGTAATCCTGTTAATCCTGAATTTAAGAGAAATACACTGGGTTTGTAGACAGTCCAAGACCGTTGTTGCTATCAATTTGACGAATGCCTCCCAGCTGCCCTCTCACAGGTACGGCTACCTGAATAGAATGGGATAAAGGCATCTATGCAGACAGGTAAGATCACACAGTTGAATTAGAGGTATACAACAAAATCAACTGACCAGGCCACTAAGTGTTTCAGCCTCTGATTTAAGACTCAAGCAGTCAAGGCACTGTGATAATGATCAAACCCAGCCACTACATGTAGGTTACCAGTTAAGCTTAGAAGTGATACACATGTAAATGCTAACATTTAAAAAGAAAGATAAATGAATATACGCGTCCACATACAAATGAACATAATATGGTTAAATGAGGCCCACGGCCACCCCCCCCGGCCCTGCAGAGGACTGAATGGAGGTGAATGGGGGACTGCAGGACAGGAAGCCTGAATACCGCTGCACTCCTGCCACAATACACCTAATAGAGCTACGTCACCTAGCAAGGATATTAGGCATCTAACTGACTTACATTCATAGTTTCTACATATATATATGATGAGGCTATATGCATACAAATCCTTACATAAGAAGAAACAATGAATAAGCCACTTTCCCCAATTTTACAAATGCTGGTACACACCAAATAGGCATGGAGGAGAAAAAATAAAAAGGCATTTTGAGAACCACGATTTCGAAATGAAGCCAGAGCAATGCTTAAGGCAATCTGGTTGGGGCAAAGTAAGGCACAAGACCAATGTTATTCTTATTAGGACAACTTCAGATAGTGGTATGGTTCCCCCAAAAGAAAATATGTGGGTAGTTACGAGAAGATAAAACCAAAACGTAAAACTGGGAAATGAGTTGTAGGGTCTGTGAGCCAAAAACAAAATCCTCGTCTCAACCCATTACCGACTGGCCGAACAGGTTCAAAGTGGCATTTCAAAAAGGCACACACACACACACAGATATATCGACACAACTATGGTAGTAGAAGGAATGCTGAAGTGTGTCTGATCCGATTCATCCACATAATCTGCGGTGGAGGGTCTTTTCTTTGTGATTTTAAGCAATGTGACCTAACGCGACAGTTCATCAGCTTCCTCGACTTTACCTCCCGATATACTTTCAGTATGTTTCAATGCAGAATGTTGCCCCGTTTCGTAGGATCTCACTTGGAACTTATTGGTGGAACAACTCGATTAGGTTTGGGCACCAGGGATCTGCTCGGAACTGGAGACAGTGCTTTTAATAAAAAACTGAATCTAATCAAAGTTTAGACACTTTTGTTGACACCACTTGATAAATCTTGCCTGAGCATTTAAATTTTTACATAATTATGGACAGAAGCTTTTTTTGCAAACAACTGAAGAGATGATTTCCATTATCGGGCGCAAATAATCTGGAATGCAACAATGGTGCCCAGCAAAATAATGTGATGTGTGGGAGTCGTGGGTCTGATTGAGCCAAATCTTGGTAAGAAATTGTCATTTTCAGCATTTTATGTTGCTAATTCTGAGGTTGCTCTCATCTCTTGTAGTGAAGGGCATTTTGAAAACACATTTTCAGGGGGAATGATGACTCCTGAAAATGTCTACATATTGTGAAACACACTGATGTAATAGCAAGCAGATCTACCTCAAACACAAAATCCATGATGACTAATTTGTGTATGTCAGGAAGGATTATTCTTAATTAGCAATATTTTTATTCAAAATAATTTCAGTTTTTGGTGTCTTTTCTGTATGGTTTTTCTCTAAATATGAATATAATTGGAATTTAAGAACTGGAATCAATAAGCAGACTTGATCAAATCTGATGCCCAAACCTATTAACGATGTGGAATGACTAAGAATTGTGGTCTTGGGAGCAACGCTCTACACAGAAACACAGCCACAGATGTGTTATGGTTGCTATTTCCACTGAAGGCGAACTTGAGAGAAGCAGCGTTCAAGTGGCAGCAGATTTGGAGGGAGGAAGGGAAGGCACTCAGATGGTGGATTTGGAGAAGGACACTCGAAGGTGATGGTTCTCTCCAAGATCGTGGTTGTGGAACTCGATGAGGCACTCGATTGCCTCCTCGACTGAGCCCATCTGGATCAGGGCCATTTTGCGGTCTTTTCTGTTGAATAAAAGAAAACAATGTATTGTTTATGTGGGTTGCTTAACATTTGATGTGTTGTGGTTGAAAAACAAGAATTTCACTATGCTTAAGGACATAAATCAGGAAAATGGAGTGTAAATGGTTTGAGACTCACTGAAAGAACTTGAATGCTTTGACTGTCGCTCCTGAGCTGGCGAACAGTCTCCTGAGGTCATCCTCCACCACTGAAGGCCTAAAAGCAGTGGGAAAAAAACAAATATGAATTATTGATGTGGGTTTAAATTCCCTTTACTCATTTGAATTTGTGTTTCCGTACAGGTGTGTTTAAAACAAAAGCACAAGAGGCATGATTGAATCTAAAAATCCACCTCTAGAGTAGAATGTTTAGAAAATACTGTCGCAACTACTTAAACCAAAGCACTAAAAATAGAAGAAAAAAAGAGAAGAGGCAAAAAGCTTAGAGCACAATGGCTGAGAGTGGGAGTGTAAATTAGGCTCCTGCCGCAGCACTCACGGTATGTTGGAGAGGTGGAGTGTTGCAGAGGGTGGGAAGATGTTGGAGTAATTTTTGGAGCCAGGCTTCTTGAAGCGATGCAGCGGTGAGTTGCTGTAGTCCTTTGTAAGGCCCTGTTCCTCGTGGCCCTCTCTGGGCAGCTGCACTGTGGTATGCTTTGACAACGTCACGCGCATGGCCCGGCCATGCAGCCGCTGGCCGTTCAGGTGGCTCATAGCTGACAAACGACAGGAAAGACAACACTTTAAATAACATAATCACAAACATACCGGGCAAAACGTTTTTCATTAGTTGCTAACACAGAAAACCTTTTTAACAAGGATTTTGTTAATCAAAATCTGTTTCCTTGGGGAGGGGATCTATTAATTTACTGAATAGCAAGAACTAGAGCTTAGAACCGTTGCAATATTTTTACTACGGGTCTATAAATGGCCATTTTCACCGTTTCATATTGATATTCACATTTTGAAATAAATAATCTAGTATTAAGTTCTAATCTTTTGGTTTATTATCTCTACACGAGGATGGATATTTGTTTAATATAAGCAGTTTGTAGAAAATGTCTATGTACAGGGTACATGTATCTGATCTCAATACATGTCTATGCAATATGGTGATCAAGTGGCCAATCAGCCTGGGAGGAGGTGTGTGCTCTCCGAGTGCCCTTCTAGTTATTAGTAACAGTCTGCTGGGGCTAATTTAATCAAAACTCCATCCTTATCCTTTCTACATTCAGATTTTCTGAACACTTGGCATACTCAGATATAGTAAAACTAATGAAACAAGTACATAATAAGAAACAGGGAACCAGCTGTTTATCAGAGAAGGACCTGTACTGTTTGCTCCGTTGAGACGCACTGAATAAGGACTGAGAACAATGCATGGTAGAACAAAAGACAAGATGAAAGAAGATGCCGGATCAAAGAGTAAATAGTGTGTTACAGGTCTGGGGTGTAGCTACCTAGCTGGGCCTGTGTGCCATCGGACATCTGGATCAGAGCATTCTCCTTTTTATTGAACAGGATCTTCACCCTCATCACGTCGCCATACACACCTAGGGAGGAAGAGGAAGGTGTCACAATCCACGTGCAACAGAGACCAACACAACCTGAACATATTGCCACACAACCACAGCAACAAAAACAATTTAAACCATCAAATCAGACTCATTCATAATACTGCTACTACATGAACGATGTATGATTGAAAAGTAATTGTCAGGCTAGTCACTAATTTCCTGGTCAATTCTGAGTGGAATTTCTACAACTAAACCTACACAACCCCCCCTTAGATAACAATTACATGGATGCCATGTTAAGCCAACACGTCTGCTTTAGAAGGGGGAGTTAAAAATCTGAAGAGGGCTGGAAAAAAATAAAATCAAGGAGCGTTTCTGATCAGTTAAAACTATCTACACAAGAAAAAGTTGATTACTTGATTAACTTGAGGGCCTGATAGAGCGACGTGCAGGAATAAACTGAGCATGCACATACCTACATCAGAGTAACTGAGCCACACTGCAAAAGAGTAATATGGTGACATAGTCCGAGGAATATGTCAACTCACAAGCACTAGAGGAGCAGCAGCATTTCATCTTTCTTTGTACTGAATGACTCGAGGCAACCACGGAAAAAAAATATCTTGAAAACTAAATTAAATGAATTTTAATGGCCTAAAATTGGATGGTGCAATAAGTAAATAATTTGTTGACATTCTTCCACTTCCGCAGGGTGATGCTTTAGAATTTAGAAAAGCGTTTTGCCTAATTTCTGGACAAAATCGTCCCTACGTTTCTATTTAGTGGAGCAATATGCAAATAGAAGGGTTGAGCTCTTTGAATATGAAAAACTGCCCGTGGAGAGTAAACAAGGGCTTTTAAAAAAATGAAATGAAATGCTGCAGCTTTGTGAGGGGTTCTCACCTTACTTCCCTTATACAAACCCACATCAACCAAAACCGGTCATCCAAACCCCCCAAAACAAACAGACACCCCCACTCTTCATAGCCCTGAAGCCTGATGACGAGCCATCAGTGGTAAAAAAAAAATAAATAACAAAGCCAACAACATGAGACAAGACTTGCCCACCTTGCCAGGTAACAGTAGTAATAAAAAAAGGAGATGAAAGGATGATAACGTACCGAAAAGAATAAAGAGGCAGTGTGGCGTAACGCTCTTTAGAGACAGCAGGGGGAGCAGCGGGGCAGGGGGCCAAAGGGGGAGAGGGAACAGGGGACAGGGAAAAGAGACGGAGCGGAGTGGAGGACAGTGGAGTGGAGTCGGGACATGTCCGCAGGCCACAGGCAGCGAGGTCCACAGGAAGGCCACAGTACCATGGAGGAAGGAGAGGCATGAGGGACGAAGAGAATGAAGAGAGGACAAGAGGAGGAGGGGATTCAAACAGCATGAGAGGAGGAGGGAGAGAGTAGATGAGGTGGAGAAATGGAAGGTGGTGGAAGGACAGATGGTGGCAAAATCGGGGGGACCGCAGAGGTGCCAATGTTGTGTTTTTTGTTTTCAATTTGTGGTTGGTGTCCAAATTGGGGACAATGAATGAGGGAGCGAGATCGTTGGATGGATGGGAGGAGGAGTGGTCGTAGTATTAACAGGAGTGGCAGAGGGGAGGAGGAGGAGGACAGAGGGAACAATTGGTCATGGGGCGTGCAGTCAGTTGGCAAGGGTTGAGGTGAGGGTGTTTTAAAACAAAAAAACAGAGGGAGAGGGGGACAGAGAAAGAAGAGAGAGAAAAAAGGAAGTAAAAACAAGGTCAGTATACACAAAGAAATGTAGTGCTTCAGACAGTAGAACTGGCTAAATTAAAATGCATTGTCACTATGGGAACACTAGAAGAAACAGAAGAGAAAAAAAGATTAACAATGAAATACAGAAAAAGGCAGAGACAATATGTACTTTTAGATTACAGGCTTTTTAGTTTAAATCTTCCTAAATTACATTATATTGACATACAAATCTAAAAAAACAATAGTTATCCCTAAAAGTCTAAATGTATAGGTGAAATGTATTGGTCTACTGTAATGACTATACTTAATGTAATGAGTGTGCCGACTACTTATACATTCTACATACTATACTAGAGAAATCCTACTTAATGGACGTGTGTGTCTACAAAATACAAGGAAAAAAGTAATATTGTCTCTCCAACAACTCAGGAATGATTTCAACTAATGGACAAAAAAATGAAGATATGAAATGGTAAGTTCAAAAATAAAAAGGAAGTTAGTGTTTTGAATAAACTTTAAATTCACAGTGAGCAAAGTGGCAGGTCAGAAATGTAGCAGGTTTGGTCAAACACAGAGAGGATCCTGAAAGAGAAGAGGTTTTTGACTTGACGACCCCCCTTTCGTTAAAAAACTGTGGTCAGGGCAGTCGGACTAATCACATGGTAGTGGAGGTGGGACACGGGCGATGAAACACTGGTTTCTCTTGAACAAATGGATCCACGGCCAAGAATCATAGTGAAACAAAGGGCACTGCATTATTTTAATGTTTCTCTGCACAGCGCCGATGGAGGCAGGATGAAGAGCTGCTAAGCCAGGTTGAGTGTACTGACCTCAGGGTTCAGGTTGCTGACCAGCATGACATTGTGTCCCCCAGTGGCAGTGAGGCCTGATAGGCCGAGCCTGCTGGCAGCAGCAGCTGCGGCTGCCATGCCACCATGGCTCATACCCAGGGACGCCAGGGCACCGGGCATACCAGGCATTGACAGACCTATGGGAAACGGACCTATGAATTGATTGCACTTTAGATATTGTTTGGAGAAAGAATGTCGGCCTTACGGGGAAAAAAAAAAATAGTGTACTGACCCTGTTGGATGGCAAAGGTTGGGGGGAAGGCATGAGCACCACCATAAGGAGAGGCCGAGATTAATCCTGGAGCAGCTTGAACAAGAGGAAACATGATAAGTAAGAGAACAAGCTTTTCTATTGAATGTGTACTTAATGACCAAATTCACAGGCAACTGAATTATTTGTACATGAGTTTATGGACAATAACCACAAACAAAAACTTTCGGAAATCACATCCAATCTCACCAAATGCAGCGGCGGCCATGGTCTGGTGATCAAGAGATTGCTGTGAATCTGCAGTTGGGAGGTCTGGTCGAGTGTAGTCCCTGCTCTTATCATTGTTGTACTTGACATTGAGGCTGGTCAGCTTGGAGAAGCTAATTCTCAAGGTACAGCAGGCGTTGTAGATGTTCTGTCCATCCAGAGACTGAGGCAGAGATAGTAACATTAGGATTATGTTAACATAAGGCGTTTTACATTTGTAACTACCTACAGTTTCTTGTGTTAATAAACACATACTGCAGCAGTTTGCTTTAGTCTGGTTCATTTTGCATAACCAGTTTTCATTCTACTAAATACGGCAAAGCACGCAATGACATCACGGTAACAACCTCAGGCCGAAACATCCTGACACAAGTTGTCTTACCAGTTTAGAATGCTGAGCTGTCATGCCATCGGCGTACTGGATCAGAGCCTGGAACTGGTTGTTCTTAGTGAAAGTGATGATCTTCAGCACTGTTCCGAACTTGGAGAAAATCTGGGGAGGAGATAGGGCCTATTAGGAATGTCATTTTAACACACTTATGACAGCTATACTTAAGGATTAGGGAGGGAGGTTTGCATAGTTTTTAAAACAAGAGTTACATTATTACCACTGCACTTAACTATGGTGCACCTGGGAGGCACAAGCTCTATTTCTCAGTAACATAATGATGACAGGAGAAAGGAGGCAAATGCAAAAACAGTGAAATATCAAAATATATTTTTAGTAGGTGAGTGGGTGGAAGGCTTCAGCTTAGGGCAAGTTAGAATTAGGACTTTACACCACTTAGTAATACATTTTAAGACCCACTTTAAAACAACTAAAATAGAACAACAAAATGTCAATTAAATTGAGCGTGATATAACGTAACTTTTCAGAGACCTTCGGGCAAAATAAGCTTTTTTTTAATACATGTACATATTTGTAAAAATGTATATATTGTCTGAATATCTGTTGCTGCTTGTCCTGGAATGAGAGATGTGGTGGTGAAGTTATGTTTCTCAAACTCAAAATGGAATTCTTTTCAAATTTTAAATTGCAATGTCAAAACAAAAATAACATTTTCCAGTAACTACAGTTATGGCAGTTTTGGCAACCACGACAGAAATCTTGCTAGATTTTTTTCTATATCTATACAGTAATAAAACTGCCTGTACCTGGTGTAGGACATCCAGCGTGACGGGGTAGAAGAGGTTTTCCACTATGACTCTGAGAACAGGGCTTTGACCCCCTGCTCCTCCCATGGCTGCTGCATCTGTGGCAATGGCCATGCCTCCCATCCCACCACCGTGCAGAGCATTGACTGCCTGCAGAGCTGCCTGCGCACGCTAAGGGGGAAAAGCAAAAGGAATTCCTTAACAACAATGGAGATATGTAACAGTTAACTACGGTAATTATTAGCACAGATATTTTGTCCACATTGCAAAATAACTGGCAAAATGTCACCTTGCACCGTTTAGAGCATTTATAAAGATCAAAGCAGACATATACACCCTTTAACTTATTGACTAAACTAATTTAAGCCTCGAGTCAAAACAGCCAATATGCAAACCATGTGTGACAGGCAGCCCTTACCACTTGGTTGGGAGAGTTGTCCGTCTTGAGCTCCTTATGGGTAGAGTATTGCATGTAGATGGGGTGGTTTCTGATGACGGGAGTGACAGAGGAGTAGTAGCTCACCATCGTCTGTGCACACTCTTCGCTGTTCAGTTCCAAGAACGCCTGCAGGGAAGGACCACAGACACAAATTCAATCTATTGCTCCCAACACATACAATAAGATAGCACCCTGCAGCAATGTTCAGGGAGCATTCTTGATTTTGCACATCTGCCGTAAAGCGCTCTAATTAACTGCAATGTTTGTCTCCTTTTAGCCAAATTTGATGAGATCTCTATTGGGTTTGACATAGAACTGAGTAAAATAACAGAAAACAAAATGAAGAAGGGATAAACCGTCTTCCTCCGGGATATCTCTACAAGACCAATTGTCTCTCTTCCCACTAAACCACAAGGATGTAGCAGAAGGGTAATTGTCATTTTTAGGTCAGGACCAATGGATAGAAAACCGATCCCTTGCCCCAGACATAAAAAAAAAAAAAACGAGTGCAAACCATACAGGTTTGGTGAGCAGACCTGTCTCTCTCTCTCTCTCCTTACCTGGTTCTTCCCTTTCAGCATCAGCAGATTGGTGACCTTCCCAAAGGGCAATCCCAGGCCAATAACCTCGGCCTCGTTTATGTCATTGGGAAGCTTGCGTACGTGGACCACACGTGACGGAACACCAGGGCTGCGGACGTCACCTTTGAATTTTTTGCTGTCGTTGCCATTGGCTGCAAGAGAAAACAAGAGGCAGATACAATCAGGAAGAGAACAGAAGGCTCTGGTTCCTCTTGAATAATGGATTGATCGTCATGGCAACACAAACACAGACACGCCAAGCAATTCAGGAAAAAAAGGGATTCACCCTTCCCTGGCAACCCCCCCTTACCTGCGTTCATGATATAGGGTCCGTTGGATATGCAGGAAGAAAAGAGTTCGTCGGATCCCCTCTGCAGAAGGAGAGAAAACAATGGTTTACTTCAGAGCATTCAACAATGAGGGCACAGCTTGACAGGTGGAGAGTACAGCGCTCCTATTACTGAGCCATTGTGTGATAAAGGAGGAAGTAATCTGATAACCAAAAGAGGATCTAGCAAACGCGCTTGAGAAAAAACTCCACCTTGCTCACCATGAGGAATTCAGTCGCCCCCCTTGTCAGCAGGGATATTTCACCTCCCCATCTCATTCAGTACAGTACACGCTAATTAAAGACACATCATATCTTACTCTGCTGACAAAATATGATAATTTGGCACCTTAGTCTCGAGGAACAGCTACTATTCAGCTACGGGCACACGAGTCGACAGCTGTCAGTCATTAAAACTCATCTTCTCAATTCAGTAATAGGAAGGGCAATAACAAACTGAAGCCCTCTGGATGGGAAAACAAGACAGAGATACTCCCGGCTCACACTAGCTCAGTGTCTGCTGAATGAACCCCGTCCAGCTTCTCTCTCACTCGCTTCAGTAGATATAAAATGCTGTTTCACGGCTGTTCTCGTCATCGTGTGTGTTTGTGGTTGTGTGAGATGAAGTATTGCAGTCACAAGAAGTGGCTCAGCAGCCTAAGCTCTACAGCACTCTACAATGATGGTCCTGTTCAGGCTGAGACTAGGGGCATTGTTACGCGGCAGCACACACACATATGGAGCTCCGAGGACTCTCTGGGAGTTGAAGGGCCCTGCAGTGTTTTAACTACAACCAGTCATACAGGTTTGTGAGTATTCTTCTCCACCTAGTGAATCCTGGCCTTTAAATATGCACGGCTGTGGTGAAGTTTCCAGTCAGGCAACAAAGTCTACTCACAAAAGGCAGGAATGAAGTAATCCGAGAGAGGGGAAAGAGGTGGGTGTGGGGTACTGAGATAGTTGCTATGAGAATGCAGCACTGTAAGCAGTAGTATAAACTACCCTTTGACTTCCAGATGGTTTGGCTGACTCTGCTGCCTCTCGCACTGAGGCCCACGCAAAAGGGTCTGCTGTCGTAACTCATGAACTTAAAAGCACAGAGAGACATTCCAATGGGTTTTTGCTGTTTTTTTAGATTTGGAAATTCTATAAAATATTGGCAAATTAAATGCATCCATGTAATACAATCACTGAGCTAGAATTACTATGATCCAGACAGACTGCACTGTCTCTACAAGGCAAGACAATTATAGATTAGAAAGCGATGGGTGCAACTAGACGAAGCTTGTCTCAACAGGAATATTAAGTCAACATACTGTTAAGATCTCTCATCTAATAATAGTAGGTGTAGCTCAGGGTGGTGTGCTCTATTTGGTGGGAAGAAATATAAAAACAATATTTGCGCTTGACAAATGGACGAGGAGCAGATCCGAGCCATGAGAAATGAAGGACGTGGCTCCAGCCTGACTCAATGGACATGGGCAGGCGGCGTAACATTATCAGTCAGCAGACCAACTCCTAACAGGAAGAACAGTGAGATCAGACCAGCTTCCAGGGTTTTTTCCTTCACATCCTCCTGGAGACTGGTAGTTACTGTTCTGGTTGAGACTCTCTCTCCCTCTCTCTCCCTCTCTCTCCCCCCTACTTCCTCAGTCTAATAATAACCACAGAGCTGAGGCAGCCTACAGTACAAAGCAGAAGAATCGAGTCACACACAGAACATCAGCCTGCGTTGCATCCGACTGAAGAATATATCTACGGGTTTTTGAGGGTTGAGTGGTTGATGTTGCAGAGCAGCACAAAAGGAAAAAGTTACCAAGTCAAAGGAAGAAAGAAAGAACTAATACATGGTTTGTTAGCAGACTTCAAAACTGTGCCAAACCCATTTCAACACCAACCCACTAAATGTACATCGACTTGGTTTTATCCTTTGTTTGCGCAGAGCACTGACAGTATAATAGTAACCTTCAGGGGGTGATGACACATTGCTGGCACACAGGCTGAAACTGGAGCAACTTCCTTTTGCTGACAATGGAGATGCCTTGAACTTAAAAAGATCTCACATTTAACACATTTCCTTTGTTTCATTTTAAAGTTTAAATATCCATAAGAGGATATATTTGTGGTTTTAGTTTCAAGGTTCCGGATGTGACATCACAATGTTAAGGAAGTGTTGAAGATTCATCACTTCCTACAATATGCAGGACCCTTAAAAGGGAAAAAAAGACCTGGGGCGATTTCCTTGATCCATACACTTGAGTTTCATTGCATCAAAGAGAAAAACAACTTTGGATCCAGCACAGAAACTAAACCTGAGATGATTCTTTTGTGCTTAAGACTGCAAGCAACATTATTTTGCCCCTGCAGGGTTGTTGGTGGGAGGTTCTCTCTCCAGAAAAGCACAAAGGAGGCGAGCACAGGTAGAGACATGTTTGTTCAGTGTGATCAGCCTTTAGTCGGTGGAGGGGGTAGGGAGCTGTGCCTCACCAGGGGGCTGGAGGGGAAGATTGGAATGTGACCGCGGAATGCCAGACGCTCTGCCCAGACGGAATAATTACAGATTCCAGCGTGGCAGAGCTCCATAACTCTGCATCATCTTTACCGCAGCACATCAAATCCATAAAAACAGGAGAAGTTTAAGAAAAAGGAAAACACCAGGAGTGAAAATCCCAACCCTTGATCGGCACCCGTGACACGGTGCTTTGTTGATCATGTTGAAAACCAGACTCAAATGAATAGAGGGGGTGGGGTGTGTCCCTCTTACGGGTGTATGTATTAGAGGGCTTGTTTAAACAGTGTGAAGACCTTTGCCCAGGAGGATGGTTGCGGCTTTAAGTCAAGATCAATTACCCCTCCTGCGCATAGCTGCCATAGGCCCTGTTACCAAGGATTTTATATATCGGGTATGCATGTTAACAGCCATCGGTGACAAAACACATGTTTTCCTTCTCCAACAAGTTTGCACACATACACAAACAATGCTATTTCAGTTACATAAGCTGCACTGAATGAACATTGGACAAGACTTTGCTGCCGATTTGTTTGACTCATGCTGGTGGAGGGGTCTTGTGACAGAAACAAGAGAGGATAACTATCAAGCACTCTGACCAAATTCAGTTGCTGTCTCAACATTCCTGTAAGGCTGACTGGCCTATTAAAGAACACAGAAAGTAAACAGGAAGTTTCATTTCCCCCCCAGCAATCACATAGCCCAACAGAAACAGGGAAGGAAAACATAAAGCCCCACCTCAGGTAATCTATTCCAATTCAATTATCGAAAACTGAATTTTCACAGACCTCCAAGTTGTCACCGTCTCAGGCTGCTGACCATTTGGCTGAATTTCATAAATTTTTAAAAAGGTGAGCCAGTGCGCAGCTACAAACTCATTACACGTTGAGTAATGGCTTTACACAGCACTTCTGTAATTATAGGGGAAGCTCTTGCAAACTCAATGTGTCTCACGTCCCCAACTTTGACTCTATTCCTTTCCATTTCCACTCAGACTTGTTAATTCTAAAAAAAGCTTTGTTTCTTATATATATTTTATTTAACTGTAATGGGACACATCTGTAAAATCTATTAAAATCCATGTAAATATAAGAAAGACTAATCTGCACAGCAATATAAACCACAAAACAGAGACCACTGTTCAGCTCGTAAACTTTAAACTGCTCTAACAGTACAACTATTGGATGTACTTTGCAAAAAAAGTGCAGAAAAATGTTAAATCCTAGTATTAGTTGTGTACTATAACAAATTAAATGAGGGAATGCAACAACAAACAAAAGATGATTGAATATTGCCTACCTTTGTGCCAACTGATATGTCATGGACACTCCTGTGGAGAAAGAGAAAAATGTGCTCGATTAGACAGGAAATTAAACAATAATAAGTCACGCGACACTGACTTGGAGAATTATAAACTCTGGTAACACACATCCACGGAAAAACAAAAAAAGTAACACTGGTCAATCAAACAAACAAACAGGAAATCGACCCCCTCGTCGAGACAGGAGAACCTGTAATGAATAATCAAAATACTTACTCGATTTCAGGGACGTAGCCGGATCCCAGAGGGTACAAGTCAGCGTCTAGGCGGCTGAGGACGACACGAAATACAAAGTGTGAAACTTCACATTCAGTTGCACGAACATCGACGAGATGAATTTGGTCGGATCGCCGGATTCGAACTCAAACTCGAGCTTTGCCTCGAGTTGAATTTTTTTTCGCTCGAGTACTGTGACGATTACTGTCAGATTCAGGTGGAGAGCACGCTTGAAAGCCAACAACGGGCTAATGTGGATCCTAGTCCCGGTTTTTTTAAGGAGTCTACCGACTGAATCAGCGTGAACTGTTCGGGCCAGACATCTTCAACATGGCCCTGGAGCTCCGCAGACAAATGAATGCGGAAATGAGACACGTTGCTTTAGCTAGTTCCCGTGTAACCAACTTACCGAGGGGCAGTTCGCCAAAATAAGCCATTGTTTATAAAAAAAAGTCTGCGCCAGCTCACGACACGATGCTAATACACACGTTAGATGTAAACCTATAAAGTTAAATCCACGTTTAACTTCTCAACTCTCTAGAAAAAGGGTGACGCTCACACAAAAGCGACGCAGATGCGGAAAATTTAGGTTTGGCTAGCGGCTGGTTAGCCAGTTAGCTCGCGCCCCCGCTAACTGTTGCATGTTTGCGTGGAGGAGAAAAAAACAGTTTCGAGTAAACTTTCCCGGTTAAACTCTCGACCCGAGCGGCCATGAGGAGCCGGGACGAGCCGACGAGACCCGCGGGCGCGTGGCGGAGTGGCCGCGGGGCCGGCTCGCGTTGAAAAGCGGAGAGTAAAGTGTGGTTCTTTCGCACTTACCCGTCCATTGCACAAGAAACAAACTGCAGGTCTGAGGAGAAGACAGGGCGGCGCACTTGCTTGATTTTCTTACAAAATGGCTGAACGCGCGGGGGCGAGCGCCGATTGGCCCAGGCGCCCCCGAGAGGCCGAAAGGGGGCGGGGGCCGGCCTCGGCGGCGACACGCCATTGGACAAGACGGCCGTCATTCGCGCGGGGGAAAAAAAAAGGAGGCCGCGGCAAATGTCCAGCACATCACAACAGAGGTGAGTTTTTTTTAATACGTGATGGGAGATTCACTTTGGATTCACACGGTAAAACCACAACAAGCACGTGTGTTTAGGTAAATACACGTTTAGTTGGGCTGTTTATAAACTTAGCTTAGCGTCAAACAAGGTAGAGTAACACAATGGATCCTCCTGTGCTCAGTTTGTGTTCTCACATCAACATCCTCTGTTGGCCACTAACATCTGATAACATCAACTGGTGGCAGCCATTAAAGGGATAGTTCAGTGATAATTTGAAAATTCACTCAATTATCTCCTCACCACTGTGCCGATGGAGGTGGTGGACGAAGTGTTTGAGTCCACAAAACACTTCTGGAGTTTCAGGGGTAAACAGCGTTGCGGCCAAATCCAATACAATTGAAGTAAATGGCGACCACTTCGTCAAATGTAGAAAGAACAACAGATAAAAACCATAAAAGGCCTCCACACTGCTCCTGGGGTGTCGTCCATGTGTCCGTAAGCAACAAACATTCAATCTGACTCAAAACAGTGTCTTTTACACCATGTTTTCAGCCTAATTGTCCGCTGGTCCCCAGATACTTCAATTTGTACTCATTTGCAATGATTGTTGTCATTATCTGTTCATTCTTTTATTGATTGTAGTAGATTAATTGTTAACTGTGTGTGAAAAACTGCCTGCTGAAGTTTTAAAAGTCAGCTCGCTACAATTAATGTCAAAGAAAGGTATTGAACCTTCACACTTGAGATGCTGTAATCAGACTGAAGGGTTTATTCAATTAGGCTAGTTAAGTAAAGTACCTGATGTAGACAGGAAATGCCAATCTTACAGTAAATATTGTTTTTTAATAACTTGTGTTTGTGTATTTTCAGCCAGCTGTAGCATGGAGCAAATGTTAACTATTCCTTTAATTGGGTGGTTTAACGTGAACAGTGCATCAACCGTGATATCAAAAACGTGGCTACAATATTTTAATCTGACATAAAGCTGAGTTTAAATATGAAATACTATTTAACTGAAAACACTCAAAGTGCAAAAACCTCATGTTTGTACTCAAGCTTCATTGATTTCACCTTTTACTAGAGAAAAGTCAGTAAGGATTGGGAGAGTCAAGCTATAGTTATTACATATTAGATTATCCCATTGTACGAGTTTTGGATCATTGAATATAGAAAACAGAATGTAAAATACACACATGTACTTATTCACGATGACAATGACATCGATCTAGAACGCTTGCAAAAAACAACAACCTGATAATCCTGATTATACCACAGAATTGGACAAAGTTTCACTGATCAGCATTGTGAAGACCTATTCAAATGAAACCACCCAGACTGATTGGCTCAGTGTGAGGTGTGAACAACAGAACAGGTTTAGGTGGAGACAACACAAAGAAGATGGTAATTGTCCTGATACTGTATCAAGTTACTGTCAGCACCGAGAAGTGTCATGTCAGGGAGATATTCTAACTGAGACTTTCACACATGATACAGAGGGTATAAGGGGAACTGATCGGCTTGGGTTGCTGCGCATGTATATTATTAAAAAAAAGCCACTAACAATCAGTTTACAAGTCACGTATACCTCTAAGTCAGGCGAAAGGTAACGCCCACACAAGTGCTGGATGCAAAAGTAAACAGTAAACAAGTAAAACAAAAGCTTGGCGGTATTACCAGAGGAGATTAGTGTTTGAGCCCAGAAGGACATAAACACAACGTACACAACACAGTTTCATTATGTAAACAGTCAACAGGGACACGTACACTCTGTAATTAAACAGAATCAGTGATATTAAAACTAGTGAACTGGAAGCAAAACATGATAGTATAGAAATTCCAATTAGGGAATGTGCATTGAATTGTATAGTCATAATTAAAGATGGGAAAAACCTAATGTATCCTAATGTATTTTGTTGCCTATAGCCCTTTGTAATTGAGTCTTGGTGGTTTGTATGAAGAAGGAGGAGGAGGGGGAATATCAAGAATGGGACTAAACGGTTTGTCTCATCGTGTTAGGAAATGAGATGAGGAGCTGAATGGTCGGGTGGGAGAGAAGGTGAGAAGTAACACAAACCCAGATGAGGCGGCTAATGACACCAGTCACACATTGGCGATGTGTGTTATTTGCTCCTGGAAAATATATGAGCCATGGATGTCAGCTGGTGTGTAAAAAAACACTGTCGCACCATTGAGAACGACATCTTGATTTCATCGTTTTTAAGGAGGTTGGATTTTAAAGGAGATAACATTTTTTATTGTTTCCTCATGTTAACTCGGTTGTCTATCTTAATTTGTGTCTGCCGGGTATCGCCGAGGCTGACGTTTGACAAACTAATCACAGAGGATAAGGTAATTTACCGGTACTTGTTACCATAGCAGCATTTTGATTTTGATTAGACCTCTTAGGGCTGATTGGGAAGATTTATGCGCTGGATCCTTCAACAAATTTCTGTGCTGGGTCTCGTGATCCCAGAAATTGAATTTCCTCTCTACCCTGTCAAATTGATTTGAAATGAAACCTTTCATTTTCTTTCCATCCCCCCCATGACTGTTTATGTTCTGCTGGCCCGATGTAGGACATTAATGTTTTTCATGTGTGTGTGTGTGTGTGTGTGTGTGTGAGCGAGTGGAAAAGCATTGTCAGGGGTGTGACCTAAAAAACAGCACACAATATATTCTCTGTCTCGTGATGTGGAACAGTTCTTCCTCCACGTCAATGAAATGTTGAGATCACAGAGATTGAACTCACAAACAAAATATGCCACATTCATAACGGGCTCAGGACAGTTTTATGATTATTATTTATCAGACACAGTGTTGCTGCAGCATAAAGAAATGTAATTATAGCTGCAGTGTTGACTGCCCCTTTTCAATGCCTCCCCTTTGTCTTCCAAATTCACCCTTTCTTTCTGACACACACACACACACACACACACACACACACACACACACACACACACACACACACACACACACACACACACACACACACACACAAACACACATTATGGCCCTACATTATATTTGTCAAGAATAATGAGACCTAATTACAGAACAGTAAACATATGCTCTCTAGTGGCCTATTCTGGAAAGTGCACTTTACAAAATACTCAAGTCAATTTGTGTCTTCAGATTTGAAGCTAAAATCAAATAAATGAGAAATATATTACTGCTCTTTCATGTTTTAAATATGTCCTCTTTCTATTCACTATTCATATTTTATTATGCTTCTTTATTCCCTCTCTATAATGAAGCAACATTCAATTGTACATCTCTTTGTTTACTAGATTAGGTTATGTATGTATTATATGTATATGTGTGTATAATCCTGTGTCCTTTACCCATCTGTGACTCCATCAGCTAAGATGCTAAAACACCACACACATCATTATCTGCAGCTCATCTGCACCGCTCCATCCACAGCGTGCACACGTTTACTCAAACACATACACACTTGTCTGACTTGCTGTAAACAAACAGTAGTTTTATTCAAGATTAAACATTTAGACGACCACAGAATAGATGAACAGGCATTGGTTGCTTTTTCTGCTGCTGTCCCAGAGACCCACTATTAGGCAAAGCTTTAGCTAAACAACTTTACATGTTTATATTTTTTTGTCCTGTAGCTATACACATAGATATACATGTGTATATTCTGTATATACATAGACTGACAGTTGGTCTCCTGCATGAAGTTTGTATCCTCCCCCGAAATGTTGAAAAAACATGTTGCATGTAGGTTGACTTTTGATATAATAAAAGATAACTGTAAAATAAAAAATAAGGAATACATACAAGGATACAAAGTTTTCTTTCAAGACACCAACAGTCTGCATATTACCTACCATCCAAGCTGCACTTATGTATATTTATTAGTTTAATTATCTACTACACTTGTTTATTTGACCCTCTGGAGTCGAAGGCAGTGTTTCCAGTGGATCATCGTGACACTGAGCAGAGCAAGAAAAAGCCCGGTTTAAAAAAATGGCGGCAGACAGACACGTCCAACCAACTGAATCTGACAAAGGCACCAACAATACACATGTTATTTTTTTCTCTTTTAAAAATACACACATCAAATACAATATACTGCCTTGCAAAGAGGCCATAGGAATGAAAAAAAAGAAAAAGAAACATGAGAGTCAATTTACGGAAACAAAGCTCCAAGTTGTACAATTAAAGTGGAACTGTACGTATGGAAAGCATAGACTATCTTTCATCCATCCACGCCTGTCGACCTCCTTTAGGAATGTTAGAAGGGATCATTTCTCTGGTGGTAAATAGAGGCAGGATTTGAGTAAATGCATCGGGCACTGAAGGTTGCAAAAAGACTCTTCAGCGAGTCAAAGCAGGAGGCAGTAGATTCCCACAAACCCTCTTCACCAGCAAGACAGCGGGGACGAGCAGGACGATAGTTGGTGGATGGCGAGTGTTAAAAGGCGAGACTCAGGATTAGCACCAACTTCAGAGGTTTATGAACTGTGTGTCTCAGAGCGTGGAAGGTGGGGCTGGGTGAGGGTGGTGATGATGATGATGATGATGAGGTAACGGTGACGGTGAGATGATGAGTCAGAGATAAGGATGAGCCTGAGGGGAGCAGAAGCATCGTTGGCTTTGCCTCACTGACCCAGAGCATGCATGACCTCTACTGAGAGAGAGATAAGGGACAGAAATGCTGCTAATAGTCTTTCAAGGCTTTAAATTGATATGGTGTAAATGCACAAATTGTCTTTCTAGCAGCCTGAATAGTTTAAAATGGTTTGTCTTACAGAATACAACCTATTTCCAATGCAGCGATGACTAACAATCTTCGTTACCTGGGCACAACTATTCTTCATATTGTGCTCAAAGGGCTGAAAAGGCTTAAGGTCAAAAGAGATGAATATTTAAAAGTCTATTCAAATGTCTCGAATGTCTTTTACTATCAGAAAATCTATTCACGTACTAACGAGGGGGCAGGTCTGCAGAGTAAGCATCAGGGGTTAAACTGGGAGCGGAGGAGGACAGAAACCAGCAGCCGAGCAACACCACACAGGGAAATTACAGAATCATCAGATTTTATTTGGTTCATAAAGAGACAAAAACCTTCTTCTTCTTTTTTTCTTTAGTTTTTTTTTAACGCCGAGCGAGCTCGTCTCTTCTTGTTATGACGGTAGAACGAATCCCAATTTAACCCCTGGAATTTACATTCATGTGAACGTGACAGCACAGAATAAAAAGACCGAACAAAAGTGACAAGACAGTCAAAAATGTTGCAAGGCTTCATGCAGTGCTACCTCATAAGATTTACATTGATTCTACGGCTGAGAGAGCAAAAATCCTTAAAGCATTTCTAGTCGCTGTGCAACGGCTTGTTACGTGTGTCCATCTTATTCGAAAAAAGAAAAAGACAAAAGCTGTGATCCTCATGTACACGTGTCACGTACAGCGTCTATGCAGTTTGCAACGTGGTCAGTGTTGTAGTTTGCCTCTCGTCTCCGCACTGTAGTTTCCTATTAAAAGTCAATGCATATCTCTAACACCGCAAATTATACTCACTGTTACCGATAGAAACACTTGTGTGACTTTAGATATGAGCACATATGAGTCTAAGAAAGCACGGACACTTGTGATGATTGTTACGCTAATCTGGAAGTGCTTACAAGCTTTACATGCAGTTAATGGTTGGGGATGGTATAGAGAACCAAAAACAATAAATACATTGTATAAAACATAATTTCATATCAATATATTAAAATACTATTTAAAATAATATCTTAGACAATATTGTAATATGAAATTGACTGATAAATAGTTGGTAGGCCTACACAGAGAAATACATATTTATATATATATTTAAGTATCTGTGTCCTTCATAGTTTGCTGTTAAATGGTTTAAAGTTTCCAGACCCCCCCCCCCAGTGGGTTCGCAGTACAATCCAGAGAGCTAATACAGTTATTTTTCCCAACAATAATAACAATGAACTTACAGTACACAGTCCCATAATAAAGATATACATACTGAATACAATATAAATGTCAAGACAGAAAAATAGAAAAATATCAATAGAAATCAAAAGTCAAATACATATCAGAGAAAGTATACAGAGTAAAGTGTACGTATGAGTCTTTGTGGTTCTTGTTGTAGCTGGAGCTTGTATTGGCTCTCATTGTTGGTAAATTGGCTGTGTACTTCGCTTTCTGTTATTTCCCCCCAGTCCACACACACACACACACACACACACACACACACACACACACACACACACACACACACACACACACACACACACACACACTTCAAATACAGACACATGCCTGCACAGATGTACAAGTGTGTCCCCATCCACACACACACACTCACACAGATGCAGGTGTGTCCCCATCCACACACACTCACACACATTTACACGCACACATCTCACATGACCGTGCAACATTTGCAGGTCTGTTTCTTCTCCTTCTCCTTCTCCTTCTCCTTCTCCTCCTCCTCCCCGCCTCCGTTGGCCTTCTCCTTCTCTGCCATGCTGCCGTTGGGCGGAGCCTGCTCGTCGGCGGCTGCCTCTCCGCCTGCTTTCCCCTCCCCATCTTCGATCACAACAAACTCGGCCTTCACGTTGCCGTCCACCCCCTCCATTCCCAGGGCCGTGTGGCTCTCCTGCTCCTCTTCCACGGTCTTGTAGCCCATGAACACCAGGGTGACGGGGTTGTCTTCACTGGCCTGGTCAGGACTGGGGCCCAGCAGCTTGGCCTCTAACCCTGTCACCTCTCTCTTGGGGGTGTTACCGGAGGTCTGCACTACTCCATTTTCACCTGTAGGGGGCACCAGAGTATCATGGAGAGGTTAGGGTCGTGCAGCAGCAAAGAGGGTGGTCCAGAGGGGGGGGAATTCAGAGAGACAAAGAAAGAAAGGAAATATTGTTTTAATGGCCCCCGGCTGAGAGGAAGAATTTAATAAAGCCAATGAAGAGGCCGTTATTAGCGCACTCTCTCTTTTTGACACTGGTCTTAAGGCCGGGTTGCCATGGTTTCCTGCATGATCATGTGTTGCCATGGATACCAAACTTACCTCCATTTTCTTTGGCCACACCCTGGTTTTCTGGCTCGTCATTCTCCAGTTCTTCAATGTCTTGCTCCAGCCTGGCTCAGGAACACACACACACACACACACACACACACACACACACACACACACACACACACACACACACACACACACACACACACACACACACTTCATTATTCAAATGAATATGTAATTACAGAGATCATACTGTGATGAAGAGTAAACACTTGAATGATGACTGATGATTTGTTCCTTATAACGTTTTATATAACTACCATATTATCCACAGTGATCTTAAACCGTTTGCCATGCAGTCACATTTCTAATGAAGGTCAATAATAAAATACTATAATAATAATACTATATATGGTTGTTGCACCAAGACATACACACACAAATAAATGGGACAAAATTACACAATTCATTGGTGTATTAATACTGTAATATCTGGATGGAAGTACATTTCTTGAGATTTCTCTCAGGACACCACACATCACATGACCTCGAAAGCATCATCCTCCCTGTTTGCAGACGGGGGCCGCAGATCATCACACAGCGACGGACATCAACCACCTCTGTTTCTAAAGTTGTATATAAGATAATACAGCTCCATTCTTCCTGCTGTTTACAGTTGCACCACTGTACCCACGCCTACAGTTCTACCATAACAACAAGAGCAGCCACACCACATATTTGACCTTCGGTGCCCGATGTATTGTCTCAAACATGCAAACAAGACAATGCTCTGGACAGTGAGTTTCACAGATTGGACACGCAGAGGTTTTTACTGTAAGCTGCTGACCTGAGGATGACCTGCTCCAGAAGTTTGGTCTTCACCTCGTCCTCGTGCAGACGCTTCAGAGTCTCGTCCTCCGCCGGAGCTCCGTCTAACAACCAGCGCTCCCTCAGTGCCTTCGACTGCAAGTGGACACAACAAATAAAGACAGAGGATAAACACAATGCAATGCGATTAGGTAGACGACTTTTTCACTGTTCCATTAAAATTGTGGTAATAATGTTAATGTAACAGCATGAAATCTCCATATACTTGGAGTATGGGTGTATACAGTATTGTGCTATAATCAATTTAAATCAAATATATTTGTAAAGCCTCCACAAATCCCAGTTTGCCACATAGGGCGTAACACTATAGGTGCAACATCCTAAAGAAACATGAGAGTCAATATAAGGTCCAATACCAAAAACCTCAGGGAGAGTCACAAGGGGGGGATTGCTCTTCCAGGACGGACAGACATGCAATAGATCTCGCGTGTAACAGAGCACATCAGCAAAATAACCATATTATTGTGTGGGTGTATTAATGCTTCAAGCTTCTATGCAAAAAGATAAGAACAAATTATTAAAAGGATCCAACTCAGAACCCTTGATCATGCATCTTTCTCCCTTAGCAGCTGATCAATTCCTTCGCAGAACATGTTATCGGCCCTTTTTCACTCCAGTGTAATTTATTTCAGAGAGAGATTAGTGGCCCTTTCACTGGGAGAGAAGGACAAGCCCTTTAGCTATAATCTACAAGAGAGTATATAGCAGGGAGCACGTCCGCTGCGTCTCTACAGACTGCTGCCACTCAGCGATTCTGTCCCACACTTCAACTCCTGCCAACTGGTTGCTGCCAAGTGGACTTTGGCCTCCAGCCAGAGCATCAAGGCTTCTGGCACCAAAAAGAAAAAGACCAAAATAGGATGTAATTTCTCTCATTATACTTAATTGAAATCTAGAGAAGTAACTGAAACATAAAAACAAAACAGCTCACATCATAAATAATGTCAAACTTTGCCAGGAGCTGGACAATAACAACACAAATGTCTTAACTGACTCGTTGAATTTACAAACTGTGACTAGATTTAATGATTATAAATGTGGATATCCTAATTATAATGACTTTAGATAAAGTTACTTCTATTGCAACCTAATTAAAAAACAAATATGAATGGACAAAACACAGGAATAAAATAACCACACTTTGTTCCATTATGGATTTTTCACTGTTCTCTTGCCTTCCACTTCCTCGACTCTTTTTCAATCGATGTTTATTTCGTTCATCATTTTCCAAACAGCTCAGTATCTTTATCCTGCCTCCCGTCCACATTCCCTCCTGCAGATAAGCTAATATCAAAGTGAATAGTTGGCGTGCTCCGAGGTAAATATAACAGCGCAGCTGTTGGACCGTGCAGTGAAAGACAACCCTGCTTGGCCATATGGAAAAGTGCAAGTAAAAAGCTCTTGTTTTCACGAGTCTGAGTGAAAATCTGGACCGGTGCTTGATGTGAATTCCTCTCCAGTGATGCAACAAGAATTTCTAAAAACCTCCCCCTGCTTTTTTTCCCCTCTCTGACTCGACCCCCACCCCTTCCTCTCTCTCGCGTGAATCTCTATCCACCATGAAGTTCATGAACTCCACTTATAGGTTGTGTTGTGTCCCTCCTCAGTTTGTGTTGCTGTGTTTCTATGTGTGAAAGTGGCTGTTGTTCTGTTTTTACTCTTACTTTCATCGCTGAGGAATTCAGCTGCAGACACCCAGCTGCACAGAGCTTTACAGCACAGACTCACACAGTGTAACTCTACACTGCTCATACCCCAGCCCTGGTCTCCTGGGCACTCAATCTAACCCTGCTTCCCCCTCTCTCTCACTTTCTTTCAGTCTTGCTCACTCGCCCTCTCGCCACACCTTACTACCCGATGCCTGACATCACTAATGTACTCACTCATGCGCACACACACACCCACACACACCAGTCTGCACGGATGGTCGTAAAGCTGGAGTGCTGAAGCTATGTCTCTCTCGCCATTGTTCTTTGGAGTAAAAGCTGCTAACGTAGCAGACAAAGGGCGGAACTGTGACACACACACACACACACACACACAGAGCGACATACACACACACACAGAACAGCTGTAGGGACAGGAGCTTCAGTTCAAAATTCATTTAGCATCTGTCCAAAACATCAGTTTCTTCAAAATAAGGGTCATCCAGTCCGTGTAAGTCATATTGTTTCATCAACCGTAGCATTCAAAAAGCAAAAGATGTTTCAAGTGCAAACACTGGAAAAAAAGCAGGAAACAGTGTAGTTGTACAAAGTAAAGGTAACATGTTGTTTTTACACCTATGTTGATGAGTGAGCTGTAGACACAGCCCGGCTAGCAGTTTCCCCCTGTTTCCTGTCTCTATGCTAAGCTAAGCTAACAAACCCCAATCTAACTCTCGGCAAAAGAGCAAAAAAAAAATCTGTAAGTAAATGTCAAACTATTCCTTTGACAACTTTGATGACTAAATATCATAATATTTCATTGTGGAATATCATTCACAATATGTTTCTCTATGAGCTGCGTGTTTTCAAAGTGACATGTTGACATTTAGAGGTTTTAATTACTTGCATGATTATATCTGCCATGGCTTGCTAATTAAAACCAGAAGTCCCACTAATGCTTTCTGTGTTAACTACATTGTAATACCACATGTCACCATCTTGTCTGCGCTGTGAGTGTGTGTGTGTGTGTGTGTGATGCTGATGTGATTTAATGGATGGGCAGGTACACCATTATAAAAATATCGTGCGTTAACAGAGACATTTATTGGATTCTACACATGCCTGCTTCTGGAAAAGGAATACTTGCTGTGGTATGCACAAAGAGCCTTCTAATACTCCTGTACAGCGTGATTACACTTCCCCTCTGTGTGTCTGTGATTGTATGTGTGTGTGTGTGTGCGTGTGTCGTGCGCGTGGGACGAAAACGGGGTGCGGTGGGTGTAAGAGCTCTTTCCTGTTGGTGGGAGTGGAACAAAAATCTGTTTCCTCTGCCAAAGCCCTCTGCATTGTCTGAGGCTTCTGTGTTCTTTTATGAAGTAACACACTAACACACAAAACGATCACAAGCACGCACGCACACACACACACACACACACACATAGAGATACACATTTCCAAAGTATACTCTGAAAATAGAAAAAGTGGGAGCACGCAAGGGCAGTAGAACAGGTCACAAGCACTTTTACCAGAAATGCACATTTGACTGAACTCTGTCTCACACTCACACACACACACACACACACACACACACACACACACACAAACTCACACACATGGCCTTTGCTCCTATCTGTGACCCGCTGAATTGTCCGTGGCTGAAATAGCTTTGATAGTGCTGACACACCTTGGCTCTGATATGAGTGTGTGTCCGCATGCATACAGATTTGAATGCGTGTGTGTTTTAGGGAGTGTGTGTGTGTGTGTGTTTGAATAAACAGCGTGCGGAGGGGCTGCCGGCGTTATCTGCCGTCCATTCTGAACATTCCAACACAGCAGCAGTTCGGGAGTATCTCACACTGTCGGTTTGATATTTTTTGTGTAAAGAATCGCTGAGCTTTATGTTGTTGTGTGGGAGTCGAACTCGGGGCCGGATTCCCGTAAAACACCGGACTGACCATCAGTTCGTTTGAAGTTCAGGGAAGAGTAACAGGGAGTCCAGTAGTGGTTCAGGTTACTCTCTGCATGCATTAATACGATCAGTGTAATGGCTCCAGTGGCTACATTTAAAGTTGAATTTGGCAAAGAGTTTGCCCGTTCACTTAACTCACTTGAGGGCGGTTCGTCAACACCGCACGGTGGAATTTACAAGTCAAGGGGAGGGCGAGTGAAAAAAAAAGATCTAAAGCAAAGACAACACAAGACACTTTGGAATGAAACTACATCTAAGACGATTTGATCCAACCCTAGTACGGATTCTTTCTACAGAAACAACTTTCTAATCTGACTGTGTCTCGAATATCTCAAGAACCGTTCATTTCATTGGCTTCACACTCAGCATGTGTGTTGTTAAGGTCTTAAGGAGGCGCAGTGTTGAAATTTATGCAATTCGGACACTTGATATGTTCGATATCGACAAAAGTTGGATAAACAGGCGACCAACGCTCTGGAGCAAGGGCGGCTGGGACTCATCAACGAAAGTGACGTTGTTGGTCATGACTTCACGACAACTGATTCTCCAGATTTTGCATAATGAGTCGAGCTTCACCGAACTTTGACTAAACAGGTGACTTCAGGGTTCTGTGGACCGAGTCCTGCAGCCGGTCTTTACTCGCCGTCACTTTTACAGTTCAGAAAACTGCAACCAGCATCATCAAGTAAACTGTCCTATTCCAAACAGGCAAAAGATATATGTATATTAAATAGATAAAGATATTAAAATGTGTTAATCCCTAGAGCGATTTGATAAGCAGCGAATGAGGAGTGATGAAGAGTGACTGCTTTTAAACCTTAGTCTTCTCCCTCCATCCGTCCATCCCATCCTTCACACTCTGTGTATAAATGAAGTGCTGCATTGAGGAATCCGGTCAATACGAAACATGTATTACTCTTCCCTCCTCATCTACCTGAAAGGTGCAAAGAACATCTACTTCCCAGCCTCCCTTGCTGTTTCTTACAGATTCAGAGTGCACAGCCGCGATCGATAGAGCACAGTTCTCGAGGTGCTGTGAATTAAACCGGAGCTCTGTGAAATTAAAAACAACACTTAATCGTTCTTCATTCACAGACTTGATCAGGGAGCTGAGGATGGATTTCTTCCCAGGAGCTGATTCATACAGTGATGTCAGCATGTGCTGACCCAAGGTGGAAATAGCAGGTAAACTGGAAACATGTGTTCACAGCCAACAACTGAGCACATAAAAAGCATGAGGCAAAAGAAGGTGTTGCTGTTTTGAAAGAAAGGAGGAAGTGAGACCTGGTGAGACTAAGTGTGATGTGCAGACTGGGGTGATTACAGCTACAGACAGGGGCAATTATTTCTGGTCTCAAACCTGTTATATCCTCCATGTTAGCAGAGAGTTGTTATCACGTTGTTGTATGTGTGTAAGTGTTCAGGTCTTGTGTCATCACAGCAGCAGCTTGACAGGAGCGACACTATGATCAAGATGCCGACTGTACACATGTGGTCCAGTCATATACTTGGTTTTTACCTCGTCTGTGGTCAAGTCAAATGCTGAACATGCTCAACAAGGCTGCGAACCTGCAAACGGCCTCTTGATTAATTTACTCGCTGCCTCCTGAACAGCAGCAAACAAGCGCTCCAGATGTTTGTGGACAGGACAGTTTTTGTATATTCTCCAAACATAATTGCAACTAAAGCTTTCTCATAAGTGTAGTAGAACAAATAGACCAGGTGCCAAATGTGTGTGTGTGCATGCTGAGGTGTGTTTGTACCTTGAGATGCTGGAGTTGCCTTCGGTCATCATCCAGCTGCCTCCTCTTGTTTTCGATCTCCATCTGCTTCTTCCTTTTCTCCTGATAGCGCACAGAAACACTATGATTACTCTGTGTTCTCTGCACAAAGTGGACACAATAATATCAGGAACATTGTTATTCCAGTGTTTTCACCACGCTGCGTTGGATACGGTCGATGTTCATGAATTAAATATCAAACTCTGACATTTTATGTCCAAAAGCATCGAAACATTATTAACATTGCCACGGTTTTAACGCTAATGAATAAATGGTAAACTTGAATGGCTGCAGGTGTAATTGTGAATGCAAAGGGAAAGACAGATATCAGTTGGTGTATTACAATACATGTGTATTCATAGGCTCCATTTCAAATACAAGTGAACTGGAGAAAATGTTTGGAATGTTGACGAGAAATATAATTTTTTGATATTGATTTTTACGCTGCTATAATAATACTGATGGTAAAAGTTGTTTTTAGAAATACTTTCCCACCAAGACTCTATGGCGGGACGTAGTACATTTACATTAGTGTAAATCAATTTGTATCCATACTTTGATTAGATTGGATTTCAGGTTTAAAATTTCTAAAGCAATCTTTAACTAGAGGGGAATTTATCTATTGATCCAATCAGAGCAAAGCAGAGCAGAGGCCGAGACGAGGCCATAATGATGTAGTACGCTGTTGCATCATGGAATATAATACACTCGGCAAGTAATTCTACGTTTAATATTTTGCGTACATTGAAAAGCGAGTAAGTAGAAAAGATGTGGTACTTTTACTTTTTCTTGTTAACATTTTTGTGTATTTATTTGTCCAGTCCAGAGACAGTTATTAGGCTGTGCCCACTCAAAACAAACCAAATTCAAATGTGTTTTAGTCACTGTTGGACACAAATTGTACATGTATTCTAATAAAAAATGTGTCTCTTATTTCATATACCACAATATATCCCAGTATTCTGGAAAGAAACATAGATATTTTGTCAGAAAAATAAGAGGCTGAAAGTACTAAAGACCGACTGATGGAGAGCAAAGGGAGGAGGAGACGCACTGAGAGACACAAGGACAGACAGAAAAAAGGCATCGAGCTACTGCATTAGCTTTGGATGTCCGCTAATGGGAGAAGGAGATGGAATCTAAAAGGTTGAGCCATTAGGAGGCACAGTCAGATCCTGACAAGCAGCAATGATTTGTTGTTCGTACACTGAGCAGCGTGCCCTGATGTGTGTGTGTGTGTGTGTGTGTGTGTGTGTGTGTGTGTGTGTGTATAAGATTATTAAGAAGAAGAGACAGTGTGAGTAGAAATAACTTACAGAGATGGCCTGGAGTCTCTCCTCTTGGGACACCTCAGCCATCCTGAGAGAGAGGGAGGGAGAGGGAGGGAGAGAGAGAGGGAGAGGGAGGGAGGGAGAGAGAGGGAGAGGTTACAACCACACACGAAAACCAACATCTGACATTACACAAAGTGACACCCAACCCTTCTCAGCCGTAACGTTCTTTCACCGGCCGTTTACCTTCCAACGACTTCCCAGTGACTGAGGTTAAATATCTGTCTGTTGGCACTGAATCAGTGTCTCTTTTTCCTGTCGCTGAGGGCATGCTAATGTGCTAGCTGGGCGCTGCTGGAGATTCCTGCTCTAATGGGTTCCAGACCCAGAGCTCCAGGATGGAGGATGGACGGAAGCGGAGCTGAGGCCAGGAGGGAGAGGACTGCGACTGTTGCTCCTCGGAGACGAGACGAAGCTATGACTGAATCATGCTTCCCCCCAAAAAGAGCCATGTATCCTACATCCAGTTTCCTTTTATTTTCTGGTGGGTGATAAAACTTGCTCCTGACAGGACCACGTCAAACATCAGATGAGATATAGATATTAACCTCTGTTAGTTTGTAGGATTACGCAAAAAACTACTGAAACGATTTCTGGGATATTTTGTGGGGGGTGGGGCATGCCGCAAGTTCATACAAGAACATACAATAATTTCTCTTCACTTTCTTTAACACGGCGAGAAAGGGCGGTATGCGATCTCCAAGTACTTTTCTAGTTTCTTTGTTCGTTTGTTATTTAGCAGGATTATGCAAAAACTACATAACTAGATGACCATGACATTTTGTGGATGTTTTCATTGATTTCCCAGAGAATAAGTCATGGATATTGATGACAAATATCATAAATGTTATGTTTAGGGGATGGATATGAATGAGTGTGTGTAATTTGGTGTAGATCCAAATAGAAAATCCAGATCTAGTGAATTTAAATGTGGTTTCATGGAGACTGTTGGGCCTTGCAGAGGATTGTGCTGACACTGCTTTAAAAGATGAACTTTGGCCAGTTTTCACTAATGTTGTGTAGAAATGTATGTGCAAGGGCTCAACACAGTCTCTTTCAACAGAACTGTGTGTTCTTAACAGAGCGTACTCTGAGTGTAATGCACTGCACAACACTGCAGTATGTATAGTATGCAACCTTTCGCCACCAAGCATGAGATTTGTCAGCTGACAAAAACAAAGCTGTGGTCTGATGATATAAAAAATAAAGAAGCAGTTTGTGTCTGACAACTGTGCAACTGTACAGTGTGCAGATTATCTTTCATCTCTCCAATATGTCAGATACAATTCTCACATTGAAACTGGGCTGATAACCTTTGTTGATCAAACACTATTTTGTTAACTGATCAGTCGTTAGAGTCTGTTGTCAAGCACAAAAGTGGTCATTTCAGTTTCTAGATGGCAGATATTAAAATGAGATAAATCATTGTAATTGAATATCTTAGACTTGTGGTTGGACAAAACCGAACCTTGGGAGACATCAGGTCCATATGATGGACATTTGCCACATTGTTGTTGGCCAAAAGACTAATCAATAACCGAAAACAGATGAATCGATAATGGCTATAATCGCCATCCATGTTATGATATCATAGGTTTACATTTAAGACAAATGGATGACCTTATGGGGGGGGGGGGGCACTGTGGTACAGCAAACTCAGTGTGGAGTTTGCATGTTCTTCCTGTGTCTATGTGGATTTTCTCCGTGTACTCCAGCTTCCTCCAGAGTCCGAAGACATGACGATAGAGTCACGTTAATTGGAGACTCTTAATTGGACCATAGGATGACCTTAAAATCAATGTGAACCCTAAAGTGAAGACACTTAATAGTTACTTCTGTACAAAAGCACTGGTTTGTTAACAAAATGTCAAACGCCACTGACTCAGAGCCTCAGGTTGTTTGTCGTACAGCTCCTAACTCTACGATCTGTCTTTTATAAACACGACACAGTTTGCCTTTTCCAGCCTGAACTGACTCTGCATCACGACACATATGGGATCCTCGTGTCTCTGCACTGGTCCAAACCCTTAGAAAATTACTATTACAAAAACATCTCGGCATCACTCTCCGCCCACGGCTCGCCACTGCCAGCACAATGTGTTGAACTTGTGTGATTGTGTCACTGCCTCTGATGAGTGTCCAGGACTCCCACGGTCACCATTTGAATTTGCTTGCATCATTTCTCACAAAGCTAGAATTGTGAGAAGAAAGAAGAAAAAAAACTCAGCATTTCAATGGACCTCATTCCTTCTCTCTCACTGTTGCTGTAGGGTTTGGTGTGATTGCTCCGGTTTCCCCACACACGCAGTGCAACAGCACCAGCTCCTCTCAGGACATAGATAAAAATACGTTTGGTTTTATGCTTGTTAGTCCACTGTCCGACCGATGAAGCTGTCGCACTGACAGGAAACATCAGGGGTCTATTATATTGAGCAGAATTCCTGTGAACATATCTGGCTTTTCTGCATATGCACACACACACACACACACACACACACACACACTCTCTCTCACATCGCCATCACATGGAGCCCGTGAGGAAAAAAAATGAAACCACAATCATCTGATCAAGAGCACACATAAACACACATACTGTACATACACAGATTGCATTCTTTCTAATTCTCTCCGTTCCCACTGATCGAGCACAAACACAAAGACTGTTTCTGGAGATGAAGCAACTTTAACCAAGATGAATATGTCTAATCAAAAGTAAAATACATCAACTAATAACTAAATTACCTCAGCTTATTTGGTGTTGTAATTGTGGGCTGACAGTGTTTTATAGCCTGTTTTCTCTCTGGATCTCCTTCCCCTCCCAGGCCTCGGGTAACTGTGGCAGCATGGCAGCTCGCACACTGTGCATCTGGAAGCTCATCTGGATCATTTCATCAGGTCTGGGAGCTCTGGCTGGATTCTGGTGTTATTAAATGACTGACCATCCTGACCCGGGAGAGGTCACCCTGAGCGTGAGCAGAGAGGAGGCAGCTCCCAGGAGAGTGGAGGTACAGATGGAGCCAGTTACATGTTTTCTCATTACTGTCAATCACCTCGGGAAGAGAAATCGGCTGTGAAACTTGCTTTGTCATTGCTCAAAGATGAAGTATTCCCAACTAAACCAGAAGAAGAAGAACTCAGCTTAGACACAAGACCCTCGTCTGACTGGAAATGTCAAAGCTTAAGAAAAATTAATAATTTAACTAGAAGGGGGCTCAGAAAGCACAAACATCCAGCAAGGATAACGCCCTATCTCGCCATGTCCTGGATCCGCCCCTGATCTGGATCTCTGCCAAAATTCTATGGGTTCTTCCCTGACCCATATCGCATCCTTTCTCTAGGTTTTGTCATAATCAGTCTAATAGTTTTTGTGTAATGCAGCTAAATAACGCCAATGAAAACTTAACCAATAATTTGTATTTTCCTGAACATTTAATGTCACATTAACAAGGAAAACATATAGTGGCAAAAATGAAACATAGTCATCATGTCAGTGAGTGCTTATCAAACCAAACATGAGTAGAATGTCACTGAAGAGCACTAATGTTGCAAAACTCTGCCAAGGCCCAACAATCCCCTTATTAAACCACATTTAAATTCAATACAGATCCTGGTTTTAATCTGGATCTGCAACAAATTACACACACTCATAAATATGCCGGATTTTGAAGATGAGGAATCAACAACAATGTTGAACAATGTTTAAGAAAACAAATCCTGGGTCCACGACACAATTCAATGGGTTCCTCTTTGGGTCAGGCCCCACCCCTCGACAGGATTTCATGGAATTCGGTTGAGGAGTTTTTGCAAAATCCTGCTTACTAACAAAACAACAGAAAATGAAAATGCAATGTTCCTTGGCGGAGTTAATTCAATTAAATATATACAGTACATTGATATTCTGAGCTATAGCGTCTTATTAACTTAAAATCTTTTAGTTTTCTTTTATAATTTCAATGACGACAACTGAGCAACCTCCCTTCTTTGTGCAAGTTGTGCAGAAAGCAGGTTAGTCCCGCCACCTCTCATAAATTATGGACACACAGGGAGAAGGGAAAGCAGTCACATAGACAAACATCTTTGCAGCGTAGTTAATTACATTATAATGACATGTTTGACCGGGAAGGGAAGACATCCAGTGAGGAGGGGGGTCGCTCACAAACAGCAGAGACATAAGAATATGATAGAATAGAGTGAGACAGGACCTTGGGGGTCAGTGCTCTTAGCCGTCAGACAGACAAAAGACCAATACTTCCTAAAATTATGGATGTTTCTGACAGCATGTCAGGTGTAGAGTCGGGGGAAACCGACTAATGACCGGCCTTATTCCCTGCTGAGTGCACTGTTCCTGTAGCATTTCCAGGAACACATTAACTGCACTGCACAGCGCACCAGCATCCTCCTCAAATAGCATTGTGCTCCTGGTCCTCTGGCACCAGCAGTTTACGCACACACACACTCCCTATCTGCACTGAAAAGCCCTAAAAGTGATTACTTAAAGGCCTGTGGCGCTAAATGTATAACAATCCTGCTGAGCATGGATGTTGGATGTTGAAGGTTGGATTTACGACTCTACTCTCCAAGGTGAGAAGATATGGGTTTCCTTACAGTGAGTGGGCTGAATACTTTAAAAACCTTTTAAAGTAGTTTTTGTAAGTGAGGAACCAATATGATCTAAAAAGTCTGTTAACACTGTATTAATTATTTATGTTACATGGTCTGGGAGTACGCTGCACTGATGTGTACTGTGCATGAGAGGAGACAAACTACTCAGGACAGTCAGTGTGTCAGGAGTGGCAGATTATACCCGCTCTCATCACCACTAATCTAGGATTATCTTAAACTAACACCACAAACAATCTGGAATTGGACACTGCTGCATCGTGGTTCTGATCCTGAGTCCTGAAGATGGTCTTTGATCCGCGCAGCTCAATCACCACATGTCAGACAAACAGTCCTTTCCAAACAGGCAGGTTTAGAACGGGAACTGTACCAGTGAAGCCAAACACAAATAGAATCAAATCTATAGAACTAAATATGTAAAATATAAACATGAATGCACATCTTTTCCTATCGGCAAACATAAACGCTTATACGACTCTAAAAGGTTGATATTGGCTGATTATTGTCCGATCGATAAACGGGTCTGGCTCTAGTGTAACTAAATCCTTGCTGTGTTTTAAATGGATCTCAATACTGAAACAGATCCCTGATCGGAAATGTCTGCGAACCACACTGAAAGGAATTCCGAGGCTTGTTGGCCCATAAGCGACATTCTTGCTAACCATTCAGAAACCAGAGAGTGAGATCAGCTCGAGCGACGGGTTTGTCACGAAGCCTGAAGTGGAGGAGAAAAGACGAACGGGGAGATGATTTATGTTCATCGTCGATGCTCTCTAACAGCAGCTGCATTTCACAGAAACAACGAATAAACTAGAGAATATCCTCTAATGGCCCCAGTTATACGATGATGGCAAACGCCTTCTAATAACCTCACGAGTGTCTTCTGAAAAGGAAATGTGTTCACTCAGGTGTTCATTGAGAAGCTTTTAATGGAAACCGTGCCGCCGCAATGAAACTCATCCGCACACGCACAAAAAACAACTATCTAATGGGGAGGTAGAAAAATGACATCACTGTACTCATTACTGTTAGAATCTAGAAATACACACACACACACACACACACTCCTATTGATATAATGAAGAAGTAGAAAAACGAGGTGGAGGACAAATATATAGAAAAATCACTATTTATTACTCTAAAAATCTAGAAAGACTCCAGATGTGACTAAGGTGGTGATTTCTAGCTATTCTTGGATTAGATAGCGTGCACACACACACACACACACACACACACACACACACACACACACACACACACACACACACACACACACACACACACACACACACACACACACACACACACACACACACACACACACACACACACAGATAGCACTGTCTGGCACAGAAACGACTGCCTCTTCAGGGAGAAAGATGACTATGAAAATGACTCTTGAGCTTAATGACCCGGGCCCTGCATTTCAAAAACGGAGCGACTTTGGAAAAGGAAACTAATCCCGAATCCCCTTCATACTCGTCGGGTTGGAGTGGCACTTCTCTCCCCTTCTCTCTACTCCCCACTTCCACGGCTTCCTTCCTTCAGGCCAAAAGAGCACAGGGACAACAATACTCCCTCCTCCCTATCTGCTCCGGCCACACACACACACACACACATTACCACACATTCACCCAGACACACATGCACACTCGTCCCAGGCCGGCATGCACGCCACGACCCCCCCTCCGTCCTCCTCCACCACACAGGCAGCTCAGCGGCTTCTACCCGAAGCACAACACAAATTATGCCCAACATAAACAGTGCGGTGCCAATAAAAACCGAAGGAAGTCCGCTGAGGTCACATGTTAGTATTCCAGGGATCAGAGGGCAAAACTCCTTACTCCCCCCCCGAGGTCGCCCCACAAATAACAGCTCTGTCAGTACAGACGAGGGTGAGACGCTGTGTGACATCTATGTCGAGAGGACAAATGTGAAGCTTCACACAGACACGTGGGCGGCAGGGAGAAGGTCAGCGGGGACCGAGAGTCCGATTTGACTTTTCAATTTGTTCCAATTGGCCACGAGTTAATGAAGTGGTATCTTGAATATGTTGTTGTTGTTTTTTTTAAAACTAAGACTGAGACAAACAAATAAAATCCCCCTGTGATTTAGCGACGCTCTTACATAACGTACGGGGACAGAGTAAAGAAGCAGAGACCGAAATATCCTGACATTTACTATGACATAACTTTAGTTCCGAACATCAGTCAAGCTCCAGGAGGATTAGATCATAGATTATCCAGAATGCCAATAAATAGCATCTTGTGATTAGACCCTCCCGAACTCTCATATCTCTCATAGCTCTTAAGTGTATCCCCAACCCGAAAGGTTTCTATCTTCAGACCCTGCATGGTGACACCCCTGCATTATTTTTGGACTTGACAAAGCTCCTCCGACGCCACACAATGCATCGTACAACTGTTTTAACGGGCTGACTATAGCACCATGTTGACTGAACTGATCTGGATTATTTGTGTTTTTTAAAACCACAGTTGCACAGCTGGAGATGAGGCAACCTTTGCACTTCTCCTCTAATCTCTTCGAACAGATTCTTCATGTGAATACTCAGAATCTGTCGGCGAGGGATAAGATTTTGAGGCCGGAAGCCTTCTGCTTTCTGTTTCTAGTTCGGGTTTGACCAATCAGGTTTGAACAGGGTTTGGTTGCAGAGCAAAAGAGACTATAAATGCATCAGCTTTTTAATGTATCAGCATTCATAGGCAGACAGCTGTTATAAGAGATAAGTCAGAACTCGTCGGACTGTAAACAGTGTACAGGGAACAGAGGAAGGAGTCTTGGCCCAGATATCTGCTGTCTACACTGGAAGCCCCAAAATATTGGCCATAGCCCCCAGAGGCAAATTCATCGTCATTCTATAGCCGATGGGCTCTGAGATGAGTCTATTGCATAGAATGTTAATTGACGTCTGGAACCAGTGCTTTATTATGCATTATAATTTCCCCCCTCACCATGTTGACCAGCTTCTCACAGTAGTCTCAGAACAAAAAGGGGTTCAACAGTGTTTATGGTTGTTTCAAACCACCACAGTCGAAGGCAGGAGTCACATTGACTTCTCCTGGATTTCTAGGGACTTTGTACTAGGAGGCCAGAGGCAGATAAAGTCCGCAGAAACTGCTAAGCGTCTCCCTCGAACATTTGCGTTCACGCAGGCACGTCCTCCGGAGAAAATACGGAGCAACTGTGGAGTTCAGTGCACGTCTCAAAGCAGCTTTAGAGCGGGATGAGATGCGATAATCGTTCAGATACGGGGAAAACAGGTCAGTCATTCATAATGTTCCACTCATTTATTCAATAAAAAAAAAATTGGAATCTTGCCTACTTTCTCATATCGGCATGACTTGACTTATCAGTTTCAGAAAGTGGCCAAAACGATTTCTGTGCCTCTTGTGAGTCTCCTCAAAGACGTCTTCGCCCTGTGTCTCTTCTCCCTGGATTCCTCCTCACAGATTCGCCTTATGACCACATCTCTCCACTTGACCACACTCGACCTTTGTTACTTCTGCTACAGTAAACCTTTACACTGCCGATCTGTGGCCGTCGTGGTCTTTGCTTGTTCATTCTTACACATCCAGCGAATGAGTCCACAGCTCTGATCGCATCTTATCGATTCCCAGTGTTTCCATAGTTCAGCTTGTGGAATGCATAGTGTCTTCGGTGCCACTGAAACAAACTGCCCATTCCAAACAGGCTGGTTTAGAACAGGCACTGCACGAGTATTATGAAGTATTAGTTGTAAAAAAATAACGGTTTTGATCACTGGATTGAATTGAAATAAATGATTTTTAAAGTAAACCTGCCAAATAAGCATGTTCCAGCTTTTTCAAATGTGCAGATTTGATGCTTTTTCTTGCCAGATGACTGAAATCTTATTGGTTGGACAACACAAGCAATATAAAGACGTCATCTCGAGCAGTTTGAATCTGTTTGTTTGAGACAAAACAATTTAACAACAATTCAAGATAACAGCTTCCAGATTACGTAATAATGAAACACCATTCCTAGCTGCAGCCCCACAAACAAAGCATGACACGGCTCACGGTGGAACATTTTTGGAGCGAGCTTCCAGCAGCCGTGAGAGGACCTTTACACCAGGGCCCTTTGCTCTTGTGGTTGTCTCTTAGATTAGCAGCAAAACAACGGCTCCACGACCGGGAATCTCGACAAAAGAGCTGAGTCTTGAATCTGCTCCAGACAGAGCGGCTGGGTTTTTACAATGTGTCCTTTGTAGGGGGTGTTCTCGCCTGCCTCCATTTGAATGTTAAGTGTAGCCAATGCAATAAAACAACTTGAGTGAATCCCCTAAATGTCCTGGCCTGGATCGCACATTAGAAAAATCCGTCACCTGATCGTTGGTGGTGCAGTGGAGAGGAGAAGGCCGATAGTTCTAATGATCAGTCTGCTTCACGCTGCAAAAGCAAAGTAACAGCATTAGTATCAGCATCACCTGCTGACAGCACTGCTTTTATGTGCGTCTCCATTGTGGAGTCTCTTATGCCCTGTGTGGTCTCTACCTCCTGGTCAATCAGCAAACTCTACATATCCGGATGTAGGAATAGGAAGCCTACACACTCGCATTATTGGAGCGGCATCGGTACATTAACACAGGAACCATTAGGCCACATAGGTGCCTCCCCTCATGGCAACATCCCAATCCCCACTTAAGGCTCTCAAGAGGGTCGACCAATTGTTTATGCTCAGGGTGTTTGTCCAGCCTCCTCTGGGATTTGAAAAGAATATGTATTTCATTTACAACGGGGACGAGATCTAATATTCCTTCTCCTTCTCGCCCTTAAACCAGATGTGTGTGTGTCTGTGTGTGTGTGTGTGAGGTTATCTACAGTGCAAAAACGATGGATTATTTCTCTCTGCTGCTTATCAATAGTGCTTTTGATATCATTTCTGCAACAACACAGATGATCGTCATATGAGTGTGGGTGTACGTGAGTTTAGGGAGGGGCCCAACACACACACACACACACACACACACACACACACACACACACACACACACACACACACACACACAAATGAACAAGCGTGCTGTTGCCGAGCACATTTCCCTCTGAGATTAAAGCGATTTATGGGCTAAAAATGACAGTTTATGTGCAGACAGACGATCTGCTGGGAAGAGAGTGAAAAAAACCCAATCCTCTTCTGCCTTATCTGTCATGACGAAGCGTTTAAGATGGAGGGGATGTAATGAGAGATAGTTAGAGAGAAAAAGTGACTACCCAGGAGGAAGAGAGACGGCAGAGATTAATAGAAAGAGAGAAAGAAAAAACACAGAGACAGAAAAAGGGCAAGGTGGAGTGCATCACGTTATCTAATAATATCTCACGTCTCAGAGCCCAGATGTTCCTCCTTATCGCTACACTCGCTAAGCAAAGCTTTTACTTCCACTTCCTCTTCCACCCAGCAATACCATCTTCCAGCACGTGTAACTGTAATGCACAGCATTCATTTTCCAGGGGTAGCTTACTGGTCGGGTTTTATAACCGAGGCAGAAATGGTTCCTTAATGACAGCGAGGTCGGTGAGGGTAATTAGCAGTATCCATCACTCGTGGGCTCCTCGCTCCGAGCAGGATGTGAACCCATGAGGAGGCCGGCTGTCCTCTGGTAATCATGTTGTACCGCCCGTTTGTGCCACTGAAATGTTGCATCCATGCAGTAGCAGTATTTTTGCTATGTTAAACTTAAAAATACCATAGGATTTACCTCTAACCTTTAACCTTTGACAAACTGCTGCCTATTTACACAATCAGCAGCTACAGAGAAACATCGGAGTAAATCTGTATGTGTCCGCTAACGCCTACAGAGGAAATATCTGGCTTTAAGCAGCTACACGTTGTCGATGATGGTAAAGTTGTGAGCCGCAAAACTAAAGAAATGACCCGAAAGATGCTGTAAAGAGGGGAAACGCAACGTTAGGTGATAATATGTTTTCATCTGCGTTTGTCTGTTAGTTAGCAGGATTAAGCAAAAACGACTTGACGGATTTCCACAAAACTTGGTGGCAAGATGCTGCATGGGTCAGGAGAGAACCCATGAAATTTTGGTGCCGATCCGGATCAGGAGGCGGACCCAGGAATCTTTCTTTCCACTTTCTTTGACAATGCGAGATAGGACTTTTTCCCCCCCAACATTTTTGTTGATTTCCCAGAGAATAATTCATGGAACTTGATAGAAAAAAGTCTGAAATGTTGAAGGGACTGATATGTGAGTAAACATGAGTTTGGGCCATTTGGTGCAGATACAAATAAAACCCTGGTTCTAGTGAATCTAAATGTGGTTGTATAAGGGGACTGGGGATGTGCCATTCGTGTCCTTTGTGGATTTAAATGACCCCTTCCACATACAATGAGTCCATATGATCCATTAATATGAATTAATTGGAGCCACTTTAATCATGTGTCGGTGGTGTGACTTGACTTGAAGATTGCTGTAGAGATGGATTTGTGCCAAAGCAGCGTTTTTTGCCTGGTTATCAGCAGCGACACCGTAATGTCACTTGGACGTCCTTTGCCTATTCTAAGTGTTTTTATCAGGGCTGGTGTGTCTGTGCTCCTTTTAGCAACACAGTTCCACACTTTCACTTCAAGGAGCGGCTCAGTATTTTGTCACAGTCCTGGAGTTCAGGCCGTCAGAGCTTTTACTGAAGAGCCCTTTGAATGTAGTTGGTCGTAAAGAGTTTTACTCGCTCACATTTCTCACTGACAGTCCAAGATTAGGAATGAGTGACCTTCTGCTTACCAGCCCATTTAGCTTGATCTAAATTGGTGAAAGCAGATCCGTCCCAGTGCCCTGCACGCCAGACCAGGAGACAGTCAACACACACACACACACACACACACACACACACACGTACACGCTATCCATCTTTTTGTTTCAGGCGTGCAATGCTAAAACAGACTACCACACACAAAAGGCCGCACATATTCAAACAAACAGATACACACACGTATACATACAAGCACACAAAACACACACACACAGACATGTGGCTGTCCAGAGTCCTGATGCCGGATGATGATTGGGTGGACAAGACAAGTGCTGTCAGCTCCAGAGCGAGTTGCTGACACAACACAGAGCAGCCGAGCGGATATAGACCCTCCGCTCGCACACGGCCGGGCTGAGGCCTAGGGTGGATTTGACATGTCACACACACACACACACACACACACACACACACACACACACACACACACACACACACACACACACACACACACACACACACACACACACACACGACAAAAATGACAGAACAAACCGCAAATAGCAGCAGACATGTTCCACTGATAAGTTAATTCTTCCACCTTTTGTTGGTTTGATTTGTATTTTCTCACTAAAACTAAAAGAACTCGTCAGTGGTCGTCTTATTTCCAACAGATCTTTTATAAAGTCTGCTCAAAGGTCACATGGGTTCCTATAAACACCTGCCTTAATTATGGCAAAGCTTAGGTCAACCTGAGTTTTAGGATGTATTTTATTTTATTAGGGAATAGCAGAGGTTAAATTTAGTTAGACGCTGAAACTAAACCCAGTCATCTCACATTACGGAGGTTATGATCCAGGATCCAAGCTGTAACACGGTTAATAATATCGCAACCAAAGGACCAAAGAGTGCAGAAAGTTCTCCATCTTATCGCTTCACCGAAAAACATCGTTACTTGGAATTGAAATGTGCCCCCAGCTTGTAACACCTTAGATGACCTGTCACGTCTAAGTCGATAACTTTCACTTCACTTATTGTCCCTGCAGAGTTTCCAGGAATCAAACAGGTCCCTCTGGCTGTTTTCAGTGATAATCAGAAACTTGATGTCCTGCATCCTTCGAGGGACTCACACCAGTTCAAATATAATGGGTGTGTTATGTTTGTGGACACCAGGCTGTCGTCTTGTAAACAGAGGTGTTGTCCACACAGTGACACCGGCTCACAAGACAGAACAAAAAAAACCTGGAGAGACACAATGGACACCAGACCAAACATAAACACACTCTTTGTGTGCTTGCGCCCGTAACCTGCTGTGATCAAACATCATTACATCACCACAAGTGGAAATAGCTCCACAACATAAACACAAGCCTACGTGATATTCTGAGAGGGTGGAGGAGAGAGGGAGCAGACTCCATCACCCGTGGCAACCAGAGAGCTGAGAGTCATCTGGTGCCAAACCAGGCTGATGAGGCACGGTCTCGTACTAAACCCAGCGTGCCCGGCCCACTGCACAGTGTAAATTCCAGACAGGAGTATGTAATGGCCAAGGTTTATCAGCTCATGCGCGCCATGTTGGAGCAGGCTGCTCACATCACAGCGCCAGAACACCCTGTCGTACCCTCCTCTTCCTCCCGGCTCCTGCACAGCCAGGCAGCAGCATCTCCCTCCTCTCCCTCTCTCTCTCTCTCTCTCTCTCAGCCGTGCAGCAGCGGTGGCGCCACTGGAACATTCAGACATCCTGAAAAACCCTGGGCTCGCAAAAACAGATCGATGATACACGATGGGATCATCAAACGCGTAAACATGTCATCCAGATACACCTGTCGTCCGGGGCTGCAGCGCACGGCTCGGTGCAGCGGCCCTGGAGCCATGCGATGGACTGGAGGATGTTGACATGACATAATAACGCTGCAGCCATTTTTATTCTATGAAAACCCCCCCCCAAAAAGCAGCATGTTATTTCTGAGCGTGTCCCTCGGAGGATGCTGCGCCTCCCGTGAGTTGTAACCTCGCGTTGACGCAAGCGACCATCGCAGGGTGTTCACAGTGAGGGCTTCCCACAGATAGCATCTATAGGTTTTTCTTATTTCTATTCTGGTTCCCTTGTCTCCATCTCCCTCTTCCATCCCCTCCAGCCCGCACCAGAGGATGCTGCTGCCGCCGGGAAGCTGCACATATATTGCGCCTCTGGACAAATCCCCCAAAAAGCGGGTCAGCCACTGGAAAACACTGCAAAATCACGACTTTACTCACATGCAGATTCGCTTCCCCGCCGCGGACGTCTCCCAAAACCAGGCTGTCTGTCGTCTTGTTTATTTCTGAGCGTCAATTCGGAATACTCTGCCACCCCTTCCTCCTCCTCCTCCTCCTCCTCCTCTTCCTCCTCCTCCTCCTCCTCTACTGCTGCTGCTGCTTCTTCCTCCTCCTCTGAGAGGCAGCCTGGCTGGTAATGCTGAGGTGATGCCGCGGGGCAGCCTGTGCTCACAGCCCGGCAGGAACGAGGAGGAGAACAAAACGAGGATGGTTTCCCTTCTGGCGCGAGGAAAATACGCACGGTGGCTGCGGCGGCGCTCTGGTGCGCAAATCTCACGGGCTGTGGGGCGTCGTCTGAGGCAGGTTGTAGTCAGTACAGTGGGGGAGAGGGAGAGGGAGAGAGTGCAGAGAGAGAGTGGGGGTGGGGGTGGGGGGGGAGAGGGGCTACGCCTCCCTGCACGCTGGAGATAATGGGGCCCTGGCCGCGCGCGTTGACTGAGATATGGGTCGCCCTCTCCAAACGGGGGCCCTGCTGGCTTCCCTCCAGCCTTATCGTGTGACGTGCAGGGGAACCAGGCTGTCTGCTCCGGGCTCCAGGCTCCAGGAGGAGAGGAGCGGTGTGTGTATACGTGCAGCCCTATAGACTGGGACCAGATCCAGGTCTGCAGCCACCACAGGAGGAGAAAAGGACCGTATAGTGTCACTTCTGCTGCCCCACTCCCCCATCTAGCGGTGGAGAGGGTCAGAGTCAACAAGGGATTTCACCCTGTTACATAAATATCCTCGGAGACTGTGAGGCTGCTCTTATTATATCTCCTTTATAGAAGATTTTAAATCAATTTCAAACACACTGAATTGATCTCAGCGGTTAAAAAACAAATATTTAAAGTATTTTCCCATCATTTTTTACTTTATTCTTTCACTCCCACATCCTGAGAACAAGCTAAAAATATGTTGCACCTGCACCAGACATCCAGCAGGTGGTGCTCGTGTTGCAGATATGTTCTCTGGTTGGTCCAGGAATCTTCTGCATCTGTAAATCCACTGGTGATGGTGGGAGCAAGAAAAGATTTAGATTTATGAATGAGTCAATGTTGAATCACCTCTACTGCCCAAATCCCAGGACTTAGTTTTAAAAGTGTGTGCATGTGTGTGGGTGTGTGTGAAAACAATGTAATAAAACACATGAATGTTTCTGGTTTAAAAGAGAAGTAAATTTGGCTCAGCAGGTGGAGCAGGTCGTCTACTAACCAGAAGGTCATCAATCCTTGGATCCTCATTCCACCTCAGGCAGGACACTAGACCCCTGAATTTTCCCCCATTATGTGAATTAGGTGAAATGGAAGTTTTAAGTGTTGAGTCGTCGTTAACAAAGGCAAACAATAGAATGGTTTCAACTGCAGTTCAGTGACTCTGCGGTGTTTCAAGACGTATTCAGTTGCTGTGGAAACAAGTGTTAGGGTTGTGCAGCGTAAAAGGTTCAGACGTGAGTTCATTGTGTTTATCAGAACATGCATCCTTTATGCATCCTAAGCTGTTAATGTGGGGGTGTATGGGCCTTCTGTTGTCCACATACTGCACATCCTCATCACTGTGGAGACAAGGAACAGATATTCAAACTATCCAAACTCTCCTGAGCTCTGTGGAACCTGAACTAAAACCTGCGAGTGTAATTAGAGTTCAACCTTTGTGATCAAACTGGCAGGCGCCTCTGTGCCAGGCCCAAGCTCCGGCTCAGGCCCTGCAGCTTCTCAGGATTTGGGAGAAGTTTTGGGAGAAGGTGCAGAAGGGAGACACGAACATTGTTTCTGATGGGTGTGTATTGTCTGAGGACTTAGGAGAACGCTGTGGAAAATGGGAAGAGGCTGAGCAGATTTGGGATTCCAGCGAGCGTGAATGAGGAGGATTTTTTAAGCCTCTCCCGGGGAAAACAAACGCCTCATTTTTCTCTGCGTCTCCTGCTCGCTTCATGAACATCACATCCACTTCCATCTCCCGGTCCCTCTGGCCATTGCAACTGCAAACGTGCACGCTCGCAAATACAGAAGCCCCAAGTAGGCAAAAATACACACAAGCAGTGCGTGGGAGGGGAGGGAGGATTTTGGAAAAGAAACGCAGCCTCCCTTGTGGGTGTGTGCCATGATATCATGATAAGCACTGCTGACAGATGAGGGTCAGGCATGTTTTGGTGCTGACATATCAAAAAAAAATTAAAAAATGATTTCCTCCCTCGACAAACAAGCAGCAAAGGGAGGCAGCGAGCTCGGCTTCAATCTGATAACGATTGTGTCGTTTCACGCACAAAAAACACATCAGTTCCATACGTGACGAGAAACCAAACATGGCGTGTGTGTCTGTGGGAGGGTTAGCATATGTGTGCGAGCGCCTCTGAGCACAACATGCGCTTGTGTGGGTTCCTGTGGGCACACACAGAAACCATTTGGGCCTTTTCTTGATGTGTGTGTGTGTGTGTGTGTGTGTGTGTGTGTGTGCGTGTGTGTGTGTGTGTGTGTGTGCGTGTGCGTGTGTGAGAGTCAGTGCACACACACACTCTGACTCGGAGCCCTCTCAGCCCTTGGGGCCAGCTCAGCACTTGGCGTCTTATCTCCCTCTCAGAACCTCGTCATGAATAAACATTGCCGGGAAAAGAAATGACCCAAAATGAAAATAAGCGAGCGGAATTTGGAGGAGGAGGGTGTAAATCCTCAGCAGGGGAGGGAGGAAGGGGTGATGAGAAAGTGAATGGATAAGAGAGAGAGAAGGGGAGAAAGGGGGAGGGGGACTCAAAGTGGTGAGCTGAAAGGCAAACGGAGGCCTGGAGGAGGTGCAGTATAAAGAGTATCCTCCATGCTGGAATGCCCTCAGTGCGTTGGGCCAGAAAAACGCCAAAGTGTTTCACTTCTTCTTATCCTCTCGCTCTTCCTCTGCTCGCTGTCTCACCTGCCTCTGCCCGTCGCTGTGGGTTTTATAATGTCAGTCCTGCCTCTGTGGGCAACTGCAGATGGTTTTGTATTCACTCTCGTGTCTGTGTGTGGGTGCGTGTGTGTGTGTGTGTGTGTGTGGGAGCTGCAGATTTCTGTGCTTGTAATGAGCCGTTTCACTGAAGTACATCAAAAAGACAATGTGTCTCTCTGACCCTCTTTTTTATACCTCGTCCACACCTCCTCTGTCCCCTCATCTTTTCCTTTTTGTCCTTCTTCCTCTTCGTCTCCTTCGTCTTTGCACGTTCGCTCCGTGGCGCCGGGATAACTGCCGCGACACCAGACATGAATAATGGAAGGCCAAACGCTTGGTCTCCTCCTGAACCCGTCTTTAAATGCCGCTCTCTTAATCCCCCCCCCTGTCTTTTTTAAGCATGCACAGAATAAATGCACATCACTTCTGCGGCTGTAAATCCACGGGGGCGAATAATGAGGGCCATGCGGCGGGAATGTGCAAAGCGCCGGCCTCATTAGTTAAACACCTACCGTCGCTGGGCCGCCACCGCAAACGTCCACACTAATGGAGTTGCATTTCTACTTTCCTCCGTCTCTCCCCCCCCACCCCCCTCTCTCTCCCTCACACACCATCACCATGATATCAGCGCCCTCCACCTCTTGGTGCTGGATCAAGTTGGCATCAGATGTGACAACGTGTTAATTGGTCGCTGCTATGCAGGTCAGTGAGAATCGTGGTGAAGCCAGTGATCCATTCACAGGCCCGACTGGGAGTCACAGCGGAGTGGCAGCTCTTTTATTTCTCTCTTTCGCCCAGAAAGCCGCTTGAAACGTTTCCTCTCCCCCCATTCATGCAGCCACTTCTGTTCTCTCGCTTCCATTTCTCTTTCTGTTACTGATTCCTTACAGTTGCTCATTTCTTCCATTCATCCCCGTTTAGCTTTTCCCACCTTCATTCATACACGTTTATTACTCCTTGGTTCCTGCTGCTCGGTTCATACATCTAAACACCCACTGCCCTTTCCTTGTTTTTATTCCCTCCTGCATTTCTCTTTAAATCTATCCCCTTCATTTCTCTCGTTCCCTCCTTGTGCCATACATTTGTTTCCTCATCCCCTCATTTGTTCCTCCCACTCCTTCCTCTCTTGTCCCTTTTGCCTCAACGTTTTTCTTTCCCTTCATTTGTTCCATCATCCCTCTTTAATTCTCGCCCATGCATCCATGTCATACTTCGTGCATCACACTTTTGATCATTATTTCGTCGGTGCGCCACATCCATCTCCTCTCTTCTTCTTCTCATCTTCTTCCTTTTCTTCAGAACTGGTTTCCTTCCCATCCTTCCTCCTTGTGCTATATGCTTTCTCTTTGTCTCTGCAGCTCACCAATACCCTCATTCACTAGTCCTGATGTGATGCCTACACGGAAAATAAATATCCCCCAAAAAAAGTGCGACGCATTTAGTTATATTCAAATGCAATCTTTGTCTCAGCTCCTCTGCTCGCAGCTGATATGAAATGGGATGGATCCCAGGCATGAGCACAGATGAGCGCGGTGCCGCAGCGCTTTCATTTACTCATTACATCGACGCTCCCAGGCCGACTGATTTAGACTGGATTAACGATGAGACTGTCTTTTCTTTAATTTCATACTTAATTTTTTTGCTCATTGGGATGAACACTTGTGCAAGCTTCAGTATACGTGCATGCTTTTTTCTTTGCAGATTTGATGAAGCGTAGCGTTTGTTTGTGACAGGGCAACTTTGCTTTGCAGCTTTGCTTTGCAACATTGCAGACTTGGCTAAATGTTTGTGTTTTTTTTGGGGGTATATTTAAAGCATAAATATCCCTCAGCATCTTAACTGTGGGGATGTGAGGAGTGAAAGTGGGTCAGACGGGTTGTGAGAGAACGTGATCCTCTGCCAAGAGCTTCCACAGAAAACTCTGACACATCTGACAGTTTTTATTATTCCGGCAAGGGGGGGGGTGTTGTATTTATGAAATTTGAGAAGATGAACAGGAGCAGAGGTACGACGGTGCAGAGGGACAGAGGTGATCATGTTTCATGAGAGATCATTATCGATGCGTGACAGGACACAACATACTAAAGCAGATGGTTGTATGTGCACAAACACACACACACACACACACACACACACACACACACACACACACATACACAACCGCACAATATCTTGAATCCACCTTCGAGAGGGTTTAGAGATGAGGGGGCAGTGAAGGAGAACAGACAGTATTGTACTGTATACAGGGTTCCCGGAAATACATGAAAGGGTAACACACACACACACACACACACACACACACACACACACACACACACACACACACACGCAGTCGTGTCTCCATGACTACAAGGGACATTACATTGACTTACATTGATTTCTTGGAGGCTTGTAACCTTTACCATAGTAACTACTAACCCTTGTCCTAACCTGAACCGAAACCTAACCTTAAAACATGTCTTCTCCTTAAAATTTTATGACTTACTCGCTTTTTGTCCCCATGATGAAGACAAATCCCCATAAAAGCGTAGTATAAATACAAACCATTAACCACTTAACGTGCCTGTACACACACACACATGCATTTATGTACACACACAGAGTCGCACACATGTACACGCACAGAGTCGCAGACCCAATTAGTCTGGTCTGATAACTGTGTCAGTGTGTTACTACCCATGGCTGCGCCTGTAGGGTATTGAAGCCACGTACTGTAAAGTCTTACTCATGCATGTGTAAGGCCACAGCCACATCAGCCCACTCATGCTCAAATACCCTGCACCGATCTCTGCATGTAGACAAATAGCGTGAGGGCAAAAGGAGGGACGGGAGTGTGTGTCTGTGTATGCAGATCTTTACATGATTCTGTGTGTGTGTGTGTGTGTAGGAGGATGTTTGTCTTCATATATAATACATCTTTGAGTGCGTTGTTGTGTACGTTCATGGGGAATATGTGTCCATGAATGTGGGGTAAGGGGGGGGGGGTTGCAGGAGTAGTTTCCATTTCCCACTTTATCTCCTCAACTGTCAAAGCTGGAGGAGACTGGCACAGACACATGGAGAATAATTGGAGGAGCAGAGTGAGAGACTTGCATACATCCTCTGCCTGGTGGAGTGTTTCTCTGACGCTGTCACATGAAAGTCAGGATTCGAGGATATTTTAGAAACATCCCTATTTGCAGATTGTCAGCCATGTATTTTTATCTTTTTTTAAATTATGGCTCAGTTTCATGAGTTTTCAGTTTCTAGTGATGGGAATGTGAGTCACTTTGGTCCAGAATGAAATATATCTTATCACTTCTTACATGGACTGCTTTTATATTTCATGGCCCCCAGAGGATTAATCATAATTGATTTGATTTCCTGCACCACATGAAGGTTGACGTTTGTTATTTTGAGTGAAAAGTCTCACAATTAGTGGATTGACTGCTGTGAGATTTCTTACAGATATCCACGTCCCCGCAGAGACTTGTGGTGTTCAATACTTTGCAAAAGCACACAAATGAAAGTTAATGAGTTATCATAAAACATTGGTTAAATTTAATATGAAAAACTGAAATTTGTGTGTTACCAATTGAAGTAATGTTTCATGTTGGTCCCAGGGGAAGAAATTTTGACAATTTCGTTTTGATCCCATCCACTAACATGGAGGAAGTGGAATTAATGACCTAGACTGCGGCTAGCCAACAGGCTCGATTTGAGATGCTCTGGCTTCACTTATGGAAAGCTGTGATGTCGTCCATCTTTATGAACAGTCTATGGTTAAATCAGCTTTTTGCCCACAGCACTGCTTCGGCTGCAGACTGTTCGAGTTACGATTTGGCCCCTCGCTCGGGTCAGGTGAGAAAATAAAAATGGAGCATGTCAAGACCATCGAGAGAATCAGTGTGTTCGAAAAAAATCAAGTCCGTTTAAATCAGCAGCAGCTCTGTGAGGTGGAGACAACCCTATAGAACTCCGACTCCCAGCTGGGCTGTAACTGGGTAACCTGTGGCCTGGTGAGACATTTATCACCTCCCAGCCTGCGGGTTAAAGAACGAGCGAGAGAAACCACATATCCTCAACCCTGAGAGTATCGCTCAGGGAAATCTAGAGCTGCTTCAGTTTGTTTGCACACATAAGAAATAATGAAATGTAGATTTTTTTTTTTTTTTAAAGGTACCTTCTCGTCACGGACCTCATATAGAAACAAGCTTTCAAAACGTCGGCTCCTGACTCAGTGCAGCAGCCTACAAATGTCAGCAGCAGCCCCCAGCTGAGGCGGCCGACAGCTGCCTGGCACATTAAGGCCGGTTATCGTCGGGGATCCGAAAGGGGCTGCACTGCGAGCTCTGCGCCTGGTGGTTCCACAAATGACAGGATTTGTAACATGGCTTAATAAGCCCTTATGAGACAGAATTGAATTTACTCTGGATCCCAGGCTGAAAATGTTCACAACCATTACGCCACGGGAATACGAAACCAGCACTTTCGCTCCTTTTTCATAATTGGTGAAGCCCTTGAAGTGCGGCTGTTTGACAGCGGTTCTTCCACTTTCCATTTCAGGAATGAACCCTGATACAGACTCTTTAATGGGTGGGGTGCATTGTCATTATAGCCAATCCCTGTATAGAAAGCTGTATTTTGAATGCGACAATCTTTTCGTGCTAACAAAGGGATCAATACTTGATTTTGGGGGAAAATGAGCACCTACATCGACCCGGCTGAGAGTGAAATGATCCCTGTGACCCTCTTGAATCATAATCCGTCACTCAGGAAACCGAGAGCTGGAGGAAAATCAGGATATAAGCTCCAAAGCTCCAAATCCCCTTCCTCCATGTGTAAAGGTTCTGGAGGAGCCAGGTGAGATGACAGTAGGTAGTGTGATAGTGACACAGAGCGTAAGATAAAAGTGAAGCTGCGGACAAAAGACCTTTGTGCTGTTCCGTGGGGGTAATCAGCCCCCCCCCCCACACACACACACGGAAAGATGTGCACACAGGAGCGATAAACGCATAAACACGGGCACAAAGTCACAAAAATAGACACGTGCGTACAGCTACGTCCGCATTTTCTGTTGCCTCCCACAGTCACACACGGATACACACTTGTTGTGTTGTGCTTTCTGGGCCACCAAAGAGAGAGAGAGAGAGAGAGAGAGAGAGAGGAGAGCGCGAGAGAGAGAGAGAGAGCGAGCGAGAGCTGCTGGCTTGCTGAGTGTGAGTCATGGACAGACCGACTGTCCTCAGGCCTCAGTACACCATCTGCACCCCCCACTGCCTCTACAGCCTCATCACACAGCTCAATGCTCCACAGCATCGGACACACACACATGCACAAATACAAACAGACACACACACACACGTGCACGCATACATGCCGAAACAAACACACAAACGTACACACAGATAAAAAAAAATCAACAAAACTGACATATCGGAGTTGAAAAAGATGACCTCACGACATTCTGGCCGTGCACTACTTTCATACACACACAAACCCCAGTTAATATCTGCACAATGAATCCACATTAACGCACATGAATCATGCTCTAATTTATTTCTGAATCAACAAAAAACATTTTTATTAAAAGAAAAAAGCCTGTGCATTGACTCGGACACACAATTCTACAATTGTTTCCACACACAAATGCACAAATACACACAAACGCACTGGTCCGCGCCATGCGGTGCTTGCTGCAGCCCTGCAGGTCATTTGGGATTGACCAACATTCTGGCAGATTTCATTATGGAAATCCGACACTAGTCCACTGCAGGAAAGGAGCGAATGTTGCACTGCCAGTGTGCCAGTGTGCATGTGTTGCATCCATCTGGCGTGTGTGTGTCTGCCCTTTTGTGAGTAAGTATGTTGGCATGTGAGTGTACACTACAGAATGAATGAGCATGAAAACAGAGGAATCAATGGAGAAGATCCTTTTCACCAGAGTGGTAAAGCGGTAAAAGCTGCTCCAGTAACAACCCCAGTCCCACCATGTCGAGTCGTGTGCCTGCTGCAGTAACACAAGAGGAAACCTGAGTTAAGAAGTCTTTTTTATTCAATGAGGATATTAATATTACACATCAACCACAGATAGAAAACACGAGCCCATAAAAAGGACTGCAGGATAATAATAATAATAATAATAGCCGTATTAATAATATTAGGTAATATCAAGTATCTTTACAGTCAAAATGGGGAAAACCAGGACGATAATCACCAGCACTGAAAAATGTAGCACGTCTGCCTGTCAACGGTAACGGTGCAGACTCGAAGCACAGAAGTTATTCATTTAAAAAAAAAAAAAACACACACACACACACTCGTACACACACATGCAGCACAAACTGACAAGCAACGTTATCTACCTGCTCCTCGTCTGAGGGGCTCCACTACAAAACACAACTTGTTCCACTGAACGCAGCCTCTTCTCAGCACGACTTTACAAAACTGCTCACATCTTCCGGAGGTTGTGGTACATGGGGGGGCGGGGGGGATTCTTCACTTGTGTGTGTTTGTGAGTCGGCCATTAACATTTTTCAAAGTACGATTTAAAATAAAGCACTTGTCATTGGATGGAATGTCTTCTAAAATTAAAAATAAAAAACTTGGATGTATAAAATGGTGGAGGGTAACATACGGAATGATCAATATCAGATAATGACTTTATACAACATGGTATAAATACACACAAGAGGCAGAGGTGAGCAAGAAGAACGCACACTTCATTTCAACGTGTAGTTATCAGCTCAGAGTGGATTTCATATATATATGCAAATACTGATTATTTGCAGTAGCTTATAAGTTATGAAGTAATAGATAAATTTAGCTATTAATCAGTAAATGTCACATCTTTTTAAACACGTTTGAGAAGCTAAAATCGGTAAATGTTGTCATTTAATTCTCAGAAATTTTAGATAACGACTTTACAGAATTTTTAACAGTTTTTTGGTTTAAAATCCAGTCTTGACTTTTTGAACAGCAGCTGATGAAACAGTTTCAACTCCAGATCCACCTGCTCGGTTGCATTGTAGCTTTCAGCTGCATCGCGTGGTCGTAGTCGTCAGCGGATCTTTGTTTGAACGCCCACAGTTCCATGGCAACTGAGATAATTGCATCTGCTGGTGAAGAAACCTTGAGACGCAGCTGAAAGCTCCGAAGGGAACATGCAAGTGGGCCTTGAATTGAGATCGTTTTCAATCGGTCTTTTGCTAAATAAGATTGGAATTTATCTCACGACACAAAATGAGAACCAGACGTCTTGGTATCATTTTCTAATAAGGCAAATTTGATCCCGATTGGCAGGCGGGTGGGGTTTCCAAACATCTCCATTTCTGCCCGACCAGACTAAAACGCTGCACCGGGGCCAGCGCCGTTTCCAAACTTCTCCATTTTAGCGCCGGATGTGGCACAAGCCGGCTCTTTCTAGAGAATAGATTTGCTTTCAAACAAATATAAAGGTTCCCATTTGGCGTGTTTATTCAGAGAGGTAAAAAGACTTGCTTTTGTGGGTGGTTATTTATTTCTCTTGAACCTGCACTTGAACTTGTCATCGTTGCATTCTTCCCTTTTTCATATATCTCGTGGGTGTTTTGAAGAATGCGATTTTCGGCTGGTACAAGGGTAAATTCTCTGTGTAGCGCTCGGCATCCTCAAACAGCTGCACTAGTTTAAGGAGGGCTGGTATTGCCTGTAGTTGTTTTGTTTTCTCAGTCTTATCCCCCCTCTCCGGGGAAACTCGATTTAGCGTATCCCTGACTGTTCATTGTGATATCTCTCTCTCTCAGCTGCAGCCCCTTCCCTCCTCGCTTTGAACGTGACTGAAAAGAGCGTGGAGGATGTGTGTGCGCTGAAACCAGAGGTGAACTGGGGATTGTAATGCTCTCGCTCTCTCGACGCCCCCTTTTTTCCCTCGTCCCCCCCCCCTTCTTTTTCCCAATCGGGGCTGTTGAGCCGGCGCTGTGGGCAGTACGAGCGAGCAGGGGGAAAAAGCAGATCCCCTGCTGAGTGTGTGAGCTGCCAGACCTCCCCAGAGTCGTCCACCCCGGCTGTCTCTTCATTTCCAGCATTTTGAGCTAAGCTGCCGCTCTGGATTCAGAGTCTCTTAACCTTTTTTGTCATTTTTTCCAAAGTCACTCTGTCCACCTGCCACAACCTACAATTTTCACTGTCTCTGTCAGATGAGTCTTCTGAAGTACAATCATTTATATGGCAAAGGGGTCCAGTGGTTTCCCCGTCATTATAACATCCTCTCGTTCTGCATAGCCTTGTAATAGTGCTCCTGCTCTGCATGGCTGCGGGCGGAGGGCCGGCGAGGCAGCGTGGAGGAGCGGGACAGTGTCTGGCTGTGAGCCTCCATCAGTAAATCGGGGTGTGGAGGAGGGGGAAGCATGCTGGAGCAGGACGGGTGAGGAGGCGGCGGCATTGAGGCGGATGGTTGAGGAGGTGGGGGCATCTGACAGATTGATGGGTGAGGAGGTGGGGGCATGGGAGAGGAAGACGGGTGAGGAGGTGGGGGCATGTGATAGGACGATGGGAGGGGTGGCGGGGACATCTGAGAGGATGGGTGAGGAGGTGGTGGCATGTGAGAGGAGGCAGGGTGAGGGAGAGGAGGAGGCAGCGGAGAGGAGCTCGGGTGAGGAGGGGGAGGCAGCGGGGAGGACGACGAGTGAGGGGGTGGTGGCGGAAGAGGGGACGAGCACAGCTGAGGTGGGGGAGGCAGGGGGGAGGTGGAGGTGGGGAGAGGCGGGGGAGGCAGCTCCGGCCCTCCCTCAGCACTGCCGCTGGCCGAGGAGGAGCAGAGCGAGTCCGTTTTCATCGGGAGCGTCCGGTAATCCCGGTAGTGGTTGATATTGTCCTGTCGCTGCAGCGCTATGCGGTGTTTGTCCCCCACCGTGTCAGCGACCAACATGTTACCACTGATGGTGTTTCTCCACTCCCACGGCTTCCCGTTAGCTGCCGACACGCGCACCACCGGGTGGTGAGGGGCATGGGCGTCGATGGTGACGATGCTCCCGCTCCCAGCGATGCTTCCCGGGTTGCTTCCGGTGCAGCTGTCTCGATCCGACGGGATCCGGTAGTAAGGCGACTCTGAGCAGTTGGAGCCACCGCCTGAGGAGGAGCCGCCCTCCGAAGTCTTGGCGGACGAGGTGATGTGTCCATGACTCTGCGGCTTCGACATCGCTATCACCTGCAGGACAGAAAAACCTCATCAGTCTGCGTAAGGAAACACTATCAACTCGTGAAATCAGCAAATTGTTATTGAAAATTTCCTATGAACTCAATATCAACTCAAGTGTTCAGGGACTTTTATTACAGTTAACGCTTTAAAGTGTAATATACTAAATAATCCCTCAAGGGCCTTTTAATAAGATTTAACTCCGACTATAATTAGCGTTTATACCCTTGTCACAGAGTTTTACATCAGCAACTAATCAGTGAAATTGCCTCGACCCGTGTTGTTCTGTTTTGACTAAACCAAAATAAATCAGAGACGTGTCGTGCTCAGAGTGTGGCAGCAAATCTCTTCTCCTCTCCAAACTATATTTTTCAGAAGTGGCTCCATTCCAGCTGAATTTGAAGTATGACAAATGACTAATGAAGTTATAATGATGTGCATGCCTCCATGTTCTGAGCTCCACCTCACCTGAGTGATTCTGTGCTGACTCGGCGGCTGGTTGGGCTGCATGCTGGGCACACGGGGGGTGGACACGGCGATGGGCCCCGGTCCCGGCTCCTTCACCGACCCTCCCTCTGTGAGTGACAACCACTTGGCCCGGGTCTTAGCGCTTTTGGGCGACACAGGCGGCGGCCGAGAGGCCTCCTCAGGGATGTGAACCAGTGGGGGGGCCACCACCATCCTGACTCCCGTCGGTGTGGCGATGCCCTTGTTGGCTTGCACCGTGGGATAAAGAGAGGATGGCATACCCATGTCTCCTCCGTCTCCTGCTGTCGCGCCTCCCTCGTCTCCTCCATCTTGCTCATCGTCTTCCTCTTCGTCGCGTGAGCTCTGGCTGCGGAGCTCCAGCGAGCGCTGCTTCCACTCCGACACCAGCTGCCGGGACTTCTGGGGGTCAAAGGGCACGTGGAAGGTCATGTGGCGCTGCGTGGTAACCGGCTCGTCTGAGGGGGAGATGGGGCTGTTGCCATTTGCAACTCGGGGCAATGTGTTGCTGAAGGTTACCATGGTTTCCTTGCCCATGGGACCCCGGGTTGCCAGGAGCTCCACATCGGCGCTCGCTCGCTTGAGGGAGGCCAGGGAAGCCTTCTCCCTCCTCACCTTACTACGAGCCCCAGATCCCAGCCCCGCCCCCAGCTCCTCTCTGCTCTCCGACACCCGGGGAGTCTTCCTGTACAGGGAGTCATGACTCCGCTGGCTCAGCACCCTCAGGCTGTCCTTCTGCAGAGCCGGGGCCAGTTTCTGCAGCGACGGAGAATCTTCGTCCGACGCTTTAAAGTTTCCCACTGCGTACACAGCCTGACAGAGGACACAGGGACAGAGAGGGAGGCAGGAAGGAGAAATAAACGAGGACATATAAGCACTCAGCATGTTAAATTAAGAATGAAGCATGAAAACGTATTTCCTTTAATCTTTGGGAGGGGGAAAAAAGTCGGATATTCCTATTAGCGGGGAGTAAGTGCATGAGTAGGCATCTCTCCTCCCTCCACTTGTTTAGTCTGAGGTCAGCATGAATCACTCTCTTCCCCCTCTCTCTCTTAGAATACATCCTTTAATGACATGAATAAAAAAGCAAAAGAGGGAAAGAGGGAGAGGAGGAGGACGAGCGTGGAAAATGGCAACGACAAGTTTTCTCAAAACGAAATGTGAAATTGTTGCGGAAAATTCTTATCGGATTATTCATTCCCTCTCTCTCTTCCCTGCTTTAATAGAAAAAGGCTATATATAATTTGCCAAAAAAAAAAAGTGCTGAGAGAAAAGAAAGTGAAGCCACACAGAGAGGAGAGGTGATGAGAGAAAGCTGCGTTTGTTAGCACATGGTGTGATAGTGTGAGAACACAACAATGGAACAATTCAGTCACAGCAAAACGACATTAAATAAAATCTATTTACGTGTGTGGTGTGATTCCCACCACGCTCCACGCTGACTGTTAACTACTCCCCCAGGGACAAAACAAATCGCTAAACGCACACAAGCATATGCTGACGAAACCATAGCCTGATATCTATTCCAGACAGATTTCACTTGTTCGCACGTCTTTCAGCGACTTACAGGATCATAAACGTGGCAATTATCGTGAAACCAGCTAAATCATTCTATTCATTTCCCCTATCGGATTCCTGTCTGATGTCATACACTCTCCCGTGCGCCCCGTTAAACTGACCAGGTAGACGCCGATGCCGGCTCCTATGAGGTATCCCACGTAGACGTCAATGGGGTGACTGCGGTGCTGGGTGATCTGCGTCAGCCCGGAGAGGCCCGCCGCCATGCAGAAGGCGAACACGAGGAGCGGCTTCAGCAGTTTGGTCGTGCTGTTGATGCTGGCGTTAAAATACATCTGCAGGAGACAGACGAACACATAAAGTGGGGAAAAGACAGTTTAGTTCAAAATGGAGACGGGGAGATTACGAGGCTTGAAGACACACTGCAGCAAGAAGCACACACACACACACCACACACACACACACACACACACACACACACACACACAATAACAGTATAGAGGAGGTAATATCTAACGGAAATATCTTTCTGTGCATCTTTAATTTTGTTATTAATGTAGTAATTCATCTGGAATATGTTTGGATGAGCATATTGAGACTGTTAGCTTAGCATAAAAACGGAAAGAAAAGGACACAGCTAGCTTGGCTCTGTTGCTTAAAAAAATCCACCTTCCCGCACCTCTAAAACTAAGTAATTTACACGTTATATCTCAACAGTTTTCTTTGCACAAAAAAGTTGCGATCTTCGATGGTAGGAATCTTATTTGCCCCTGTGCAGGGATTTCTTGAGGCTTCCTCCTGATTCCTGGCAACCTCCCAGTGCTGAGAACACCCAAAGGTATTTCAGTGTGCTCAGCCAAGATATAAAAGGTTATTTAGTGAGCTTTAGAGGTGCTGGTAGGCGGATTTTATTACCGTCGGGCAGAGCCAAGCGAGCTGTGGCCCCTTGCTCCCGTGGATGATAAGAGAAACTCAACCATTTGGAATTAACACGCAGATATGAGAGTGGTACTGGTTGTCTAACTTTCAAGAAAGCAAGTGTCTATCACAGCATTCAACTCACACTCACATTGACACTTATGGCCACTTGAGAATCTCCAGTTAACCAAACACTGCATGTCTTTGGAGAACAGGCAAACTCAATACAGAAAAACCAGGTAACAGTGAAAACCACTGCACCAACATGACGCCCTGAACTACACCTTTAAAGACAAACCCAAACTTTTAAAATCCAACCGGCTGATGTAATTTCACTCGTTTCCAACGCAACTCATTTGAAGATTTCATGAAATTGTATTTATGAAGTTCACTAAGTCATCGTGATGAAGATGCTTGGAAAGTAAAAACTGAACCGGAGTAAGAAGCAGGAGAGGCAGATAAATAATATATATTTGCAGTCCCACTCTCTGTATGCGCTCCACATTTCCATTATATAAAGTGGGGGACAGCCGAGTGACAGAAAAGCAGCTTTTGCAGAAATAACAAGCGCGTCCGTCTAGTGCTGAGCATAAAACTCCTCGAAGGGAGAGTGGTAAAAAATATATATGTCAGCAGGGCGACATGTCAGGTCATCTCAGTTAATTCCTTCCTTACACAATCAAACAATTATCAAGAAGAAAAACTTTGATTGTGAAAAGGAAACAAGTGAAACAACTTCCCTTCAAAGGTCTGAACACAGGAGATACATGTCTCAGTGTGTGGGCAGTGAACAATAACACAGAGGGAAAAATAAATAATCAGAACATCACCCTGTTTGATATTTGACAACAGTACAACGTTGTAACTGTAACAGCTGCTTTCCTGATCCGCTCCTGCCTTTTCTCTCTGATCACAAATCTGTCTGCTGAGCTTTAATGAGCACACACTGGGCTCAGTGAGGCGGCAGCGACGTGGCCAGTAGCTCGCTAGAATACAGACATTGGTGGAGGAGTGTGTGGGCATGTGTGTGGGTGTGTGTATATGTAAAAATGACAGGGTTGCTTTGCCGTACAGTTCACATACTGCTGCTGTCAGCACCGGACTGCAGGATTGGAAATGCTACCACACTCTGCACTAGGGTGTAACACTGACTATACTGTTACTAGGCCAGCAATGTTCTCATAATAATGATAATATCTATTTATATTGCACATTTCCTACAGGAAATGCAGCTCAAAGTGCTTTACATACAATACAGATTGATTTAGAAATTAACTTGATTACGACAATAGTCTGAATATGACGATATCATATAAATATCGTATTCTGATGACCACCAAATGAAGACGTTTGCTTTCTTCTGACTTAAATTGCATTATTATGTATCATATTCATCTCAATCACATTAAAATGAAGTTTAGCGAAGGATCAGACAGGAAGTCTTTGTCTTTTCGTGCGGGCCTTCCTCCTCCACCTCAGTGTCTCTTCTCATCCGATCCCAACCTGACACACTCAACCTGGAGGCGATCTAAGCTGTCTAAGTTTAAAATGTCCTCTCTCCCTCCTGTCGTTCAGCTGTCGGTTCAGTAGCTCATGATCGACGTCCACCGCAACCTGCAGCGCCTCAACTCTGGATAACAGATAACTCCCTTCAACCGTCCTATCAGAAGCCTCCGTCAGACGTCCCATCTTCGTACTCCGTTCCTCATCATCACTACCAGCGTCTCCTTCATATTCAAACAACCAGGTTCAAAGGACGGCTGTTCTACTTCCTGCTGGGGTCTAAGCACCAAAGTCTATTTTCCATCCATCCCCCTTAGTTTTATGACAAGTTACCTACTGTGGGCCTGACGTCTTTATCAGACTACTAACATGTAACCTGATTACAAATGGAACTCATATAAGCATCCTTATCGAGATAATGCCTCATTCAGAATAAGGTCAGCAGTTGTAATATTGCTGCCCATGATAACGTGGTTAATGAAAACTGATATCTGACCTCAAAGGTTCACGTTATATTTTTTTTATGTGAGATTTAAATGGCTGTTGGGCCCGAGGGTTATTCTGCAATCTGGAAATCTCTCAGTGAGCAAATAATGCAACACAATTCCGATCTTATGTTTGAGGTGACAGTGATTTAATTCCTGCTAAAATATGCAGGAAGTTATTTTAGGTCGCCGGCAGATAAAAATAAGAAAAGCCTCTGGATAGTTTTCATGAGCGCAGATAATTTGACGGGTAGAAGAAAAGAATATCGTCTCCAGGATCTGCTTGAAAGAAACGATAAAGAAGTGTAAGCGATGTCTTCTCCAAATATGAATCAAACTGGATTCACTGGTTACACTAAATTAATTATTCATAACGTACATCCAATAAACCACATATTCACAAACACATTCGCAACGAGCAAACATATGATGCAAATACATCAAGCTCCACAAACACAGGAGGCCGGCGAGTGCTTACGGAGATGTAGACGGCAGCGAAGCCAGACAGTGTTGCATGCTGGGATGGAAAGGTTTTCCTGGTGGGAGAGAAGGGGGGGGAGAGTTAGGTATGAAAGAGCAGAGGGAAAAAACCTGCTGTGTGAACCCGAATAAAACTGTCACAGTTGCTCCAGTTGTTTGCGATTGTGTTTGACACCAAAACCCGCGCTGCTGCCCGACTGTGTGTTTGTCAAACTGAGGGAGCGTCCTTGGATGTGAGCATCAGCGAAACACAAACAGAACGCAATGGTGCATTAGTGGGAACATTTGGGGAGAAGGAGTGAGTGGTTCGAGGTCAAAGACGCTAATTTAGAGTTTAGAAAATCTCATTTAATTTGCCTCTGAGTGTTTATCCTTTTACTAATGTGTTTACCTTAGACAAAGCCGAGCTACAACTCTGTGTGTGTGTGTGTGTGTGTGTGTGTGTGTGTGTGTGTGTGTGTGTGTGTGTGTGTGTGTGTGTGTGTGTGTGTGTGTGTGTGTGTGTCACAAGGTCTTTTTGATGACTCATTTCAATTTTAGACCTTTAAATGCGAGTAGATTATTACTTTTTACATTTTAGTTTTCCAAAGATCTGCTAAGCTGCACTGACCCTCGCAGATGCAGGTGTATGTGTGAACGCAAATGTGAGTGAGAGCCTCTGGAGTTTATGCAAACTTTCTCCACCTTGCCCCCAAGTAAAAAGTCAGCAGAAAGCCCAGAGAACCGATGTGAGAACACAGCAGGATTATGTGTGAAAGCCAAACTCTGAGAGTCAAGACTGGGGCATAAGACCTTATAGGAGCCCATCAGCTATCGTCTGATGATGATTAACCCTCTGGGGGCAATGACTTATACTTTGGGGCTTCTGGTGTAGACAGTGGATATCTGGGGAGTCGAATGTTTCTCAAAACAAAACACACACAGCGATACTTTCTGTTGTTATCGTTTTCCGGACATTTTACTGAGGCGGCTGGCAGGAATAGTTCTGTAAAATGTCTGGAGCAACTGACTCTGACATTTTGTTCTCACAAATTAAGTTTCGAAAGAGTTCAGTGCTTGTCTGAAATCCGTCAGTCACATAAGCTCTCATAAAATCTTTTTGTACGGGGGTGGCTGTGGCTCAGGGTTCAGTGGGCCGTCCACTGAGCAGAAAGTCGGTGGTTTGATCCTGCATCCTGTGCCGAAGTGTCATCAAATACAAGAAAAGAGCTGTATAAATGCATTTACCTCTAAGTTAACCAACTGTAACCAACACTAAGCATGGGAAACTATTCCTTGAAGGTGAGGAGCTGAGGAATTAATTTGTAAATAGACATATAAATGTGCATTTGTGGTACTAGGCTTATTCCTGTATTAACTATATTTAGCTGTAATCTTTTCTAATGTGCTGGAGCCTGTTTGCTTGTCTGACCTGAGTCTGTGTTACTCAGCATCTTCACAAGCCAAACTGAGTGAGACACTGCAGCATGGGCACAATGGGAATGCATCAGTCCTTTTGTTCGTCTCGTTGGACAAATATACACTTAACTTGTATAGTAAATATTGCGTAACATATAAAAATCACAGTTTGACTCCTAATAGGTTTTTAATCTCCTGTAATCCTCTTCAAATGTAAATTAGTTTTGAAGACTCCTCGCCTTGTAGTTTGCCTTTACTCCTACAAGGTAGTACACAGAGTAATACTGCGCAACCGCTTTAAAGCCTATTTATACTTATAAGCACACAAGGTATCTCAACTGCAAGGAAATGGAAGCTTTGAAGCTGCCGCGCCCTCATACGCCTGCTGTTGTTTCCCACGTGCACGTCTCACCTGGCGGACATGATGGCATACTGGTCTTTCCCCATGCAGATGTCCTGCGTGACGTAGGCGTTGTTGTCACATGACACTCCGGGGGCCGTGTAATTGGGCTGGCACACGGTGAGGAAGAACGGGGCGTGGTAACCGGTAGCTAACTGGATGACATCTGTCACCAGGGCCGTTGCCAGGAGACCGAACACATGAACACCTTGAGGGAGCGAGAGACAGATTGAGAGAGGGAGAGAGATGGTAAACGCACCGAAAGCCCCCGGTGGTTTCCTCAGATCGAGCTGTTCGTCTGTACGAATACCTGCAGTCAACCTGAAGTGACACCACGAGCCGAGACTTTGTTCCATTATGAAGTTTCTCCGCAGATAGTGAAATCTGGCAAGGTGAATTAATTACTCTTTTCACTTCAAAGCTCAAAGTCTGCCTCGGGGTATTTCCCGTGAAGAATTATATCGTGCTCATTTTAAGTCACCCTTCATTTAATACATGTAATTAGCTTATTTCCCCACTTTAAAGAGGATCAAAGTTGGGGGCACAGCCTTTAAGGGGAATAATTTGTCAGAGCGTAAACTGATTTGCATCTTAAAAACAGGTTTTCATTAGTTAAAACAAAAATATACCATAAGAAAATATCTTTTCCACCATCTTACTTTGACGCTGTAATCCTAGTGGCCCCATGCATAATTTATTTCAGTTGTTTGGACACTGATCACATCATTGGAGAGGTTGCACTTATTTTATACTGTGATCATGTATTTTCATAATGACGTCATTTATAACAAGTGATGACGAATGGTTGGTTCATCTCAATAATATGTACATTGTGTCTCTAACACTATAGGTTTGCTAAAGCTAATGATGTACCACACTATACTTAGTCATTTACTGACTTCATAGTAACATCATGATGATGATGTCATGCATAAATTACTATAGAAGCTGCCGGTTGTTTTTATCGTCCGACAGGAAGCAGCGATACCTCGAAATATGAACTTTGCATTACGTCATGTTTTGACTCCTTCTTTGTCACTTCTTCATGACATCACTTATATGACAACATACATTGAGGAATCATTTTCTGATCAATCTAAGCTTTAGATTGTCTCTATTATTTGCAGATATATCTTGGAAAATGGGGATTTGACCTTTGACCGATTAGCTCCAAATGCTAATCATATGGAGATACCTTCTCAAGTAATGATCACAGGAAGTTTGGTAAAAATCTGTCAAAGCCTTTTTGATTTATTTTGTATATACACACACATGCGGGGCCAAAAACAATACCCTGCTTCCTGCTAAGGACATGAAATGGAAAAACATTAAAAACTAAAATTTACTTGATAAAAACACATTTAAAATTTGCCTATGAACTTAATTACACTGTTTTTGATAGTGTGATATATAAATGCAGTTTCAGATGGTTCTCTATCACCAAGCGAATAAGGGTCAATGGGGAAATAAAGCGTAATGAGTCCCTGCTGCCTCCACCACCAACACTGTGCCCTGCTCGATGCTGTGGATCCGACTGTGACAGTGACTCCCCCTCTTCCCCTCTCCCCCCCACCAAAAAAAGAAAAGGTCCACATACCGACAAAGCGCACAGTCCTGCGTAGGAAGGAGTTGAAGCTGCAGCCTCCAGCGTTGATGCTGCTCTCTGACTTGGGACAGGTTTTCAGCTTGGATTGCATACAGTACATCAGTCCCTCCCCCATCATTATCTATAGACGGAGGAGGAAGAGAACCAGAGTGGGAATGAGCCCAATTTAAAAAAAATGCTGTGTCTGAAATGCTGCCACCTGAAAATGCAGAAGAGGAAAATATAAAAGAGAAAAAAGAATTAAAAAAAAAATAAAAAATACTGAAATAGAAAGTGGACGGAGAGGAGAAGGGGGTAAAAGTGCTACGTCAGATTTCTACATCTGTGACGGTGATCTACAGTGAGCGAGAACCTGGGCGAGAGAATGCAGGCGCGGGTGCTATCGAATAGTGATCACTTCCAATCAGGGTGATAGATGAGCGTTGGAGAGGTCTGCTCCTTTCCATGCTGCTGATGGATTAGTGTGTGTGTATTGACTGGGGGTGAGGGGGGGTGGGACGGTGGTGTGTGCCATGGTGTGTATTGGAATGTCCAGGTGTGTATTTATCAATGTGCCCATCGATTCGGCCTTTCTCGAGGGGAGATTGAATTTGCTTTGTGAGTGTCCTGGACGCCGTACGTTTACGTTTTGTGTGTGATCTGTGTGTGTATGTTTCCGAGTGACGTAGCGCTCATAAACCTCAACACCAGCCCCGAAAAAACCCCAGAACCACATGAGCTCGCTGATCCTTTGTTGTACGATTTTATCCGACCACAATATGAGAAGATGTTGTTCTCGTAAAATAATTTCTGCATGAAGGATGGATCAAACGCAGCTCAGTGACAAATCCAGGGGGAATTATTACTCAACAAGCTTTTTAGATTTGTTTAGCTCCGTGTTTTGTTGGTTCTGTCTGAAATGTCTGCGTCAGTGTAGTTTCCAGCAGAGACTAGCTGGTGACTCACTAGTGCAGAAAATCCTAGCAGCTGGCGATCAAAATACTTTTCTCAGGAGTTGCTGAGTCCAAAACAGAGCAAAGGTTAGAGCGGATATTACGCTTAACATTCATTAGGTATCCAGAAATGTGAGTCAAAATGAATATTAATATTCTTGTGTATGTGCTGGATGTTAAAATAAGTAAATAATTGCTTATTGTTTTGCCAGAATAACCTTTAAAACTAGAATTTGTTTATTTGTGGAATTAATGGTCTCAATGAACAATGTCTTTACCAGTGATGATGATTTATGTTTCTGCACTTGCTATTGGAAGATTTTTCTATATGCTGGAATTTGTGTTTTATACATTTATTCGCTCTGGCTAAGTAGAAGGTGACTGGTTATTTGTTTCTTTGCAACAGTGAAAGTAAACAAATGACAGTCTGTGGTACCATTATAGTCGTTATCTATCTAATCTGCAGAGATAGTCTTGGTAACAAGGAAAACTTGGCCTATGGAACTAACACTGGAACTATCACGGTGCACGTGACTCCCTTCAATATCCAATCCAACAACCCTTCATGACTGAGTGACGGACTTACGGACGCCGCAGGACCAGCGAAGGCCAAACTCAGCAGCATCAACAGCGGGATGAGCTCGTCGCCCGTTTCCACGTAGGGCATGGATAGGTCGCGGTCATGGCAACGGAAGCCCACCATTGCCGGGGACAACACATCTGTCAGCTCCAGGAAGTACAAGGACACCAAGGAGGACAGGACAATTGGGAGCTACACACACACACACACACACACACACACACACACACACACACACACACACACACACACACACACACACACACACACACACACACACACACACCAAGGACAAAGCATTTGGGACTACCATTAATATTTGCTTGGAACGGAGTGAGTCATCCACTGCTTTATCTCAACTCTTATCGCAATAACTAATACACACACTCTGAAATATACACTCACACACACAGAAAGTGATGACACCATAATATTTTCTGAAGACAACAAACTGCTTTTAGTAGAGGTCAACGCAACCAGATACAATCAACACAAAACGCTGCTGTTCAGAGTCTATAAAACGAGTCATTTATCTGGCGAGTCAGTAAATGTAGTGAATCAATATATAGACATAGAGTATATATATAAAAAAAATCAGCAATACATCCAATGTACACATACCTCTACAAAATAAAAGCACGGCAGCAGCGTCATGCTGTCTTTCGGCGGCCTCTTCTTGGCTTTGTTTTTCGGAGACGTCATCTTGGGGTGGGACCAGTCGCAGCCTGTTGGGATGACAGATTGCAGAGACAAGCCAGTGAGGAGTCTCTCTGCACTTTCATGGGTTTCCAGAATCACCATTTCTGAAGGCATCAAAAAAAAAAAGAAGTGTGGAAACTTCTGCCAGGCCTGGATGTGTTTGAAAGAGACGGGTTCAGAAAGTTTTCAAAGGCTGCTGCTGAAGGCTGAAAGGTTTTTTTTAATACTGCGCAAATTAAAATGAATTCGTTTGACTAATGAGACCTTGCGTTAAAGTGAATTATGAGCAATTTCGTTGTAGTGTTGCTCGGTAATGAAGTGTTTTATTAGTTTATCCATAACCACACAGAGACACACCGTCGATGATTAGACCCATAATTCTGCACATGAACATTTAATAACCCTGATTTCCTCCTGTGCAAATACACACGCACACAAGGTGATTAAAGGTTATTATATGCACTGTGTTGAAAAGTGAGGGATGGTGAAATCTCCAAACACACAAAACACACACACACACACACACACAGAGAAACGTCTCCTGTCACCACTGACCTGCAGGCGATCAGAAGGCCTGAGGGGAGAAGGAGCCAAGGGCCCAGATGGAAAACTAAACAGAGTTAAATATTCACCGCTCCCCATCTCTGCCTGTCCTCCTATCGCTGTATCTCTGCCTTCCACCCATTTCACTCCTCTCCCGCTCTCTCAATCTCACGCTCTCTCCCTCTTCATGTCCCATTTTACTCATCACTTTTCCCATGTATCGCTCCATCTTCCCTCCATCTATCTTTCCCCCTCACTTCTCGTACAGGAATCTGTCCTTCCCTCCTTCAGCGAATATCCAACTCTGGTGTATATTGGTTTTCTGTTGTCGGGTCAATATCGGCTTTAATACAAACTGCACGAGCATGCGGTTTAGCTCGAGAGCCTCGGGGCTGTCTGTGTCTGAAACATGCAGTGAAACCTGCTCCACCTTGACTTGCAGTCTGGCCGACCCAACTCAAATTATTTACAGGATTTAGAATTGGTTACGCTGGAGAGCTTTTGGTCCCCGTGACTGCGCAAGCGACATCTTCTACTTGCAACTTCCCCTCACTTTGGCACTCGATAAAGCAGATTGAATGTGAGCACAAAATCTGCTTATCTGAAGCTTCAATCCCCAGAAATATTATCCTTAAAGAAAGTCATTGGCTGAAAGCCGTCGAGCTGCGTTTAGCCCTTTCCGACTCTGTCATATTTCAATTCTCTGCACTTGTGTCTCTCTGCTTTACTGTTTTTTTTGACTCCATTTTTCTTTAGCTTTACTTATTTCTCCATCTCACTGCAGGCCTCTTCCTGACATCTCTCTCTCTCTTCACCACAAATCCCCGTCTCTGCTTTTACTACCTTACCCCAGCTTTCCTTCCTTTCTTTCCACCTCTCTACTTCTTTCCCCCCTGCTCCATCCCCATCCTCCCTTTCTGTCTCCGTCTCTCAGTCTCACCCAGATAAGAGGGCCTGACCCCGAGGCACCGAGTATCAAAGACGTCTACAGTGTAATTTCCATGACTTGTGGAAATGGAGAGGAGAGGACCAGTGACAAGATAAGTGTAGATCAAAGACACAACCAAGAAGAACGATAGAGCAAACGGAGAAGTGGAAAAGTGAGGCTCAAGTGTGCGTGTGTGTGTGTGTGTGTGTGTGTGTGTGTGTGTGTGTGTGTGTGTGTGTGTGTGTGTGTGTGTGTGTGGTGGTGTGGGGGTGGGGGCAGTAGTGGTGGTAGAGGATATTGGAATGGATGGATGCCAGTGTGGCTGAAAGCAGCTTAGGAAGATGATGGGTTCTGGGTCTCACTTTCCCAGCTGCTTGTTCTCAATGACCCACTCCAGTCAGCATTTAAACCTCACCCCAACACACACACACACACACACACACACACACACACACACACACACACACACACACACACACACACACAATGAGCCTCTTGAAGGAAGAAAGAAAGGGGGCTTGTTTATCTATTGCACCAGCATTTATCCTCTGGGCCACGTCGCGTGTATGTGTGTGTGTGTGTTTGTGTGTTTGTGTGTGTGCTGTCGTCTGCTTGAGATTGCAACCATCAAGAGTGTCTGTGCACGTGTGTGTAGTCTGAGCAGTTTGTTTGTCTCATCTGTGCGTGCATGTGTGATGTGGGTTGTATGGCCTGCGGTGGACAGAATCCATCTGTCAGTCTGCGAGACAGTGAGGGAGATACAAGAGTCAGTGACCACCGGGGCAGAGCCGGGGTGACGGAGTTGGAGACAAGGACTAATAGAGACGTACCATAGACGTATATTTTATACTGAATGTCACAGGACTATTGCCTGTGTTGGACATACAGCAAACTTCTGCACAGTATTACGCCGGATTTATCAATTAATCAGCCAAATATGACCTAGTTTCAGTTGCTGTAAATGTGAGTATTTGCTGCTTTTCTGTTTTGTTATGTGATAGAAAAGTTGATATCTTGGGATTGATCTACTTTTCTCATCTTCTGATATTTAAGTAGCATCTCTGAATGAAAATAAATTGATTGGGAATTTCACAAGCACATTACTTGACGGTTGAAAACAGGTTTTTTGGACATGACATTTTAAACAACGCATGTAATGGTGCCATTCAAGAACGTGTGTATAGGGTAACATTAACATTAGTATTGGTGAGAATTATGGGATTTTGAAAAATAAATACATTAAATGGGGAAATCATCAGCACTTGATTATGAGTGGTTGAAGCATGTTTGAACTTTAAGGGTTAAACATTTGGACAAAAAAAAGGGAAATCTCTTTCTGGGCCGGACTTATTACATTTCAAAAGACTGTGTCTAAAAGTGCCATTCTAGTTAAGTTGAAGGAAATCAATTGCCAACATTGTCACAATATGAGTATGGATCTTATTAAAATAGCAGCAAAAGCACCAATACATTTCCTAAAAGATTTGATTCCACTAATGTTTGCCTCTGCATCAACAAAATGTATAGTTTTCCCATATAGAATAAGATATATAGGCTATTGTGCTGTGTGCTGCATAGTTTTACACAAAGCAGGATCCATGGTGTCTCCCAGGAGGCCACTGACCAAGCATCAGAATTCAAAAGGCAGAGCGAACATCTCTTTTTTACAGGGGTCTTTAAAAAAGACGTCCACAAACGTTAACTTGAATATGAATTCCCGAGCAGAACATAAAATGTAAATGTGCAGTTGATCCATTCCTCAACTCATAAATCCAGAAAGAAAGTTACCGGCTGATGCAAAAGCCACACAGACACACACACACACACACACACACACACACACACACACACACACACACACACACACACACAGACACACACACACACTGCAGGGCCCCGAGCAGCCTCAGAGACAGAAAGGACCATATGTGGAGGAGGGTTAACACACACACCTCCCATTATGGAGCTGAAAACACTTCAAATTGATAATGTGCTTTAACTGCTGTTTGCTCAGGACCATGATCCATCCCACAGTCACAGCTAATGCCCACATTTCCCATCAGCCTGCTACCTAACATCGCTGTGACTCCGTCCCCAGCACAAACCATTGATTGCGTATGAGATCATCAATTATGGAAAACGTGAAAACCATGTGCTGATTTTTTCAGATTTTCTCCTCCTCCTCGCTCGCCTCTCACAGCTCCAGGAGAACAGTGCACTGCTGCTGGCGGGGATGGGGAGGGTTGCATGCGGGGAGGGAGAGCAGCCTACCACCGGCCGAGCCTCCGTGAGCACTCACCTCTGTCCCGGGGGCTCCGCGAATTCACCGAGTCCCGTCGCCCCTTCCCCCGGCGTGGTCGTGCGTGTTGCTCCAGTTTTGCGGTGCACCGTCCCGTCCCCGTCCCGTCCCCCACACCCCCAAACGTTTTGCTTTTTTTGTTGTTTTAATCCATCTCCGGCGTGTCCCCGGTTAAAGTCACCCCGAGAAATCCAAAAAGATCACACCCCGCTATTTGAGGGATGCGCTGCGGTGTGAGGGTATTCTGGGATCAGTGAGAAAAAGGGATGCTGGGGAGGGATGAGGGAGGAAGTGGGGAGACCTACAGAAGGAGGTGCAGGGATGGAGAGAGGAGGAGAGAGGAGGAGAGAGGTTGCTGATGGTGGCAATGTGCGCGTTCCTCTCCTTCCTATTCCCAGGCTTTTGGAATAAGTGAAATTCACCTGCCGTCCAGCCGGTTCCTCCTGTTTTATTTCGCACCTGCGGGTTCTCCTGTTTCCTCCAGAACATGGAACCAGGATGAAATGATATTCTTTAAAAAAAGAAGAAGCAGCTTATTCCCTATGCAAGGCTTCCGTCACACGGTTTTCGGGTACGCAGTCAGCTCCTCAAGGCGCGCACACACACACAAAGGCGCACGGAAGGGGTGTGTGGAGGAGGGGGTTAACAGGGGGAGGAGAGAGTGTGTGTGTGCGCCTGTGGTTGGGGGAGGAGACAGTCTGCTCCGTACTTCTCCCCTTTTGCTTTTCCCTGCTGCTGAATCCCTCTTTCGGGGCAGCCACCGCCGAGAAGCGGTCGAGACAAAGGGGCAGGGCTTTTTTTGGGGGGGGGGGGGACGACGTGCGTATTCGTGCTGTGGAGTAATGCGCATGTGTGCGTAAAAGCGAGGGGGCGGATTCAGAGATAAGATCTCATCTATAAGCATGAGCCAATTTTCAGTGTAATTATAATATCAGGCTCACATCTGATGCGCCTCGTGCTCCTGTAAACAGCAGCAGATTGGTTTGTTTGAGCCCGGACTCACGTCTGATCCAGGGGATGGAGCAGTGAGATGTCCCCCCCCCCGGTCTTTGTTTACTCCAGAAGGGTGTGGCAGGCGTCTGTGCGCGGCGATGCCTCTGGATCCAGACCCCGATGCTGGGGCTCGATCACACGCACGTGTTGTTTTAGCGGTGCGACACGCACTGACTCATGACACTGCGACAATTAGCATCAGAGGAGTGGGTGTGTGGGTGTGTGTGTGGACGCGTTTGCACGTGTGCGCCCCTGTGGTTGCTGGAGATGTTCTCGGTCAGAGATCCATATCTTCTGCTCCCACGGTTATCAATTCTTAATGGAGTTTAAATCTGGACTTAAACAGCCATTTAACAGCCATTCATGCTACTGAGAGAGAGAGAGAGAGAGGGAGAGGGAGATGCGTTCAGGGACACGCTCCCCCTCCATGTTCAGATCTGTGTGCTTTGGTTTTACAAGGTGCAAAGAAGCAGGACGTGGTGTTACACTCTCCTGTCAGGGTTCCCACTCTTTGGAACAACCTCCCCGAGGAGATCTGTCAACTCCATATCCTTTTTTTCTTTAAGAAGTGTCCTTTCTCCTTATTCTGGTCTTACCCACAAAGCAAATTCGGCCCAGATATGGCCCACATTCCACACACCATATGGAATGATGGCACCTGGGTGCTGTTTGCCGGATCTGGGCCTGAAGTAAACCATAGCAACACCACATGTCAACCAAACGTGCCCTGAATTAGTACTTTATGGCCACTTTATGCTTACATCCAGATTACACCGTAAATTTGGCAAAATAGCCCCACAGCTGTTTAGAGATAATTGGGCCACTAGAAGGCCAGATGCCACACCATTACCTGAAGTGGCCCACATCTGTATGCTACCTGGGTACCGACTGTTTTAATCATTTTACAACGTTTTATTTAAATGTTGTTTTGACTCTTTTCTCATCTGTATTACTTTATCCATTTTTGTAATTGTGCTCTAATTCTGTGTGATCTCCAACTCTTCATCTTTAACTTGTAAAGCAGCTTGTAACTGTGGAAAGATCCTATATAAGTGAAGTTATTATTATTCAGATATTTGCAAACAGGGGCACCCCCCCTCCCCACCTTCATCACCACCCACCACCACCACTACCCTCTCAGCCTCGGTCATTTGGCTCTGTGTTGTTGCTCAGTGCTGGATGAATGAAGGAGGAGAAGGGGGGGGGGGGCTCCTCATTTAGTGTCGATCCTGTCTGCGGTTGCCAGGGAATTTCTCTGGTTCTCATGGGGTACTCCCTCGTCTCAGACTCCCTCCCCCCCTGCGGCCCTCCTGCTCCCCTCCTCGCTCCTGCCCACAGCCCCCACCCCGACAACATCACACACAGACACACACACACACACACACACACACACACACACACACACTGAGAGCCACCCTGCCAATAATACCCAAGGGTTGGTCACAGCTGGCAGGAGCTAATAAACCCATCATTCACAGCGCTCGCCTCCTATTTACCTTCTAGACAAAGGGAGGGAGAGACGAGGTGGAGGTGGCTGAACGCTCCTTTGTGCCTCCCACAGACCACTCACCCTCCTCTGGTGAGACTGGTCACCACAGTCCTCATACACCTGCAAGATGCAGAAATCACCAATTCTCTAATTCAGAGTTGAGTTGTGCTAGCTGCAATCGGAGCCCCATCGGATGGTAATTGTTAGCCAGGGGCGTTGCACATTGGGGATTTCTTAAGTTTGATTAAAATCCTTCTCGACTGCCGTTCACACATGTGACCCAATTACTTCGTCTCCAGCAAGAGTCCGACCGCTTCCATGCAGATACACACACATGCACGTTTGCGCGGCTAATGCAGGGGTTGGGACAAACCTTCCCTACGAGCAGTGTACGTATGAGCACATGCATCACACGTCATTTAGATATCGACACATTCGAGAGGCCGCACACTTCTGCGACTGGATTGATTTTTGCTCACAGAGCTCTGAAGACACCTGACACAAGAGCCCATTGTTTATTTTATTACAACGAGGAGGATCCAGCCACGTGCGAGTGCAGAGACTGACCATTGATTGCCTTTATGGCCGTGAGATTATCCTCATTTTATACAGTCTGGTCGATGCAGCGGCACTAAATCATCAGCATGCTGCGCCCTTCTCTCCCACATGCTGCTGCAGCTCTCCTCCGCACTGACGACTCATCTTTTGTGGTATCAAGTCTCAACCCTCCCTCCGCCAAGTGTCAGGTTCCGCACGAGCTCTCAGCTTCCAGTGTTCGATAGTAAACGGTATTTTAAAAGAGTATTAATGTTACTGTAATTACGTGGCCGAGAAAACATTCCCCCCTGCTAATATGAAATCCAAGACTCTCAAATCAATATGGACTAAACGTGTAACTGTGATTTACTCTGCAATGCTATCTAGGGCACCTCTTCATGGGGTGACTGGAGTGTGACTGACGGGTAAGTATACATGGGTGGGCCCTCGCACACGCACACGCACACACACACACACTCATAATACATGACTTGCATCGAAAGTTGTAGATTCTCCTCAGTAAAATGTCCATGATGTGAAGTCATTCTCTTGCAGCAGCTGTCTGCTGCAGATACAGGTTCAAGTGCCTCTCTGTGGCTGAAAGCAGCAATTACACGACGACTTAAACACACCATTATGCACTCAGGTGGAGTGCAGCTTAAACCAACTCCTCGAGTGGCTGACATTTCTTAGAAAAGTCACTTAGGTCGTTCACAACTCAAGGTTTTGTGCCACAATCTTCCACTTAATTTCCGACCCGAGGGACGTTTTACACCCACATGATTCTCTTCACTGGCTCCCTGTCACCTACAGAATATTGCACATGTATAAAAGAAGTCTAGTTTGTATTTTATATTATACAAATGGTATTTTTATTCAGTTTGATTCCGTTTCTATTCTTGTTCTATTCCACACCCTGTTTCCCCTTGTGCTACTTTTTCTGTGCTGCTGTGTCAAACTGAATTTGCCCTGTGGGAATCGACGTAGGAGCATCTGATCTCATCAAACCTTAAAACAAAAACATGAAGGTGAATGATTGAACAGCAAGATTAAACATTATCATCCACAATTCCAACACAGATGAACTGCCTTAGCGCTCCATGGCAACACAGTGGGTGTTGCAGTAGGTGTAGATTTACTCATTCAACACAAATACACGGATGCACTTTGGTTTGCAGGATGGATTTCACTTCGCAGCACTGTTTGATCGCACTGTCCAGTTTTGTCAAAATGCAGCGTCGTAAGAGCCGGAGTGAGAATGAGCAATATGCAGCAGAAATATCAACACAGACATGAATGAAGTGTCTCCTGCACTTGATGAAAACCGTCACGTAAAAGCCCCAAAACACAAGATGAAAGTTCTAGGGACAGAAATAGTCATTTCCCTCCTAAATGCATCTTAGCCAGCCCCCTGTGATGATCTGATAAACAGAGCAGCTGCTCATTGTCACACTTTTATATGGAGGAGTTAACGTCATTAACAAGTAGCAGGTGGGAGGAGGTGTGTCTTCTTGAAGAGAGGACAATATCCTCAAATCCATGCTGCATAATTCTGCATAAATTCAAGCATCACAGCAATAAAATATATAGATTTAACTTCACGAGAATGCTGAAACATTTGTGTCAGACTAATATTACTTTAATCCTTTCTCATGCAAATTCTGCAGCAAATGAATGAGCACAAGAACTTCAGTTTTTCTGTTATTTACTGATCTGATCTGTGAACTATTGCATATTGATACATAGAGATTTACATCTCATGTTACAATATTTTCATGTTTCTTTGAGGATCTGCTACAACTGTTGCTTGTTGCCAGTCAAAGCTCAGCAGGTATAAAAGCTTGAGCTGAGGCCGATGCTCTGTTTCTCGGACATGGTCGCCCCTCTGTCTGTTTGTTCAAGATGCTTGTTCATTTTTTAAACCTTCATTTTCTCAAAACAACTTTTACAAAGTCAGTTTGGGCTTTTAACGTGTCTCTGTCATTAAAAAAACGTCCTGAACGACTTTGATTCAAACGTCATCTGCAAAAAGAAACATTTAAAACAACTTCTGATTTCATGACCACGTATGCAGGCAATGAAATGAGAGGATTAATGATTTTGAACAGGTCGATGGGGCTCAGACTGATAATAAGAAATAATTAAAGTTACCTTTCTTTCCCTCTGTCCTTTTAGATGACAAGATTCCACTCAAAAGGAGATAATGCAAGTAAATAAGTATATAAATGTTTATTTCAAAACATGAGAATGATCATTTATGATAAAATTTCAATAATATGCTGATACAATTTTTTTTTCTATAAGGGGTAAATTTTAAAATTATTTCTTTAAATATCCAGTACCACAAGTTCTTTCTCAATAAATTTCTAAAATATCTTCTTTTTTTTTTTTTTCTTTCTCGTAGACACCATGGCATGTGAACACGATCACGTCACACCACAGCAAAGTTTGAAACGTTGAAACAGACATCAGTAAGTGTTTTAGTGTCAGTGATGTCCGTGTCTGTAGCTCAGACCATGTTTGAAGCATCTTTAAACCAGCAGGTGAGATTTCCATCAATGGAGCAGGAGTGACGTCAGAGAGGCCTGATCTCCCCCCCCCCCAGGTCCGTTTTAAAGCTGCAGGAGAACAGCAGGAACAAAGAGCAGCTTTTCCATAAAGTCAAGTCGCTTCAACTTATTTATTGTCGCTGGATCCAGAAACACTTGCAGCGTCCATAGCCGCGGGAAGCAGGGATGCAGCTCCCCCTGGTGGTTGCCAGAGTAACTGAGTCCCATTGCAGCCTCCACTCTGCCAAGTGTAAACAGTGAAAAAAGTGTCCATCTACTTTAATGATTCATAATCACAGGGAAAGAAAAAACAAAAACAGAAAAAACCACAAGGTCCCACCGAGAACTCACCCAGAACTGCACGGAGCTAGAAAACTGTAATAGTTTGTATTGTTTGAATTCATGCATGTTACGGTCGCTAAGTGAGAAAAATGTTGCCAGAGTCATGACGTGTTTGAAATTAAATCCAGATTGATGCCACTTCTTTTGTCGACCGGCCGGAGCCACGATACAAACAGACGTGGAGGCGATTTGGATCAGATAACTGAAGGTTTCCAGTAGTTGCACGTCTCCACATAAACACAACTTTTTAAATTCGGAAATAGATAAAAAGTTCCTCTTTGCCCACAGCACCTGCAGCAGCTTGAATAATGGAAACACTTTTTAAATACTGACCCACACGTACACAACAATCACCCTCGGCGCTGCAGCCAGTGATGGGCACATTAAAAATTAATATTACAAGTAATGGGGTGGATGGTTTAGCCGCGGTTCCCCTCAAAGACGACCTACGCAAGAAAGTTTTGGCCTCACAGGAGACGGAAAAAAGTTGAAAAGTGAAGCGGTAGATGCAGAGATATCCCGGCCCTTCGTCTGTTGCATGGGTCAAAGTCCAAATACGACGGATCTTACATTTCCCAGTGGCGTTCTTTTCATTAGATTCTCCCTAACCCTTCACAACCCCTGTTTTAATGCTTTCTTTTTTTTTTGTATAAAGTTGTGCAGCCTCCAAAAACCTTTCGCTGTCATCAGGAGTTATTTTCTAAAACTTAAAAGTTTCTTTCCGAGCCACAGAGACTGTTTTCAGACTGAGTAAAACTAATCATGATGTGTATTTGGGTAAAACCAACCCTTTTTCCCACTAAAATGATAAAAAATAAAATAAAAAGGGTCCTGTCAAATCCTGCCTCCGAGTCCTTTTTTTTCATGTGGAACCCATCAAATCACAGGGAAATTACCATCTCAAAGCGTCGGTTTGGCAGCGGCTCAGTTTGCAAGACATCCTTTTTCAATTTCGCCATGTTTTAGAGAAAGAGACGGACGGGATGTACTTATAGAGACGTGGAAAAAACGTGTATTTTGGGCTCGTAATCACAATGGGACGAAGGTTACGAGGTATTAACACACAAAAGGCCTTTTTTGGGTGGGGGGGAGCAGATTGCTTCAGGACACTTTTTTCTTTTATCATTCACATTTTTGGGAAATTATTACTCACATCTTTTGTTGCATATTTAACTTTATCTCCTGCCGCTGGCACTCGGTTAACAAGTGGATGTTTCCGGTGCATTTTTCAAATTGGGCAAACTTGAATTCCTCTGTGCTCTTGGCCCCGACGTCGTCTTTTATCCGTGTGCTTGCTTTTCACTTAACAAAATTAAACGTATTATTTATGATTTCATGGATGATGCAGACATTTTTTTTTTTTATCAGCTCTTAAGTTGCAGTTAAAGTTCTTTTTAGTCGTCGTTTGAAGTGAGTATGGAACATAACTCTTGTGGAAAAAATTATTAGGTTACAGTAAGTAATGGTGTCAGTTAACATATATCGTAATTTTTCAGCAAGCATCCCCCCAGTGGCGTCGGTTGACATATTGAAAGTTTTCAGCAAGCATCCCCTCAGACCCGACGGCGCCATCTTCCCGCGGTTATGCAACTGCACTTGTCCCTTTTGTAATCTCCTACAGGGACGATCAAGTTCCGCTGCTCACACTGGATTGGTTGGCTTTTGTCCTCTCCAAAGTGTTCATAGTGCGTGATAGGTTAGCCTTCTGCCTGTCCAGGCTGGAAGTGTTCCGTGATTGGACAGCTACGTTTCCTGCACCTGGTTGGTTGACTCGACTTCGCTCCAAACTGGTGGAGGTGCGTGACTGGACAGTCCTTTCTCCCGTCAAAGTGTTAACGGAGCGCAACTGGTTGGGTCTCCCTCTTTCCAAACTGTTAACTGTGTTCAATTGGCTGCTCCTCCCGTGCTCCAGAGTCCCGGGCCCCGCTGATTGGTTGGCCCTTCCTGTTTGATTATTCAGGGTCTGCAGTTGGCTGGTCCTGTCTCTCTCCGGGAGTTTTGACTGAGTGCTGCTACTTCTGTCTGTGTTAATAGTTTGTATCCTCTGTCTGTCCTTCTCCCTCTCCAGACTGGTGTCCCTGCGCACCAGTCCGCTCCTCTCTCGATCCAGGCTGGTCTGGATTTCTGCTCTCCTGGCCAGAGCCTCCCTCAGCTGGGTGCGGAATATCTCGATCTTCCCCTGCAGCTCCTGGAGTTCCCCCTCCCACAGGCTGGTCTGACCGGGCCTGCTGCCCAGGGGCGAGAGAACCAGGCCTGTGGACGCCAGTGATGAGACGGGGCCCCCGTTGACGTGGAGGCTAATCTGTGGCGGGGACCCAAAACCCCCGAGGTGGCCCAGCCCCAGCCCTCCCAGGCCGAGCCCGGGGCGGCCGACCATCCCGGGCCTGCCGCGCACCGAGGCTGTGTGCGTGCGCAGGCGGTAGCTGTGCAGGGTCTCGAGGTCGAAGTGCACACGCTTCTCCTTTGGCTCGTGGGATGGCGAGGAGTTGCTGGTGTCTCCGGGTGTGGTGGAAGCGGGGAGGGATGTGGGGGGAGATGGGGGAGGAGGCTGATGGTGTTTCCGGTGAAGGGTGCAGTTCTCGGAGATGCAAGAGGACGGGCTGGTGAAAGAGGAAGATCACAAGTATCCATAAGCAATATGCAAAAACAGTTAAATGTATATACTATATATATAAATATGAGGAGATAATGTATTTGTCTGCATTCGCTTGTTTGTTGATTATTTGCCGAGGCAGCGCTGCCTGAGTGACAGTCTAGTTGCAAATTGAGACCTACTTCGTCTTTTGACCATAAAAAGATGATCAAGTGCAGAGTGAGCCAAAGTATCTGATTCAATCATGTTAACTTGCATAACTTTTACTACATGCAATTCTGCTTTAGATCACCAATAAAGCTGTCACGGCCTCCACCTTAAAAAGTAATGTTGTTTATCAAGTCGTAAAAGTGAAATAAAATCTGCAAGTGTGTTCAGTCTAATTCTACCTGTTGAATATTTATATCTGGAGGTCTGGGAGATGCACCTGTAGTTTTCAGATGTAAATAAGCCACATTGGTGCAATCAATTCTGATTATTAACAATGAAATATGAAAAATTAAGTCAATCGACTTCTTTACTTTTGGTCGTGGCCGGTCAGCTCCTTCCCTACATCCTCGTACGTGGTGTGAAGGGCTCGATGAATCTTCTGCAAGTAGAGAAGGAAGAGAAAGAATAAAAAAAACAACATAAGCAAACAACCGATTAATAAATGAGCTAAATGACAAATTGTAATCACTTCACTATCGCTGAGACAAACCAGCGGAGATGATGAATCTGAATTTCTGAGAGCCATTAGTCGACAGAACATCTGCGACAGCTATTCCTCACAAATCCTGCTGTCGTGCTCCTTTGAATAATTTAATCTAATGATTGAAATTCAACAAGAGACGCCGTTCCGCTTAGAATTTAGAGGAGGTTAAAGTATCGGTTGCTTAAACCCTTTTTGATTCAGCTACCTGAGTGCTTAGGTTAAGAGAACATCTTAAAACCAAGTTATTAGGCATCTCTAAGCTTTCGTCTTTCCTCCTGCCGTGTGTGAGTCTGCAGATCTTTCGCTGCAGATGGGATTAATCTTGACAGACTAACTCAGATGTCCTCCTCCTCAGACAGCGGGGTTTGTGATGAATGCTGGAGGCGGCCGAGGAGTGTTTGCCCTTTTTAGAAGGATACAGCAAACAAATGTGAGCAGTCTTCATGTTCACGTGACTCGTTCCATTCTTCCACTCACAAATAATGCCACCAGCGCCTCAGTTGGTAAAGGCTGGAGTTTCATAATAAAAGCAAAATATGACCTTTAAATTCTCATTTTGCGGCTCCTCTGGTGTCTGCTGTCGTAAACGAACCAATTCTCTCACAGGATAATTGCAAGTTCTTCATTATCATTAATCGTTGTGTGTGTAAAAATGTATTTAAACTTCATTATTCTTTGAAAACAAAATATGATTCAGTTTCAAAGAAGATATTAGTCTCACTCAGGACTATTATGATTTTCCAACAGTAGAGGGCGTAATTCAACTGCAAGAAAAGAGCCAACTACAGGGGGTGAGGACGTCTCACCAACAGCAGCATGCTGAGTGTACACACACACACACACACACACACACACACACACACACACACACACACACACACACACACACACACACACACACACACACACACACACACCTACAAGAGTTACAGCTCACTTCACAATATTCACAGGTCTGTGTTTGTGTTTGCACGCATGAGATCCTTTGCAATGGTGGAAGAGTGTGTGTGTGTTTGTACATCAGCACACACGCAGCATGTGTTGTACTCACCTGGCTGGTGTGCAGCCAGTACTGCAGTGTGTGTGTGCGGCGGAGGCGAGGGATGACCAGGTGATAGAAGGTGTGCTCGCCGGCCAGCGTCAGCAGGGCTCCACCCACCCCCATACACAGCAGCACAAACAGGCCGGAAAAATGCTGGATCCCCATCTGTAGAGTCTGAGGGGGTGACACCACACACACACACACACACACACACACACACACACACACACACACACACACACACACACACACACACACACACACACACACACACACACACACACACACACACACACACACACACACACACACACACACACAGCGGGGTGGGAGAGTGACACAGATGAATAAAGACTTACACTGACAGAGGAAAATGCAGAGATTGATGAGTTGTATCTACACAATCACCATTTAAGGCTCTTTTTGTGATTATGCAATTGATATTCTGATTGTGTAAGCTCACAATAATGGGATTTTTTTTTTTTTACAGGAGCAAGGGCAACAGTGTAGAAAGACATGTTTGGGAAGAAAAGGACGTGGAGAGGTAAAGCAGGGAGGAGAGAGAGAGAGAGAGAGGGAGTGGGCACAAAGAGATGAAGTGGGGGGGGAAAGAGAAACTGAGCAATGGAAAGAAACAGCAGCCAGTAAGAAGCTGATAAAAATAGCTGATGGTTAATTGAAGAGCAGTTTGTTCCCATTTGGTTTGCACACGTCCTCTCTCACACAGAACGTCTATCTCATGCGAGGCTTTCATGGGCCTGGAGGAAGCAGACGAGGCAGCGCGCTGAGCTTTTCCACTGCTCTCTAATCGTGTTTCCTCCATCCGGCTCATTTCGGCACTGCCTCTGATGGCAATTAGCCCCATGCTGACTCGACAAATTCATCAGCGACAACACTGACCTCCTTTTGCTCCCAATCCAGAGGGCACTAATGCCCACATTGTTGGGAGTAAGCCCACTCTTTAAGACTTCAAATGGGATGGACGGTTAATGACTGTCTGATGCAGGGAGAAGTTAAGGTTTTTCCATTTCATTTGAAGAAACTTAGGCCTGTGCGGCTGCGCTTGTTGCTGTACAATTCAACTTTGAAGTGGGATTTGAAAAGGGACGGCCGAGGGGATTTGTATAGTTTGTTCACAAACAAGCGATATAGATACGGCGTGCTCTGTCTGGAGATAGCACTTCTTTAAAAAGAGCAAAATGAAAAGGGAGAGCCCTCTGTTGTGGCACACGGGAGACACAAATAAGTATCGACAACCAGACAGTACGTGTCTATAAAGTCTGGTAAAGGTCAGTAAAAGGGTTTAGGTTTATGTGATTGCATGTTTTTGACTGTCTGCCTGGCAGCCAATCCTGTCTGCGTCCCCCGAGCAAACTCATTTATAAGAGCACAAAGGCAGGAGGCTTTTGCTTTTTACACACAGTACACGAACGCCCTCTCTGACCAATGACTTACCTCGGTGACGGCAAAGACTCTCTTCCCACAGGGCACGACCTTATACCATTTGTCATGCAGCATGTCCATGAATCCGTCAGACTTGTAGCGACTCACAAACTCCGACACATTACGGGTCAGAGGGGAGCCCTGGGGCAGGCCGATGCCGTAGCCTGAAAGACAAGACGCATACAGATGTAAATGTCCAAGCTATAGGTAAAGAGGTGAGCGCACACGCCATGTCTAAGGAGGAGAATAGTGTCCAGGCAGGAAATCGTAGTTTGCCAGGAGCAGTTCAGCAAAGGGCGGATACCTTCTGGAAGAAAAGGAGATTTAGTGCTTTGCAGGCTTCATTTTGAAATCGGAATCAACAATAAAGTCTGATGCATATACTCTGCAGATACACTGTGTCCCAGGCGTTTTCTGGTATAGTATAGTGGGGAAACAAAGCACAGCTGGTGGACGTGTCCCTTGTGGTATAGATCAAACACTCCTGTGGATCAGATTCTGGCTTTAAGGTATGATATAAGAAGTCTGTTCCTCCCTCTAGGATCAGGGATGTAAACACCAGTGGCATCTGTGGATTATGGTGAAGATGTTGTCAACCTGAGCAAATGGAGAATGACGCGCTTCTCTATCACATACCCTTCATGTTTTTAAGGGTTCAGTCTTGCCCATGGACACTGCCAGAGCGGCAGATTGAACCGTCAACTCTCTGTATAGCCGACGACCTGCTGTCCCTCCAGAGAGGAGACGACAGCTCGGACATGCTATCTTTTTCCGTCGGAGCCTTGCGAGGCATCCTAAGCTACGATTAACGCTGCGAAACATTACACGGAAACGCTAACTGTTTTGTCTGAAGCGCACGTCGGTACATTCTCCCCACCATCTGTCACCATCGGGCCATTTTTCGTCCTAATATCCAGCAGCCCGATGCCAGCTTAAGGGCTGGCGAGGGATCAAGTCTGACTCCCCTTCTCTCGGCTCCCTTCAGCGGATGGGCTGCAAATATGCTCATATTTTACCTGACTGTGCTCCTTACAGGCAGTTACATTTCATTTAGTTGCAGTCTCATGGCTGTGCTCGGCCTGTGGTGATTTGTTATCCTGTCGTAAATCACACATGTAAAACCCCGTGAGGGCGGGGTGGGGTGGGGGGGGTGGGGTTCAGGTTCTGCTCTGAGGAACTCGTAACTCAAGATTTAAATGTATAAATGTCAGAAATGATGCTTTCTCTAAATGTCATGAGGCCAGGAAGATATTTCTTTCTCTTTTCTCACCTGTACATCACGCCCGTCTTCCCCTGTCACCTCCAGTCAATGTTACTGGCTTCTTCTTTTTTTAAAAATCTTAGTACTCGATAATTTTCATTTTGTTAGATGTCATTTTCTGTCAGCGTTTTCACACAGGCTCCCATGGAGCTCGCCTGAGGAATTTTAAGAGGTACATGACACTTTCCTACAACTTCAGCCATTAACCTGTGATACACGTACCTTTTTATTCCGTTTTCTACAGGGGGGTTTATGATACATACCTTGAAGAAGAAAAAAAATATCTAAGAAACCGTTTTCCAGCTATACAATCTCTTTGGTCGCCACACTTCCAGAATTCATAAAAAAAGAACCCGCACGGCATCAAAAATAATTGGATTTCCTACCTGTCCCCTACCCTGACCTCACCACCGGAGCCGTCAGTTGTGAAACACTTATCGTAGTCAGATCCTCGGCCCCTCGCTCACTTCACGCTCATCCCCTCCGGTTACAGATATAAGACCCAGTTTTATAGCGAGGCCAGACAAAGTTCAGTTTCCCTTCATCTGCATGGGAACTTGATAACATGCTGACGTTACAGCTCCTGTGTGGATCCTGTCCGTTTTCTCCCTTGTACAGTGTGCACTCTTTACGTGTACAGCTATTTGTTGTAGGTGGCTATTGAAGCAGCTTTTCCCGGGTGTATTTGGAACTATATTTTGTTTTCACAGCCATGACTGTGAAGAAAGAAATCATAATGAAACTAGAATTGCACTCAGCGGAGCACAGATGTCCGCCAAGGCCCAACAGTCCCCTTCCATTCAAATCAAGCTGCAGCAAATTTCACACACTCATGGATGTCAAGTCTATAACTGGGCTTGATTTTTTTTTCTTATTACCATCAAGGTCCATGAATTATTACTTGGGAAAACAGAGAGAATGTTGAAAATCTTGCAGTGTTAAAGAAAGTGAAAGACAAATCCTGGATCCGCCCCCCTGATCCGGATCCACACCAACACTTTATGGGTTCCTCCCTGATCCATACCTCATCCTACCACCAGGTTTCACGGAAATCTGTTCCAACCAACCAACGAACAAATGGGGAGGGGGGAAAACATAAGCTCCTTAGCTGAGGTGATGACTAAAATGGCAGTAGAGCACATACAGTACCTCTGGCTAGGCCCAACCATCGCCTTAATGTTATCAAGCTGCACCAAATTTTACACACTCAATGACATCACTTCACTAAATATACCCGAAGATCCACGAATGCTTCCCTCGGAAAGGGGTTAAAACGTCAAAATGAAGTTAAAAGTTAAAGAAAGTGATTAAATACATCTCTAGATGCGGATCAACAGCAAAACTGACCATGTTCCGTTTTTCCAACCAAGCAGTTTTTTTTTGCATAATCCTGTTGAAGAACTAACACTGAGGTGGAGTTGATTAAAATAAAAGTAGTAGATTTGCAGGCTTCTAGATTTACAGGCAGCTCAGTTTAAAACCTGTGCAGTTACAAGCATAGTTTGGCACCACAGCAAAGTAATGACGCTCCTTGTCTTTATGCGAGAGCTCTAACTTTTAAAGAGAAACACAACATTTGTTCCACTACATGCAACTAACAGCTTCACTTGTTGGTGATACTGCGGAGTGATCGTTTACATGCAAAACATACAAAATGCTCATAAAACGCTCCGGAACATTGGAGGTAAAAACCTGTCGGGTGCAGACACAGATTTAATAGCTTCAAAAAAAACAAAAAACATTTTAATTACGCTGAAGGCTGTAATCCAAATTATTATTATCATACATTAAATAGTCATCTGTAGAAAAGTTTTATCATCACTTGACCGCTGTTGCCTTGGATTTACTTGTGAAAAGTAAAACAGCAGCAGTCTGTGGAGTAATGAGACCAGACACCGCAGTAAAACACGCTATAGTTACAGCAATAAAATTATAGAACTATAATATTTTTAATTAAGAAACAGATTTAAGGACTTTTTATTCCCCCCACCCACTGTTTATTGCTTTAATTTCAGCCGCGACACATTCATCTGTCTTTTGCACAAGATGAAGAGAGAAATGCGGCTGTGCTCGGCCTGGACTTTGATAAGTGCATCTGTTTTTTTTTTTTGCATTAGAGCCCACATCCCCGTCTGCAGGTCCACGGTAAAGCAAATGTGCCCCTCGGCTCCGAGTCAAAGGACCCTCCTGGAGATTTATTGCAATACAGGACCACCTGGGGTTGTTTGTTTCATTTCATCTGTACCGCAATCAGATACGCAGCCAATGCCAACATTTGTTTGTTCGTGTGTGATTGTCTGGCAGCTCTCTGTGTGTGTGTGTGTGTGTGTGTGTGTGTGTGTGTGTGTGTGTGTGTGTGTGTGTGTGTGTGTGTTGGCTGTCAAGGTGTTCGAGCCACATGCGTGCGCGAACGTAATCATGAAACCGCGTAATTGTCACACTCTGCTTCCCACATGACGAAGACCGTCTGAATTTACCTCCCGTCACTCACGCCCTGCGTCCCCATCCTCATTTCCTCCCTCTCCCTCCATCATCTCTCTCATCCTTCCTCCTCCTCCTCCCACTGACCCAGGTCATTTCTTTCCCACCACCACCGCCGCTAGTCACTCCCTCAGTTAGTCTGCTGCTTATCTCTGTCATCCCTTCACTTTTGTTCAATTTCTGCTTCACTTCATTCTCCTCTTTATCTCTTGGCTGCTCTCCCGAGTCCATTTCTTTTGTCCCTGTGCGTCTGCTGTCTTCTTTCTTGTGTTTTTTTTTTTTCTCCGGCACACAGGCAACATTTTTCTGTCATCAGCCATCTCTATCCCGCGTTTCTTGAGAGCACTCAGTCAAATACTGAAACACAAGTGGGCAGCCACTTGTCATTTGTTTTTTTATTTCCCCCAGACATCCACATATTCCATCACACGCCTCGAGTCCCCGAAGCTGTCACTCAAATCCCCCCCCACACACCTACTGACTCAGACACACCCGAGCACTTCAAGTCACAAAACACCCTATAGACAAGACACTCATAAAAAAGAAATGTGCTTCCTTATTTTACAAACACAAATCACAACTGCTTCGATGTGAAAGGTGCAAAAATTACGATGTCTCATGACTTTCAAAGTAGAGTTTTAAGAAATAAGCAGCATTCGGTCTTTCCCTTTGATTTCTATTAATGAAGAATGACTTCCTGTTAGTAGCTTTCCACTGCTCTTCTATTGAATACTGCTGAAAATATAAAACACATTATTCTTTCGTGTACTTGATGATTTGCAATCTATGTGCTGCAATTTGGTGCTGGGAAAAAGTGCTATATAAATCAATGGGATACATGAATCTCTGCAACTAAATATATTTTAATTGACAAGTGTAATTATTTTTTGGTAAATGGTTTGATCTTAAAAATGTCAAACTGGCAAAACGTCCCTAACAAGTGTTTTATCCCATTTCTACACTAAAGAATTTAAATTATTCATCACTTATCATCAAATGTTGCTGATGTCTTTCAATAAATAAATAGTTTCAGCGACACATAATTAGTATTACTTGTCAGTGCAGCCTTTAAGAGGAGGCGTGGGTTTTTCAAATGGTGCAATTTTGCATTGGATTTAAATACACACACACACACACACACACACACACACACACACACACACACACACACACACACACACACACACACACACACACACACACACACACACACACACACAGCACAAGGAGAGAAAGGCTTCACTCCTGCCAGACGTGAGCCGCCCGACCGACAACCGTCTCACCCCAGCAACAAAATCAAAATCCTGTGCCAGCACAGCTTCATTTTGATCTTCAGACACGCTCTGTCCCACTTGACTGAGCTTGTGTAGACTACCTATGCACACATACACACACACACACAGGCACACACACACACACACACACACACACACACACACACACACACACACACAGGCACACACACAAACAAGTAAACAGTGAGTGGCTGCGTATTCAGCGGCAATATTATTAATGGGGTGTGTCTAGGCTGTCGTAAACATCTCCCAACAGCACTCAGAGGAAACAGACGCACAGCGACACCCCCACATCTCCCTCCACTTAAGTAGCCTGAAGATTTTCAGCAGAGCACCTCAGCCTGCAGCCTCCACGGCCCCAATTCCTGCCTCCCTCTCTCTCTCTCCCTCTCTCTCTCTCTCTCTCTCTGTATCTCCTGACCACAAACCGCTCTATAAATCCTGCCGGGCATCCTCACATGGACCAAATAACACTTCCTCTCTTTTCTCCCCTCCTTCCTTCCTTCCTCTCTCTCTCTCTCTCTCTCTCTCTGTCCTCTCTCCCCCTCCCTCCCTGCCTCCCTCCATCTGCTCGGGGTGAAGGTTTGTCTTGATTAGGGGACTCTGTTGGCTGCCTCTTTTATCACTCGCTGTGCAGAAAGGCGCAAACTGGCAGTGGGCAAATGAAAGCCCTCTATCTCCTTCTTGTGCTCAACTCCCACCTCGCTCAGCCCCCTGTGCACCAGCCCTTTCTTTACCTGTGTTGTTCTTTCTCTTACTTTTTTTTCCCATCTCATATTCTGTCTTCTCTCTCTCTCTTTTCTTTTTTTTTCCCTCCCACCTCCTGTGTTTTCTTCTCACATTTCCTGCCAGGGCTCTTTCCTGCACTTTCTTCCTCCACCTTATTTTGGCTTATTGAGTTATTCACTCCCTTCCCTCATTCGTTTCCTCTCACAGACCGTGGGGCTGAATAGCTAACAAAGGCTGGGTGGAATTTTTGTTCGCCTGGCTTTGCATGTAGACTCTGAATCGAGCAGTCATCGAACTGACCCACTCTCCATTCCGATGAGACCTGCTTTCTCATCCGCACAGTGGTGAGTAATGCCACGGGGCGCTCCCTCTGCTCGTTCTGTCGTGTCCATTCAAGAGAGCAGCAGATAGTCTCCAGTGGGCCAGAGTTGTACCGTGAGTAGTGGGGGTGTCTGGATTCAGGGCCGTATCCTCCGGAGGACACGGCCTACGCATCCGACAACAGCTGCATCCTTCATCGGGCTGCGTCAGCCCAACAGAGATGAGGCGGCCTGGTCTTCCTATTGCGTCGCCAGCTAGTCCCGCCCCTTTCAGCCATCGCCAAGCAACAGAGCTTTGGACGACAAACTTCTTTGGTTGATTAAAAAACATTGAGGATGTTTGTTTTTTTACTTGATGGAGCCTCTGTTGCTCGGGGGCTGGAAGGACACATTGGAAGAATCCTTCGAGTCCTGACTCGTCGATATTGACGTCATAATAGTTTCCAAGAACCTTAAAGCCATGAGAACTGGACTTTTTAAAAATAATTCCTTTGTTTATAATTCTGTTTGAGTGCCTTCTCGTCTCCCAATTCATTTTTTAGACATGACATGTTTGTGTTATGAGCCAAAATGTTAAATTCTGACTTTGATGAATAAAATAATAAAATAATAAATAAATAAAATAAATAAAGAAGGATGTGTCCCCTAATTTGAGACACAGCTACAGTCATCACCCTAAAAAATCTTCAAAATAAAATGGGTAATGTTTCCTTGTCACTGGTTTATTGATATTGTTCTGTGTGCGTTGACTTGACAGTTTAATCCTCACTACTCTTACTAAACAGCGGAAAACCCATGTCAAAACCACGACAATATGGACGTGTACTAGTATCTGTTCACTGTCTTTATATCAGTGTGCACTTCTCAGTAATAGAAGGAGAAAAGACTGAATGGGAACAAATAACAGAAGAAGTTCACACACGTATGCATCTATCTATATCTTATTCCAGAAATCTGTCTGTGGCTCTCATATCTCCAGACCGTTCATCTCATCAGCTTCACACTTGGCCTCTGTACTGTCGTCTAATTTGATGCGATTTGGACACAAGATAGGTTCAATATTGATGAACTTAAAATAAACCGTCGGACTGATTCACTTCCTGTGATGAGTGACGAGTCCCTGCAGGGACAGCGTCAATATTCCAGAAATCTGTTTGCATGTGGCCTTGCATATCTCGAACCGTCTCATCGCATCGGCTTCACACTTGTGTAAGTGTATTTCCAAGGGCCAGAGGAAGGGCCACGTTAAACTCGGTGTAATTTGCACACACCGTACCACAGCTCTGTAGCAGCGGCCACTGGGAGTCGTAACGTTAAGTGAAGTTGTCGTAGGTGTGTTCACGACCCAAGAAAGGACGAGTGATTTTCCAGTTACGGGTTTCTCGAGCTTCACCGAACTTTGGATGAACACGTGAAAAACTCCTTTAGCAGTTTCAGAGAGAAAGCTGCAACCAGCTTCACCGCAGGCCGAACCAGCAGCCCCGCTCCAAACCAGACATGTTTACAACCGTCACGACTGCATTAGTGAATATAAAAGCACTCATAGCTAGGGCACACGCATTAGCAGACACCCTATTTATTTTTTATTCCTGTAAAAGAGCTTTGTGTTGGAGGTTAAACGCTTGAATCATCACGTCAATGTCACCTTCAGAAGGCGAATGCGTGCAGATGGCATGTGACTGGAAAAAACTGTAAAACTTCTCATAATGGCTGGAACCTTTTTATTTACCTCAGTGAAAGGGGGCCCCGGTCTTTTATTAGGACAGGGTATAATTTCTTCTGACAGACTGTCAGCAGCCTTTATTTCTAACACTGACACAATTTACTGCTGCTCCGTAATAAAAACTCCCACAAGTCAAATCTATTCTTATGAGTTCGTGGAATACACACATCAATTATGGAAACTACGACTTCTTCTGTTATTACTGTCATCGGTGTCGCAACGACAGGTGAAATAATGCAAGGCAAGAATAATTATGTGTTCATTATATATTCATCTGGCTGTTGTAGTTGTATGATGCATTTACTTTATCAAAAAACATGATTTATTACTGGTATTTTGTTGGCAATTAAAATAAAATGAAAAAACTGGCGCAGATTGAAATTTGACCTTAATGACTTACTGACTTATTGACTAACAAAATCAATACTGTAGTGATGCAACCTGCAATTAGGTTTTCCTGGTAAGTTAAGCTGTAAGTTACCCTGCAAGCTCCGACATGAAATCGGAGCTTGCAGGGTATTATGCCTGTAGCCGGTACGTATGGGACAGCATGTCCCGCGTCGACCATCATCCATCCATCGATTATTTATACCCCTTATCCTTTGAGGGTCGCCGGGGGAGCTGGAGCCAATCCCATCTGACATTGGGTGAGAGGCAGGTCAGCGTCTCACAGGGCCAACGTACAGACACAATCAACCTTTCACACTCATTAACATCTACGGACAATTTAAAGTCTCTAATTAAACCACACCCCAATCTACATGTCTTAGTTCTGTGGGAGGAGGCTGGAGTACCTGGAGAACACGCACGCAGACTCCACACAGGAAGTCCTCAGGGTTCGAACCAAGAACTTGAAAAGGTGACGGTACAAGGAGCATATATTTTGTTAATATCTCATAACTCAATTCCATAGGCTAAGCTTTTATTATTTATAGAATATAATTTCCTCTGTGGCTGCAGAACATGTAACACCAGCTCTCAGAAACGAACAGAACCCTTCCAAGATGATTAACCTCTGAAAGACTCAGTAAAGATGGACTTGAAAACCCGGCAACAATAAGGCTACAAACAACCCTGAGTTCAAAAGACAGTATTACACTGACACGCTCTCCATTCAAAGAGAATATCTGTTGTATTGAATCAACACATAACCGTGTACTTTCAGAGAGAATGCTCTTAAATTAGAGCCGATACAGTACTCGGCTTAGTTACCATGCAAATATGCTGATGTGCTTGTATAGTGAACATGACGACCCAGTGGATTTCACCGTACGCATCATGACGGGGGTGTAGTCGGTCCGACCTGTGAGGTTTGAGACCAAAGTGTTCTGACTGGGCCCGGTGGTTAATAATAGATGACTACTTCTATCCTGCAGCTTAAGGTTCACGCAGTGAATCACTGTGTTGTTCTGTCAGTCATGGAGCTAACTACAGTGTTTGATCTCCTCTCTGCTCTATACACTGCGAGGGAGTTAGTCTATGTTGCAGGAAAAAGAGGCTGTGGACTCGCACAGTGGATGTTCAAGTCTGAGCAGGTATCATCTTTCTAAAAGCTCTTTTACACCCAAATTACCAGGTTTTTAAATGTGCGTCTCAGGCATTTAAGCCCGTTCCGACATCAGAAACACATCGGAAACCTGGCTCTGTTGCATCTTGCACAAAACAAAGCAAAATCCGCTCTTGCACAAGATGTAAAAAACAACAAGTACACAAACGGTCATAGCTATTTACATAGCTGTACATTACCACTGCAGACAAAAGCCTGATGTGAGTGGGTGTTAGTTTGTTTGACCAGTGGAACGGGGGCTTAAGTGTGTGTATTTGATGACAGTACAGGGATCTGTTCTTATACTCACATTGTTGGAATTCAAAGGTCCCCAGATGCTCAGTCTATTTTAGGGTATTCAGGCTTGTTTTTATGGTCGAGAATAAAGTTATATTTGGCTTAAAGTTGAAGTAAAGGTCTGTGTTATATATATATATATATATATATAGAGAGAGAGAGAGATATAGTGGTTTGGGTCTGAGTGAACAAGAAAGCTCGTTTTGATTTATACATCTAAGGGAAGGGAAAGAAAAGGAGGAAATAAAGAGACAGACTAGATGGTATAAAAGTGTAAAAGCCACATCCCGTCAAGAAAACATCAAATCAAATTAGGTTTAGGGGGTTTTTAAAAAATGTGTGCGCACCTTCGATGGCGAACGGCTTCCCCACGGTGAGCAGTTTGCAGTCGGCGTCGATCGACACCTCGAAGTCCAGCAGGGCTTTGTCCATGATGAACGCATCCAGGGTCGGAGGATCTGTCCTTCACCACCAACACACACACACACACATACACACATCACAGGGGACAGAGAGAATCATTCATTAAACACAATTAACTTTTCAAGACCCGTTAATCAGATTTACTGCAGGATCCCCGGTATTGTTTTGGTAGGTTGTCATCCCACTTTGTCATTTATACAGGGGATGAACTGTATTCTAATAGACTGTGTAAACACATACATCATTACCTAAACCAACAGACTCTGTGGCGGACTGATAAGGCTTTATACACACTGCCGAAGACACTGCTATTCCATTAATATCGATCCAATTGACCCGCGCTGACCCCTAATTATAGACCGTCCCTCTGTGAGCGGCTTCGGCTTCTAATCACAGCTGACTGACGAAGTTTCAGGATACAAAGCACAACACACTGGGTTCGGCTGCAACGCCATATACACACTAACAGGCTGATAAAGAGGAAATGATACTGTTCCACCGACCCACGTGACCGGAAATCCAAACACACACAAACGGCATTTAAATGGAAGAAATGCACGTGTTGGGGTTAAAGTGCACACACCCGCAGTAGTCTCACAGGAAATCCCATTAATCTGACACCTTAACTATTCAGGACGCTTACTTCCTAATCTAAATGTTGACTTTACAAAGTCTTTGCTCAAAGCGGCAGAGTGTGTGTGGACCTGTCAAACACGAGGCACAGGGAGAAGGGAGAGGATGGAGAGTTCTTTAGGGACTAAAGAGGGTGGGAAGTTATCTGATGCCTGGCCTTAGAATAAGTGTGTGTGTGTGTGTGTGTGTGTGTGTGTGTGTGTGTGAGGCAGGAGTAGCTGTAAGTTATAAGGGTGTGTTTAGGTATGTGCTTGCATTATCTCCTCTGAGCCCATACATTGTGTGCAGCTGCATGTGCATCCCTCTGCACTCTCTCTCTTTCTCTCTCTCCAGGAGATGAATAGTCAGTTTTTCCTTTTTTTTCTGTCTATGAGGTGTTTGTGTGTGTGTGTGTGTGTGTGTGTGTGTGTGTGTGTGTGTGTGTGTGCAGCTCTGGGGTTGGTAGTTCTGCCAACATAGTATTTTACTCCCTCACTCTGCTTCTCTGCACCGCTGTGACTTCCACTCCTGCCTTTGCCGTGCTTGCAAACAAACGCCGCCTTCATCTTTCGCCCGCTCTCATCCCCCTTTCTCTGAACAAGCGCATCTACCTACTTGTATCACTAAGTCAGCACATGCACTATCTCAGCATCTCTGCCGGTGCTCCGTGGAGGAGGCAGTGTGTTTGAGGACAGTGTGTGGTTTTTTTTTTTTTAAAGCGAGTGCGTTTTCTGGGGGTGATACAGTTTCTGGATGTGTAGTTGTTCATATATCGTCAGATTCCAGTGGTAGAGTGTCATGAATTACATTTACTCAAATACTGATTGAGGTACTTTTTACTTCACTTGAGTATTTCGACTTCATGATATGTACACATCCATTTCACATCTTTACTGAGGGGAATATTGTACTTTTTACTACATTATTCTGACAGCATTAGTCATCAGATACTACTACTTCTACAAAACATGAGTTAATATGATGCATTGTCGTGAATTAAACTATTTCATATAAGTAAATAAAATGGTTAAAACCAGCTTGACCAACTTCAACAGTAAAATGTGACCTGATATTATAAAACTCTATAAAAGTAAAACACAAATGGGAATCTTTTTTCTGCATAAGTATTATATTTAAAAAATAACTATCTGAATACGATCTTCAAACTTAACTGACTGAATAAGTAAAATACCTAAAAAGGAGAGGTGCCTGACTCCTTTTGTTCTTTAGCACCGTGAGATGTTTGTTTCTTCTCCAGCTCCCTCCCTGGTTCCAGGATTAGCCCGGTGATTGTGTGTAAACACTCGCTCTCACTTTAGCTCTACTTTGACACTGTGGCATCGGGTCCAGCTGTGTGATCACCTGGATACGATGCCAGAAATGACGATACAGGATCTAACGATGATTTGTGCAACTCACAAACGAGACTGAAAGACTGATGTTGATGATTTATATAAACTTTTACTTTCGTCTTGCGTTACGGACAAAGAGGAAGAAGCTCAGACTTAAAGAGACAGTAGAGCTTTGTGTTTCAGTATAATAAAGTACATGGAACTGAAAAACCAGGGTATATGTTATAAGTAAACATCATATTCAGAATACGATTAAAACTATGATTAGACTATTGTAAAAAATAAAACAGGGAAACCTTCCTTCTTTTCCCCATTTGCTCAAGTGAACTACTTAACCTCACCACAAATCTCTATTCCCAGGGAACATGAACGCCTCCGCCTCAGGTCGTCTGGGGGCGACTGCTTTCCAGAACTTTATCCACTTACCGTTACCTTGAAATACTTTCTTGTTTCTTTTAAAACTGTAATGTTCCAATCTCTTAAATTAGTGTTTTTCTCTTAATGTCTCCTGCTGTATCTCCTTTTAATTTTGTATGCATTATGTAAAGCACCTACATAATTGAATATGTTCTAAAAATAAACTTGCCTCGTCTCTCTGCTTCTCATCTGCTCCTTTGCATTAATCTGCCCCTGACCCTCATTCCCCCCCTCAACTACGCAAAAGAAATCCCAGTCACATGCTCTCACCTCACTTACACCTTGTGCCAGAGTGTGTGTCTGCACGAGGAGAAACTCATGCTAATGCAGAGTGTAAATATATGCAGCTCACAAAGGGATCTCTGGGATCTCTGTCAGACGGGGAAGCAAACAGCGTCTTCATCACATGTAAGAAAACCACACAGCGATGGCTGAGGCAACATCACTGCAGGTGTTGAAACAAATCTAAGCAAAAAAATCACGAGTGCAGCAGAACTTACATTAAATCAGATGTTCCCTGTGATTTAGAGCAAAGAAGCAACGAGCAAAAACACATCCCTCTCAAAGGTAATAAAAAACAAGCATTTTCATTGACATTAAAATGTGTTTTGAAGCTGTAAACTAAATTATACGACTGTTCTTTGATCAAATATATTCATGCTGGTTTTAATATCACATTTATTACTAAATATATAAAGAAATCTACATGAATGTGTCGTAGACCTTGCACGGACGTCTCTGTGTTAACACTCTCTAATCAAAGGGGGACGACCCCTCTCCACCAGCGACTGCCCGCAAGTGGGAATCTGCATGACCCATTTTCAATTTGTGCTGAAACTAAACCCCTAAACCACCGCATCGTCTGCCAATCAGAGCTGTTCCCCGTCCTCTCCTGCCTCCCCCCATGTCCTCAGACACGCCTCAGACACTTGTCTCGGCACCGGCCACCTGTGCCAGGGGTTCGAACGGCTCGGGACGAACTGCGTCCTTTAGCTTTCTGGAAACTCCAGAGGCGAGAAGCTTCTACTTCATACAAGATTTCTACCTGAAAAGTGTGTGTGCTGCTAGTGTTCTATTGGCATTTCCAGGGAGAGGCACTTCAGCCAAAACTTAGGGGAGAAGTTGCCCTTTAAAGTTTTCCATTCTGGAGATAATACACAGACACTCAATCGATACATCGCTTGTAGAAGTTGTGACGAAGATATTAGAACCAAATCTGCAGGTGTGCACATTGTTGTTCAGCTTCAAAATGAACCAAACTGCAGGTTAGAAACAACACATGTTGTTTTCTGAACAGCCTCTAACGGCTGTAGAGATGTTTGCTCGTCTGTGGACAAATTGCTATGCACGAAAAGTGCCCAGAATACAGACGACCACAGCAGCTGGCGGATGGAAGCACGACTGGTTGCATTTTAATCACAAGTGTCAGTGAGGTCGTCTCCCAACTGTGCACAACTGTGTTTGTATCTTACTTTAACATGTGTACACCTTCCGGCGTGGTGGGCTGGTTGTAGCGTCTCATGTAGTCGTGCATCTCCGGGAAACTCTTCTTCATGTAATCCTCAGCGCTGCTCTCCCTCACCGTGCCGAAACGAAAGCCCATGGAGGGATGGTGCAGCTGGGGGAGTGACACAGGAAGGAGGAGAAGGGGGGAGACAATGGTGGAGTTGATTAGAGAAAGAGAGAGAGAGGGGGAGGTGGGGTAGATATCGTGATGGGATTCATATCGAATTCACTGCAGCCCTGAACTCCCCACAGGGTTCTGGGGATATGGAAAGTGATAATCCTTCGCAAATGATTCCGCTCTTTACTCATTAGCTTGTCCTTGTGCGAGGTTAGTTTGCGTGTTCATGCCGCTGCGCCTCTGCACGTGTGTGCGTGGCCCTGCCGACATGCATGCGGTTGCAAAGTTTGCGTCCTTGCGGTGGGGTCTAACCTTGTCGTCGTGGATTCCCGAGACCTGCTCGAAGGTCTTCTCCCCGACCATGACGGCGGCGAGGTTGGCGGTGTAGCTGGACAGCACCAGTAAGCAGAAGATGGCCCACAGGTTCATCAGGAAGCGGCCTGTCCAGCATTTAGGAGTCTGTGGAGAGGAGATGCATCCCAGGAGAGGACTTCTTTTTATTATTCTTTTGCTTTGTTTTTGTGTAATTATTAGCATATGGAAATAATTAAACAGAACAAACGGAAAACAATGAAATACATCTCTAAAAATATCCAAGATCAGAAGCACGATGACGTCAAGAGGACAACAAACACGGAGGAAACTGAGATTACACAACATGTACACGACAAAAAAAGGGACAGGGGTCACAACAACAAATACAAGGGTGTAAAAATAGGTGATTTCAGGTGTTGACATAAATATCGAGCTCTCCCTACGGCTCCCAACGTCTTCTTCCTCCCTTACCTTCAAAATCCAGATTTAACTCCGGAGTGAGGGAAATCAAGTTAATCAAAACAGACCAGGAGAGGAAATCTAACAAAGTGTGACTGTTCTGCGAGCCCCAATCCGAAAATGTCTTTCCGTGAAATTGCTCGCCTCGGGGAAGGAATCCACCTGAATACTGTTCATTTATTTACTCCACCAATTAAATTCCACTTAACAGTTGAAGAGAGATGATTTTTGTTTCAAAGGCTTGGGATTAATGAGACTATTTACTATACAAAAAAGTTTATAACCCGTCATTGAAAAGGTGTTCAGGGAGCGTCAGGCTATTAGTATAATTCGCTGGAAATGAAGAATGGCAGACGCACGTGTTATTTTGGGGGAAAACGTGAACTAAGGGAAGTTGTAAATATATGTACATAGTTTTTGCAGTTGCAGCTTAGTTGAAAAAAATTAAAGATAATGATCAGTGGGGCCTTAAGTCTTCCAATGTATGTGTTTTCAGCTGGTCAGCACAATTTCAACTTGTGCTTACCAGCTCTGCTCAGTGGAAATGTTGCTCACACTGTTCCTCTTCTCCCCAGTAACTGTCACTGGGATCAATTGTTTCTTCGATAAACACTTTCCAATGATAACAGAGGCAGCCTCATCTAAAAAGAAGTCGATTTTCTATGCTGTGAACATCCATTTTGTGAGGTGAAATGACAATTGTTGCCGACAGAGTTTGATCAGCAGCAACTTAGCTGCATATTAATGTTTCTGGCTGAGTGGTTTTGAAATAAGACACGTTCCGCAGGATTCAAGTAAACACTTGGTGGTTTCATATGTGCCTTGATTAAAAGGGCGAGACTAATTAATATATTCACCGCAATTAACTGAACTAACCAAAATAACAGTCTCGGAATGTTGTCTGATAAACTCATCAGAGGACAAAATGTTAAATTGAGAAGTGGACGACTTTTTAGATAAAGGCTGTTTCAAGGTTGTTTCACTATCGTTCTTTCAATATATAATCAAAAAAACCAATCTCGCTGCAAACTGAGTTTTATGAATTCTGAATCAATATTGATTTAATTTAATTGTGTATCGGTTACGAGTGAAAATCCAACATGAATTCAACATCACAAATAACAAGAGTTTTTGCTATCTGGGAAACTAAATGGATCTTTGAAGAAACCAGTAAATTGAAAGTTTGACACTCTCATAGCATCCAGAACTGGCTTCTATGAAATATTACACAGTGGATGTGCTATTCATAATAGAATATAACCTCCCAAACTAATGTTTATGACGCTTTCCTGACCTTGGAAGTTATTTTCAAATACTGCTGTTATGAAGTCTTTTCATGTCTCTTCTGAGACGCTGACTCTCTTCTACAGAAGTTTTATTGAATCAGTTTTAACTAACTGTAGAGTGGCTTGGTTTCGAAACCTTAATATGGCAAATAAAACGAGACCAAAGGGACCCTTGTTAAAATCGCCAGTAAGATCACACCGAGCCGTCTCTGTCAGTTTTACATATTTGTAAGTGGTATGAATTTTCCTTTTCCCTGTACTTGCTGAAATATGTTTTCATTGTGGATTCTGGAGTTGATGTTGTCTCTGTGATTTTGTCTCTTTGCGAACTCTTGCTGCACAATCAAGACAACCCAACCTAGTTAACAGTTAGCTAATAGCCGGACATGGTGACATTAGCACGTCTGAAACAGTCAGTCGAGTTCTTCCATTTGACTCGTTTTAAATACTTGAAAAATTGGCCTAAATCTTTTTTAACCTGAACCCTGTGAGAAGTGATTTGCTATTAATTCCCAGTCCACTGCTGTGTGGGCTGATGACTGTGTCCTCACACTGTGCGGCTCTGACCCGGCACACGCGGGTTCAGAGAGTTGCTCAAGGACGTTTTTATCAAGTCATGAGGCTGCTAATGAACACAACCTGTTAAATGGACACATCTCCAATTGCAGGCATCAAACCTGTGACCCTTTCAATTATGGTGAGGTCTGTCTAATTACTCGGGGTCCGTCGCACCAAAGTCATTTGCGCTGCTCAGTGGAATAGGTGGGATAGGAAGGAGTAATTTGAGTTATCACAATGAAGGATTTTGGCACAGAATGTTTTCTGCTTAAAAAATACAAAGAAAGAAAGGGAACACGGTGTTTCTCAGCTGCGTCGTGGTTGGATAGGTGCCGCGGTGAGATTGTGAGGGTTACATCATCAGTCAAATCTGACAGGTTTCTGCCACTGCAAAGGTAAATTTAATATCTTAACATATTTATACCCAACAAATGACATTAAAGTAAAGTTTTCTTATTTTTGAAGGAAAGGAGATTGGTTTTTATTTTGACGTCCATTAGTCTTGACGTCACAGTTATGTCTCACACTAACCCTAAAGTCGCCCACCCGCCTGTTCGCCCCTTCCCCTTTACATCATCCTCTGTGTGCCCACCTCCCCGTCGTCTCTCACCCACTTACCCTCTCCACCCCATCTCGCCATCTCCCGGGCAGCCTCCCCATTACCTTCAGTTTGAAGCCCAGGTCTTGATTTGCACCCTCACCTTCTTACCCCTATTTGCCCTCCTTCCCCTTCGCCTTCTTGTTTTCAACTTTGTGTCTAACTACATGGGGGAGTTGACCTCTACTCATGCCCTCTTTTTTTTCTCCGCACCTTCATCCATCCCCATCATCCTCTCCGTAACTCCTTCAATCTCTGTCAGCCCACTTACCCTTTCCCCTCTCCCTCCCTGCATGTGCATTATCCTCTCTGTGCCTCTCTACTTCATCACTGCCTGCCTTCTTAACCTCTCCCCTATCCATCTTCTCCACCTCCCTGGCAATCTCTATCATCTTTCTCCAAGCCTCCTTCCCCTCTAACTTCCACTTTCCAGTTTCTCTCATTGTTTGTGTAGTCGTTCCAATAAAGCACATCCCCTCCGCCCTTTTCCTGCCATTTCTAATCCCTGCCCCTCGCTGCATGATGCCTATTTATCACAAAGAGGGCAGCTGCTTTACCTTGGTGGCGACAGTGCGTCCAAACAGTATGGCATAGCAGAGATTGAGGGCGGAGGAGTAGGAGAACACGCGCAGCCGGTTCCTGCCGTGGGGCGTCATGCCGAAGGGGCTGTTCCACTCGTACAAGGTGAGGAAGAGCGCGGTGAGATGCAGCGTGACGAAGATGCCCACCCACATGGACCAGTGGAGAGGCCACATGAAGGCTCCGATGGGGGCCGCGGAGTCCTGGCTTCGAACCTGGTAGGTCACAAACACACAGCCGTGCAAGAGACTGGTTTCACACAGCTGATCCCCATCTGCCAACCTGACATGTGAATCATTGAGTCTGTAATTCTGCCTCTGGTCTGTAGCTTCTTGTCAGTTAACGTATCTTAAACACTCCTAGGGATGAAAAGCTTTTAAAGCAGGACAAAGATTTCTCAAGTGACTTCTCATTTTCAAATGGAGCCGTATATCCAGATCATGTTAGGCACTGCAGTGTGTCGGCCACAGAGGGAGACGCTAACAAATCAAAGTGTAACTGCAGCATGTTTGGACCTCTCTGCTAAGATGGCATCGCAAAATGCCGACTAATTATACAAACTGGCTCTCATTTTGAACTTTCATAATTAACATGCCCACTGAAAACTCACAAAAGTAATTATTCCCCAGCTAATGATCTCCTGTTCCTGAGCAGAAGACCGGGTGAGCAGGGCATGTGGGACAAATTAAGCCGTCGCAGATCATATCATCAAATCATACTGGTGTCTGCCAGGGGGGGAAGAGAGATTGACAAATCAAAGTAACGCTGCAGACTGCAACGCTGCCACTGACTCACAATGCAGTATATATATTTTTTTTACTACATGCCCTCTGTCTTCTACAGTCATTAAAATGCAAACTCTAACTAATGATGACGTTAGGCGGCGGTACCAGGATGCCCAGGCTGGTGGAGTAGAAGGGCGAAGTGAAATCGATGACTCGGCTCCTCGCAGAATTGATGGAAAAGGAGCTGACAGCCATATCAGCCGTCCCGCCCAGCAGGTCCCCGACCAGCCCCGTCCAGCGTCCCGTCCCGCTGAGCGCCCCGTACTTCCCGTCGCCCACGATATAGAGGTCGAAGGTGAAGCCCATGTCTTCTGCCAGTTTCTCCAACAAGTCAATGCAGTAGCCGTAGCAGCACTTCCTCAGGTCCTCCGGTAGTTCTGCAAGGAAAGAAGGGATGATGATGTGAATACATATTTGGATTTTCTGATGCATGCATTGGATGTTTTAAACGTTTCAGAACTTTTTGTGTTTTAATAACCTCACAATCAACATTAACTCGCATTAAATCTTGTCAGCAAGCTGGAGATGCTAATTTTTATGCCATGTTTTTGTTTAGATTTTTCTGGCAAACCTCACTCGATTTTCCATGTGCTGATTCAAGCCAAAGGATCAGGATCAGCGATGTGTGCAATTAGGGAACTAAATGATTTAACAATGCTAATCAGTACCAGCAATACTAGTTCATGATAATATTCCACAAAAGGTCCAGAGCAGGTTAACTGTTGCATCTGTTGCGCCGCCACCTGCCACTAGCCAGTGCTGCTGCCCTGGCAGACGGCAGCCCCCCCCCACCCCTCCTCTCCCTGTGCTAATGCCCAGACGTTGTAAACCACCAAAGTGGAACGTGGGGACAGATGACATCTCATAAAGCCGGCATGGTTTGGCAGCATTCTGACATAGAAAATGCAAATAAAGTTCTATGGAGGCTGAGTCAGAATAAACTGGTATATGACCAATTGACCAGAGCAATGCGTAAGCACATTGAGCACAGGCATGTGGATGTTAGCCTGCAAGGAGAATAGACTGCTGCTGCCAACAACTATTGCCGAACCAACATCAAATGATTTGTACAAAGGGTTTTCTCACCAGACGACTAAAGTCAAAATGTAAGTTTCCATTCAATAATAAGAATATTCCTACTTAGGATGTCTTATGTTCTACTGCTAGACACTGGTACGTGTGTTGTAGACCAATACACCTTTAATCCTCTTCATTCAGGAAATAAAGTTCCCTTGATCCCCTGAGGTTGTATTTCCCACTCAGGAGTCTGAAAAACATTCTCAGCCTAAGACTTCAACATCTGAAATGACTACTCTCTGCACAGTAGATTGCATATGTACGCCAAATACACAATATACACGATACTGTATTGTGCCGGAATGCGGTCAACTCGGGTATGACCTTATTCCCAGCCCCCTTATTGATTTTTACTTTTTTTACTAAAATCCTCTTCAATCTTGAGGAGGATCAGTGCAGGCATTTAAGAAGCTTAGAGATTACTTAAAAAAAAACTCATGCATGTCCTCCTACAAGTTCAAATGAGGTATTTCAAGTGTTCTAGGGCAGAGCGGTACTTCACCACCACAGTGTTCTCAGGACAAATGCCAAAACCAAGCTCACCGTTGCCCTCCCAGTCTGTGGCGGAAGCGTTCGGGTTGTGCAGCTGGTTGAAGAGGCTGTGGATTATGTCAGACCGGTTGGTTCTGGGGTCCAGACAGAGCTGACCAGCTGGACACAATCCATCCTCATCCACCTCCCGTGTGAAAACGAAAGGGTGCTCCACCAGGGTTACCACACGCAGGCGGTGTCTCTCGATGGAAAGTCCCGGCCTCCAGCGGCCTCCATTGTAGCCGTCCCCCTGGCCGTCCCCTCCCCTCACCCCTGCCCCAAGACCTTGTCCTTGGCTGCCCCCGAACCCCCCCACAAGCCCAAGGATCCCTCCCTCTAACTCCAGTCGGCCTCTGGTCCACTGGCCGACAGTAACCCAGGCGGGCTGGCCCAGGGCGCCCCTCTTCAGACTCCACACATGGAACAGCTGCGAGGAGAGGATCCGAGAGAGGCCGGCGTCCACCTGGATCAGGCCTGTGGCTCCGGTGAAGGAGGTGTTGGAGAGAAATCTCAAGGGACAGAAAGAAAAGGACAGAGCATAAGCAAAACTGGGGGGGGGGAATAAATGCAAAATCAATGTTAGGGTGTTTAAAAAAATGTAGCCTGCAATAAAGAGCACCACTAAATCAGCCAGATGAAGGATACAAATAGAGAAAAGGTTAAAGACTGGTGCAGACAGGCCTGGTCTGGTTTTGCAGCTTTAGCAAGTCTAGTCTCAGATGGATAATTGCATCTCCCGGAAAGTCATAATTAAAAGTTAATGCAGTGCAGAGAGGATCTCCTCCTATCTGCGAGTCCATACAGACAGTCATTGCTATTCGTCTCACTTGCCTGGTGACCCGCATTGGTCTTTACGGCAGAATATATTAGGGAGAGCAATCCCCGTTCGTACATAAATCTGCCCTGGACTCTTGAACCAGGCGAGGATTGTTAGCTCACGTCTCCATTTGATCACGTGGACGTCGTCAGGTGATGTTTCAAATGTGGGAGCCAGACAAGTGCTGTTTGATCACGTCTCGATAGGTGGGGGGATTGTCAGGGGGTCAGTGTGAATCATAGGGGTTGTTTAAATGTTAAAGTTGCAGGGATCACTGTGTTCGCCGGGTGTTGAACCGTGCCGCGCCTGCAGAAATGGCAAGTTTCCCTTCCTGTTAATGGGAAAGGTTGGTCAAGCCGTAGCCTTTTCTCAGAGCAGAAAAAGCTGCTTTTCCCTCTCACTCTGTGTTTTATTCTCCCCCCCCTTCCTCCTCCCCATCTCCAATTTATTTGTATGAATTGATGAGAATAGATTGTAACGGCTGCTGGAGAACTTTCTCCATTAAATAGGGGGAAATGCGACGGTAAATGAAAAGACTAAACTGATCACGAGGGTCATTAACTCACATCCAAACAGACCATAGCTTGTCTGCACCACACAGAACAATATACCTGAACAAATACGTGAGGATCCGTGTGTTTCCGCTCGTGCTTTTCTTCCCTGACCGTATTCTTCACATTTTGATTTACTCCAACGTTAATTTACAAACCCATTCCTCGCGCCACAATCCGAAGGAACCTGATTTGAAAGTCATTCCCGTTCCATCCCACGTTAACTTATGTTTCCTCATCAGCGGCTCCCTCTGTCTCTCTGACCATAAAGTGGAAGTGCTAGCCTTGCCTTGAGCTGAAATCACTCATGGTAATAGCACGGCTGAATCATCATATCCCAAAGACAGCAGATTCATCAAGCCAACCCACTCTAGACTCATATACCATCGTGTAGTGGCTGCAGCTGGCTACCACCGCATACTATATAAAAACATTAACCACGGGCTTCACTTTACAGCTGTAATCGGAGCGGCGAAGTGCGAAGCTCCCTTTTGAGACGTTTTTGGATTCAGTCCCACTGAGGGAATCGTGACGGGAGAGAGAGACAAAAAAACAAAACAAAGAACGACTGGATGTTTTCATGCAGCATAAACTTTTAGCGATGTGGGTTCTGCGGTTTGTTGTGTTGCGTCAGGCCAGAGGCTGAGTTTTAAAGAATGAGCGCGGACGTCGGAGCAGGTTGATAAGTCAGCCGGCGGAGTCGCGAGAGCGATGGCATCCGCTCGCTAATACCTGGCCCCAGCGTGCACTGTGAGCGTCGGCGGAGTGGCGGGTAAATGATGACTCCATAAGAGAGACCCGGGCATGTGTCTCGCTCGCTTATCGCTCCATCTCCTTCAGTTCCAAGGGAAAGTTTACTTGCATCTGTGTCTTGCCTGTCTGACGCGGGATGATGCAAAGCTCTTTTCCTGTTTCAGGGGTTCAAATCTCATCGGGGGAGATGGAATCAGTGATGAGCGAGACGGGCCCTGACTGACACATCTCACTCTGATAGCAACTGCGCTCCATCTCCGGCCCCCTCTAACTTTGTCTGTCCTTCGCTCACATCCTTTTCCACACAAGTTTCCTTTTCTTTGACTTTATTCGTATTTTCTTTTGGTTTTTTTCCTACATCCTCTGTCTTTCATCTGTGTGTTTCTCTTTGACTGCTCTCTGATATATTTTTCAGAATAAGCACCCTGGGTTTTTTATTTTTTTTTGATCCTGGACATTTTGACTACATAAAAACAGGATAGTTTCTCATATATCCTCATTGCGCCAGTGCTTTGAAATGCAACACTGTGCATTTTATGTTCTTGCTCTTGTACTGTCTCATACCTTCCTCTCTCTCTTGTATCTCCAGACGTGCTCTCTCCCTCCCTGCCTCTCTCCCTCCCTGCCGCCCTGGCTCTCCCCCTTGGGCATTGAGCTGTTAATTGCCTCCTCCACGTGGATGTCTCTCACTTCCTCCAGCTTTGTTAGGGTTCTCTGGAGCAGCGGCGTGTCTGGCTAATGCAGCGGAGGGATAAGAATCGGGGAGAACACCAGAGGGCAAAGACGCACGACTGGACCTGTTTGAATAGTGCGGTGGAACGACCTCTTTTATCGGTCTCTCAAAGGCCAGAAACAAAGGTCACTGACACTACATGTGCAGGGCTCCATTATGAATAGTCAGTTCTGATAGTGTTGATTGGGTCCTAATAGGAAGACGGACTTTCTCTGGTTTCCTGATGGAATCTCGGTCCGTTTTAAAAAGGAGGTGTTTTTACATGGCAAGCTGTAGTTATTGAGACATTTCCTATTCAGGTTGTAAAATGAATAGTAGTAAATAAAAGGAGGATGTTTTATATGTACGCTCTGGTTTTTCTGCTGTAGCACCTGTTTTGACTCTTTATATGTTGCCATGGTTACGAAGGGTCTTTTTTGGAGTCTCCAAATGGCCATTTTCGGAGAGTGCAGAAAACATGTCGTATTCCCATCAAATTTGAACTGGGAGTTACACTTGTTAGTCAATGGCAGTACCATTTAAAGTGACTGACTTCAGAGTGTCACCTTTCAAAAGGGGACCCAGAGCACGCATGCACTCGAAGTGGTTGGAGAGCAGGATTCAATTTATTTTGAGTTTATCTTGAAACGGTGTTTTTGACCCAATTTTACAGGAGTGGCGAGGGGTTAAAAAGCTTCAAATGTTAAGCTTGTGTTGGCCCCAGAGGAAAAACACACGGGGTTAACACAGAGTAGGCTTCATCCTCTAGGAACCAATAATGTCTGCACACAATTTAAAGTCAATTCATCTAATGGTCGTTAAAAGATTTCGGTCTGGAAGTGGCGGCCCGTCTGAGAATCACTGTCCTCCATTAGGCCACGTTGCTCGTGTGACTCACGATGAACAATTTAATCACATTAAACCGAGGAAAAAGTTTTTCCTCTTTAACAGCGAATGTCCAATAACATTGCTTTGCAACACAACTCCCACTCTGCTCGTTTTCAGCCTCTGGCCCTCCATGCCAAATGGTTCTGGCATCCTAGACTTCAGCTGAACAGCAAGAGGAAACACTGTAAGAATCCAGCTCGTGATTATGTGGGTGTTGTTAATGATCCCTCTCAGCTGGCAGGCGCCGTGTGCGTTCAATATTTGCAGTTGGGGCCCATCTCGAAGCACAAATCCTTCACTCACCAGAACCACATGACCACGGAAGTTGGCGTGCTTGCTGTTTTAGCCAGTGCAACATTTGAAAGTGAATCCATGTCAACTGGTGGAAAAGAAATATTGGTTTCAAGCACATTGCTTCAGTCAGATTCTGACACATTTATCTTTAATAGAGGTCACAGAGTGTAAATCTGAGCTTTTGCTGTTTACAAATGTCAGGATTTAGTTTTTTCTGCTTTAAATGTCAACGTTTAAAGTTACCTAGGCCAAGGTATTTGTTTGTTTGTCTGTCTGTCTGTTAGGGAACAGGATAACGCAAAAAACTACTTAACGGATTACCACGAAACTTGGAAGGATGCGGTATCTGTCAGGAGAGAAGCGTGGATCCAGGAATGTTTTTTCCACTTTCTTTAACAATGCAATTAATGATAATTAATGGATCTTCATGAATAAAAATCTGACATTTTAAGGGGACTGATATTTATGAGTATGTGCAATTTTGTGCAAATCTAATAAAAAAATCGGGATCTAGTGAATTTAAAGGAGACTTAGCTTCAGTGCATTACTCACGATCTGCCACGTGTTCGGAGAAAGGTCATAAACTATGCGAGTCTGAGTTTTTGCTGGATACAAATGTGACGATTGAAATAGTTTTTTCTTTAATTGAAAACATTTATAGTTTCAAATAACTTTTTTTTCTGCCCGTGCACATGTTATCACAGACTGCACCTTGACAGAACACTATAAAGGCTGGAGGGAAAGAGGGCCTTTAAAAAGCTGCAGGTGTTGAAACAACGGCAAACGGAAACAGATGAAACTCTAAAGTGTCATCTGTATGCCGTAAAGACCCCCCCCCCCACCCACCCCCTCAGTACGACAGCGCTGTTCAGACGCTACCACTCCACGCTGCAGAGGACGGACAAGGGCGTCAACCCGAGCGTCCGCTGCCCTAAGTGGAGCAAACGGCCTCTTACGAAAATCTCCAAAGTGCGACCAGAGGCGCTTAATTGTTTGTCAGTGTTTATTTCATGTATCATTTAAATGTGAAGACTTTTCCGACCTTGTCCAAATATTTAAGGTGCCCAGGAGTCATTTAAAAAAAGAAATTGGAGGCTAGACTGGGAGCTGCAGGTGATACAGACACCAGTTATAGCCCCTTCCTGCCCAGACTGTACCGCAGCTAATCCGTCGCCTGAAGCCATATGTTTAATTTTTGGAGAAAGTTTCTCAATCATCGACTCTCTCGAAGTTTCCTTGGACAAATCTCTACCAGCTGCAGGGTACTTCCCTGGAACTGACCCCGCTCTTAGTGCCACAAGCATCAAAACTGACATTGTTTGACATCTTTAAAAAATATATATATATTCAAAAACGGCTTTCTATAAGTGGAAAAGGTCCCTATATGGAAAATGCGGAGAGGTCAGAGGATCATCTGGAAGCAGGGACACTTTCTAGAAGGAGATGCTGCTGCTGTGGGCACAACAAATCTCGATCTCTATCTTCTCGAGTGACTTACACTTAAATTAGATTTCAAGAATTGCTCGTCTTTAGTTCGACATGCGTGTATAAGTGTGTTTACCTGGCTATGTATTGTCCTGAAGAGGGCGCTTCATGGCGGTTTGCTATGTCGTAACAGTTCACCATGTTCTGGATCAGTGCCAAGTCCGGTCTCACCAGGGTCGCCGCGGTGACGGCTCTGCCAATCAACTGCAAGGCGTCCCGAATGTAGAAACTGATTGGCTTGCGGCCGACCTCCCCATAGGCTAGCAGCCCGAGGGGGCCTCCTAGAGTGTGCAGCGAATCTGGAGACAAGGGGTATCCCATGATCCACTGCAGTGCTGGTAGTGATGGAGCGAGGCGCTGGGCGGCCCGCAGGACAGAGGAGAGACACTCGGGGTCAGAGCCCAGGAGGAGAACCGAGGAGATAGGAGAGGGGGAGCGCAGGAAACGAGCAGAGAGAATCTTCAAAGCCTCTTCCTCCATCTGATCCTCCCTCCTCTCCTCGCTGGCCTCCCCTCTCCTCTCTCCACCCCCTGTGATGCGGGTCAGGTTGATGATGTCCCACAAATGCCAGGTGGAGCCGCTGTGCCTCTGGAGGTGAGAGAGCAGCCCGTCGCCCCCTTCCTCCCAACCAGGGCAGATCACAGCTGCTCCTCCCCAGCTCCCTTCGCCCCGACGTCCTCTGTCTCTGTCTTCCTCTCCGCCCTGCAGGACCGCCAGCAGCAGGCTGCCCAGGGTTGACGGGGGCACTCTGGCCGACATCTGCAGGTGGAATCGGTTCTATCAGAGAGGACAGGAGCGAGGAGGTGGAAGAGTTGAAAGAACAAAAAAGTAAAGATGAAGGAAAGGGAGAAGAAAGTGAGGGGCGCAGAAGTAAAAAAGACGGAGTGGCGAACAAAAAGGAAGGAAGGGGAGAAAAGGGAAAACAAGATCAAAACAAAGATTAATAGATATCGCCAGACCCAAACACCTCGGGGCTGAATAACTTGAAATCACATTAAACGCAGCTTTTATGAGCACCAGTGTGCTGCGAAAACAATCCCGGCTGCTGCAGTAATTCACCACAACACTGATCAGAAATAATCAGTCACATTTGTTCATTATCTCTCACCCTGAATGAGGAAAAGTCGCGCTGATACAAACAAGGAGTCAATGATTCGCGTCTAATCTGCAGCATCACAGTTGGCTTGGCAAGACAACAGTGGCATCCACAGTTCATCCAGATGCCCGCATTTCCAAACCCCACCGAAAACACTGGCTTGTTTCATACTGTTCCAAAATGGATAACACTGTTGTCCTTGAATGCAGCTCACAGATGGACCTTCCCCCTCCTTCCTCTGGGGGCTTCTATCCATTTTTCATCCTGCACAGTGCTCAAGGCAAGGTTGGGGGGTGGGGGAGGCTAACCTGCTTTTATACCGAGAGCTCAAAGTTAAGCTTAACATAACTTAAGATTTGCTTTGAGTGGCTCAGCCTCATTGAACTCAGATGAAAGCTATAGCGCGACATACCATGCTTGTAAACAAACCCCCGGTATTAAGTTACACATTTCCAGCAATCCTAATATGCTGAAGTGCATATACACACATTTACACCAAAAAACACGCACGTAAAGCACTTAATTACATCTGTACAGTGAATGCATGGGGATAAAAAACCTGTGAAATACACACTCACAAGCCAACCCGTGTGTGTGTGTCTGAAGATTAGACATCTAAACCCAACTGCAGACCACACTCACTCACTTGAATTCAAATGGGAATATCCCTCCTGAGACAACAAAGTAAACAGACCGACCCTCTGTTGAAACTCCTCCAGTCCCTAAAGAGAGATGAAACCTGCAGGGACACGGATGAATTAATGCAGCGTGTGTGTGTGTTTCTCTTCCTGCGAGAGGCTAGGTGTGTGTGTGTGTGTGAGCGAGGACGAGCGAAGATAGGCCTCTTCGTTTGAACTCGATGGGGGGGCCAGGAAGGTGGCCTTGGTGGGAGGAAGGGAGGGAGAGGGGGGGAGGTTAGCGGCAAGACGGCAGTGGATGGAAGAGAGGGAAAGGTAGAAGGAGGCGCCTGCTTCGTGTGAGCGCTATTCAGTACATTGCCGTCAAGAATAAAACTAATGTCATGCATATTTCGTCAAAAAGGATTCAGAGAGTGACTCACGTGACGATAGAAGATGAAAACTGAGCCCCGAGGCACCTGGAGGAATTATATGTAAATCTATATACGCCGTTTCTCTGGATATAATCTCTCTGTGCCATCTATCCGTGACTTCATGTTAACGTATGGCTCTATATGTCACCCAGGAAAGGACACACGGAGAAAGCAAAAGGCTGCTCAAAGGAGACAAGACGAATGATGCGTGTCGCAAAGAGCCTCTAAATTATCCTTCGTACTGAATATAGCTTGTTAGCAAACCGGGACCTTTCTTGTTTGAATATATCATTGTCAAATTAATTGTTACAATGATCGTCTGTGGTGTGTCCCACAGCTGCGTCGGCTGTTTTTCTGCCACCGTTATTTCTCTTCCGCTGACAATTATCGCTATAACTTGCCCAACTTAAATAGATTCTTCTACAATTTCATTTACATTCGAGTGTTTAGCTCGGGCTCTTATCTTAGAGCGACTCAAACGGAGCACAACAGTAGAATGACTTCAAGAGCGGGGACGTGAAAGTAATAATAATAAGAGCCGAGCGGGGGCATTAGAGAAGTTGTGATTCAACTCTAAATTAGAGTGAATGGAGGAGGCAGGTGTAGGAGTCCTGTTGTGATCCTGAGGAGATAAAGGCGATATGAGCCTTTTCCCTGAAAGACACCAGTTTCCACCCATGGGACGAGGAGCTGTTTTCAATGGAGGAGGCTTCTTAAAAAATTCTGCGAGCAATCAAACGTGACAAGCCCCAAAGTGGACGCAATGAAACTTAGAAAAAGCACATCGGCAGAGTTATTGCCTATTACAACAGCAGTCACTTCTTGCCTGCATTGGAATGTTTCGGCACAATTAATTCCAGTGATATATTAGAGCAGTAACTCCCGAGGGAACATTTTCTGCCGCGGTTAGGTAAAAATGTGATGTGCAGTACCGCCTTAAAAAAGTTTTGTTCCAAGTGGTGGACATTAATAATAACACAACACCAGATAATAAAGAGTTTCGAGGTAAACACAAACCTAAAGCCGTGTGAAAATCCTCGAACTAGGGATCGGTCGGGTGTGTTTGATTCACAACCCGTCCACACAAATGCGGATGTATTGCAAAACAAACTTTTTCCTCCATGTTTGGGGCTTTAAGTCGCTACAATTGAGATTTTTACAAATGGGAATTTGCAGATTTTAAACAAAACAATGACGTCAGAGCTTTTTTTGCGAATTCCCACTGTTGCTTTGTGTAATGAGCATCCGCCAGAGACAACAACAATGCACTATAAACAATATACCGGTTTCTCTACGAGTGTTTAGCACTTCTCTAATAACAAGGTCGCCTCACTCCACCACATTAGCGACATTCACAGGTATCTGTCTCGCCCGATAGCACTTTGACCACAGTGTTCTTCTGTGGTATTTCACAGATCTGATGTAAACTTTATCACCACCTACTTGTTTGAGCATTTGTTGTTGCTTTTGTGTTCTGGTCTGGACTAAGATACAGTATTTTGTAAAATGAAGGTCGTGTGGACAGATATTCTTTCTTTCTCAGTTCAGAAAAGTATCCGCAGTGGACCAGGCAGAAGTATTAGCCCCAAATTAGCTGCTGTTGCACTTGAAAAGAGACCATGTTTGCTTACGTGTGTGTTGTTGAGAACTTATTCAAACAGACAATGCCATGAATTAAAAAGAAAAAATGCAGCCTCACTCATTTAAATGAGGGCACTTTGTTGACGCAATGACGGTGCCAATACAGAGGCTCTGGCACCGGAACGAGTCATCCATCAATAAAGTTGAAGTTTGCTCAACTTTTGCCAGAAAGCACATACACCCCCTGTAGAGGCCTGTGTAACAGTGAAGTTTCAAAGCTCTATTATGAACTGTTGTGATGAGACAACAGAGTGGTTTAAGCCTGTCTTATAGCTGTGCAGCTTAGAGGCGGCGGATTGACGTTGTAGCTTGTTCCTCAAACTCAAAACCAGCTAGATCTGGAGGAAACATATTTATGAGTTTTCATTTTTGCTTCCTGCTTGTGTGTTAAAGGTTTTTCTTTGTATGTAAAAGGTCTGCAAAGTTAAAAGGCTTAAAATCTTAGTAAAGGGAAATCATCTCCTGCACAGAAAACTCTGCTCCTGAAGCGCCTGAAATTTCCTCGTGAGTATTCTGGACGATACTTCCACGTTTGCATAATGCACAGCTCGCGGCTCGTCTGGCTCCGTACAAAGCTAGGTAAAGCGAGAGCGGAGGTTGACATTTCCGACACACGTGGATGTTATTGACCAATCAGAGCGAGCTGGGCTTTACCAGGAGGGGGGGGCCTTAAAGAGACAGGAGCTAAAAGCAGGTGTTTCAGACAGAGGCTGATAAGAGGAACTGCAGCAATGGATAGTGTAACCATAACAACATTCAGATAAATTAGAAAGCAGCCAACCGATGCATTTCAAAATTCAAGACTTCTTTATTGTCATTATCTCATGCGCTAGCGTACAATCAAAAATGAAATACCGTTCCTCCCATACCAACGGTTTTACATGAATGAACAAGAGAAGTTTTTCTAATCAAAGCCTGCTCTAACGTCATTGGTCAAACTACAAACGCAAACCAAAAGGCTCCCAGCCCCTCGCCTACAGGTTCTCATGCAGTATCTGTTAATAGAGATTTCTGTTCATTCCCTTTGCAGTTCATTTTTTAAAAACTGGGCTGTTCTTTGGTCTGAGCTCCAAATAAATCCGACTATCTCTCCATTCTTTCATTGTGGACCAATAAAAAAAAAAAGACAAAAGTTGAATGAAAACTTCTGCGGTGAACTGTGTCTGACCTGCCTGCTCAATGAACTCTGCTTGAGCTGGCCGCTGATACAGCGACGTAATAAGCCAGGAAACCTACAGAGAGCCAGCCTGTCATGGCTGTCTCTTAGTCATTACTCTGTCCTTACCAACACACACGCACACACACACACACACACACACACACACACACACACACACACACACACACACACACACACACACACACACACACACACACACACACACACACACACACACACACACACACTCTTATGGACGCAACCTGGAAAACAGGCCGGAAAACAATCTTCAATCAATCTGCGACAAAACCCCACATGTAGCATCTTAAAGTATTGCACTGCATCCATAACAATGAAATCCCTGCCAGTCATCACAAAAGCTTAATCCAGGTTGCATTAAAAATAAGCTGGCAGCGTCACTGCTTATCCCTGTGACACATCACGTTTAACGTATGTATGTAATATATTCATATACGTCTGAGCACTTGTGGGCGAATGTCTACGACAGATCTCCACGTCCACTGGGGACGTCTGCGTCAAAGTGTGTTTGTTTCAGACGTTCTGTGCTTTTCCCTTTGGGGTGGTTCCAACTTTGTTTTTTTGCATCAATCAAACATTTAAAATGTAAAATGTCACTTTTTAGCAGAACTGAGGGAAGCTGTGCCGAGGTTTTGATTTCTAGCAGGAAGTGTATTAACTCTTATGTCACAGTCTATACAAGATTTATAAAAAAAAAAGAGACTGGAGCTGGAAAGATCAGAGTATTGGCAGTTTCTTCTGAATAAAAAAGGCACGTCTCTTCTTTTTCTCTTTCTTGTTGCTTTGTTTTGGAGTCTGTGGTGTGCAGGGACCAGCTAGACACAAACAGGATTGATCCTGCAAGCCGTGGTGAAGTCTAAGTCCAGCTCTCCGGCTCACATCCATCCAGACTCACAAGTCGCAGCACAAGTCTTTTTCAGGCTTGGTTAGAATCACAATGGATGTATTTTTTTTCTATCTCTAAGCAGCTACACATTTTCGACCTGTAAGGACCTCCTCTATGTGTGTGTGTGTGTGTGTGTGTGTGTGTGTCTGTGTGCGTATGTGCCATCATCTTTTTTTCTATTCTCAGGTATAAGCTTTATCTGCGAGCGCAAGGTTAAAAAGACTCAGAACTAAGGATGCAAGACAAGCACAGCTAAAAGGAATGTCAGCATTATTCCTGTATAAAGTATAAAATCCATATCCCCACTCATACATCTGCAAATTAGGAGCCTCGAACTGAACCTCTGCCTCGACTCCTCTCTCCTCCAGTTTGCTCTTTGATGCACTGGCCCAGAGATTTTCATCCCTTCAAAAATAAAACTGCGTGTGCACAAATACATGCAGTGAACCCCCCGCACACAGACAGCAGACATACATGTACTAGACATCAAAAACCATGCACACACAGGGACTGACGCAAGCACACACAGATATAGTACAAACGCACCGTGGTGCGAATACTTGAGCGTAAACCCGGAGGGATCTTTGGGCAACGTGGTGTAAGCAAACTGACAGGAGAGCGTTGAATCTGAACAGGAGGCAGCAGCTCCCAGTTACTAAGCTCATTCCTAATTTAGGCCTCTATAAGAAAAGCATCAACGTTTGGAAGGTGCGGTGCCAGAAAAAAAGAAGCTGCATGGAAGAAATGGGAGCACCTGCAGTTTCAGAACTTGTTAAAAGTTGGAGCGGAAGGCGAGGAGGTGGGAATAGTGTGTGTGTGAGGGTGTGCAGGAAGGTTTGAGTGGCTGAAGGAGGCTAAAGAGGGCTAAGATGAGAGCTGAAACTGGGTGTCCTTTTCCTCCACAGCTTCAGGCGAGGGATCTCTTTAACTCGCTGCAGCTTGACTCACTGCGAAATCTCGCTGCAGCCCCGGACGGGCTTAATATTGCAGTCATGAATCATTTGCATCGAGCCCCAGTGCCAGCTGAGAGAGAGAGCGAGGGCCCTGCTCTGAGTTGTCCTCGCGGTTACATCCGGCAGCGTGGACCTCTGCCTGAGCCTCTGAATGACTACTTAGCTTCCTCCTCTGTCCAGAAACAAAGCTCGTGGTCAGGGCAGCGCTCCAAGCAACAACACTTCACTGAACACATTAATATTTCACCAGCACTATCACCAGGTGAGTTGGCTGGTGTGTAGGAAGGATGGGGGCCGAGATAGGAAAAGAGACACACAGGGGGGAGGGAGAATATAGTGTAATTTTGAGATGAAAGCTGGAAGAGAAATTGATACGTGGTTTAATATCCGTATTTTTGTGAAAGGCGCTAAAAGGTGCTGGTTTGCATCTGAATGTGTGTGAGAGGCGAAGAGGAGCCAGCGAGAGGGAGATAGAAGCGCGTTTGTGTCTTGAGGAAGATTTTCTCAGCAGGGTGCAGGTCTTATATTTCAAACAGCTGAGATGAAAACTGTTTTATAGCCTGAATGTCAGACTAAAATGTCGCAGCAGAAGTGGGCTCACATGTAAAATAATCTAAATCCAGCCTCTGCAATTTGGTTTAACCTTCAGTGCAGAAGTATTTTCCTGTTCCTGAGTAAAACACGAGTGGCGTCACTCGCTGGCTTTCGCTCATACATAATGAATAAAGAAACTGTTGAATGTGTCTGATTTCCTTTTTAAGACTTTTTCCTCACAGTCCCAGTAAACATCCATGATTGAATAAGGCCAAAGCTAAAGTCAGTGTGCACGGTTGATGAAACAACGCTGAGCGGCCACTCTTCCGATGACCAGACGGTGGCGAGCCGAGCAGTTTGCCGCACTGTTGTGCAATTGTATGCAAATTGCATTGTTTAATTTTCTCCTAATTTCCTTATGTCTCCTGGCGCTAAGTGTAATACGGGTGACTTTAATCTAACTCAGCCATGCTGCCGGGGACTGGAACTAAGCTCGCCGGGATGAAAAGGATCGAGCGGTTACACATACATGCAGCACAGGCGCACACCGTGCTGCAACATGCTCACAGGCCGGGGCAGCAGATTACATTTACATGCTTGCACGTGCATGAAAGTGTGCCGCACAACTGAAGCCATCAGCCACTTAACGCAGCAAATGACTATGGTTATCTAAGCACAACAGCCTGTTGGCTGAGAGAAGCTGTGATAAGCAGTAAGATACACACTATTAGGCGCCACCACAGGACCGGCCACAGACTGAAAGGGGCTAAATCTTGTTTCACAGTTAACAGTTGATGGAGATTGTGCCATGTCTCTCTGATTGTCGCTGCTAAATTACATATGCAAATACCTTGACTCGATCCAATTACGCCCCCACCATCTCCCATCGCCCATACAGTGATTGAGCGGGAAAAAGTATAAGCGAGATGGCGTCCTACGGGTGAGCACGATGGAGCGGCAGGCGGAAGGTGTACAGGGCACTTTGGATTAGGTTTGATTAGAGGGAACCGCTCGCCTGTTGCTTTGGCTGCTCGCAGCGGGGACAATGTGGCAGCTGCCGGAGGTATGAGGGTGTGGAGTCCATTAAATATAAGGATCTTGTTAGTTTCCTTGGTGGCGCTGCGGGCGGAGAGCAGGGGGCAGGGGTGGGTTGTACAGTAGCATCATAAAAACACCATTGTAGTCCTGGGAGATTGTGGCGAGGACCATAAAGGTCCTGACGGGCCACATCTCCTCTTTTCCTCCAGGGTCTGAGTTTATGGGGATGATTGTGAACGAGAGAAAAGAGAGAGCGAGACAATGGGGCTCGGCCACTTTGCACATTGGCATCAAACCACAAGCGAGGGGTGGACGTGCTCGTGTAGCTGTGCAAGTCCAAACTCATGTATGTGTGTACTAAGTGTTTGAGTGTGTGCTGTGTGGGTGTGTGTGTGTGTGTGTGATTGCATTTGAGTGATTTACAAACCATTTGATGAGAATATTGTTCTCAGCATGGCTCCAAATTAATTTGAATGCTCAAGACTCAGAGCACATCAGCATTTCTCCCCCTGGAGCATTGCAAGCTTCTGTAGTACCGACGCAACCAGAAGACTGCCGCTCACACACAACTACACACACACACACACACACACACACACACACACACACACACACACACACACACACAGTATAACACACACACACCCTGACAGACTGATCACATGCTCAAACCAGCCAAGTGCTTTAGGCTTTTTACATAACCACGAAGAAGTTTCTGCTACGTGACTGCAAGTCGCACAGTTTAATCGGGTGGCAATCCAAAGGGAATAACTAAAAAGGGGCGTGCATATCAAAGTATGCAAATAGGAGTCTGTGGTGTTGAGTAAATGGAGAAATCCAGTGCTGTGTGTTCACTCTTATTATCAGTTGACTTGTGATTTAATGAGCCTCCACGGGCCCGAGAATGTCCTGATGTCATCAATAATTATCAGATCGAGGAACCAGCGGGGGGACTGACTGTGCTGTTCTGGTCTGGTTAGTCAGGTCTCCAGTCAGCTGATGTAAGTGCTGAGTGCACTGCTAGCGCTGGTGAAGGCTGTCATCTCAGCACGCTGCATCGGCGCCTCTTTTGTCAGGAGCCGCTTTGATCCCCCTCAGTTGCAGAGATACAAGCCCATAGCAGGAATATGCTGAATGGATTCATGTATCATCCGCCCCCCCCTACAAACAGCCCCCGGCCCACTCACTATTTATGATCATAAAAGCCGCTGTTATTTATTAAAGAGAGCGATTGTTGTCCTTGCTCCGTAGACAATGTTGTTTTCTCCGTCGCAGAGAATAATATTTGTCCTTTCGGTGCGGCCCTGTGTGCGACGCGAGGCGGCGCAGAGAGAATGTGATGGTGATTGATTCCTGTTTTGAGCTGTGCAGAGAGGTACAAAGGAAGGCTAATCTGAGTTATGATTGCCACTGTAATCACATTTTCTCCCCCGACTCATCCATCCGCTCTACAGTAGCGCGCGTACGCTGTATTCTGATTATGCCGCACATCTGTCAATAACAAATACTGTACGGTGGTGGAGGGGCAACGTGGGCCTGCTCCTCCTTGAACACCTTCCGCCGGTTTTCCATCAACACGATTCCCTGGATCATAAATCTCTCTCTCGCGGTCCGCGGCGCAGCTTTACTTCCCTTGCTGACTTGCTAACCTGCCGGAGGTGGCATCGTGCGTTTGCAGTAATCATGCCATCATGTTGGTGGTAAAATAAGCTGTTTTGGGTATTCCGGTCTGATGTAGGGACTGTCGGGTGGAAAATTGCCTCTTGCTGGAGTGTAATTCGACCAACAAGCAGCTGGACTGGTGAGATGGCGACATTATTTCGTTACCGGGAGAATGATATCAGTTGATAACGGCGAGAGGGGCCTGATGCCATTAACAGTCAGCCCACGGGAAACACAGCTGCAAATGGCAAAAAACTTTAGGGGGGGGGGGGACAAATTTATTCACAACACCCCAGCGGTGAAAGCACGCAATGCCGGTAATGAGGTGCCTAGAGCTTCAGGGCTCCGGGTGCATGTCTGAGTATGCGTGATATTTCCTAGTCTGAGGGTGCGTGTGCATTTTTTGTGTGTGTTTGTGTTGGGGAAGTGTGTGCGGTGCTTTGGATGTGTGACTGCTCCTAATAGAAATGATCCTTTTTGCTCTGGTTGTGTTGAATACTGAAACTCCGACTTCCCAGGAGTGAAATAACACCTGGAGAGATGGAAGTCATTTAGGGGCAGTGTGTTTGTATGAGTGTGTGTGCGAGGTGGTGGTTCCAGGATGGATGGACTTGGCGGTGAGTAAATGACCTGCCTTGATTCAGCCTATCAGCAGAGCTCCCCCACCCAGACTCCCTGATATTCCCTTTCATCCATCTCTATAACGGAGAGATGACGGACAAATGGAGAGGCAGGGGGAGCGGAGACGGGGGAGATGAATAAGCGCCGAGGAGAGTGAGCGATTTGAAGTGCGCGGGAGCATAAAGGAGCTAATTAGTGAAGAGGGGAAATTTGGGAACAAGTGACGGAGACAGAAGAAGCGAGGAGGAAAAAAAAAAAAAAAGGACTATTAGACTTCAATCTCGGGGTAATATGTTTGACAAACAGCAGCGTGTTCTCGCCAGGAGCGCCGCTCTGATGCCACCGTGATTTGCAGTCGATTGAGGACACGTTTGGGGGTTGAGCTGATCTGGGGCACAGATGAGCGTGTTGTGTGGTCTCGGCCCACTTCTGCCGATCAAATATGCGGCGCTCAACCTGCCAAATTAGCCACGGCAGAAAATGAGTGAGAGAAAATTACACTTAACTCCGGAAAAAATGTTTCCTGGAATTAAAACGAGGCGCATTTACGTTTAGTATTATTACAAACATGAGTCATCGGAATACTCTTGCTTAGAAAATTGCTCTGTTTACCAGGTGAATATAGCAATTTCCAGAAAAACAACATCCAGTGGTAAAATGTCCTTGCTGCCCCCCCCCAATACCCCCACCCACTCTCAGGGGTGTCGCTTTCTGATTTGTTCTCAGTGGCGACTTTGTTTTTTGGGGGGGATTCAGAAAGAAAAAAAAAAGACCTGAGAAAATGGCTGCGAGAAAAGTAATTTTAAAAGACATGAGCTCTGTATTGGAGAAGTGGGGACAAGGGCATGGATGCAGCGGCAGATAGAAACAGATGGACGCAGTAAGACTGCAACAGAAACCCCTGATACTGATAAACCACAGCGGGGAACCTTCAACAAACATTACGCTTTATTACTCTACGGGTCATAGTTTATGGGGGGGGGGTAGTTTCATTTCTGTCAGTTATGGGATCACAGTCCCCGGAGTAATGGCTGTGATCTGACCACAGTGACACTGCAACAATGAAGACTGATGGAGAAAGATGAGAGGTCCGACAATCAGACGCTTTAACCCCGGACTCTCTGAACCCTGTTATTTTGTGGAGCGAGTGCACTTCCATGCTGCTGATAATCCCCGTTTGCATGGAGAAGCTGTGTCACTGCACAGCTACAGCAGCTGAACTACACTGTGTAAACTGTGATCACGTTACAATTAGTCTTTGTTTGACTGACCTGACACTTTATTCAGAAGAAAGACAGCAGCTCACCTGCACTTATCTACACCTCCCAGTCAAGTGTAGGGTTTAGTATCAGGTTCTTTTATTCATTTTTGTTAAATGGCCCAACGATATATCTTCTCTGCTCTTTCCTCTCCCTGATCTCACAGCTTCACCCCTCGGCCTCTTAGTCGAGAACAAGGGTTAAAGGACATCGTGCATTTGCTTTAGTTCAGTTTACTATTCACAGTGTCCCACTTTCATAGACACAAAGGAGACTTATTATGCTCTTTCAGTTTTCCTGTATGTTTTTTTGTAGAAAACAGAAAACACTGTAGCTCCTGATACGCCTCGTCAGTAGTCCGGCCGATTCTTCCTCCACATTTGCATAATGTACTCCTAGTGGCTTGTCTGGCACGCCCCCCAACAAAGCCAGGTAAATCAAGAGCCGACTTCCTACTTATGATGGAAGCGGTTGACCGATCACAACAGAGTGGGCCAGCTGGCCAATCAGAGCAGACTGAGCTCTATCAGGAGCTAAAACCAAGCGTTTCAGACAGAGGCTGAAAAGAGGAGCTGCAGCAATGGACACTATGAGAAAAGTTATGTGTTTTCTGAACATTAGAGCCTAAAATAATTTTCCAGTGGAAACACAAATGAAAATTATGAACTTGAATAGTAGAATATGTCTCTTTGAAGGTTAAACTGAAGACCCTCATCTTTTCTCAGGCTCTTGTTGTAATATAATTGTTTTATTCATTTTTAGCAGAGGTTTGGGGTTAGATTTAGTTTTGGTGGTTAGTTTATTTACTTGAATTTGTTTTTACTCTTGAACATTTTCTTTATATTCTTATTGTAGAGTACTTTAATCAACTCTGGTTGTTTTGAATGTGCTTTATAAATAAACTTGGCTCGACTTTACTTTACTTCACTATGATGAACTCAAGTTGTACTAAATCAGAATTTCTCCTAAAGACAGGCCTCTCATTTCCTGCAGTTCCCCTTCGAGACACACGGGCCAACATAAGGCACATGCCCACATCAATTTTGTGCATCTGGGGCTGTCATTAGCTCAGTCTTCCAATAAACGGTGATTTAACTGTGCTAATGTTATCCTAATGAATAAATTCCAGGAGAGGATTATTTACAGTGCCTGCAGTGGCACTAATTCAAGATACAGATGTAGACATTTTTTTTCCTAAAGTAGCTACCACTATAATATCTATATTTAAACCTTTATTTATCACGGGATGATTCACTTTCCATGCTGAGCATGCATGTTCTTTTAACGCAATGCACCAACTAGCATTTAATCACAGTCATATTCAGCTACCCGGCACATCCTCAACTTGACAACTACAGGTCCACAGGATTAAGTGCCTTGCTCAAAGACAGCACAGTGGACATTTATAACGGTCAGGAAAGAGTGCGTTTAGTTTTTGCAAACCACCTTTTTCTGGGTTTCAAACCGGTGACCTTGACTGCCAGCTGCTTGCCCTGTAAACAGCTACATTATGATTGCACGTCCCTCACACCGTGTTTTTCATCAGAGCCTAAACTACAAAACATAAACAAAAGCACTGCAGCTGTCAATGCAGATTTTAAACGGCAGTAAACGTCTCTCAGGAGGAATATATTCAGTCCTGTTCTCCTCCGTGAATAACAGCTAACAGTTATCGTCTTGTAGGTTGTTTGATTATTCCTCCTGACAGACGGAGGAGTACGGTTCAGTCACGGCTTGTGTTGATCTCGGGGTCAAACCTCCGTAGAATAACGTCCACCTGCATGCAGAAGGCTTTCGTAAACCCTGTGATGTTTAGAAAGGAGCGTTACACTCGCTGTTGTTCTCATGAAAAATCAGTAGGCCCGGTGCTTACAAACATCAGATAAACAAAAGTAGAGAACTGGAGTTCATGCAACCCCGGCTCCGTGTGCATTATTCATTCTCCCTTTCGAAAAAGCGAAGCGCTGAATCCCTACCTGCTCATTAACAGTTTTTTTTTTACAGTAAGTCACACCAGAGTTGTGCATGATCGAAATGCACAAATGGTGAAAGCAACTGATGTGTTCAACAGGATAATAAGTAGTCACGCTACTCACTCCAGGAAGCCATTAAATAAACGCTCTTTTTTCTTAAGTGGTGTGATTAACATCCTCTGGGGGGGGGGTGCAGGTAAGACAGAAAAGGACTTTGCACTTAACGTGGCCCCCGAGCACCTTTTTTATCCGAGTGAATGTGCCATTAGTCAGTTTGATGAGTCATCTAACAAACAAAGGTGTAATTGTTTGCAGCGATGTCTTCCTTCAGATGTAACCTTTAGAATGCAGACTCCCTGAGGTTGATCGTGTCGATGAGGTGTCGAATTGAACACGTCGACATGTTGTAATGTCTAAAATATGTCATATTGGTCTCGAGCTGTACGATGCTGCAGCGACTCCTCACCCTCTGTCTGAAATGCCGTGGACTTTGGTGTTTGTAACTTGGAAGACATTTTAGAATTACAAAGAAAAAGCTATGATGCGCTAAAGGAAAAGGAAAAAACCAGAGAATCGTGGTATGGACAGTAAAAGCAAAAGAGGGACGTGCATTGGTTTATTTATACGACATAAAAGTACTATTTTATTTCTGTTTAGAAAATATGCAAGAAAATGTCAATGCTGCTTCATCAATTCTGACTTTTTCTTATATATCCAACCCTGTCCGTTGGCATTTTTGTTAACTAATGCACATGTCAGGGACAGGGCTGAGTAATCCTCTGAGGGAAACTCTGGCCAATAATGAGCTGTGGGCCCATTTTGATCCTGAGGTACAAAGCAGATGGCAGAGACACTGTCCTCCACAGGAAATCAACGGTTTCAAGCACAAACACAAAATATGATTACGCTCGAGTAGGAAGGGCCTCTGCAGAGCTTGAAGGTCGTGGTAAGTCAACGGGACTTTAACATGGGAAGCTACTGTTCGCTTCCAGTTTCCCACGAACAGTCCACGTCGGTGTCGTTTCTTTTAGCTCTTCCTGCCACTTGAGGAACAGTGTGAGACCCTTGGCATCGTGCACGTGACAAACAAGATGGTGACCCATCCAGAAACAGTCAAACTTGTCCAAAAACAACACAGGGGATCTTTTAGGAAACTTTCGACCTAAATCACAATTTGGCTAAACTCGACAAAACTTTTTGTTGCATAAACCTGAGCAAACATTAACAATAAAGGTGTAAGTGCAGCCTTAGGGTTGCAACAGTTATTTGTAATGGTTTCTATAAGGAACTCAGCATTGATCTTTTTATTTTTTAACCAAAACTATTACTCCTACCTTGCACCTAATTTTTTGATATGGTTGCCAAAACAAACTGAATTGATAAAGCTGTTAAAAGCAGATTTCCACATAGAAGCCATCAACTAAAAAAGTGCCTCCGGCCAGATAAATAATTGAGCTGCTTCATCACTTTCATTTTAGTGCACATTTTGTTTTAGTGCACATTACCAAACCCATATGCAATCAGCCAAATTGCAATGCACTAATTTCCAGTTACGGTTACGGCCCAAGTTCCAGCTTCGGAAAGCGTGGACTAAACTCCAGCCTCCATGATGTGTAATTGATTTAGCCAAAAAATTCAGCTTTTCTGATTTTGTGCAGCGTCCAGCAGGTTAGCGAGACATTGTTTTCGGATGAATTGGGGAAAAGCTGTGTTGTGATCCACTGGATTCTGAGCCAACAGAACTTCAAGACAACCCAATGTACGTCCAGATGTAATCACTATACCATTGGTTGGATTTTGGACGCTCCCCTTTGGGCGAGAGAAAAATTAACTGGCTAATCTAACTCTATTACTTCAGTTTCCGTATTAATTGCTGCATCAAACAAATGGGCCAGATCTCTGCACTAGGTCCTAATCACATATCTGTCATTAGTGCTTCTAGCCAGGAGGTGTAATTGAGGCGGTTCATACTTATAGAAAATAACTTGGCATTATCATCAACAAAGGCGCAAGGGTGGCCCACTTAGAGCGAGAAAAACAAAGGGGATTAGATGGCAACTTCTGTGGAGCCGAGTGTGAAACGTGCGCATGCACACGTGACAACACAACTTTTTAATGTCTGTGTGAGTGCACGACACGGTATCAACAATCCGTGCGGACGAGTGCGTGTGGCCGCGGACACTTGAAGGCGACAGAAAACAAAGTCGGCCAGCGATAAGAACCGAGACTCGACTCGGAGCCATGAAGCTTCAGTCTCTGTCTCTCTTGACAAAACAAAGCGATAACTACGGCTCTGCTCCTCAAAGCTGAAGAGCAGAAAAGAAAAAGAAAAAGCGAATGCAATAATCTTTCCATAAATGCAAGCTCAGAGTTTAACACGGCACAAAGTCACCTCCAATTTAGATTCATAATAAAAGATTGCATGCGTCAGATCTTCCTAAGTACAGGGAGTTTTAGGAGCCAAACTTAATTTTCTTAGTTGGCAAACACCCCTGAAATGTATGATCTTTCAATTAGAGGGAGCAGCCGTGTCTGTATGATTTGTGTGAGTGACTGTGTGTGTACGTGTGTGTGTGGAGTGTGTATAGGTGAGCCAGCTTCCTGTGGTCTAACCTGACATCGTACGCTGTAACGTTCTCACTGAATAGGAAGCGATATCCACTGATCTGTGAATGTCCTTCCTCTTCCTCTCCCTCCCTCTGCAGCTGCATGTTTCAGTCTCAATTAAAATGAAGCGCTGCATTCCAAGTGTTGATTGATGTTGATTGAAACATGTAAAGGGCATCAAAGAGCAATGAGCGCTGGCTTGTCGGCCCACATACACACACACACACACACACACACACACATGCACGCTGGGCAATGCAAATCGCCCTCACTGTGTGCATGTGTCTGTCATCTTGTGTGCATGGCCGATTGTGCGTCCCCCCCACTCAGTATGCCCGAGGAGAAGCACGCAATTTACAAAATATCACAGATAATCGTGTCGAGATTAACAATCTCATTTTGATTAATGCCTAATGTTTAATTAACTCAGCTTCAGGTCTCGGGCTTGTCAGTGGGCTCCCTGCATAGCAAATAGGCTTCTAGCTCAGTGTCAGGTAGACGACGGGCCCAGGTGAACATGCTGCTGAGGAAGTGGGGCGGCTACATTTTATATTAATCTCCCGGGATGATATTTGTAGGCTGCCAGAGGCGATGAATTATTAATATCACCCAAACAAAATGAGGAATAACAAAATAATAAATCGTGGGGAAAAGTAGAACGTGTGAATATATGCACAGCACTCTACGCTGTGAGTAGGTTTGATGTGTTCGTGTGCTACATGTGGATACTTCTTAAAAACATCCGCTACTCTCGATCTCCGCTGAACCCAAACCATGCATGTGCTGCAAGCACCGCGTCTAATGTGCTGCATACACAGCAGAAGTGTGCACGCGGCCTATAAGTGTGCATCCACATGCCAGAGCAGGGGGAGATTATGCCAACACTGTGAGTAGTATGCACGAGCATGTGTGAGCGCACATTATGTTGGCGATTATACGCTCCTCTTTCTATCTAAGACATTTCTTTGAAGCTTAGGTTGGTGTACAAGACAAAGTAAGCATGAAATTGACACCCAATCCCGTTGGCTGGACCACATCCACGTCTAAATGAGCCCCTTAAATAGTGCGATTCACAGAAAGCAAGACTGTCGAGTAAAAATGACGAATCGATGTAAAATCTCTGCCTTTCAACGTGTTTTATATTTTCCAGCGAGGATATGAAAGCCCACAGTGTCTAGAACATTTTTTTCCCCCTCCTGTTGCTCACCAATCGCCCCCCCCCCTCTCCTGCAGCCTGCACACCCTGCGCCAGTCTGATAATGTGATTTCACGCAAAAGTGAAATCCTCCTCATGTCTGATGTGTGCATCTCTCACTCACTCCCCCCCCCCATTCTCCCTCAACATCCAGTACCCTCAACACCACCACCCTCCTCCTCCTCCTCCTCCTCCTCCTCCTCCAATAACCCACCTGACATTTGCAGGGAGGCTGCTCAAAGGGAAAAAAGTTGCTTTGTGGCGCTCGCAGGTCAGTGTGTGTGTGTGTGTGTGTGTGTGTGTGTGTGTGTGTGTGTGTGTGTGTGTGTGTGTGTGTGTGTGTCTGAGACAGAGAGAGAAAGTGTGGTAGAATGAATCAATGTCTCTGGCAGGTGTGTTCCTGTACTTAAGAGACACTGAGAGCAAAAGAGAGGTAGCAGGGAAGGGAGAGGAGGGAGTGTCATTGGCAGGTACGTGTGTGTCTCAGAGGTAAATGGGAGCTCTGAAGGATGAGGCAGGGAAAAAAAGAAGTATGTAGGAGAAAGTGTGTAAAACTATACCCTTAAGACAGATAGAGGGAAGATGAATTTTTTGAAAGATAGCCAAGAGATAAAATGACATTTACGGATCAGAACATCACACGTCTTCCCTTCCATCCGACAGCCCGTCCTCTCCCTGGGACCGATCTGTCACCTCAGCTGGGCCCGGGGATAAAAAAAAAAACCAACCATGCAGATGGGGAACATGGTGCTCGGGAAGGGAAAGGAAATGATTCCCAGCTTTTCTGGCAAACAGAGAAGTAAAGAGATATTTCAGAAAAGTTTCCTATTTTCTGACGGCAATTTCTTTCCGGCGAGTATGAACCGACCGTGCACGAGTTTTGTCACATTCCCCTCACTTCACATTCAGGGTTCGTCACTGTCGCACCAGGCCTCCTCTTTGCTTAAAAAAGCACCTTGTAATGTGCTCTCTCCCCACATTCGCCCGGCATCGACCATCGAATCCAAAAACCTGCCTCTCCGACCTCTAGGCTACTACATGTACTTCTTCGCTGAAGCATGGGCGAATCAATCCACATCAGAGTTTTATGGCAGTGGGTCTGGTGTGGGGCTCCTTTCAGAGGGTGTGAAATGTTTTCAGAGAAATATGGGGGATCCGGAATGGGCCCCTCTGCTTCATTTTCCGTTCGGGCACAAAACATTGAGCTGCAAGGAACCTAATCTTCCATTTTTCTGCTTGAGAGGTGAGGCGGCCGGGGGGGTCGCCTGTTTCACGTGTAAAAGTTGACGTGACATTACACATGAGAGTGGAGAATGTACAGAATAACAGAACTGTGGCACAGAAACCCCTTTATTGGCTGATCTGACATTTTTACATGGACCAAGATTGGTTTTACGGTTATCGAGTTGAACATAACTCTACACGATACAAACCAAACCTAGTCCTCAGAAGCAGAGTTGTCTGGTTTGAAGTATAACAACAACAACTAATTTCATCTTTTGGCTTGAATCTCACAGGGTCTCATATTTCTCTGCAAACGTAGGTTCGGATTTGTGAGATCATATAGTCATTTTCAGACATGACCTCCAGATAACGTCCACACACAATTGGAGCCGGACCTTCTCTGGAGTTTGCAGTTGACATTTGAGGAACGCAGCAGGAGATTCACCGGGTCAGCAACACAGAAGTCTCTGAAGCGTTAAGGTGCAGGCGCAGCGTGCAAGAGGGTGGACATAACGAATAAATTCTGCTGCGGAGATCACGTGTTTTTGTTTGCAGCACATCTGTACCGGCATCGGCCCGTATCAATAAAAGATCTTGAAGCTCGTTGTCTTTCCAAGTTGACGTCTTCTTCAACGTCTTCTACATGTATGACACCTTATTTTCATCCTGAGATATATGTATTCTTTTTGTTTTTGTTCAGTTTTGGATGTTAGAAACGTCATCAACTGCCCACGTGCTCACGATGGATCTTTAGGATAATCTCCTGCTGTTTTCACATGGGTTCACTAGGACATTATGTGGAATCTGGGGCTGTCGGGAGAAACTCCAGAGCAGCTAACATTTGTGTTCTCCCATACAGTCCCTCTGGATAATCTCCTGAAATTACCTGGAGACTGGTGCACATCTGAGAGCAGCATATGTGAGCTTGTGTCGTAATGTGAAGTAAACGTGAATGTTAATATCTCCAAATTTTAATATATTTTTTAGTGTCACTTTGTCCACCTGTTTCCAGTTACCTTCAGAATAAAAGATCTCAGAACATGTATACAGCCGGTTCCTCGCCCAACAGCCAATTACACATTTGAGTCCAGCCTATAGTCAAACAAAGTAGTTTTAATTAAAAAGTTACATTTCACTATGCATGTACATGTTTAATAAGTATTTCAGCTTCAACAATGTGCCTGTATCCTTCCTGCCCCCACATACTAATGTGACTGTCTGTGCTCGGCTGAGAGTTTGTGTTCAGCAGAGTAGTTGTCTTCAGAGTTTGACAAATATTAGTCAAATAACCGATGACATATCGCATTAAGCCGTGCGTTGATTGCACTAGACGCAGAACGTCCTCATTAGACAGGCTACTTCACAAAACACCGGTGGCAGCAACTTGATGACATTAAAAAAGTCCACTAATAGCTCTGTGTTTTCCATGCAGATGTTCGCGGGCTTAATGAATGAACAAATGAATTAATTATCGTTATTTACACTTTGCAGCAGAGCCGTCTCCAAAGCGCTTTGTGAAACACGGCCAATGTTGTCACAGTAACTGTGCCTCAGTAATTTTTACAGTTTAAAATGTCCTGGAGCGCTTTCACATTTTTTGTTTTTGTGCCCTTGACCAGTTATGCAAACTAATGTCAGATTCCCCTAATCATGTTTTAAAAAGAAAATGTGATTGTATTCATGTAATTCCTGCAGTGTTATAGTGTGCACATGTTTTTCCACATCATAGATTTTACCCGTGGTTCACATTTTTTTTTAGTGTGATTAATCTTCTTCTGCTTTGTGCAAATCAAAGTGAATGTTCACTCTTCAATCGAACGTGCTCACTGCCCATTGATGTGGAGTCCACATCATTACAGGGAGAAGAGAAGCCTCTCGAAAGGAAGCTTGAGTGTCGTGGAAATCAACAGACGCCGACAGTCCGTTAGAAAGAAAACCGTCAGTCGGTTAAAACAACAGATTGAACAAATATATGGGGAAAAAATAGGTTTAGTGGAGTAAAACGGCCAAAAAGCCTGATTCTCCTTTACCACAATTCACTGCATGTTAATAACCAGGCAGACAAACTCATTAAAAATCTAAATATGAGCATCTGTGTAGATATATAATAGAACAGTGGCATAATATATATTTATATATTCATCCTGAGGAGGGCATAGAAGTTTGTACTGAATTTCATAACTATCCAACCGACCTCAAGGTGGCGCTAGAACTAAAAATAGATCAAATACAATAATTATAATAAATAAAAACAATAAATTGATCAGCCACAAGCAGATTTTCTGACTCTCTGTGAAAGCACTATTTTATATTTTGAGCTCTTACAACAAATGAAAGCCTTACTTTTTTATTATTTATTTTTTTATTCACACCAAACATAACTGCGGACGACAGCATCATTCATCAATCCTACATCCATGATGGAATTTCCGCCTAAGTGAACGTCTGGCGGTCGGGTTTTACACGAAGCCACTGAGAAGGTGGCAGCCGACTGAAAACAGCCCTGCAGCAGGGTCCCATAAATGGGAAGGAGAAACAGTAAAGGGCAACGGAAAGAAAAACACACGCACACATCGACAAGTGGTGATTTCATTTTCCTACCTGTCACTGTGCGGCTAAATAACTCGGTATTACAAGCTCTGGGCTCCATGGTTCTGAACAGCAATCCCCACACAGGTGGGGAAATGAGCAGGAGGAAAAAGCGAATAAGAGGAAAGAGGTAAAACTAAAATGAAGAGAGTGGCAGAGAGATGGATCAAGACATAGAATCGCTGAGGATAAACCAAGTGAGAAAAAAGAGGAGGAGAAAAGCATGAGGAAAGGAGAGGAGCAGGAAGAGAGATGGAGACACAGAGAGTGGACGGGTCAGACAGGTCTTAAACGGAAATAAAACGAAAATGGAAATGGGACGAGGAATTGGAATGGCTGAAGGAACAGGAGGCTGTCCCGCTGCGTGTGCCCGTGGATGAGCGTGCACACACACACACACACACACAGACACACACACACACACGTGCACCACAGTGAGTTAGACTCTGGCAGATGAAATTACACACTCATATAACTCTGTAACTGTCGGGGATCACCCAGAAAGGTGACAGGTGACTTTCAGCAGCGAGGTTTCACGGACAAGGTTCCTTCAGCAAGTTCACTCTCCGTCTCTCTCTCTCTATCTCTCTCTCTCTATCTCTTGCCCTTACACACACACACACACACACACACACACACACACACACACACACACACACACACACACACACACACACACACACACACACACACACACACACACACACACACACACACACACACACACACACACGTAAACAAATAAAGATCATGTTAGATAGAGACAGAGAGCGATGCACTGAAGCTTTTCACAATCGATCCGGTTGAGACTTCACCTTCTTGTCCAAGATGTAAAACTACAGAAGGAACATTTATTACCTATCTTGGCAATGAGACCTGTTGAAATGTTCGATTCACTCTTTCACTCAGAGATAGAATTTGACATAAACCCTTCTTTGTATTTATTAAACGTAATGCCTGGTCTCCGTTTATATGAGAAAAAAAGACAGACTATTGATTACGCTTACATATTTCACTTTGGGAAAATGAGTCTCCTCCAACCTTTAAGCTGTTTTTGGATCAAATCGAATTTTTGCCATTAGAGAGATTAACTCGGGAGAAATACAACCGTGGGTATATCTTTCAAGACCATTATTATCTTACTTGGAAAACTTTTCTAGAGTTGATGAATAAATATAGATAAATCCTGAGCCGCTATGGGCATTGCACACCATCAATTATAGATTCAGTATTGCAATTTGCAGTTATTTATATTCGTCGCTCATTGTTATTTATTTATTTCTGTCTTACCTGGGTTTTTGGGGGTGTATGGAGGGGGTGTGGGATATGATTGACTCAGTGAACTTGTTAGCTGGTTCATCTTTTGATCCGGGCTATTGTACACTTTCCAAATCTTACTTAATTCGATCCGGGGCCGAGACCCCCTCCTCGGTCCAGGCTGTGTTCCCAGTCACAATGTGTGAAAGCCACTGAGACATCCCAAGCTGTATCATGCAGTCTATACTGCCCAGTGTGTGACAAACTGCAGGGTCCCGTGCCAAGGGAAAGAGAGAGAGAGAGAGAGAGAGAGAGAGAGAGAGAGAGAGAGAGAGAGAGAGAGAGAGAGAGAGAGAGAGAGTGTGTGTGAGTGGAAGAGAGAGATGGAGATGAAAAGGTGTAGGAGGGGACATGAGAGAGAGAGAGAGGGAGGGGATGTGTGTTTTTGTATTTGTGCCAGAGCGAAGCTGGGACAGGACGCTGTTTGATAAAAAGTGACAGCATCAGAGCGGCAGTCATTAAAGTGTGTGCTCACAATGGGAAGCGCGGGTATTAAACTTAAAGGTATCCGATCCCATCCAGCCCCGGATAAGAGAGCCCAATCCAGTATATTTAGGCTTCAAGGACACTTGATTGAAGCCATAAAAATGAAAGATAACTTGTTGGAACTGAGTCACTGCGGAATCTCTCCCTCAACTTCTCCTCCCTCCCTCCCTCCCCCCCGTCCTCTTGCCTCCATCCCCACTCGTTTCCCCCCTTCTCCCTCTCTCCTCTGCGGAGTCTTTATCCTGCCAACGCCGGGCCTCCCCGTCCCCTCACCCTCTGAGGTGGCGTCATGGATAATTGAAAAAGTTCTCGCATTTGGAGTTAAGTAAAGCAGATAAGGTGGAGGAAAGTTCGGAAGGGGAGCGAGAAGAGAAATCACAACAAATATGGAGGATGAGTGTGCATTGGGATGACGAGGTGGAGAAGGGGTTTCGGGGAGAAGACAGAGAGAAAGAGAGAGGAGGTTTTCTGTCCTGGGTGAAAGAGGAGGGGAGGAAAAAAAAAAGGGAGTAAGGAATAAATGGAGAGTTTGTCTGTGGTACCAGGGGTAAGGGAGGGAGAGAACGGGAGAATGAAAGCTTTATCTGATCTACTTAAACCATCGCTACTGTCCACCGGCTCAAAGCATAATACCCACTTATGCAAATACATCCACATCTCTGCTCCCCTGATACCGAGGACGGCCGAACAACAGCGTCACAAAAGTGTGTTTTTTTGTTGTGCGGGCTTGTGTGCAAGTGCGTCTCCTGGGTCCACGTGCATGTTGCGTTGAGTGTGCAGGAAAATGCTGTGCCAGGAAACATCCCCACATCCTCTCTCTCTCTCTCTCTCTCTCTCTCTCTCTCTCTCTCTCCCCCATTCCTCCAGCCATGCCTTGCTCCCCTTCATCCCTCATTCCCCCTCCCTGCCTCCGCTGCTCCCCTCCCCTGCTGACATCCCTCTCCCTGTCCCCTTCCTCTTCCTTTCATCTTTCTTCCCTCCATCCCTCCTGCCTCTGCCGTTCCTCTCCTCCCAACTTCGCTGCCTTCGTCGTCTCTCCATCCCTCTCCTTTCCCTTTCCCCACCCCCCCATTCTGCTGCTGCCTTTGTCTGTTCACGGCCACCTCGAATGGCTTCAGATCAATCAAAGGCACTCAGCGCAGTTTGTTAGCGAGCCACTGTTGTGGGAGAATGAAGCCGTGCACCCAGGGGTCTGCCTGCCGCCCTCATAATTAAATAGCAGGAGGACCGTGTGCTTCCCTCCGGAGGACCTCCTGCTCTCTCTGCAGACAGTCTACCTGGGAGAGATTTGTGCCGCCGCGAAACTAATCACTTAGGTCTGTGCAATCTCAGGCGCAGCACAGAGAGAAAACCAGCAATATTATTAGGTTTTGGAAAATATCCACTGTTAATAAATGCTCTCGGAGATGCGGCCACGGCTGATTTGAAAGCGGGGTTAACCCACTGGCTGCCTGGTGAATGGGGGCAGGTACACTGATGAAAGCTACGGTCAAGGGACGGACAGCTGCAGGTCCCGGACCTGTCAATCACAGAGTGATTTACGAAAAGCAAGAAAATAAGTTGTGTGTGCTGCAATCAATATCTCATCCTTTAAGTGCCAGCAGGGAATTACAAGGGTCCTCCGCTCTTTAAACTATGTGACCTATTTCCAGTGCACTCACATGCTGTTTGTTTATGCCCAGTGGCTAAAAAGGCCACTGATCAAATTAAAATTCAGACAGAATTTCAAACAGAGGCTTTGGAATCCATAATTAATTATATTTAATATTATTTCACATGGATAAATAACTTATAATAATATATACAGTATATTCAATATCAACAGAAAATTCTCACATCTGCAGCGATGCCCCTCATCTCTTCTGAGGGTTCCAGCATTTTTAGCTAATTTTTTCGTTTGGGGTTTACAGATATTCCAGCTTTGTTTTGAATTGGGTCCGACAGGAATTTTCAGAAAGATAAAACAGATAAAAACAGATAAAACAACCAAGCTGCAGACAGACAAAGTTAGCATGGTGCTCAGAGCGCAAAGCTACCAAGCAATCCCCTCATGAAACCCCATTTAAATTCACCAGATCCAGATTTGTATGTGGATATTCACCAAATTGCGCACATTCATAAATATCAGTCCCCTCACTGTGCCTGATTAGTTTTGTTCACACCAAGATCCATAAATTATTGAATAAAAAATCCCTGGATCTGCCCCCAGGTCTGGATTCACGCCCAGATTTTAAAGGGTTCACTCCAGACGTGTACTTCATCCTTCCACCAAGTTTTGTCCGGTAGTATTTGCGTATTCCTGCAAACTAACAGACCGGAAAAGACTAAACTAAAAAAACATCCTTCCTGGCGGAGGAAACAACATGCAGAGCATATGGATCACGAACAGCTAAAAACTGAATATTGCATTGGAATTCATCAGTGACAAACAAACCCAAGAGAATGCTGACGCTGTTCCGCATCTACTGGTGCAATTATGCACATTTGGCTTAACAACCTTATGAGATGCTGTTTTGTGTTTTATTTTGTTGTGCTGCACACACAGAAGCAGCCAAAATTCATACAATGCAGGTTTTTGTTTTTCAAATATCAAACTCAACACGGAGAGAATAAGGAAGAAAAAAAAAAAAGTTGTTGCCTGCTACAAAATTCATCATTTCACCTACGTGGAACCAGATACAACACAATTTTGCACAACAAATGGAGGACAGGGCATGAATACCAAAGTGCCACACACACACACACACACACACACACACACACACACACACACACACACACACACACACACACACACACACACACACACACACACACAACACTTTCCATACCCAGCGTTATGACGACAGATGCACATGCACGCTGAGATTGGCAGAGCATCGTCACTGCTGTGAAAATCCTTGGCACACCCGACCTGTGCCACAGTGCAGCTCCAGTCACGATGGTCTGATTGAGACTGACACAGAATGGACAGACTGGTCACATCCCGGTCTCACCGGCTCAGTTTAACCAGAGCTGACACGGCTGCCAGTGAATGCTGCAACTGTATACAGTGCCATTTGGAAAATTAGCACTGTTAAAACAAAGTCCGGGAGGGGCTGTCGCCGGAACGTCCAACACAATGATTGCTTTGCTGAGTCATAAGCTTTTGCTTTGTTTCTCCTGCCAAGCGAACAATGAGTCGCTGGATAACCGGTTATCCCCTTATCCATATAACTGTACAACCATGCACACCAGTGGCTGCATGAGAGGAAGCCTCGTGTCTCCCAGTTGACTTGCATGTCAAAATCCAACTACTTATTTACTTGGAGCAAAAGATTTGCCAAAAAATTCAGAGCGTGACATTTTAATTTTCACGCTTCATCTCTCATGGAAAATTGTTTTTTATTGCTAGCAGGAGAATTGTTGCTCGAGCATTCAACATTTAGGCAATCTCGTCCAAAAGAGAATATATAGGAAATGCATTAAACAGCGAATCCACAACTAAGCTGTTTGGCGACGTCGGTCTTGTGATTGATTTGTTTATCGACAAGCCAATGATATTCCCGCCATGGACAGGGCTGTGAATTTTCCTCCCTACAGAACATCTGTCTACAAGAAGTGATAAGAGGCAATAAAGACAAGCTGAAAAACACGAGTTCTATCATTTCTTTCTTGTACTTTCTTCTCAACGTCACATTATCACATGATGTGTAGAAACGGTTTAAACATGAGATTCCATTTCTAAAGCATAGATTTCCACCTGTTCTCCTGTAGAATCTCGAACAGGAATTGAGAGATTCCCTCGTCCCCTCGATTCAATTTTATACCTGACAAATCTCTTCAGGAGTCATCACCGCTGAGCTACCGGCAGAAAAAGATATCTCCATCAAACCTTTTTCACTCAGCTGTCCTTTCCTGAAAAGGATCCTTCCACCTGAATGCCTCAGCTCCAGTCCACTCTTCTGTCGTGACATCAAAAGTAAACAGTGTAACTTCAGCAAAAGCTCAACCCGACGGCTCCTTAAAACACTTCGACCTGCTATTTTAACTCTTTTTTAACTTAAATGCTTGTATATTTCCGAAATTCAAAAAACAAGTATTCACAGCCCTGTTTTCTCTGCCTGAGGTGATTCAGAAAGTATTGATTCCTCTCAATTCTGGGCTGTTTCCTGCTGCCACAGCCTCAGCAACACATTTGTAAAAAAAACAATAGGAGAAGAAAAGAAGTGGGAGCAGTAGTTTTTTCTTCTGATGATATAACGTTGAATGACGATGACATTCATTTTGCTGGTAATAAAACTATAATGATATTACAGTGGCAACTCAAACGGAAAGACAACTTTTTCTATGCACTTTATTCAAAACCACGTTAGTGAATACAGTAGCTGAATTGACAACACGGCGATGTCAGATGCACGCCTGTCTACAAACCAGTCAAACCAGTCAAACATAGGTAGACGTGATGTAGATGATGGCGACAGGACGTACGCTTGTCATTCCAAAAGTCTGAAGTTATCTCCCTGAATTACAAACCTGATCAAATGTAAATATTGAGACATGAACCTCGGTTCAGACCATGTTCCGGACGTTCAGGTGTAAACGCTCCTCAAGTCTCAAAGTGCCGTTTGACCAGGTTCTTCAGTTCGCCCCTTTAAAAGAGGCACAGCGATCGGGGGACAGATACAAGATATGCATGCAACTGACCTGAATTACAGTGAAATATTGCTCCACTCTCTAGTGTGACTTGGCATTAGATAAGTGCGGCAGGAAGCCGCTTTAGCGCTATCTGGAGGACGGTGTGTCCTCTGCTGTGAAGGGCAATGAGGGAGGAAAATTGATCACACCCTCTTTCTCTTCTCTCTATCACACTTTTTTACACTTTATTTCTCCGTCTCCTCTTTTCTTTTTTGTGTCAGCCCGCCCTCCAGCTCTCATTTATTGTCTCCTCGCCTCATTCACCCATCCGTTGCCTTCAATCCGCTCATTTTCAAATCCCTTTCCCTGCCGCCCAGTGTCTTGAGGTAACTTTCTCCCTCCGTCGGCGGTTCCCTGCCTCCTCGAAGCTCGTAAATGGTGTTTATGCGTTGGATGTTGTGCATGTGAATATCAGATCGTCTTGATGTTTCCCCTGCACCAGTGCTCAGCCTCAGGATTTATCTACTGTTCCGCTCTGCTCTGCTTTATGGAGGCAGCTCACACACAGAGGTCAATACGGAGAGAGAGAGAGAGAGAGAGAGAGAGAGAGAGAGAGAGAGAGAGAGAGAGAGAGAGAGAGAGAGAGAGAGAGAGAGAGAGAGAGAGAGAGAGAGAGAGAGAGAGAGAGAGAGAGAAAAAGAGAGACAGAAAGTGAAAAGAGAGAGAGAGAGAGAGCGCTGAAACAAGATTTCACAACAAATGACAAGTGCTGGTGTTTATGATCGATGGTCCCGGATACAATCTGACTGAGTGTGTGTATCCATGCATGTGTGGGGCAAAACTCTGTAAGTGTGTGTGTGTGTGTGTGTGTGTGTGTGTGTGTGTGTGTGTTTTATGGCATCTACACATGTACATCTATGTAGTAAATATGGCAGTTACAGGAGATTACAGGTGCGTCAGAAGGGGGGGGGGGCTCTTCTGAACTGTGTATCTATCTGTATGGGGAAGAGGAATTTCGCTAAAGTGGATTTGAAAAGAAACAATAAAGTTGAAGCTTTAACTTATGGCTGTTTTCATCCATGTCAGATAAGCAGGTTTAGGAAATGTAGCACTTCATATACTTAATACCCCAAGAGACCGAATACAGTTTAAGTACTTATGCCGTCAAAAATATAATTACCCTGCAGAACTCCCAAATATATATATATGTGTTCTCCGATCCTTACAAATGTTTTTACAAGTGGCAATATCAGCCCTGTAATTTGTAATTGGTCAGGTACTAGAACTGGTCCGTCACCTCAAGCAGCCACTTCATCATCTGAATCAATCAAGTTAATCATAGGGACCGACTGTGACCCCAGCGGTCCCCACGGTATTCCACGACTCCATTAGGTTTCACTGTGTTGGGATGCAGATCACAGGACTGCCCCTTGTGGAGACTTTTGACAGTCTAATTAGTCGCCGTCACCACTGGACTCATGAAATAAAGGCAATTATAGTGCTCGCTGCCCCCCCCCCCCTCCTTTCTAATGCAGGACAAACACAACAGTGACCGTGTGGAAGCTGCTCGTGACTCAGCACATGTTCACATGCTTTAATAACATCTGGTGCTGATCTAACAAGCTTCTGATTTCAAACAGAACAATCTAATGGAACAGTTGGTTCAGCCCGAGTTTGAATATTGTATCATGTGGTGTCGGAATAATGGGAAAATTAAGTCTCAACTGGGAAGGTTCACCTGAAGTCAGATCAACAAGTCAGAGAGTCGGCGAAAGAAATGTTGGTACACGAGTCAATTACAAACGAATTATCATAAGTCACCCATTGTGACCGGGATGGTGGATGGTGGCGGCAGCTGATCGTGGATCAGGGTGGCAGCTGATCGTGGATTATGCAAACAACTAGACTGCTCCCTTCATCTCTGTCGGACATTTTCTTCTGCACAAATACGTTAAACATTGACACACTTATACGTCTTTGTTAGACGCTGTCTTTTCTCATCAGTGTTGTAATGTTGTTGTTTTATTGATGTGCTCTATTGCACTTCTGTCCGTCCCGGGAGAGGATCCCTCACATGTGTCTCTCTGAGGTTTCTTTGGTTTTTTTGGAGGATGTCCCACCTTGTTATTATAACTTTACAATTTTACAATTTTTACAAGCAGCTCTAAATAGTAGCTGATAATGAGAATTTGTCAAATATTATTTTTCTGCCACTTGAAGACTCCCTGTCCGTCTCTCCCAAGCACCAAACACCATCTGACTAACACGCATACATTTTAAATTATTTACACACCTGAACCTTTTTATTTGCTCTTTGTTAATATGCAAATATGAGACAGAGTTGTCAACATGACAACACATTTTGTTCACAGCATGTTTTTTCCCCGTGTTGACTTCAAAGCACATGAACACACTGACGTCGGAAACCAACCGCTTCCAATGCAAAGTGATTCAATTCCTAATGGTTGAGGCTCTTTCACTGAGACAGGAACGAAAAGCTCTCACTGACTGGTTTGTGTCTATGATGTTCATCAGTCAGGACAGGAAGTTGACACCAGGTCAACCAAGCCTTTGAAACACACCACCCCCCCGAGACTTTCAAGGCTAAGACACCGTTGACACAAATATTATCAAGTTTTATCATCTGCCTGGTTTCGTCCTTCACGGTCCTGCAGACTTCTCCACTTCTTTCTTGCTGCGACGACATCTTGCCCTCAATATTATCTTTAGCACGTTAAACACATGCTAAATTAGGCTGAGGTCACATTACGGACGATGCTAATCAAGAAGATTCCACAGTTCGACCTTAAAAAACTCCTTGGCTGCCTCGTCTGTGTGTTTACGATCACCGCATTATCTTAAAAGCCAGCATCAGCCTGAACGTGATTATTTAATTTCATATCCAAGCTGGAGTCGAGCCAAATGGGGGAAATGGCTGCGTAAAGTGGTGTAAACGATGTAACGAGGTGTGTTTTGTGCGTAGGCGTGAATGCCACCGCTGCACTGTTGTGTGTCTCCTTGTTCAGGCAGCCTTTCCTCTGTGGGCAGGTGCCGTTGAATTCCATCCAGATGGGCTCTAAATCATACCTGCTTTCTTGCCAACTCACAACATAAATATCCCAGAAGGAACACAGAAGTTACCTTGGGGTCCACCATCTTTCAATCCCGTCTACACTTCGACCGCCTCCCAAATATCTTCATCTCTGGCAAGCTCTGGTTCCGACGCATTTTCTCCTCCTGGTCCCTTTTGTCCTTATTCTATCCCCGACTACCGTTCTCACTTTACTTCGCTGTCTGATTCTCGGTTCCTGTAATCATTCTTTTGTTTCACCTCTCGACCTGTCGGAATCACTCACTCTGTCCGTCTGAGCCTGTTTGGTTCCGTATTTATTTTCCTCGCATTACTCTTCACCCGCTATTTTAATGTGGTCTTCCTCTTCCCGGACCTTTATCCCACTTTCTCGTCTTCACCCCCGGGTGCTTGGCTAACCTGTCGTTTGGGCACTCGCTCAGCCATGTCCCACAGCCATCTGTCAGCAGCTGTTTAATCTCACATCAGCACATGTCTTCCTCACCGTCTCTCTCCGCTCTTACCTCCTGTCTGCCTCTTCCGCCTGCTTGTCTTTCACCTGCGACCTATGGGAGCTTCCATAGGGTCCAGCGTGTTTTGTATCCAAGTCTGCCCTTATCACTGACGCCCACCTGGCCTAGATGTCTGGTGTTCTGCCTCAGTGGCCACCTACTGTAACGCAATAACCCACAATCTTGTGTGTGTGTGTGTGTGTGTGTGTGTGTGTGTGTGTGTGTGTGTGTGTGTGTGTGTGTGTGTGTGTGTATTAACAACTGCTGCACAATCAACAACATTAGGGGAAGTCTCTTCAGCAGGATGTGGAAAGTTTGGAGGATGACGTCAAAGTGTATTTTGAATAATTAGGCATGAGTGCTATCCATATGTGCACAGTGTGTGTGTAATCAATAGACAGGCTGTGTGTGTGTGTGTGTGTGTGTGTGTGTGTGTGTGTGTGTGTGTTGTGTGTGTGTGTGTGTGTGTGTGAGTGTATTTTTCAATCTCAGATAGCTCCAAGTTATCACTCACTAATCCTCTAATGAACCAGCACAGTTAAGATAAAACCGGCCTCCATCAATCTTCTCAATGGAAGAGAAAGCACCACGCGTGAGTCTCCTGTCATCCTCCTCTGCCTTCCTTCAATTCCACTCATCCTCTCCCACCCTCCATCATCCCTTCTTCACTCCCTTCTTCCTCCATCCTTGACTTACTTCCTTTGGATCACTCCTTCCCTTTTCCAATATTACCCAGTTCTTCCAACCTTACGAGATCATTCCTTCCCTTGTTCTTAGATCCTGATCCCTCCCATTCATTCTTCATTCATCCCTCCCTATATCTCCCTCATCCTCTCTTTTCCTACTTCTGCCCCTCGTCTCTGCATTTCTTCCTCGATCCTTTCTTCATGTTCTACTACTCTACTTCCTACCCGAGTCCTCTATCTCTTCATTGATTTATCCTTCCCTTGTCCCCTCTCTGATAACTTCCTGTCACACCTGATAACTACTACTATCTCCTCCTACCTGATTTGTCCTGTTTCTCCATCCCCCCATCCTCTCTTTCCATTTCTTCCTTGATCCCTCCTTTGCTCGCCTTTTCCCTCGATCGTGCCTTCCCTGATCCCTCCCATTCATTCATCATTCCTCCTTTCCCTTTATCTCATTTTTCCTCATTCTGCTCTTTTCCTCATTTCTTTCTTGATCCCTCATCCCTTCTTTTTCTGCTTCTGTACTTAGTCTCTGCATTCCTTCCTTGATCCCTCTTTTAATTCCCCCGCTTCTCCCAACTCCTGTTTCTTCCTTTCTACTCCCAGCTCCCCCCCTGTTCTCCCTCCACCTGTCCTTCCCATGTTACCCACTACCTGATTCCTCTATCTCTTCATTGATTTATCCTTCCTTTGTCCCCTAACTTCAGCGGCTTGCAGACAATGGACTGAACTCCGGCTAATCTCCTAAAAATTATCTAGAGGGGCTGTATGTGACGATGCAAATGTCCGAGTCACTTCCTGCCAAGTGAACTCATACGGGAATGCAGCAGGATTGTGTCTGGAGATTCACCCCGATGACGTTTCTAACAGGCAATGGATGCAAAACGGAAACAACTAAAACAATACAAGGCTGAAAAAGAGGAGCCATACATGTGGAAGATGATGAAGATGTCAACTTAGAAGACAACGAGATTCAAGAGCTTTGCAGACATTCTCCCGAATTCATGGCTTTCCTGCCATACCTTAAAGCTACGACTATTTCCAACAACCTGATACCAACTGTTTATCCTTCATCCCTCGTTCCCTCGTAACCCAACACCATCTTCCCCCTCCTCTCCGCAATCCCCACCAACTCATTCCGTCTTTCCTCATTGATCCTTTGTTCTTTGATCCCTACATACGTCCTCAATCCCTCTATTAACTCTATACTGATAACCACATCTCCTCCTCTCCCTGATACGCGCAGCGCTCTCTTTCCTTTCTGCCTCCCTCCAACACGGCTTCTTTTACTGTCTTAACAGTGCACTGGTGGGGAGTTACTGGAGACATATGTTTCACTAGAGGCAGAAACACAAACCAAACATTATAACACTGACTCAAATGCCATACTGAGCAGCTCCAACACGCCCACAGTCCTTTTGGTAATACACACACTGCTGTTTCTGCTCTGCTCAATTAATCTGGCTCAGTCAAGACTGCGCCGAACTGTCATCTTAACACTAATAAAGAAAGAGCTCTGAGCTGTTTGCATTAAGTGGCCTGCTCGTCTCAAACTGTCAGTTTGCCTCCGGCTGTGGCTCGGCACAAGTTTTGTCCCTCACTTTCCACTCGTTTATTCCACTGTGGTTGAGGCACAAATCCCCTCATCATCTCAAAGAAAACACTAAAGGCCACACGGCCCTGTAAAGCCTCATTAGGCTTAATAACCTTTAGTGAGCGCGGAGCAGACACTGTATGCGTGTGTGCATGAGTCTTGTGAATGCAGGTGTGCGTTTGTGTGGGTTGCGTGCGCGTGTGCCTCTCCGTGTGCATTTGAGCGCACGGACTTTGTGTAAGTGGGTGAGAGCGTGTGCGCCGTGTGGGTCCTTTGAGAGAGGGGCTAGCTCAGAGCCACAATGCGTCTTATTCAGCAGGGTCCCTGGATTAAAATGTAATTTCATTCAAAGTCGCAAATTGGGTTTTTTACTGTACTAATCTTCATTTTACTAAGCAGAATGAGGTATGTCATTAAAAAAAAAAAAAGTGACTTAATTAAAGAATGCGGGATGGATAGATTGCAGACGGGAAAGGAAAGTTCCCCCACCAGAGGAGTGAAGGTTATTCCGAATCATAAACAGTGAAAGCCCCCTTGAACAATACGGTACAGAAATACGCCCGAGTGTGTGTTGCGGTGATTATGTTGGAGGAATAATGGAGAGTTACATCAGCGGAGTTGCAGTTTGGGCGTTCCACTAATGCTCTGATTCACACCGACTTAAATTGCAGCTGCAAAATAAGATAATTTGCAAATTATGTCAGATAACATTATCAACAATAGCCCAAAAAACAATAGAACATAAAAAAAAACTGCAGAGAGGCGGAGGAACAGAGAGCAGTAAAATATGCCGGTGGAAACTAGAGACTGTGAATTAGTCACCGAACGCTCGGTCTATTATTTAAACCTTTCATTATTTTGTTTGACACTTTTATGCCTTTAATTGACGGGGACAGGAAATGTGTGACTGCCAGATCAGGAGTTAAAGTGGAAACGGCTCAGGGTATTGAGGCGGTGGGCCCCCGAACCACACTGCCCCATATTAGACCATTTAATTTGTGAATAACGGTGGTAACCGAACTACAAAGAGGAAAAGAAAAATATGACTGCCATTCAGTGTCAGACTGTGAAATATAGTCCTGTGCTTTACAGAAGATTTCCAGGGTGTATTTCAACAGTGTTTAAGAGTCGCTGGGAGTAAAACGAGCTGCAGGAACATGGCTCCCACTGAGCAGTGACAAATAATGAATTCACACCATACCACCCCTCTCACCTAATCACATTCAGGAATCAGCAAAACCATTTCCCTCAGCACTCGCTGCTAATACATTTCTGGAATAGAAATCATGATCCACGAAATAATCTCTGTGATATTATCAGCCAATCTGTAAGTGTTGTGGTTAGACTGCGATTTTAAAAAAAAAGGCCGGCCACATTAAAAATGAACTAAGATTGCGTAGATATTCTTTTTAATTAAATCTGTTGGCAATTGTGCAAACGATGTTATTTAATCCTGTGATGACTGCGCCACTATTACCGACTCGCCCCGTCATACTTGCAGAATACCAATTCTAAAAAATCCATCTCATTCAGTTTTGTCAGATTGAGGCTGCTTTCTGATTCCTTTACTCAAACATCAAATACCCCAATTTCATTTCTTCCCCGAATTCCACTAATGGTCAAATCACCAGCCCAAATGCCCATAATGGCCCTGATGGGAATTAGAAGCCAATTTCCTTTTTTCCTTCCCCTTGTCTGTCCCTTTCTTCCTCTCTCCTCTCCTCTCCTCTCCCCCCATCCCGCCTGCCATAGATGGACGGAAGAGATTTACAGTTAGGGGTCACACAGTGGTTCTAATTAGCTTAAGTAGGTTGGAAGGAATAAGCACTTCCTCTCCGAGACGCATCAGCCACAGTCCCACAGCTCCTTCTGACTAAGCAGAGAGGGGAGGACACAGACGGACAAGCGAGCGCCGTGTCCGTCTGCCTTTCCCGTCCTTTTGTCTCTGTCCCTTCAGAGTCTGTCTATTGTCGGGATTGGACATTTCTTTTGACGATAAGGAACTTTTGTGATGATTTATGGGAGAAATGTGCTCATCTAGTAATGATGACATCCCTACAGTGGGGGTTGATGCAGTCTGGAAAACCCTCATCATCATTATCGTTTTCCTCATCATCATCACCCCTAAGAAATGTCGTTCATGCTGCCCCCCCATGTTGCAACTCGAAAAATATAATGAAAAATGATAGTAACACTCACGCTAATTACTTCCCGAGTATTTTTCTCGCAGACATATCCGTTGACCTTGAGGAGGTGTATTTCTCCTGCGATGGACAAAGTCATTTTCTCTGTTTTTGCGAATTTAAAAGTTAACTTAGAAGTTGGAAGGAGGCACAGCAAGTGTCTTGTGTGTGTGTGCGAGTTGCCTCCCTGTCTGATATTCAGGATCTGTTCAGCACAGAGACATGGGCTCAATTCCCAATACCCTGCAGAAAAATCTTCACCATTTCAAAAACTCGGGGGAGAGGATTCTCCTTCCAAAAGCAAACACAAACAACCCCCTTCCTCCGCTTTTTGGATCAATCTATGACGAATCAGGACATTTTCCCTGGCAGCCGTGTTTGTTTTGTCTCTGTCTTTCTCCAGAACCTCCTCCCACCTCTCAGGAGCACGCCTCCCTCCTGGTGCAAAAAATGTAAATAGCCTTTTAATTCGAATTATTTGTGTATTTTGCTATCGGCAGATAAACCAGCTTCTGCTTCCTGTTTGCATGTGTAAACAATTTGCCTCCCTGTTGACCCGATGCCCCGTCCTCTCTGTGTGGGTTTGGGAACATGTCCCACCTCCCGCCAGCCCCTTTTATTTCCCCTCTCATGTTGCTCCCTGTCTATACACATGCACCCTGGAGTGTCGGAGAGTGAGAGCATGCAACAGCCCTCATGCACTGATTCATTCTGTTTCAGAGTAGCAACCTTTGACTATTTCATTATGAGTGAAGCAGTTGCGGGTTTTTTTTATATCCTTCACTCTGCAAAACATCCGGATAATTGTGAGATAGAGTCCAACCGATGTGGATTTCCGGCGGCCGATACCGATATATCAGCTGATACGTGCATAAAAAATGATTGTCATTACAGTTAAACCACAAACTATCTATCTAAATCTCTGTCTGTATATGGAAGGCATATCTCGAGTGCCATTCATCTCGTCAGCTTCACACTTGGCAAGTGTTTTTTTAAGGGCCCAAGGAAGAGCAGTGTCGAATTTGCTGCTATTTGGACACGCGATGAATTCAATAGTGATAAACTTTGAATAAAGAGGCGACCAGTGTTCTGTATCCGCACCAACAACTGATTCTCCGGTTTAGTTTCTCTGATTTTTGTATAAACCGGTGAACAGCTCTTTGTGCAGCAGCTGCGGCTTCAGGGTTTTGTGGACTGAGTCGGTCTTTACTCGCTGTGGCTCAATTACTGCTCATCACTTTTTATAGTTTCAGATAGAAGCGCTACAACCAGCATCATCACAGGAAACAGCCCATTCCAAACGGACATGTTTAGAAGGGCCACTGCACCAGGACAAAGAAAATACAAATAAACTTGAGAAAAATGTAAATTCACAGCTTGTTCTGTATAATAAATGTTTTCATATTGGCAAACATGCTAAACATGAAATAACGATACGTATATGAAAGGCTCACATCAGACAACTGATAAATCCGACGGCTTAAACTGTCAAAGGCAAAATCTTCAAATTGCTTGATTCATTTGTGCGCAGTCCAAAACAAAGCAGGATTAGTGATAATCTTAATATGCAAGATTCTTCTTTATATTTTGTCGTAGTAACATGGCTGCGATTTGTTTTTGTTTTTTTTTCTGTTTCTCGCAGCGCTGTGACTTTTGGCTGTGGATTTTCTTCACTTGTTTCCAGTCTCTGGCCCGAGTCCCTCACTTGGCTGTTAGCTTTTACTATTCAAAGCTCCGCTCTGTCTCTTCTGCTGCTAACAAACAAACAGATGTCTGGAACACACCACCTTCGGCAATCAAGAAACACTGACACTGGGCAGGAGGAAGCCGATTGCATGAATTTAATATAAGGCTGGAGCACTTTGGTGTAGGATAAACAAACGCTAACCATTTCCATTTGTGACATTTTTGAGAAAATACTGAAAAGCAGAGACGGGTTGACACAGAGAGAGAGAGAGAGTGAAGGTTGTTTTTCTTTTGCTTGGTGACTACTTGGCACCGTTATGCAGAAGTAAGAGACCTCCTACAGCTAAAAAAAACCTCATCCTCCTTCCTGGCCCACCCCTTCTTCTCTTTCTCCCTTCATCTCCCTCTCTCTCTCTCTCTCCTCCTGCTTATCTCCTTGCGTTACCGACACATTCGTCAAGTGCTGTGACTTCTCATTCATGCGAGCTTTATTGAAATCGAATAAGCAATCCATTGTCGACAAAGAGACACGACAGGAGAAAGATTTGAGACTTAAACTATATATCTCTTCCACCGCTCCTCCCACTTTCTCTCCTCGCAGTGTCCGTGATGCCACCTCTTAGTTTTGGCCTGTGGGTGTGTGTCTCAGTTGAACCCCAACGAAAGTTGAAAGTTCTTTTTATGTGTGTGTGTGTGTGTGTGTGTGTGTGTGGTGTCTCGTTTGACCCTGAGCAAGTGTGTTTGCGCTCAAATGTTGTGTGTGTGGCAGAGAGAGGCAGTTGGCTGCTCAGTTGGAGAGAGGCGGATATGACTGGGGCTGGATTGACTGACTGGCAGGCAGCTCGATTGCTGCTGGGAATACTAACATAACACACACAAATGCTTATTGCCTGCCTACAAATCTCTACACACACATGGCAGCAGCAACACACACTCTCTCTCACACACATAAAAATTCAAAGGCTATGTGATCACACACAAGTACCCTGCGCTGCGGGCACCACACTTCTGCACAGCATCCATCTATCAGGGTCTCAACTGTTTGAATGATTTAGTCTGAAAGGTGCCAAAACAGAGCCATCTTCAGTCACACACACACACACACACACACACACACACACACACACACACACACACACACACACACACACACACACACACACACACACACACACACATATACACACACGTATGTGCACTCTCTCAGACAGAGGCAGACTCTGTTAACACACACACACACACACAAGAAGAGAGCTTAGAGAGGAAAAAAAACTGTATTTCACTTCAAACCTCGGCTGCTGGAGGGCGTCAGGGTTCAGTCGAATACTGAGGCCGAGCCACCAGATATTAAACATGCATGTGAAGGGGCCTGCAGGTTCACCAGCCAAGCTAAGCCGAGCGAAGTTTGGCTGGAAGAGAACATTTAGTGCCGATATTTAAGAATCTGAGACACTAAATGACATTTTAATCAACTTATTATCCCGTCCTACGAGCACATCATATTCTTTTGTTCCCTGACATTATTATTCTTGTCACTCTTAAGGGGTTGGATTAGGAAGAATTGCTTTTATCCTCCCTGGAACAATTGTTTGTTTTTCTCCATGCTATTGCTTCGCCTGAAACCATCTTTCATCTCTGCCTGGACATTTTTGCACCAGCTCAGACATCAGAAGCCTCAGGGTACCAGGGAGTCACAGGTTAATCCCAGTTCCAACTCTGATTAAGATCCAAATGGAAAATGTGTCTGGCCATGGATTGTTGCTTATTAAAGTGCGAGGTGCAGAAAGCATTAACATAATGACATATATTCAAATAACCTTCACTGTGGGTTTTTATGACGGCTACAAGTGCAGCAGAAACACACACACTCTTTCTCCATCCATACCTTGGTCACGAGAGGTTCTGTGTCCTCCAGGATGGAGATGAAGGGGATCTCCAGAAAAGAGGAGAGGAACTCCACCTGGATCAGCTCCTCCTTGGAGCGGGGGAAGGCGAGCACGGCGGACACCCCCCTGACCACCAGGTCCTGGCAGGCGCTACGGGACAGCGACTCCGGGTCCCCTCCGGCGGGCGACCGAGCCACCATCTCCAGGCTCAGGTTGTAGGGCAGCAGGGGGGGCGTTTGGGAAGTGGTGGTGGAGGAGTCCGCCGCTCCGCTCTGGTGCCGGAGGCTCGCCAGGGCGCGGTTGAGCGCGTTTTGTATCCGTACCGGCTGGCGCGTCGGCAAGAGCGCACCGAGGCGCACGGTGTGTCCTATCCGGGCGAGGATGTGGCAAGGCTGCGGGTGCGGGAGGCAGGGCTCCGGGGAGGAGAGCACGGCCAGTGCGTGAAGCAGCAGGAGCGCTCCGGCGCAGAGGAAGAGGAGATGGGGTCTCCCGGGGGCGAGGCAGTAGGTCCAGAGTCCAGGGAGAGACACCATGCTGCAGCTCCGACACACAACAGAGGAGGACTGGGCTCTGCTCGGCGGGAGATGGCATAGCTCCCTCTTTCTCCCAGCTCCACCGCTTTCCTCGGACTTGATGGCTCTTTTCTTTTCCCTCCTCTCTTTATCTGGGTTGATGCGCTGTCAGCGGTGAATTGTCGACGTTTTGACGCGTCGCCTCTCACCTCCTCAAAGTTTTTTTTCTCTGGATGTCAAACAGCAGCCGGGAAAGACGCGCCGGTGCCGGAGAGGAGAGATGCGCGCACAGAGCTTAGAGCGGTCGCCCCGCTTCTGTCAGTCTCTGCTGGAGGAAGGCTCACCAGCTGTGTGTGTGCTTGTGTGTGTGTGTGTGTGTGTGTGTGTGTGTGTGTGTGTGTGTGTGTGTGTGTGTTTGTGTGTGTGTGCTTGCGTGCGCGTGCGTGTGCGTCCATGCGCCCGCCCGCCAATAATCTAACCTCTCACGGAGGCTGCCTCTTGTTGAATTTTAATGAAAATTCGTCGGGCAACATTTCCTTCCGGTTCTCCAGATCCCAGAGAGGAAAATTTGCACCTAATGTTTTTTTCATTCATAATTGAAACTACAAGCGATCGAAGAAGCTTTCTTGTAATTATATAATCATTCTTATTTGAAGATGCGCAGTCCAACGCAGAAATTAGTTTGCTTCTGCATGTGACCAGAGTTTACTACTGAATTTGTGCATTTTAATGAAGGGTAAACTCACATAAGTCGATTTTTATTTCCTTGATAGCAAAAGGAAAGCAGAAATCCTTCAGACACACACACATGCATGTCGATCAAGAAGAGTTTTAAAGGGAAAAAGAGAGGTTTTATACTTCTATAGTGAAGTGCCGGCTCCTTTTTGCCAGACCTGGGCCACAAGTAAGCCAGAGCAAAACCGTATGTCAACCAAAGGTGGCCCATATTTGTTTTGTGCTATTTTGGCCATATTCAACATTTACCACATGGGCCACTTTAGGTTCACATCCTGACTGGACTTTGCAGAGAACACGACATGTTTGCCAAAAAATTCCCAAATTTTGGGGGGATATTTCGGCTACATTTGCTATTTGACAAGTGGGACACTTTAGACTCAGGTCCATTTTGTCCGGTCCACAAGAAGACCAGATGTGTCACTTTATTATTTGAAGTGGCCGACACTTTTTATTAACCATCTTTGGTTAACCATTTTCATCCTACCTGGTTTATCCGCAGTGAAGGTTTTATAGTCTATGTCTTTCATAAAATGAAACAGAATTTGCTTTATTACTGTTCCCATATCTGGCTTATATAAGTTTGACTGATTAGGTTTTCATACATTGCATGTCGGCTATTCCAGGGGTCGGTTAAGCAATCGGCGCAATCTGAAGACCCAAGGTCACAACTTTGCAATGCAAAAGCTCTGCAATTCAGCTCGATATAAAGCATTGCAGCCACAAAACAAACGTGCTTTTACTTTGAAGGCCACTTGCTAAAGAGGAAGTTATTCTATGAATGTGGTTTCCATGACAGAGGTCAGCCCCTTGCTTCACCTGCTGAAGGTCTGTGTCAGTTCGATATAGTGAAATAAATATCATCAGATTATCAAAAGGATCTGGCAGGATAAATGTTATTGTCCGTAGGCTGCCAGTCGCCAACCACTGCTGTCCGAGGACGTAGAAGAAGACATGTTCAACTACCGGTCCACAGACACGCTGCCCTGCCAGCGTTACAGCTACTGGTGCTGGTTCAGATTCAGATTACGATTCAGATACAGAGAACTTTATTGATCCCAAGGAGAGGACAATTCATTTGCAGCGTACCCTGTTCACGATCACACAAACAACATCCAATATGATACGTGTCAAAAAGCACAGGTAAACAAACCAGCAGAGGTCGGTGAAGGACATCGAGATAAAGATTAAGGTGGTGAAGTACATAGCAATAAAAGACAGTTATTAGATAGATGGTTGCTTGTTTCTTCACATTTTTATTAGTATTGAACGTATCCGGTTGCCAAATGGCATCAACATTGGCTCGGCACTTTCCTGGACGGTAACACAACACGTTCCAAAGTGTGAAGTCGAGAAGTTGAACAGTTTGCACGATATGCGTTCCACATACAGACCGAGAGGCATATGTGGAATTAGTAGGTAGACGCTGTTCTAAATGCAGTGGTCCTTTGTTGTGTGAGGTGATAGATCCCAGATTCTAGCACCTTTTTCCACCGCCGCTGTTCCGGCCAGGTTGGCCCGACATGAAGCTAATAACTTGCTGAATTCTCAATTTTCCTCAGAGATTTATTCCCACTTCCTCTCCGCCGTCCAACTAGAACATTATCCGTTGTGTAACCACATCTTTTCAGCACCGTGGCCAGCGCCGGTGCCATAAAAGAGATGTACTGTGAATGCTAATTTGGTTCAATGCAAGGGACAGCACTCAGTCCTCCCTTCATTCATTCTGCACTCACTTCTCTCTCCCCCTTGATCTAATTTGCCATCGCCAGAGCAGAACATTGAGCAAATCTCCATATCCTCCCAGTGAGATCTGACCAGTGGTGTGTGTGTGTGTGTGTGTGTGTGTGTGTGTGTGTGTGTGTGTGTGTGTGTGTGTGAGGTTCCTGATGTCACTTGATTGTTTGTCAGCCACCACAAACATCTGTCTCCTCGTGTTTTTCTGCCTCTGCTTTTCCTCTCTGCGGATTTGGCACCGGGTTGAACCTGCAGAACCATTTTAGAATGAGGTCTGTCATGAAAAAGGTTCCTCCGTCAAACTTCCAGATAGAGGTATCAGCGCCTTCCTCTGTGTCTCTCACACACACACACACACACACACACACACACACACACACACACACACACACACACACACACACACACACACACACACACACACACACTCACACACACACACACACACACACATTCCCAGGGATCAACAAGTCATTTCACAGCCTGCTGGGTGACCTAGTGTGATACTGGTGCGGTTTACTGGCAAATCTGAGACAGTTGGGCAAGAGAAGTGATTCCTTACCTTTCTTCCTTCTCCTCATGCTCTACTTGCTCGATACGGAGGAAAAGATGAAAACCAACACTGTGGGCTTTGTTCCGCTGCAGAAACCAGCAGCATTAAACTTGCATGGCTCTTCACACACGCTCCCCCGGGTACCTGTTGAAGCTGGGCAGGGCCGAGCACAAACTGTTTCAGACTCTATCTCCGACTGCTTATTTTGTGAAATACGATTTTTGATTGGGTCAAGCTGAGTTTATCGCAAGGTGCCTTATACAAAAGGTGTTGGATTCAAAACACAGAAAGAAAAGAAAAATCCATTCCTTCATAATCAGAAGCAGTTTTTCTCTGCTTACTATTACAATCATCTCTGGTGTCACATTTTAAAGCTCATTGATTTGACAAAAAGGAAAAAGAGACCTCAGCTTCTTGTTCCTTTGACATTATATCTATATCTGTGCAATGGTTATTCTGCATTGTAGAACATGTTATTGATTCAAAGGCCTTAGAGTGCAATAGATTTTATGATAACTGCGGTGGATTAGAACGTCTGGCCAACACTTGCTATTAATATAACAGGGTAAACCGGAACATAGTCTATACTGTACATACTGAGGTCAGATGTGTCTTTTATAAATAGATGGAAAAAGTGAACTTTGGAATTATCCTGTTTTCTGCAGTATTCGCTCAAAAAAATAGTTCTTATCTTTTGAGTCGTACGTATATAGACACACACAACGTGATTTTGTCTTTATTGAACACACCTAGCGCTACTGGAAAAAGTGTGAGTCCAACTCCTCCATTTAATTACCTCCTCTGGCAGCAACAATCTCAAACAAGCGCTTACAGGAGCCGCGGATCAGACCTGCACAAGATCTGGAGGAATTTTTGGACAGTTCTTTTTTATCACGCTGCTTCAGCTCAGCCACGTCCTCCGTGTCTGTTGTGGACAGCCGCTGTCTGAGCTCATTCCACAGTATCTCTGCTGCACGGGTTAAGGTCAGAGCTCCGACTGGGTCACTCCGAACAGCAGATTTCCTTTATTTGAAGACACGGTGTTGTCGATACACAACAGGATCACTGTCCCGCCGCTTCACCCAACTTCCACAACGATGTCAGAGGAGCTCTCCGACATCATTCTGTGAAATGTGTTGATACATTTGGGAATGCACCGCCGGGAGGCTTTGTTCATGTTGCTATGTGTTGCCCGTCTCACCCCCACGCATGGTGCTGCATGTTCTTCCATTTCAACCTTAGTATCATCTTCACAGCTCACTTTGTGGTGCCCTGGAATAGACACCTCCACGAGACAGAAATGTTAAGCTTCAATAATTCCCTTTAAGCCTTCAGCTGATACTATGGACTTCTTTCCTTTTTTTCTTTTTTTTTTTACCTCATTGAGCATTCTGCCTTGTGCCTTTGGAGTCATCTTTGCTGGACGCTCATTTCTAGGGACAGCACTAAATCATCTCTGTTCATACACAGTCTGTCTGACTGTGGCCTGATGAATTTATGATAAATCTTTTTGAATAACTTTGTAAACCTTTGATCATAAGTCTGAGTCATAAGAGATCTCTTTTTCGCATAGAGGATTTTTTTTTTCCCATGATTCTTAATAACTCACACGTCCGTTCTGGTTTCATTAACTGGAGTCCAGGTTCACTAACTCCTGACTCCAATTAGCTTTTTTTTGATGTCATTAACCAAATGCCTTCCAGCTCCTTTCGAGCTCACACAATGAATTGTGCGTTTTTAGTTCAAATAGAGTGTTTGTGCACGTTTGTAACTTAGAGGAAGATCTGAGTTTTAAGACAAATTCATACACAAAGTAAATTTGGATATTTGGTTCCTATACTTAATCAGCACCTCCCAGGCTTCTCTCTGGGTTGGGGGTGGGTTTAAATATCCCAGGTGCATTGGTTGGTGTGGTGTCAGCAGTAATGCAGGGGTCGTACCCGACCATTTTGGTTCAGAGGTCTACGTTCCCATCCTCACATATGGACCTGGGCTCTGACTAGAGACCAAAAGAAGAAGAATGCGAATACGAGTGGCTGAAAATAGATTTTTCATTGACTGGCTGGGTTTAGCCACAGACATAGTGAGAGGAGTTTGGTCCTCCAGAGGGAGCTCGGAGTAGAGACACTATTCCCTCCAGTAAAGGGGGGCCAGTTGAGGTGTTATGGGCATCTTATCGGGACGCCTCCCTGGTGCCTTCCATTGGAGGTTTACTGAGCAGAACCCAACTGGGAGGAGACCCCTGGGTAGACCTCACTGGAGGGACTGCATATCCCATCTGGCCTGGCAGCACCTCAGGGATCCCCCAGATTGAGCTGGAAAGGGTAGTTGGGACGAGGGCTGTCCGGACCATCCTGCTCAGCCAGCTGCTTCCTCTAGCCGACGTCGGATAAACAGTAGAAAATGGATGGAGGGATCATTTAACTCAGGTTGGCATCTTTTTCCCATTCACTCTAAAATGTATTCACCTCTCTCAGAATATGAATAACTCCTCTTGGAAAAGACACTTAGTGAGACTTACAGTGGAGGGAAAACAATCCAAATCGAATCCACCATGAGAGAGAGAGTAGAATTAACTGTGAAATGAATTATAAGCATTGTTAAGTATAGACACAGACTCTCGAGGCTGGTAAGTGGCAGTATGACGAATAGTAACACCGGGAGCACAGAAAATAGATATTTTTGCCAGCAGCAGGAATAAACACAGCTGAACAAAGGTACGCTCGGATATATATATATATATATTTTCCATTTCATTTTCGTGGGGGGAAGGTGACTGCTGGCACTTGTTGCTCCGTTGCATAGATATAAAGCAATTTTCAGGAATAGAATAATAGTGCAATTACATTTCAGCCGCGAAATGCATTTCAGGAATCTACAATGTGATCGCAAAACCCAAATGGCGCCCAGTCCCTGCAGAGGGAGAGCGATGGCTGGGACATGTCCTCAGTTTGTCCCCAAAGCTTGTACACAGGTGTCCCACATGCATTCTTTAACTGTATTACTGTTTCCTATTAACAGCTTCTCCCCCCCGGGTGTATTTGTTTTGATTATGTACATTGTAAGGGATTAATATGGAGAATAGGATTAAGCAGGCATCGGAAACCCAATTAAAGAAGCCCTTCATCTTCGCTTGCAGGGGCTGCGTCTCCCTTTCACTGTGTGAGATCCCTCCTCCTGTTCGCTCATCACCTCCTGCCCTCTGTTTGTTCTGCGCCTCCTCCTGTACCTGCCCTCTGTCTTTGAATTTTACATGCGCACACGTCCCTCAATTCATCCGTTTCCTTTTTTTTCGTTCATCAGCCCCGCTCCACCTATTTCCTGCCGCCTTTCCCCCTCATCCCTCTGATCTTTTCATTCGCACTTCCTCGCTCTCCCTTTTTTTTCCAGATTTTGTGGGGAAGAACGCACGTTTGCAATTTGCCCCACAAACATACAAGACACGGCATTAAACCACATCAGTGATTCATTCCTCAACCAAAACTGCAATTACGCTGGTAAAAGACTGCAGGAGGACATAGCGGTTCAGCTGAAGGGTGAGCCAACAACAACTGCCAATTTGAGTAAGGGTGAGTGCTCTTCTGTCGGGGGAGTAGTCTGTGCGTGTGTGTGGGTGTGTGTCTAAATGTAATCCTAAGTAATCTGGCCGTGCAGGCCCAGGTAGCACAGACTCTGAAGAAATGCCAGAGAGCTGTGACTTAGTATTCCTGGCACAGCACTAAAGGCACTAATATCACCTTTTAGCACAATGCTCACTAACCGGGAGCAAGACAGAGACAGAGGGAAGGGCCGGCAGAAGAAAAAGGAGGGGAAGAGAAAAGAAAGAAAGACAAATAATCGAGTGTAACAAAGCTGGAAGGGGTTGTGTGGAGCATGAGAAGGTACACAATTGTGGCAGAGCAGGACTGTTTAGGGACGATTCGATGCTGGTGTGCTCTGTGTCTCCAGTTGAAACAAATTAACGACATGAGTTCATTTCCTTCAGTTCTTTTCCCTCTGTGCACCCCCTGATGTACAAAGACACTGGGCTGAGGAGAGAGAAACTTATCAGGAAGCAACAGCAGCTCCGTGCTGTGTGTGTGTGTGTGTGTGTGTGTGTGTGTGTGTGTGTGTGTGTGTGTGTGTGTGTGTGTGTGTGTCTGTCTGTGTGTGTGTGTGCACGCCTCTGTTTTCAAAGTGGTTTTGTGTGCTGTAAGTGTCTGTGAGTGTGTACTATGTATGGTAACATGTGTGTGGTAAAGTGCACGCATCATGAGGGCTTGTTTGTGTGTGTGTGTGTGTGTGTGTGTGTGTGTGTGTGTGTGTGTGTGTGTGTGTTCCATTATGTGCCAAGATTTCCTTGTTTTGTCTTTAACTCACTGCTCGAGCGCTCAGGTGATAGAATTGTCTCACTGAGGATTTTTGAAGTCTGGTGCAAACACTGACTGACAGACTCAAACAATCAATGACATTTACAGCGTAGTAAGATGTTTTACAGCCATTCAATGATTGTCTGATTCTTTATTGTTGAGGACAGACAAAGGAACAACTGTGACTTTAGCAGCAAAGTCTTCAGTGATCCGGGGTCGGGTTCTCATGGGTTCTGGCTGATGCTCCGGAGAATTTTCATTCTCTTGCCTTTTTATATTTTCATTCTGTTGTCTATACCTCATTCTTACTTGTTGGCTGCTGTAACAAGTGCATTCCCCTGGTGGGTGGATCAAAACTGTTTTATCTGATCTTCTCTCCTTACATAATGTATTCAGTTTGTAAAGAGGCATCCTGAAGGTATATGTCCAGTGACCATGACATTCCAACAAATCATTGAGAATAGATGCAGCCGTAGCGAGAGATATGAACATATAAACAAAACCTCAAATAACTTTTAACCTTAACTTTTCCCTTAACAGCATCATCAGGTTCAATTGTCAATTTGTCCAGTACGTTGGGTTTTTACCAAACACCCGCAACTGATGTCACTTCCTTTAACCTCAGCTGCACTTTATAGTGTAGATCAGCAATTGTCACTGTCATTTTGAGCCTGTTAGCATGCTGTTGCTAACACTTAGCATTAATGCAGACTCTAATTACATCATCAGTTAAGAAGGATGTAAAACAAAACGTTGTGGATCATTTCTAATATGAAAAAGGTTTTGTGTAAATAGGCTCTTGCAGATTCCTCGGTGGCTAAAATGCACCGTGAGTTAAATATATGTAAATGTAACCAGTGCAAAGCGTCCAATTACAACTAGATGTTTAAATATATAAACAAAACATCCAGGGGAAATTCAGTCAACACACAAAACTCTCAGCTGCCAATCGTGACGAAGAAATGTTATTTGTGTGTTAAATAATTTCACACAACAAGCTTTTAAAAGTGGAATATGAAAATAAAATATTAAAATGCAGCAGAGTAAGGTGGGCTATTGTCGGATGTGTTGTTTTTAATTATGTATTTTCCTTTCAAAAACAGGGTGTCAATATTGCATATGTCCCCTTGACAATTTCATTATACTCGCAGACTGTGTTTTCATGCTGGCCACTGTGCTTTTTTTCCCGATCTGTTCTTTCCCCCCCGAGTTTCCGCTGTGAATTGAAGCTGATCAGCAAATCAAGTTAGGTTGGTGTCCTCAAAAAGACCTTGGACCCTCAGACACAAACAAACAGAACAAACACTCTGGAAAAGTAGCTCTGCACAAAGATCCGCTGCATAAAGTAATCCCACAGTGGAAATGTGCAGAAAGTCACACTTAAAACTCCACAGCAATATCTGAGGTGTAACGGATCTTACTCACGATCCCAATCACTCGCATCCCAAGCGAGCTGTCATCGACTGTGGCTCCGATTTTTCAAACCAAAAACCTCATCAGCAGCACATCTCATTAGCTTCTCGTCTATGGTAAAAAACCATCTCGATCTCTCCTGTGACCGTACGACTTCCATTTTCATGACTGAGTTCACAAACCCATTACAGCTGCCAAGGTGGGTTTTGGGAAGAATACGTTGTTGTTACTGCACGAAAGGAGATGAGAAGGCAAGATGAGTAATGGCAGGAAAGTAGTAGATTCAGTCTACGACCATCTGTGGTGGAGAGCTGCACTGATTAGCACAGATAGAATCTCTATAAATAGATTCTGCATGTGAATATGCAGAATCAGGAGGTGAAGGGACAAGATTTTCAAGCCTTCTGGTTTTTTAGTTTGACCAATCACGTTGGAGCAGGCTTTGGTTGCCTGCGGGTGAACGGCCCGTGCGGAGAGCGAGAGAGGAGGAACACATTGAGCGAAAACCATCGACTCCTGGCTTTTTAATTAATCTGCATTGGTATAGAAATAGCTGTAAATAGAGATTAGCCAAAATGTCGTCTGGGCCTAAAACACCTGCACAAAGTAACAGTGTTTGTGTTCGTGTGGAGAAATGTCAGAGTTGTGTGGTGTAAGGCGAGCGGAAGATGGAGTCTCGACTCGGATAGCCGCTGTCGGACGCCTCAAAATATTGGCTGTTGCCCCTAGAGGCTAATTTATCTTCAGACAATGGCCGATGGGCTCTGAGTCCCCGTGTTGTAGTTGTATATAGATAAAGTGTTGAAATGTTTCGTAGATAAAAGCAGCTTCCAGAAAAAAAATGCACGCACTTATCTCATATGGAGCGATGCGTTCAGGCAGCCAACATGTGACATACATCATGTGACATACCTCACTCTACACAATCATCTATAATACACGCCCACTCCATTAGGGGGTCTTTTGAAGCAGAGAAAATTAGCCATCACTCCCTTTGCTTGCCCCCGCTGCTGTGTCAGGTTGCTTCAGCCCCTCCAACCCCCCAGCATCCACCTGTGGCTAACATGTTCTACTGCTGCAATAAACATTTGAACATGACTTGTCTAACTGAATTTATCTTATTGTGTCATATCTGTGGTATGGTATCGTGTCTTGTGTTTTAAACATGAATGTGTGTTCAAAGAAACTAAAGTCCACTCACACACATCTAAAGCGACCGAGAGAGGAGGAGGCACATTGGAGGAGGCAGTGTTCGCATATGAACCGTACCGAGGAGTGTGTTTGTGTGTGCCCGCTCCATCACCTCCCTGTGAGACGTTGAAGGTTTGTGCAGGTGACTGGGGTGAAACGTTAATCAGGACCTCTGGCGATGTTTCAATTAATGTAATGTATATATGTGAAGACAGAGGGAACGCACAGCCAATACCCAAGTGAGTATGCAGTTGCGTAGTTGCACGCTCGGACTGATTAAAATGTGCATATTATATTGGACTCTACATAACACTATCTAAGTGTGTGTGTGTGTGTGTGTGTGTGTGTGTGTGTGTGTGTGTGTGTGTGTGTGTGTGTGTGTGTGTGTGTGTGTGTGATTTGCTGTTGTAAGAGTCTGTGTACTGTAAATTACACTGATCTTGTTGTGTAAAAACAGCAGTCTCATTCCCCGGGATTAGAAACGCCTAATTTGCCCTGCACTTTTTGTTTCCTCCGAGGGGGCCTCAATTGACATTCAGATGGGGGGGACTCGCTCCTAATTAGGTTGGCTCGCACATACCAAGATTCAACCAATCAATGGCCCGCTAATGGGCTGTCAGTCAAACGACGGGGCCTGGGACGGGTCAGGGTCGCTGCAGGAATGCCTTAATTTCTCAGCAGAATGGGATAAAATGGGCCAGATAGGAGTCCGGCCAATGGGGGCAATTATAGAAAATGATGAGGCCCAATAGTGGGACAAGCTGTATAATGAGCAGCAGGATGGCGGAGGAGGGGGAGTTAATCATTTAAACTTTCCCAAGGTGGAAGTTAGGGCTCACCTGGAGCTCCTCTGCTGTGGTTCCCCCTCCTGTCGTCCTGCTTGGTCTTTGATTATCACAACATGGCTTCAGACGCGTCAAAGCCTCGTTCGAATCATTGAGCAGCAGAGGAAAGACGCACATGCATCAAAAGACAAATGAGGATATTTTTTTGTGCGTGTTCTTTTATCTCCGATGAGCGCGTAACACCTGTTGCTGATGTGCACAAAAGACAGAGGAGGAGTGACAGATGCTTTCTTTGTGTTTGGCCGACAGCGTGTTGTGGTTTGTTTTGTCATTAACTCAGTGGAAAGAAAACAAGGCTGGAGAAACAGATGGAAACGCAGAGTTACTTCAAAAACCTGGATGAATGAATTCGCACATGATGGTGAATAAGAAATCCGCGCGCTGGAGAAGTGGACTTATCGTCTGCACACGTTTTGTCTCATTGGTTACACTGACATCGAGGCTTTTGACTTTTATTGTAGTCCGTCTTATTCTGTCACAAACTCGATTTTATTGGCTGCTGAAATTTCCCATGGTGACTCCAGTCTTTGCATTCCCCCGCATAACGAAAAAAGACTCGCTCAGTTCAAATTAAGTGTTTTATTTAATCACGACATCGCCGGAGGGGATTGTGTGACAGTTGTGTGAGTTATTCTCTCACCAGCAAGAATTAAAAGACAACAGTGGCCATATGGCTGCAACAGTAATGATTTGACAAGTTCTTTTATTTACACGATCAAAGCAAAAATTCTGTCAAGTCCGATTTAAAGATGCACGAATCAATATTTGTACATTCGCATTGAATTCAAATGCGTGTAATGTGAAACACTGAAATTATAATGTTGGATTTATTCTCACGACTTTGAGCATAGACAGGTTGTGTTGATTGACTCGATGTTAAACCTACATGGGACCAAAGAGACACACACACACACACACACACACACACACACACACACACACACACACACATTTTCAGACTTTGTAACACAATCAAACAAAAAGGAGCTGGTAGAGACTTACATTGAAAAGTTTAACCTGGAACACGGCTCCAAATACATAGACTTTATATAAAGACTAACAGCATCAGTCCTCCCCATAAGTGAGGCCAAATCATATTGATCGCCCCCGGGTGGCTGGCTGCAGTATAGGTCATAAACCAGACCTCCTCCATGTTCATGGATGGGACATGAACTTAAAAGTCACGTCAAAAAGTGAAGTCAAAAGTAATTAATAAATAAATTTCAGGTAGTTATTTTCACACTGATGTTTGTTGTGTTCATTTTTCCAGTATGTTTGATTTTCATTAACTCAGTCGAGGAGGTTGTGTTTTGTTTTGAGGTTGTCCATTTGTTTGTTAGTTGCAGAATTATGCAAAATTGACTTCACCTATTTCCATTAAATTGTGTGGAGGAGTGGGATATGACTCAATGAAGAACTTATTCAATGTTGGAGTTGTTCTGAATAAATGTAATCTTTTTTCTCTCACTTTCTTTGCAACGATTCCCACAGAATTCCTTCCATTATGGCGGTAACGGGGGTTAATCTGGCTCTGGCTCCAAATGATACCATCAGCACAAGATGGCAGCTCCCATCATCCATCTTTATTTACAGTCTGTGCTTGGAAGTAAAAATAGACATCAATTTGCTAATGTGACTCATGTCAATGTAATGGAAGGGAAATTAATGCTACTTTAAATTATTGATAAGAAAACCAGCACATTTTCTAAATTGGACTAAGTCATCTTCGTCCAATCGGTCAAATTAGACTCATTATCTCAACAATAAAAACCACATGCAAAACATTTTCCAATTATGTGATCGGGTCAGATTGGCGGAGATAATTTTAATAGCACATAACTGGAAGAAGGCTGCAGCTGAATTAAAGCTTTTAGAGTTTCACACGCAGGGAAATGGCAGAATGAACGAAAAGCTTAAGAATCACTTCCGACGTATTTATCCTCTTAAGTAAAAACGTCTTTAAAAAATCTGCACATAGAGAAATGACATGGAGGCGGAGGAGTGACACGTTGCACTGCTGTTTCCACGCTGCGGCGAGTGATGAGGGTTGAATGTGATCTTAAGTTTAGAGGCGCCGACGATCGGCAGTAACAAGACGACCAGCGTGAGTCAATCCCCCCCCCCCTTGTGAGGCGTAATTACAGCAGGGCGTCAGATTTAATTTGACAGTGATATAAGATGTTTAACATGTGCTGCTCACGTCCTCATGCATAATCTATAAAATGTATAGGATCCAGTATTAAAAGGTCATTACATCATCACATCATGGTTTTTATCACCTCCAGTATCAATTGCTCCCAGAATCATTTTTTTCATTTACAGAGAGGCCACTTGATCTAACATTTCCAAAGTTTAGTTTAAGTTTATCGGAGTTTAGTTCTTGCCTTATATTTCTCAAGAAGCTTGACATCTTCATTTCATCAGCAGCCTCCTCGTTTCATCACCACATTTTAAAGCTTTGATCCACTATATTTGCCCCCGTTTTTCACACACACTCTTTGCAGATTGATTGAGATAAATGCTAATCTTTAGCGCTGCTTCAGTAGAGAATGTGTATCTCTACGATCCATAAACAAATATAGAGCAAATTGTCTTTGATCGACCTGATATGTGGAAACTAATTGGGTGTGTGTTTTTCACTTCATGCCTGAGGGATGTGCGAGTTAATTACATTTTTTTTTAAAAGGTAAAAAGATAAGCTGTACCTTGCAACTGTTTTTTGCAGCTGCACTTTTCCTGAGCTGCAGGAAAAAAGAAAAAAGAAATAATGTACCCAAAACTCTGGCTCTGCGATAGAGAATCCCTTGGAACTGCAGTAAAGATGCAGCCTACATTCCTGGATCGGTTCCCTCACGCTTCCTTGGGGGGAAGAAATCTGACTGCAGCAGACTGTCGTGGTGACGAAGATGTACATGTTGAGTTCCACAGGTTAATGTCCCCCTGGCCAACAGTGAGCTGCGGTAATAGGTGAGAGTCGTGCCCATTACTCCCATTGTCGTAGGAGAGGCTGTACAGTGCTGAGCTGGCGGTGCTAGGTGCAGGGGATTACATTAATGTAGGCCACTGTGCCTCTTCCCAAGCGTTTACAGCACTTTGCAATGTATAATACGGGAGAGAGGAGGAGGAGGAAGAGGAGGAGGAGGATGAAGGCCGGGGAGCCTGAGCTCACCTCACAGCGGGAGCACAGGCCGGCCGGGTGATAATGGGGGCTCCTGTCTGAGGCTAATATGAGCTAATCTGTGTCTTCTATGATCTATTCAAATCTAATCAGTCCCTTCGCCGTGTCGGCCATTTGTCATTGCTTTAACATGGGACCCGCTAATGAAGCTGGTGACAGGCAGGCTGTCCTCCTGGCCGGGACGAGTCCGATGTAATTACACCATCACAGAGGCTCCACTGTCCACTCTGCCCACCTCTCGCTCCTCCACCTCCACCTCCGTAACTCCCCTGAACTCCGGTCTCTCCTCCTAACACACTTGAATCAGAGATTTCTCCATGTCCAGACTCTGACTTCTTATGTTTTATGGTCAGACAAAGGTAAATTGACCAATAATAGTATAGTTTTCAGCAGTGGATTAGTTACTACACAGTCAATCGTTGGTTATATCAGATGTTAAGAGAAAATGTATGCCCCCCCAAACAATACACACTTACACTTTAACACCTGCACCTGTTATTGTTGGTTGAGGATAAAGATGCAACAACGCAAACTTCTGAACGCACCCACCAGCGGAAATTTGAAAATTTAAAACCAGCAAACACTGTTTTCAGCCTGGTGCTAAATTAAGCAGCTTCAACTGATTTATTTTTTCATTCCAAGACAACCAGAAAAAGTTGTAAGCACAGCTTTTTTCTTTCATTTTCCCATAATAATGTAGATATGTCAAACAAACATTTCCTTTTTCGGACGCCCAGCACACATAATAAACAGTTTTGTCGATTGGATCGATGGAAGTCGGCTCCTTTTAGCCCTCCTGCATTTCCTGAGGGAAATACTGCTCTTACAATGGGCATTGCCTTCTCTCTGAGCCAACGTTGCCACGTCTCTAGAGATATCTTGCAGACTCTTAGCAAAAGCCCACAATAACTATTTGAGCCCTTAAAAAGAAAGAACTTTTACTGGACATTTCATGGACTGTCGCTGTTGCCCAGTTAGATTACATTGTAGCCAGTGTGACCATGTTGGAGTCGATCTAATGGACCATTTCCAGAAGTTTTTATTTTTCATTTCACACTCATAAACATAGGCCCACGGTTGAAAAATACTGAAATTCTCCTTTACGAGCTAAATCTCCATCTAGTTTGTGCCATGGTGATTTTCAAGGTTGTTTGTGACTTTTTCACGGCTTTTATCCTCAACATCTGCGCTTTTATTGGCCTGACCAGGGACAACAGATGAAATATTTTGAGGAATCTTATTATAATGCACTGTCCCTGTCAAATAAAGTGAGACTGCGCTGAAACATTAAAATAGCAGAAGTTGCAGGTAAAACCAATAAAACCAAAACAACAAGCTGAAAGATCCCAATCTGCTTAATAAGGCTGATAAGTGCAGCTTTAAAAAAAGTTATTTTTAATAAAGGAAGAAATGTGATGTTTGATAGCGATCGCCGCATGCCCCTCGAGTTGTGTACTTAATTTGTTGCCGGGTTCGACTTCTCTGACATTTATTACTGCTCCAGCAGAAATCCAGCACCCCGGTCGGCCATGTTGTCACGAGCACCCACATCACAGATTGATCCTGAGACCTAATAAAGTGTCATTCATGTACAGCCGCCATAAATCTGACAAAACTTGATTGCAGGGTCAATCTTTTTCTCACTTAATCACCGGCTCACTCAAACGCTTAATCACTCTTTCTTCTCCTCTGTCCTCCCTCCATTCCCTGTGAACTTTCTCACCCTGCTTCCTCCCTGCTTCCCTCGCCCACCCCCCTTCTCTCTCAATCCCGACTTTATTCTTTGTCTTTCTCTTCCTCCTGTCTTCTCTTTTTCTTACCTCATCACAATACTCATTTATGGCACTTCACTCTTCCCTCCTTATCTCTCCGTCCCTTCTCACACTCTTTTACGTGCTCGGTTATACCTGTTCGCTCGCTAATCCTGTTTCCATACCCACCCTGTTATTTGCTCCCTCCGTCTCTCATCTGTTCTTTCATTTGCTTCCTCCATCCATCCTTGTCATCTCGTCTCCGGCTTCCTTTTGTACTCCGTTGCCTCGAATGCTCTTGCCTGCTCCCTTCTTCACTCCTCCTCTTATCCCTCTGTGATACTCTCCTACTCACTCGCTCTAATGATACACTCTTTTACGCACTTTCCAATTTTTTTCTTTTTCTACCTCGCTCCAGCACTTCCTCCCTTCCTCCCTCCCTCACCTCCGCTGCCTCACATCTATTATTCTTCCTCCCCCCCCAATCTTTCTGTACAACCCCCCCACCCCTCTCTCCTCGTAGATATTTCTCAATGTCTCTCTCTTTCTTTCCATTCACCCTGAGCGATGGCTCTATTGATTCTCTCTGTGATGATATTGCCCAAGGACAACCACAGGGCAGAAAACCTCTTTAACTTACCAGAGTGTGTGTGTGTGTGTGTGTGTGTGTGTGTGTGTGTGTGTGTGTGTGTGTGTGTGTGTGTGTGTGTGTGTGTGTGTGTGTGTGTGTGTGTGTGTGTGCGTGCGTGTGTGCCACCAGAGGCTAGTTTAACTCCTAGAAGTCATCACTAATCACATGTTAGCAAACAGCCTCTGGCCTGTGCATGTTGTGTATGTGTGTAGGTTTTAAGCCCTGCTGGCTGTCTGCAGGTATTAGTGCGTTTGTGTTAGGTCAGCGGGTATCTGTAAGTGTGTGTTTATGTGTGTGTGTGTGTGTGTGTTTTCTTTGCTGTCCAGAAGAAGTGAAAGGAGGCGAAAGTTCAAGTTTTTGCCCTCTATAGTTTTTTGGATCTCACTTTGGGGTGCGGCCACGAATCTCCCGCTGGCGTCATGGCGAGACATCAGAAGTGATCAGTCTGTGTTCGTGATGATTCCTCCCTCTTCCCTCCCAGATCTTGGAAAAAGCCTTCTGTGCTGTCGGCGTTCACAACAGGTGGATGGCTGCCGTCAGAGATGCAGATGCTCGAGTAGCCAGATTGCGAGCTCAAGCTTCCTGCAATCAAGATAACACACCGTGAATCGCCTGGAGGCACACACACACACACACACAAAGTACACAAAGTACACACATACGTTCTGAGGCATGGTGCACATCCAGAGCTCTACACACATGTGCACACATGCCGACTCAGATCAGGAAAGACAGCAGAGAGGGAATAGACAATAAAAAAGCAGAGTCTGCAAAGTGGATTTTTTTGTGCTTCCTTGGTGTGTATGTATTTAAGTTGCCTGACATTTTGAGCTGTGCAGCAGATATTTATTAAATTCACTGGAAACGAGCCTGCAGTGTTGGCCATTGTAGAAAATTCTGCCTTGCGTGCAGCTATCCCGCATTAGTACTGCAGGATAGCTACAAGGAAGCAATTTGTTTTGGTTACAGTATTCCCCCGTAAGTACGGCAGCGGAGCGGAAAGAATCTAAAATGTGTCCTCCCCGGTTCATCTGCATTCTGCCCCATGGGCTACGTTTAATTCAGTTATGTAATGTTGAGCTCATAAACCTCCAAACTTATTGAAAACATTTAGCAAATAAGCTGAATAAGCTACGATAAATTTGTATCATTTCACACCGCAAATTAATAAGAAATGTCATGAGCAGTTTATTAAACCGGAGGAAATGAGCAGTCGCATCTCACGACTTCATGTTCCCCTGCTAAATATGCCGGAAAAGATTTGTTGTGGGCTTCACTTCGGATCTTCTTGTTTGCTCATAGGCTTTCACCACAAGTGAACCGCTTGTTTAAGGAGGGTAAATCTGTATCAATACACCAGGAGATACTTCAGCTGTAGTCAGCCCACATGATGCTTTTCATTCATTTTTAATCCTAGAGGGGTCAAAAAAGATCACAGTCCGACCACTGAGATGATCACTGAGCAGCCACTGCCTCGCTCAAGGCCATGTTTGCTCTTGTTGAGAAGGGAATTAAGACAGTAGCTATATCACAGCCATGCACCCTTCAGAGAGAAAGCCCTTTGGACTAATATTTAATATGTCAGAGAGCATTATTCCTCACTGACATGTTGCTGAGTGCTGCCCACATTCACGTCTTGTTTGTATTTAACCAAATCCTTTGGCACAAGATGAATCAACATGGTAAGACGACCTTTTTCTCATATTCTACGACCTCGGGGGCCGTCCACTTTCTACATGTATGAAAAATTGATAAAGGTAATGTGTGCAGCCCGTTGGATTGAGATCCTTATTAATACATGTGATACAGTAGGCTGTTGCTTAAAGCTAAACGTGCATGACCCCAGCCATGTTTAATTTGTAACTCCTCCTGAGATATGGTGTACAATAATTGCTCTGAACGGCGGGCGGTTTGTCTACTTTGCCGGGAAAAGATAACATGGTGCAAGGTCTAATGGAGTTCCCGTGGAGAGATGGGTCGGCAGGAGGAGAGGAGAGGGAGAGAGAGAGAGAGAGAGAGAGAGAGAGAGAGAGAGAGAGAGAGAGAGGTGCGGAGAGTGTGTGTGATGAAGGGAAAACCCTCAATCTTTACCTCACTCACGCTGAGGCTGACGCCGTAAACACAACGTTCTCACACATGTTGATTCCCGCACAAAACTCTGCAGCACACACATGGCCACAAACACACACGCATGCATGGCTGTGCCCTCGTATACACTCTAACTGTACTACGGTAATAATATAAAGTGAGAGCACACATAAATTCCTGTCAGCGGCAGCAGCTTGTCCCGTGAAGGTCAGAGCACGGTTTCTCAGTGTGCCTGCAGTTTGACAGATCCCTCCTTCCTCCATCTACATCTGTGCACAGCCGACGTCTTCCTCTTCGTCTTCTCCCTCCTTCCTCTTCCTCTATCCCCATATTTTCAGTGTTTTTATTCACTCTCTTGCCTTAATTCGTCTTCCTTACTTTTATGTTCGCTTCCATGTTCCCATGTGTCATTCTTCCTTCCATTTTGCGTTCTCTATATTTACTTTTTCTATATTTACGGCTCTGTGACTCTCTCCTGTCTCCAAACCAACGTTCCACTCGCTGTCTCGTCCGGCTCATTGTTTATAGGCTCTGACATTCTCTCTCTCCTTCTCCTTATTTTTCCCCATTTTCTCACTAGCTGTCACACTCCTTCTTGTTCCGTCCACCGGGCAGCGAAACCCAGGAAATTAAGGTTTATAGCAAATATGTTCGAGCAGCACATTCGAATAGTCGTCTTTTCATGTAATCCAACTACATAACACTACTGTCACCTCTCTTCGCCTGGTTCTTTATGCTACATCCCAGTATTTGTTTCTGTATATGTGTGTGTGATTTGGAGATGTTCTGTGTGTGTGTGTGTGTGTGTGTGTGTGTGTGTGCGTGTGTGTGCGTGTGTGTCTATCAGACACTGAGCTAATTGAGGTCATTGGTGGTGCACATGCTGAAGCAGAGCGACAGCAAAAAAAAGAAAAAGAAAAACCCAAAGCTTTGAACCTTCTCTCTGCTCAGCACATTGCCAAAAAAATCCCAACCCCCCATCATACGCACAACACATGCACGCTGCACAGTAAACACATATGCACAGCCTCACTGAAATCCAAGGATTAAAAGCTTCTGTTTGGTGTGTGTTTGTGTGTGTGTGTGTGTGTGTGTGTGTGTGTGTGTGTGTGTGTGTGTGTGTGTGTGTGTGTGTGTGTTTGTGAATACGAGGTTTGTGTAAGGTACTCATATGAGGTACGGCCCAGAAATGAAAATAAATCAGAGAATGCTACATCCTCTTTTTAACCTCAGGGTGTTTCTGTCCTTCTGCTGGTGTCAGTAAACTACACACACACACGCACACACACACACACACACACACACACACACACACACACACACACACACACACACACACACACACACACACGCATGCACACATCCAACCCCCCGGTGCTCTCGGGACAGCTGATGGTGACTGATAACTCGCTGAGGTGGAAGAAATTGTCAGTGTTCATTTAAAGACCAGTTCTTCCCCTAAATCCAAAGAAGTTCAGAAATTCTCCCGGGACAATCCTAAATGAAGCCTCCCCGCCGGAGAACACACATCAAGAGCTTTAAAGCTACAGCTGCAGGAGGTGTCTGGAATCAGATGGTGGAGCGGTGGAAGAAGAAGAAAGCACAACATACCTGAGCTGAACCAACGCACGTGGGGACAGGTCCCATGTCAGCCCATTAACTTGTTTACCTCGCACACATTTACAGCTTTCCCCTCCAAGTACTCGGCTTAGAGACACATCTGGAGGCAGCAAATATTTTGTTTCCTCTTCGACGCTTGTTGAAATTGAAAACCACTTTTGTGCCCAAATGTCCAGACGTCATTGTCCAGTCTCCGTTATTTCATCCTCATGTCTTTCCACGTACTTATTCCAACTAAGATTTAATTCAATTGTTAAACTTAATCTAATCTCATCACATGGATTCTTCCTTTCTTCGGTATTCTCGTACTGTGAACCTTGCACGACCTGCTTTGGCAAAGAGGAACAAGCTGCTGGGTCTGGAAGATTTTCCGCTCCATAAATTCCTATTTCCAAAAATATTCTCGATAAGATATCCTCAGTGTAACTTAGCATAACAATGCAGGGGGGAAATATCTCATGGCCGTAAGTCTGAAGTGTATGAATGGAGAGTAGAGTGGATTCTCGCCTGTGTCTTATCTCTGTCTCTCATGTCACCTTCTCCACCTCCTGCTCGCTGTCTCTTCTTTGGTCTTTTGCACCTGTCGCTCATTGTTCTCTCTTGTGAATGTCCAGGCAGGAAGTGAACAAAATAATTATATGTCCATTCATTTCAAAATGAAAGCATGCAACAAAACCAAAGTAAGCCGATGGAATATCAATATGAAATAATGCAGAAAGAAACATATCGTGAATAGAAATAGATAGAATAGAAATACAAATAGAAAAACACGTATTTCTTCCACTCGCTGTTCGTGGAACACAACCGTAAACCGCTGTGAATAGATATTTCTTTCTAAAATACTCCCTGGTATTTGTAGTTCTCCTCTTGATCTCTAAAGATACAATATCTATGTACACAAGCTTGTACCTGTGCCTCCCCCTTTATATAAGACCTCTGGGTGGATTTTGTGTCTTTACGAACCTTTGCTGTTCCATAACTCCATAAATAGCTCCTTGTCCTTTGCTACAATGTTAAACCAAATAAAATCAATTCAGAAAGAAAAAGTGACAAAAAGGCAAGTTTATGTGTTTCTCACATTTCAACAACGAGGCAATTCACCGAGCTTTACATAAAATACAAAAGGCATCGTGACTAATTGTAAAGCGCAAACATAAGACAAAAAAAGATTCATCAGTTTCAATTGACAATCCTCCGTCTGTGATGCATCACCTTCAGGCGCTGCTGCATCGCATCTTATGCATGAGACACCTTAGGTTATTGATTAGCAGTCAGTCTGCTGGGGCAGAAAACGTATGCGAGGCGCAGGGTCACGGGGGGGGTGTGAACTGGCCAAGGGCTCCGAGGAGAAATGATATTGGAAACCGCTGTTGCCGCCGGTGCTCGGCGTCACCCAGGAAAATGATAACCATTCATCATACGAGCCAGGGCATTAATTACACCCATTCATAATTAAGCTGTAACCTGACACTGAGTGAATACTGATCTCACAGGAGGACTCACGGTCAATATTTTCCATACATGACCAATGCATCGCACCGAGATCAATATTGCGAGTCATTTTTAAACTGAGATCTAATTGTCAAGGTCAGATGTTTCAAACCAATGGAAGACGGTGATATTCCTCATGTCAGTACCATGGCTAGGACATGCTACGTCAATAACGCCATTATCAATTTCCAGGCGTCCGGCCAGTTGGAAGTTGTTTATGATGTACTTTTACTCTCGTGCTCGGAGACAGAATAATGGCCTTCTGAGTGTGTTTATTCCACATAGCAAACAGAGCCACGTATTGATCCGCTGGTGTGAACTCACTCAGTCAGACAGACAGAGAAAAAAATATATACTGATCCCGGCGGATAAAAAGTCGCACCTAATGAGAGGCATGGCTCCATCCCGGCAAATCTAAGGTGGGGGACTCTTGCTTGACATTGGAAAAAAATATTTATTTGTCACCTAAACAGAGTTGAGACGCCTTTAAGATGAATGTGTGGAGGTGAATAAGTGAACAGGGGAGGGAGTTGCATGGATTCAAATTCAGTCGTGAAGCTTCCGTCATGCCGGGGCCCAATGCACAGCTGGAGTTAAAGGGAATCAATAATCCTGCCGTGGAAATTCTTACATCAAACAGACATTTCTCTACTGTAAAGAATATAAACTAGATCCGTTTGATATTCTAGTTTTTGCCGCAATGCAATTAATTCCTGCAGTTCAGATGTTAGAGTCACTTTGAGAGTTGCCTAATGAACCACGGGCGTCAGCATTAAACTCACTCTGATGAGGAACTCACGATCCTCATCGCGCCGTAAAGTTGTGTGTCGCTTAACGCCAACCGTGTTTTGTGCGATGACAACTGCACTGGATGTGATTTATGTCCGGTGTTACCGCACTGTGTGCCGCGCAGCTCAGGCAACAGGGATCCAGTTCACACCTCGTAACACCTGCGATAGTAATCCTTCCTGAATAATGACACTTGAGTCCTGGATGAATTTGCACAGTAAATAATCTGTGGATACAAGGGACGAGATTTACAAGTGCGCCGTAAATAACTTTTTACGCAAGATCTTATTGTCCTGAAATGCCATAAAGACGGGGAATTCTAAATCATCTAAAAGCCAATATATTTCCTTATGGCCGTCGCTGCCTCTCATTCTCCTGCAGTCTCAGCTCCCCATTACATGATGAAGACCTCTCGTCTTCCCCTCGTCTTCCTCTCCTCTCCTCTCCTCTCCTCCTTGCTGAGACATAGATAAAGAAGATCAATACAGGGGAGGGGCTAGTTTTGGTGCCAGGGGGGGCACTGGTCCCATCTGAAATCTGATTGGCCCCTGAAGTGCCCCCAGCCTGTCACTAATCTGAGAAACGAGTCACTTACTGTCAACAATACATTTGTTAAGTATTTTTTATTCTCTAAGCTTCTTTTATGTACATTATGTGCTTAAGTAAGGAACACTTTTCTAAATATGTTAGATTCTGTGTGTCTTTGCTCAAAGCTACAGAGCTAACAGTAAAGTAAGGACTTAAATATAGACCTTGCTGAATTAGGGATTGTGCATGGACGCTGGACATATAATTGGCCCCTCTCAGTAAATTGTGGCCCCTTAATGGCCCCTGATTAAGAAAAATCCTAGATCCGCCACTGCATTGATTCCATTCCTATCCCTCTAAGTGGTTGGAGACAGCTGCTGGTTAGCATAGCTTTGCATAAAGGCTGGAAACAGGGGTTCATACGTATGTATTTGTTTAATGAAGGATGGAGCATGGAAATATCAATTTGGAAATGTACAGGTGGTCCATTTCTGGGCTGCTCCACTAAGTGCTTTGAATAAAACAAGCAAAAGAGCTGAGAGTAGTTCATCTACTGTCAATGCAAATAAACTTGTTTCAATAAGTGTCGCCTTGATCTCCCTTGTGTCGTGTTTTAAAATTCTCACTTGTACAGTTAACACTTTTAAAACAAGTAAACTGCATTGTGAACAAGTTAAATGGGCGTCTAATGTTATTAAATATACTAAATACACTGAAGGAAATGTTAAGAGGACTTTAGAAGGTCACATTAGATTAGAGTTTTGTATCCTCCCCCCTTTGTAGAAGCAGTTACAGCACTCACAGCCCACCTCAGTGTCCCTGTGTTCAGGCCAGTAAACATACTGTATGTCTGATTAAAAACAAGTTCTCCCTGACATAATGTCGTTGGTGTGGAATCAACACTCCCAACTGTGTCTCAGCCCTTTTCTAACTAACTTCTGTGCACAAGTTCCTCCAGATCGCCCCGAACTAACTGAATTTGGTGTTTCTTCACAAGCAAAAAAAAAGAAAAAAAGTTGGAGTTTGAGACCAAATAAAAGTTCTGCATTCGGCCTGCAGCGCAACTTGTTCTGTGTGGTTTTAGCACTTTGTTCCGAGTTTTAAAGAGCCCCCCCTCAGGGTCGGAGGGGGACTGTGCACACAGATTTGCAATTGTTATCGCAAAAAAAAACATGGGCACAAATTTACACACTGGTCCCTCCGGTTTTCATGTCATCTTGATTTTCTTGTTTGACATCTAATTTTGATGAGCTCAGAAACATGGAGGAAGATAAAAGAGACAGTGACTGACACAGAATAAAGAAAAGTACAGTGTAGAATACATAAGAAACAATTAGAGTCACTGTAATAACAGTCGAACTGGGAATCTCAAAGTTAGTAAAACCAAAAGCCGAGTGCAGTAACTAGGGTCATAAACCTCAGCACAGAACACAAAGTGCAGTAATACGGAGGAATGCACACACTGGGGGATTTCAGCACAGGGGAAAGGCCTGATCTTATTTACCTGTAAGTGACCATATCTCAGTGTAGGTGCAGTGTATATAGGATTGGTCCCCTGAATGTTGTCAGGGAGGGATTTCTATAATAGCAAGAGAGAGCTGAGATAAACCAGAACCCTAACCTCAATTTATATATATGCTCAACATCAGCACTGCCGGCAAAACACACAATGCTTGTGTATACGCCGGCACATAATGAATATCGACATGCACACATGCACATAATGTACGGCATTGAAATGCTCGGTTGCACACGTCCATATATGGACCCACATACACACACGGGTGGGGGGGGGGCTACAGAGCGTAAGAGGCTGATGACCCTCGGCTAGCTCCTTATCAGTCTAAGCTGGTCCGGGCTTAGGGATAAGCAAAAACCACTGGAACTGACACTTTGGGTAAATTCATTGGAGAGAAAAAACACCGTAATGTAGAAATTTCTGCAGCCATAAATGATTACCTCTGCTTTTTCACCATATGTATGGTATAATTGCCTCGTAAATACACAGTGTTAAACTTTTATTTTTCGCTTGAGGCTGAGTACTGGCTATGCATGCATGGTTCATGATATACAAATACATTGTAAATTGCACCCATTTGGCTATGGGAGGTATTTCCCACAATGACACTTTTTATTACAAGCGGCTGAAGGGGAAGTAGTCGAGAGCTTCGTTCGTCCCTGAGGTTTTAAATCTTGCATTCGTGTATTAGATTTGCCAAAGACAGATCAGTCGGTGGATTGAATCAGAGGAGTAAAAACTGTCCTCGAATTTCTCAGCCACTTAAATCCCACATGAGCAGAACGCGCCAAAGCATCGCAGTCGTTTCAGCATTGGTGAACTCGCAAATCCCTTTTCTTCTGCCTCTCGCAGCTTAGGGCTGCAGAGCGAGCGGCGTGGTGGGGCTACAGCAACCAGTCTTTGAGGTATTCAAACACACACATGCATAGACCGGACCGGTGGAAACAGCCTGTGGGGTGGTCGTCTCGCAGGTAGGCCCCTGCCTGTTCATGTGGGTCTTTGTTGCCGTGTGTCCATCTAATGCGTGTGTGCATGTGCGGCCTGTAGATATGCGAACATACTTGCGTGCCTTTGTTTTCATGTGCCTATTTAGATGTGCATATACATCCACTGGAGTGTGCCGCTGTGCGAGACTCCAGCACCGTTTCCTGGAGCCTGGCTCCGCGCTGATAAGGACGTGATCCTCTCAAGACTTAAACACACTGCGAAGGGAAGAGACAATTAGTGCTCCGTTGTTTTACAATCAATAAAGTTGCTGCAGCACAGTTAAAACAGAGAGGACTATTGAATTAGTATGATGATAGGTCAGTTGTTGTCACTGTGGACACTTTAACTATTTTCTCAACGCCTGGTCTCCAATAATGGCCGGGGGGGCGTGGCCAACACAAAAGGTAATAGAGGCACGCCCTCAAAATCAAGGGCGGATAAACTCCAAACTCCTGGTTCCACATTAAACCTGTAGTCGTAAATATTATGTTTCAATCTGGCTTATTTAACAGATTCAATGTGTTATCAAACCTACATATATATTTAAATAAATGTTAAGTTACTGAAAAATAATTAGTACAATCAACCTAAAAACTGATGTGCACTGAACTTAGAATATATATCAAGATTTGGATAATTTTGTTTTGTGCAACCACTTGACAAAATTATTAGTTTTTTATGATGTCAGAATAAAAGATGGTTCTAACCTGTATCATCTTATGGAAGGAAGTTTTTCAAATTCTGACTTTTCAGAATATAGATAATTCAGGTTATTCCACTATTTTCTTTTCACATTAAAAGGTTATTGCTGTCAAGAGATTTTTTATTTTTTGTATTCCCGATGAAATTGTCTCTTGGTCAGTATATGACCTAGAGGTGGGATGTCCCCCCCCCCACCACCACTTCTATAACTGTTATTGCTCTGTTTCACTCACTTGGGGTAACTGTGTGAATCCACTTTGTCATCCTTCAATCCATATACTACACCTGCAGCTATTTCACAATAAAAGCCCCGTTGAGAGTAGAAAGGTTTCTCTCCACTGAATTGCTTTGGGGCTTTTAACTTGAAATGCTCATGGTGTGTTGAGTTTGTATTAACAACATGATGCAATAACTTTAACAAGGCAAACTGGAGCAGCAAAGGGAATTAGAAATAAAGGTCGGCCTCTACTGACACCTTCCACAGCTGAGGTAAATAAAAGCCCCAGTCACGATTTGAGGAAATACATTAAACAAGAGCTTTTTTAACGGCTGTGCCAAGAAACATTTGGGTTGTTTTTAACTTAATAAGCCATTCAGTCTATGCAGTTCGAATAAGCAACTTGAGGTTTGATTTATACACTGCTAGCTTTAAAATCCAACATTAATCTCCCGTGTTGGACGCCCCCCCCACGGCCTCATTAATTGTCAGCACTGGCGTCGCCGAACACTTTAATAACAGGGAAGCATCAGGCATCACCTGCTTTCCTGAAAAACAACAGGGCCCAATTTGTCACCGTAGTTGCACTGTATTAGCCACCAATCCATCTCCCCTTCCTAAAATACCAGGCTGCTCCCCCAATTTATTTAGCACCGGTGGGAACCTCCTTCCTCCCTTCCTTTCCGTCTTTTCCTCCACATTCCTCCTTCGCTCCTCTCCACCGCCATCCGTCTCCGCACGATGCCCCCGGGCCAAGATCAAACTGTGAATTACAGAAGTCCTTGAGAAACCCTGATTCAGACGATCCACTGTCAGCTCTGCGGCCCCCATGTCTCCTGGTGATCCCTGGCCGTCCATCTATTATTCCCGTTTAGACTATTCCCCCTTTGCCCCTTTTTCCTCCTCCACACCGGCCCTCCTGTTACCTCCATCAGTTATATCGGTTGGCAGGATGGAGGGAGCAGAAAAAGAAAGAAGAAGAGTTTCAACTAAAACAAAAGAAAATCTCCTCTGCACACCAGTGATGCCGATTTTCAAATTCTCCAGTTCTCCACAGTTCTGCATCGTTTATTTATAAAAAAAATATATTTGTTAATCATCATTTTGACAGCTACCCTTCACTTGCAAACACAAAAAACACTTTACAAATTGGAATTCTTAGTATAAAACAGAATTCAATGAGGTGAAAAATTACAGATTTGTGCAATTGCTGCAAGAAGAAGTCACATCTGTAGAACCAGGACGGGCAATTAGGATTACACAGGCTTCAAAAGTATAGATCCACGTATCTGACAAGTCTGCTAATTGATAAAGTCCTCTGCGGTGATCAGAGTGTAAATGCCCACCAGTGTCCGCTGTGTTCGTCTGAGAGCAATATCAGGACCGCATTGCAGGACACAAAAAATGATTAAATACAATCTCTGATGTCTTATCCAAGAACACATCTAGCCTCCACATATAATGGCTTCTGAGCCAACAGTGAAGTGGGTGTGCTGGGTCTGTAAAAGCCATTACAGAGATAAAAAATGAAGAGAGGAAAGAAGGTGGCAGCTGAGTAAAGAGCGGAGGAAAGAACAAGAAAAAAACCCCCTGATTAATCAGAACCAATATTCATTTAATTTGTGCCTTGACCCTCTGGATTTTCACTCATTCCTCTTCTTGGCAGTAGTTTGACGGACAAGCCTTGGCAATTGTATAAAGGTGTAGTGAAATGTGTCATCTGTCTTTCCTGGTGGACTGATGTCAACCCCACTCTCATATGAGATGCTGTTTGTGTGACAAATGGCCCCCGGGGCGTTCCAGCCAGAGCGGATGAGGGGCAGAGGGAGGGACGCGGGCCATTTTAATATTAGAATGATGGAGATGCTGCTCCTGTTTGCCACTGAAGGGCCGGCAGCCAGATTTCTTCTTTGCAGAAATGAATTAAGCTCAATGTCCCCACCCCCCCACCCCACACACACAGGAGGCAGGAAGTTTACAGAAGCGAATAGAATGGGAAGAAAACTGGTGCTGCTGTTTCGAAAGAAGAGATGATTGATGAGATGCGAGATCGGGATTTGCTTTGGCAGAATTACTCGGGCCTGTCCTGAAATTACAGTATCACCGCTCCTCACTGCATTGTTTGGTATGCGCCTTGAGTCTGGACTGTTTCACATGAGACTCTCTGTGTGCGTGTGTGTGTGTGTGTGTGTGCGTGTGTGTGTGTGTCTAATCTCTGTTTACCCAGAGACGGTTTGCTCAGCACTTAGGGTCTTTTCGCAGTAGCACTCTGCTCCACACTTACAAATTGTTAAAGAAATATTCTCATCTCGACATTCATCAAGAACAAGGGAATAAGCACCTGATAAATGCTTCAGGACATTTTGATAGTAGTGGAAATGAGGAAGACACAAAAGTTTCCCGTCGCGGTCACATCGGGACACGGCTGCAAGGAGAATGTTTATCGGCTGGAACTGGGTGACAAAGGCAGGCTGATGTTAAAGCGTGCGGTGGACAAAGTCATTAGGATTAAAGGGCCAATCAGATGCTAATCATCTGATGCTGGGGGACAAAATGGGGTCTTGTTTGCCGGTAACACGGTTGACGCAACACAAATAAGACAGGGAGTAGGAGGACATATCATGCACACATGCACATACTCTAATGTAGGCAAGCACTCACACACACACACACACACACACACACACACACACACACACACACACACACACACACACACACACACACACACACACACACACACACACACACACACACACACACACACACACACATACACACACACACAAACTCACACACACAAACGCAAGCCCAAAAGAGTGCAGGTGTACTAGATGCCCCGTCATGGCTGAGTGACTGGCGGACTGGCAAGGTCACACCGATTTTGGATGAGTACGGCGGGCATCACTGAACCCTGCACTGACAGCGGAAGAGGAGGATGCACATGCACGCTCGCAAAGCTATACACACAAGCCTGTGGGGGACTCTCTCTCTCTCTCTCTCTCTCTCTCTCTCTCTCTCTCTCTCTCTCTCTCTCCCCCACACAGTCACTTGTAGGCACAAAGTACAAAACACACGCACACACAGCGAAAGAGAAAAGGCAGAGAGAGACAGAGAGAGAGAGAGAGAGAGAGAGAGAGAGAATGCACAAGGGCAAAGCAGCCTCCATGATTAAATTGGTTTATTTAAGAGGGGGAGAGCGAGGTTGGCAGTCAGGGAGCAAAGGCAGATAGGGGGTAAATACATTTAAATGCATTTGTATGGTTAAGCATATATACTGTATGTAAAGGATGCCATGGGGGAAGTTAGTATGGAAACAGTATAACCGAGGCAGATGACCATACGGTATAGAAAAGCTTGAAAAAATATTAAGAGAGCAGCTTGCAAAATGCATATTAATCCTACATATAAATTATATACCACACTTAAGCCCAGCGACGTGAACGTAAACATACACAGTCGCTGTCAGAGACAAGCGGTTGCTTAAGACTGGAGCGGTTCCCAACTGCCTCTTTGACAGGCAGCTAAACCGCATTAGCAGAAACAATGGAGCACTCAATCTCTTCCACGCTCCCTGGAGAGTCCCGGAGAAGGGGTGGCGGGGGGAGCGGAAGGAGATCCAGCCTAATATACGTGGGGAGGCGGAGGCTTTGGCGTGACCCTTTTTTTCCACGCGCCTGTCTGTCAGCTGGTAATTGAGGAATAGCAAGGTGCAGGCCGGAGCCCGAGTCGGTGGATAAGTAATGATCTTCTTGGGTCATTGAACCCGGTCCATTACGGTTAATCTAATCCGAGAATTAAATAATGAAATACACCTATACGAGGCAATGCCGGAGCGGATCAGTGCTCATGCCAATGTGTCAGCACTCGCACTAAGAAGTGTTGATCGCTGCCTCCTTGAAAGGCAGCTGACTTCCACAGAGCAGCTGCTTTAAAGAGTCTGTTTGACCACAGCCTGTCTGTCAGCCTCCTCCTCTGTCTTTCGAGCACTTTTAATAGTTTCTTTCTGCCACCTGGGGGTCGTGGAATAAACTGTAAACACGAAAATGGACGTGTATGGACTAGGTCTGCCTATTTACACGCCCAGCAGACATGCAGTTAACATGGGCGAACATGCATTTGGCTAATGCAAGTACAACTTTCTTCGACCTGGGCAAGTTGCATGCGCCGGCTTTATCCGACCTTTTATTTTTTTCTGCTGGAAACTGCTTCTTGCAGCGACAGAAACAGAGACTGATGGGAGCAGTGAGAGCGAAGCAAAGTGCAAAGTGGGAACCATAAAACCAGATCAATGGGCTGAAAAATGTTAAAATGCTATGAGGAGCTGAGGGGGACCTGCAGATCGAATGATAATTCTCTGTGGATGTCATTCGAAGTGATCCGTCGCACGTTACACAATCAATTGACCAATTGTTAAAACGGAGATATTAATTAGTGCAGCTTTAAATGGTGCACTTACTTCCATAAGGAGCTTGGTTTCTGTGTGTAGCCTAGCTTAGCATAAAAAATTGAGGCAGGGAAAGTCCAAAGTAAATGCTTGAACTGACAAATGCTTTTCATTAATGCCCAAATATATACAGTATGTCTATGAATTCTAGAAATCTCTATCTGTCTGTATGTGGAACGCATTTCTCAAGAACCGTTCATGTTATCAGCTTCACACTCGGCAAGTGTGTTGTTAAGGGCCCAAGGACGTGCAGTTTTCAATTTTGAAGGATTTGGACTCGTGATACGTTCAAAATTTAAAAACTTTGAATAATCAGGCGACCAGCGCTCAGCAGCAGCGGCAGGGACTCGTCTACATAAACTTCTCAGCTGCTGACACGGGTGTGCAGCAGCGGTGGCAACAAACAGGCATGTTTAGAATGAAATCATTGTGTTTGTGTAGATGATTTAAGGTTTTGGGAGAAGTTATCAGCTGAAGCGGTTTCTGGGCGACCAACAGATGGATTCGGTGACTGTGTCTCTTCACAGTCAAGTTGTTGCCACTAAAGTTTCCAGGTTTATGCATGTACAACTAAAATGATGCTCACTGAACACACTCGTTTTGCAGCCAAAGATGCTTCTCTTACCAAACGTTCCGAATCAAACACCAAAAATCATTTATTGTTGTTTTTAAATTTCTGTTCATGTGCGGTTTAAAGAAACGAGATAAACAGCACTCGTGTGAATAGAAACTTTCTTTTCAGGACTGGGTGTTTTTCCTAGTCCTGCTCCAAACACCTCCTGACTCCGAGCTCATATTTAACAAAAAAGACACAAGGTTGACAATCCATCTTCTTCTGTCGCTCTCCAAAGTGAAAGAGAAAAGCCGCATTTCCCAAAAAGTGTTGAACTATCATTTTAAGTAAAGTAATGATTTCTTACGGTCCACATATGGCCCAACTTCAACTCCGTCCAGCACTGCAGAGCCTCTCATCAACGTGATATACGAGTCATGACACGTAGCCTCTCTCTATCGCTCTCTCTCTCTGTCTCACTGTCCAACACATTCCCATCTTCTATATTAGATAATGCACAGCCCACCATGTAAAGAGCAATAGATTATTCCATTCGTGGTGACAACAGAGGAGAAAGGGGGAAGGGGGGGGGTTATAAAGAGCAGAATGATGAGGGGAGGGGGCTAATTTAAACTGTTTGAAAATGCAGGAAAGAGAGAGAGAGGAAAAGAGAGGGATGGAGAGAGAGGGGGAGAAGGAGGGACTTAAGGCTTAATGGAAATAAGTTTATGGGGTAAACTGCCAACTGTCAGGCAGTTTGAAAAAATATGTTTATGTATGAGAGTTTCAGGAACATGTATTTTGGAAAACAAAATGTATCTTTTCCTAATCCACCCTCCTCACCCCTGCCGCCAGCGTAAATCTCTCCCCAGCACTAATGAACTATTATGACAAATCCAGAGAATATATTTACTGTGTTGACAGAGGCTCCTCCGTCCCACAGGACCTGCATGAGTTATCACCTTCCCCCCCGGCCTCTGTCTCCTTCCCTGTTTCCAGTTGTAACTCTCTTTCTCTCCCACTTAGCCATATGTGGAATGACACATGTATCTCTCATCTTCTCCCACAGAGCGGCGGGGCCGTGCGCCGCCGCCGCCGCGTTCTGTTTGGTGTGTAGTTAGCAGAGTCTGCGCGGTGTGATGTATTGAGCGTAATGGCCAATAGAGTTTGTCGAGATTAATTGTTACTAATGGCTAACACAGTTAGTGGTGAGTGATGGCTGCTACGCCGCAGACACAAATCAAGTCGCGACTCCGCTCCCACTGCAGCAACTCGCTCCGTCTGCTCCGTCACCTACAGTCTGAAACAAAAGAGCAGCGTGGAGCCATGAAGCAGCTCGTCGGACACTAGCTACCCCGACTGGAGGGTTCTGGTCTGAACTGTGAAATCCACAAATTGACAACTGAAATGACACAAAATGACTCCTTACACTCAAGAAGAGTAAACTGTCGGGGTATCGAGTTGTTTTAAAGCGGCACAATGCAAGATTCGTTCTCGGCTACGCTTGGGCTCCACCTACAGGTGAGATGCACGAATCACTGTAGCGGTCTGAGCCTCCCCATGCACACAGCCGTGCACACGTGCATTTTGTCGACAAGCTGATGGAGAATAAACCATCAACCTCAGGAGCCAAAGGATCAATTTACTTGTCTGGTGGGATACATTTGTACATCCGCTGCGTTCAGCTCACAGTAGCACAGTTCCATACAAGCTAACACAGCAAGCAAACAGCTGACACAGTTATCGATGTCCGAGCATGATGTGGATCAAATTGCCAAACCTCTATCCAAATGGATTTACCTGGTTTCTAGGGAGTCGACAACTTCACTTACGCAGCCAAGCAAGCAGCACAGCACAAGACGTAGCAAACATGCTAACTATTTATTTGTCCAATAACAACAACACCAGGTCGACATCTGTCCTGCATCCTTTGGCCTCTTTTAGCTCTCGTCTAATATACTCTGAAAGTCACTCATGTTCGCTTTCTTATTCAGTCACTTTCTCTTCTCCTCTTCTTCGTCTCTTCTGACAACGTCCAGCTCCTCGGTTTCTTCGGTGGCTCTGTCCTGATGTCCACATGTAGAATGGCGAGCTAGTTGTCTCCTCTAGCTAGCTGCTAGCTTTGGCTCTTGTTTTTGGCTGGTGTGACGTATGCAGTAAAGTGGGTCGTTATGAGGTACGTCGTACAGTTCCATGCGTCCATGTAGATGCCATTCTCCCTAATATTAGTTTGTGCACAGTCAATATGATTTTGAAGCTGTTATTTAAAGGTATGAAAACGACCTAATGTTCCTTTAAAGTTATAAACTGTGAGCCGGAACCGATCAAGCAGAAAGTGCATCATGTTTTCCAAACAGGTGGTACGCAGCTCAGGTGGCAGCATTACGACAGGAAGGTTCCAGAACGATGGATATGCATATTGCAAAAGAGGAAAAAGATTTAAGTGTAATCCATCTTAATCGTGTCTATGCAAAATCCAGACAAGAGAAGTTAACAGCAGGAGTGGAGCCGCGGATTTAAAACAATTTCCCAACAGTTTGACTAAGAATCAACTTAAATATGGTGGAAGCCCGGAGCTTAAGTACATTTGCAAGAAAAAAGGTTTTGTGACAATGCCCCACATTCAAACCTGGATGTGTCAAAAAGTAAAACTGAAATCAAGCCTGTGCGGAACTTCAGCACGCTTCACAGAGCGGGGGGGAATTATTTGCAGTTAAACGACCACCAGACCCACAGAAGCCCGACTGAGACGGCGTCTGTTGCGGGGGAAAGAATCAAAAGCGACAAGTTGAATTGATTTTTCTCTGTTTCAAATTATGAGAAACACTAATCCAGAGGGCATGTTAGCGAACAGCAACTGCGGGTGCACATATAGTCCAACTGAGGAAACCAGATGCTGTTGTGTGTATTTCAGAGTTAAATGAACACTGTATTTTTTCATTAACAGCGAAGTCGTGTGGCATTTTGACAGAAACCTCATTCTGTATCATAAACTGATCCTCCTCTCCTCAGCCTCTGCCTCCCGTTAATCAAAGAATGCGACTTGACAGATGTTTGAAGAAGTACCCATCATTCCCCCCAGGCCGGGATGACTCATCTGGTGTATGCCAGTCCATCACCCCTCCTTCTTGCTCCAATCACTCCGTCGCTGCTCCTCTTCATCTCCTGCCCCCACCTCTGAACCGGACCACTCGTCTTGCTTTGCGGAGACAAAGAGTGTGTCATTGCTGCTCATCTCTTTCAACCGGCCCGACTTGACGGCTCTGACAGCACGAAGGGTAGAGGAGCCATCGCTCTGCTTCATGTCTCACTCCTGTTCCGATACCCCTTCCGTGCACCCACAGCCTACATGCACCTCCACCCCCTCGTTCACTCTCCAGGGGGCCGGAAATCCCACCACCTCACTTCATTAGCATGATATTCCAATTCCCTTGCCGGCTTACTCCTCTGGTATCAGACAAATTGCTCTGGGAATCATGGTGGGATATGCCCCCGCTCACTTTCATCCTATGCACTCTCAGTTAGTTTCGCTCTCAGTCTATCTATCTATCTATCTATCTATCTATCTATCTATCTATCTCATCTATCTATCTATCTATCTATCTATCTATCTATTTATCTATTTATCTATCTATCCATCCATCCATCTATCCATCCATCCATCCATGGAGAGATATATGAATGTGGTTCAGAGCAATGGTGGGAGAGATGAAGTGTAACAGCGTTTACATGGCTGACTGGTTCAAACCCACTTAACCCAATGATCTATAATGAGTTTGCATCTTACCACTTTTACCCTTGATGTGACACTCCGCCACGTTTCATGATGACTGTTTTCAATTTGTTATTTTCCACTTTGTTGACACATGACGCATGTATGGATTCACTTTGACTCAGGCCCAACAGTTAACGAGCAGTGAGAGGCACGGCCTAATTGCCGTCTGCAATGACGACAAAAGCTCCCATAATAATCGTCCGTGCTGGGCTGCGCTGTTTGTCCCGACCAGAGCAGTGTCTGGGACTTGGAGATTGTTTGTTAGAGAACTCAGATAAGTCGCTGCAGCTCAACATCCGAGCAACTATCTGACTTTAATAAAACTCACCCACTCTCGAAAGGTTTTTCTTTGATTGATTAAGAACAAATTGTTTTCCTTTTGATCACATGAGATAAAATCTGATTCCACTCAGAATTTGACACAGTGTCGCTGCAGTTTTAAATCTGACCAGACAATTTACAACAGCAGGAGGAAGTGGGCCAAACACTCCATTAGACACAGCGACCTTGTGCAGCTCTCTGAAGCGTCTCAGTGTGTCTCGGTCTCTTCCCCCGTCTTCCTCGTAGAAAATAAAGATTGCCACGCAGCCGCCATGTCACCGGATGGATACGAGTGATGGAGGGTCTCACTCGACTCCTTCCAGCGTGGACAGGAAGAAGGAAACACTCTGTCCTACAGCACCTGAATGTCAACTGTGGACCATTGCTGTGCTATGTCCCCCTCTGTTGGTGATCGATAGTACACAGCACTGGTTCCTAAACGTAGGGACCTCCACTGTCTCCTGCATGGAACAGCTGCTCTCAGGCAACTTCAATGCAAATATGGCAGAGCAACTTTTTCCCGGGAAAGTGCAACTGCTGCACGGGAGTGTTATGCTGTTGAATTAGAGCTGAAACAACCGGAAAGGAGAATAAACAGAAACAGGATTGTGGGGCTAATTAAAGGTGAATTATAGTTGTGCAAAGTGCACAGTGGCTGATTCATAGCACCGGCAGTGAGTATGTGCAAATTACAGCAGGCTTCAATATGTGTGTGTGTGTGTGTGTGTGTGTGTGTGTGTGTGTGTGTGTGTTTGTGGGGATTAAAATTGTATTGAGAAATCTAGGAGCCCATCGCTATTGTCTCTGGGGGCCAATAGTTTGGGGCTTCCAGTGTAGACAGCAGATACCAGGACCAAGACTCCATCTTCCATTTGCCGTACACCATTTACAATCCCACTAGTTTATTTTATCACTGGATACTTCTGTAGGTGTAACAGGTCCGGACGACATTTTGGTTTATCTCTATTTGCATCCATCTCAGAACGCAGATACATTAAAAAGCTGATAGCTGATGCATTTGCTCTCCCCTGTTTTCCTGTGGGCAACCAACGCCTCCTTAAAAGTGATTGGTCAAATTAAAAAACGGAAACCAGAAGACTCCCGGCCCCAGAATCGTGTCCTTCGCCTTCAGATTCTTCAAATTCACATGTAGCGTCTGTTAATAGAGGTTTTTTTATTGAGCAATGCAGCAGCACATACAGTGGTTCAAACTATATCTTCACTTCTGTCAATAGCAATTGAAAGCAGACACAATAATAATAAATAATAGTTTAATATAACAAAGTAAATAAAGGAAGGGGCCAATCTGCTGAATGAGTGAGTTAACTTTAACATAGGTCTAAATTTGATTGAAATTACTAAATAGAAATTCAAATTGATTTCTTTCAGTTGATAATTTTCTTATCATGTTTTTAAATACACGTGTTCACTGCATGTACTGCACTTTCTACTACCTTCTGTGACCAGTAGATGGAAGCAGATTCCACATTACAGTTACCATCACCCCAGTTCAGCCTTCACAGGCTTCACTGACTCGTCTGACGCTTCTGAGTGATTCGCTCCAACTTGTTGAAGAAGCAAAACAAGTCACGGATTTTTTGTTGTCTACACATGCAAAGTCTCTGATTGGCTGGAAGTTTTGGAGTAGTTTTTTTTTTCCCTTTGCTGAACCTCCCCCTATAAAAAAACCTATGATGATATGAAAGCTTCATTCTTTTGAAGTGCGCAACTGAGCAAATTGATGGAATTACGGAGTTGGAAGAGGAAAAGTAAACTTTGACACTGGACGAACTCGTGGAATATCACTTCTAATATCAGAGTTCAGGCTGTTACTTCACAGTTGGGTTGCTTTTCTCAGCTTTATCCCTTTTTCTAACGGTTTCTGAACTCGGGAGGTAAGCGATCTTTACGCACAGTTTGCGCCATGGTGAACTCGTGTCTCCAACTGAGCGGCTTCCTCGTCAGCTGCCTCGGCTGGCTGGGCATCATCATCGCGACGGCCACCAACGACTGGGTGAACATGTGTAAATACGGTTTGAACACCTGCAAGAAGATGGATGAGCTGGGAGCCAAGGGACCCTGGGCGGAGTGCGTCATCTCCACGGGACTGTACCACTGCGTGTCCCTGACGCAGATCCTGGAACTGCCAGGTAAGAAACTGTTGTCATAGTTGTTTTATACAGCATTTGATTTCTCACTTGATGTTGTGCAATCTTCTATTACAGCACCTATTCACCAATGACACCCTTATTTAACTTCGGTTGTAACTTTAGGATTGAAGTTTTCTGCTGTTTTCTTTATTTCTTATATTATTTCATGTATTTATTTATTGTAGTGTAACCACAGGTTTCATATATATGTGTTTCCACAGCCTACATCCAGACCACTCGCGCCCTGATGATCACAGGGTCGATCCTGGGTCTCCCGGCTGTGGGGATGCTCCTCATGTCCATGCCCTGCATCAACCTTGGCAACGAGCCGCAGAGCGCCAAGAACAGACGCACCATCCTGGGAGGGGTCCTCATATTCATAGTCGGTAAGAAGCTTCACACATAGGGCAACTCAACCTATTGGACAAAGCTTGAATGCTCAGACTGAAAAAATGTAAATTATACATGCACTCACCAAGATCCCCTCCCACCTCGTGACACTGACCTTTGCTAACCCCACCTCAAATGCTTTCGGGCTGCGGAGAGGAGAGGATGTTGGATATGACTGTCTTCCTCCCTGGGGTGCGCACATATGCACACACACACACACACACACACACACACACACACACACACACACACACACACACACACACACACACACATTGACACACAAACTTATATGTTCCTGTTCCATTGAACCCTTCCCCCCTAGATCCCACAACATTCCTCTCCTCCACCTACTCTCATCCACACCCTGCTTTTGTCCTGCACCACATGGAAACGAAACTCGTCCCCCCTGAATTGTCCACTTTTACTTTGCTCAAAAATAGTCAGTGCCGCAGCATTTTCCAGTGCACGTGTCCCTCAGATGAAAGTTTCTGTCATCATATTTGACTTTTTCCACTCCCCGTGTTTGTCACAGCAAAACTCTTTCCAACTTCCAGAGCAGCCTATATCCCCCGGACGCAAACTTCACCATATGTACAAATTAGCCAAAGCTGTTGAAGGATTTTGTCCCGAGGAACAATTTTAAACCAGTTAGGATTTTGTGTGTTTGTGTGTTTGTTTACGCAATTGCACAGCAAAATTAAAATCCACTTGTCCTCCTGCCCTTCACTGCCTCCGCGCTGGCAGCAGAAAGGATGCCAGCGACAATTAGTTTGAGTTCAACTTTAATTATGTTTGTTTACAGGCTCCTCTGAAGCATCCGTCGGGAAGCTTTCCATTCATTTTTTCCCCCCCCATTATAGTGCAGTATTCAAAATGTATTCGCCTGTAAATTGACTTCAGGCTGTTGTCCTGCGTTGGCCTATGAGGCGCACTGGCAAAAATCCAAGGTGTACTGCAGGAGATGTGTCCCTGTCAGGGGAGTTCAATATTTGTACAGGTCTTGGAGGAGGCTAAGCACTTCCTCTGCAGTACAAGGCAAATATTTAATAACACCATTAAGCCTCCCCGCTCACAAATATTATTCTACACATTCTTTGTTTCAGTGCGTCATTCTCGTGAGTCCTGCAATGAAGCGTATGAAAATATAATAAAACTCTAACAGCTTGATTTTTTTGAAATGCTTCCCTCTATTCTCAATGTAACTTTTGAAGACTTTGTCAAAACTCATCATCATCATCCGTTATCTTATCTTCAGTACAGTCACACTAAGGTCAGACAGTTTGTGCCTGATTCCCACAGTGAGTCTGATTGGGATGTTCTGATATAAGAAGTCTGACAACTCGCATTTTATCTGAATGGAAACTCAGAGGATGGAGTTTAAACACGGGCGTCTACTGCTTGGAGTTAAAAGAATGAAGTCATAGTTTATTTCATTAACAATATGTATCTGTACCTTTTTATTAAATCACATATTGTAAATATTTGTCTAGTCGAGCCTTTGACATTAAGAAATTGTGCTTTTAGCTGAACAATTTTGCATCCTTTGTGTGTTGACAATACAACATGGATATGTGCACAAGAAATGTCTATTTGCACTATTTTGCATCCTGAGTGTCATTGTGTAACATAACACCGTGCACGCAAGCAATATGCACATGTGTATCTATTCTATTCAGCAGTATCATCTTGCATTTCAAATATCATCATACGATACCTAGTGTTTGTTCATGCACACTCAGCAAGATTACACCTATAGGTTGCTTTAATCGTCACCATTTGGCATCCCACATTCAAAAGATACATTCTGCTTCCACTCTAATTAACTTCCTCCATATGTGTGCTCATGTTGCACTATTCTGTTTTCCTTATTTTAACAGCCTTTCTGTCTCCTCAGCGTTGTGCGGTATGGTTTCCACGGTCTGGTTTCCCATCGGTGCTCACCAGGAGCACGGCCTCATGTCGTTCGGCTTCTCCCTCTACACCGGCTGGGTGGGCACTATTTTCTCCCTGCTGGGCGGCTCCATCCTCACCTGCTGCTCATCGGATTTCTCCTCCTCCTCCTCCTCCTATCAGGAGAACAACCGCTTCTACTACTCCAAACAGGGGGGCGGCAACCAGCCACCCGCCCCCTCCACCAATCACGCCAAGAGCGCCCACGTCTGAGCCGGGGGAGAGATTCTGGATCCCTCGTGGAAGTGTAGGGGGACTGTAACTATAGTCTGTATATAGAGACCGATACACAAGGGCAAACAAACACACGTTCACATTCAGCACAATAAGAATTAGATGCACACCTGTACTGTGAGAGGAGACACATTCCACACACTCATTCATTCAATTCAATTCAACACATACAGAGAGGAGACATTCACACATCCAAACACACACAGACCTGCTTTTGTTGGAGCTCTTTTTCCATCCGGGGATCGTTTTGTCCACCTCAGAGCTCGTCTTCCTCCGGCTTCGTCCCCAGTGCGGACTCAAAAACCACGAAGTTCGTAATCACCTGAGGTCTCGTGGACTGAAATATCGATCTTCTATATCACTTCTATTTTTCTATCATGCATCTATCAAGGGGAAATCTCATGAGCGGCTTCGTTGATGATTACATTTTTAAATCCCGATCTGTTGTTTTGATGAGAGCAGGGTATGACAGTGTTAACATTGTGTATTTTCATTTTTTATTTTTTTTCATTCCTATTGAACAACTCTCGCTTCTCCAGGACGACAAGTTGAATGATGGGAGCTTAAAATCCCAGGAGAGCTTTTTGCTTTAAAGGTTTAACAGTCTGCATTGGAGCCTTAATATGTGCACTGACCTGGCAACAATTACTTACAAGAGAAAACTTTTATCCTTTGTCCAGATCTGTCATTTTATAGCAGTGTCTCATCATCTAAAATCAACCTTACACATTCATCTTTGACTAACATGCTCTTATTTTAGGTGTGGAGACCAACTGAAAACAGCAGCTAATCCTGTAACTACTTCTATGTTCCACTGGTATGCGTTTAAAAAAAATAAAAAATCAGTATTATGTAGATGACTTGAATGTTCAGTTTCTCAAAACGTGCTCTGAACTGCACAGATGGAACCCCCTTGTATTCCCAACTGGATATTTCCACCTCGGATACACGTGGAAGCAGTGTTAGCTGGTTATTTATTGTTTTACCAATGTGCTATTGTTTGATTTTATACAATAAAAAAAGATAAAATGATCAAGCCTTTGTCTGGAGTCTGTCGCAGGGAGATGATAAGATGTTCTCACGTCACACACTAGAAACAGGAGGGGGAGGATACGGGAACAACTTTGTTATGCTCTTTAATGCAGATTGGAAAATGCACGATTAACAATTGTGTGTGTGTTGTGTTACTGATTGTGTTAAACTAAGCTGAGAACAAGGAGAAATTGTCGCTACTGTGTCATATCTGTTATATGACTCATTGACCTTGAGTTAGGTCATCACAGAAGAGTGTGTCCTTATGGGTCTGTACACACACACACCCACACACACACACACACACACACACACACACACACACACACACACAGACACACACACAGATCATTTTGTCCAGCGTGTTGCTTCCCTGCTCAGATCAAGGTCACCGAGTCATGTCTCAGATATTACACGATACTCTGGAAACATTATGTGTCTCATTGTCCTCGGCTTATCTTCAAAACACACAGAATCAGACGCACATCATTCTGTCAGTTTATACTGTATCTCTGAATTTCCTGGCCCGCCTGTGTGTGCAGGTGTGTGTGTGTGTCTGTGTGTCTGTTTGTGTGATCATGTCATTGTGTGCATTCCATGTAATGTGATGCTGTTCCAGGCGTGGAGCCATCCAGTCCACAGGAGACCAGTGGGCGGGTCGTGGGCAGCCAAGCTGTCCTGTATTGCTGAAACGGAACTCGTAGTGTTGTGATATGATTTGCCAAACCGCTTTGCTGTGTAGTCGCTGTGTATCAACAACAACAACAAAAAGTTGTGTAAGAAGTTTGAAATCTGTTTTTCTTTTACAGCAGCCTTGTAACTCCGTGATATTCAATCTTTTCCAGCAATTATTTTTTGATTAAGTATTCGATTTTTCTTTTCTCTGGAATCCACGGTCCGTCATCCTGTCTATTTCTACTTCTGCCCAGAATACCACTCAGCAACACTTGGAGAACTGCCATGAATTTTTCCCTTACCACCATCTGTGTGTGTGTGTGTGTGTGTGTGTGTGTGTGTGTGTGTGTGTGTGTGTGTGTGTGTGTGTGTGTGTGTGTGTGTGTGTGTGTTTCTGTGAAGCTGGACAGAATAAAAATCGCAGCAATACTTTTTGAGCAGTGAGTTTCTCAGTGAAAAGGGAGTGAAAGTTAAGTCCTCCTATCAAAACACAGTAGTGTTCTGGTTTATTGTAGCTCCAGGCTGCTGGAGGTTTTATGGGGGATTTCCCTGCCTCCTTAAATGACGGATTTCTCCCAGTTTCAGAGACACACAAGAATTTGCTCATAACAACATTTTGTTTTTGTCGGTTAGATGTGTTTTGAATTTGCATTCAACGCCATTGAAATGATGCATGTGTGAATCATTTGTGTTTCACACAAATGATTGCGAAACACCGCTCCCATGGGCAGTAAGTATGGAGATTGTTAGCTTAGTTCAACATGCACATTGTGTGTCACTATCCTGACTCACAACCACCTGCTACCACTTTACCAAACACCTGTAAAACTCACTGGTCTTTCATGTTGTCTCCATTTCCTGAAGAGGCCCTGCGTGTGAAGATGCTTTTAGCAGAGAAAAAGACAATATAGCTCTGCTGTTGTTTGTCAAATCAAGGAGGGATTTTCAGAAACATTTTTTAGCTCATCAGCCACAAAAAGCATTTTGCTAGACCTCCATAAAAGACCCCAACAGCTGGGTCAGTCTTATAAACACAATATGTTGTCGTTGACTGAGTGATGGACTTGCTCTGGTGCAGTGTGCTCCAGTTTCCCCATCGGTCATTGCTCTTCTCCTCCAGCGAGAGTTTGTGATCACCCTCGTCTGTTTGTTGGTTTGTGAGCAAGATTACACAAACAAACACTAAACAGACTTCTTGGAAGCTTGGTGAGAGGCCGTGGTTTATATATCGGGCAAGAACCCATTCAATGTTGTTGCCGACCAGCATCAGGGCGTGGCTCTGAGAATATTTTTGCCAGGGACTAATTTAAAAAAGCCTTATTTAGAGGACAGATGTCAATGAGTGTGTGGAATTTGGTGCCGCTTGGTTGAATTTAGGGGGACTGCTGGGCCTTGGACGGTATATGCCCTCTACTGAGAGCCATTCTAGCTCAAAAGGAATTGGGACAATCAGTTTCTATATAAAATCAGTCAGTATTTCTCCTGTCACTAGATTTACCAACTTTTCAGACCCTCTGGCAACAAAATCTGGCAACTTGGACAAACCTTTGTCACTTTTCATACAAGCGAGTGGCCATGAGTCTCTGTGTGTCTTGATGAGTGAGCTTCTAACTTTCTCCCTTTAACTATCTCTGACATCACGGCACAGACGTTGTTTGAACTTGTGTGTTTTGGTGATTTTTGACCGAAGAAATCCCGGCTGACACTTGACAGAACAGAATGCAATTAATTTATGTACATGTTATATTTTCTATTGACATATATACTGAGGTTTGACCTAGTATTTTAAATTTCAAAACCATATTCCACCCCAAAACGTAAATGATACAATTGCATGTTTGTGTTATGTGCGTATTCATCTTCGTGTGTGAACAGAATGAGGAAGCTTTTTTTTGTTGGTATTTGCAATTAATAACTTTCATTGTTGCATGGAAACAATATCAACAACTCAGCAAAAACAGTGCACTCAGGAGCAAAGTAACCACACGTATGGAAGAAAGCATTTAAAAAAAGAAAAAAAAAGACATATAAAAACTACATTATACAACTTTGTGCCAAAATATACAGAAGAGAAAAACGAATATCGATAGTTGCATATAGAAGCCAATCTCAACGAGTCGGACACACACTGACTGGACACTCGGCCACAGCGAGCACAGAGCACAGGAAGAACATGGCACGTCTTCTCCGAGACTAAATCAACGACTTCAAAAGCAGCGGTGGCGCTATTCGATTATGTTTGTACTTCACCCCTTTATAGAATTGTATTAAAATAGTTTCTGCAATGTTTTCTGTGGTACTCTCACACCGAGACCTTCTACAGTCCTACTGACGGTCCTATTTCGAAATCCTTCAAAGGAAAGGATTAAGATCTACAAAGGAGTTTAGACTACGGTTGTTAAAAATATATCTCGAGCAGATTCTCCCAGGCCTCCTCGCGACTAAAGGACACAGAGTGAAGGCTGATTAAACTCCACCCTGGTCCTTTTGTGCACACCTTCCCCAGGAGGGTCTGAGGATCGCAAAACAGCTGTAGAAAAATACTTCTTCTTTTCGTTCCTCTTTCGGTGTCGTACTTTTTCTCCCCCCCTCCTTGTCATATCGGCCGCTGGATGAGTCCAAACGAATACTTTCAATCGTTCAAAGAAATACAACTAGGGTTTTATTTTTAAATAACCATTGCACTACGAGAGAAGAGAGAAAAGTATTGTCTTCTTCTGATTAGTAGCTTATCAGCAGGAAGATTAGCTCTGTTGTATCTTAAGTGTTGAAGAATCTTTCAGTCTCCTGTACGTGGACAGTAAACAGAGATTGTGGACTTTGGCTTGCAGAGGATGTGATCGTTACAAAGGGATGTTCAGGAAGTAGATAGTTACTGTTAGTGGCGGAGGGACGATGTGAGAGGAGTCGCTCCCACACCCGAGTGTTTGCTACATGTTCTACTCCCTTTTCCAAACGGAGCCTTTGCTTCCCATACCTGGGCGAGACTACATCAAGAGCTGGGACGTCTCGAATTGAATCCAGAAAAATTATCTCATTTTGCTTAATAGAATTATTTTCGCACTGAGCATAACGTTCAGTTTGGGCTCGAATGTGAATACAAACAATTTCTGTGTGCAGCGAAGACATCGTCTTTTAGTTCCCTGCACCGGTAGAGATCCTGAACAATGCCCCACTCGGAGCTCGGAGGTCGTTCCCAGGTATGAGACCTGAAGCCTGCGTTTGGTTCGGTTCAGTGTTCTGTTATGTCTCGTTGTTGCGTTCAGTCACCACATGCAAGTACAACATTTTACAGTTCAGCCTCGTGCATGACGGCATGCTGCACATTCACCGGACAGTCACATTGAGGCGCAGGCGTAGACCACAAACTCGAACACACACACACACATTCAGTGCATGCACTCACACACTCTTATGCATCCACACGGAGCAGATATAGTACAGAGAGGTTACTGTACAGTTCAGTGTCGGAGGCGTGACGCCGCCTGAATTCGCGGTTTTGGCTGAGATGTGAATGCAAAGCGGCGGCTGAAGGTCTTTTGGTTGAGTTGGGAGGTGAAGTGGATGAGGAGGATATTTTGGTTGAACAGTAAATATGTGAAATGTAGTGTCCTGTTTGTGCTGCTGTTTTTTTTTTCTTTTGTAACCCTGTCGCTAGCTGAAACTGTCGATATTGGGCGATTCTGCAAAACCTCCAATTCCTACAATATCCATAATTTTGGAGAAATTTAGGAAAAGATTGTAGTTATATATACAATAAGCTACAGTCATGGTTGGTGTTTGACCGGCACCTCACCTTTACACTATGTTCCACTGTGGACACACCACTCTGCTGTGTGAAGCTGCAGAATCATCCAACACGACAGCCACTAAGTCCTCAGGGCTGGTTTTTCATTTTTTCATTTCACCGGACGACACTAACTCTGACCTATTCATACAGGAAGGATGATTATTCTTTTTTTTAGATGAGTGTGAGTGGAGCAGAGGTAGGGCGGGGGGTTCTGCGTGGCATCCTTTGATTTTAGTGCATTAGACAAGTAAGGCTTCCCCGGAAGGGACAGATGCAGCAACAGGGGGCACGAGGAGAACAAGGAGGACAATCAGGGCAGGCAGCAGCAGTAGAGTCGACGTGCCCCCCCACCCTCGACTTAATAACATCACGGTACGCTATTTGGTGTGTGCTAGAATCCCGTACGGTGCCGTGAGTGCATACATTCTTCACAGGGAATCAAACCTCTAACCTTGGCAGCATTAGCTTACGTGTCCCACACAGTGAGCTGTACAGGACCATGATCTGATTTGATTTTCCCCAACACCTCAGGGTGCAGCGACAGCGCAGGTCTAACGTGTAAAGTTGTACGTCAACGTTAGCTACATGCATGAGAAACTGAAGTGGTGGCCACAAAAAGGGAGGTGCAGTCCGACCACTGTGGGCTTAGAGGGTTCGAGCAGAGCCAGAGGGAGGAGGAGAAATCCGAAGACGGATAGCAAACACCCTGAGGTGAAACGGTAGCTAATAGATGGACAGGCGGCGGAGGGATCGCTGCCTCGAGTCGTGACTGGAAACCGATCTCGTGCTTGTGACGTGCAGTGATAACTCCCTGCTGACATTGCCTGATGGATGTCAAGGGGGGGGTGAGGTGGCAAGTAAATGAAGGAAGAGTTGAGCCGGAAGAGCGAAGGAGTGATGGAAGCATAAAAAACATGTAGACGGGGGAAGTGGAGTGAAAAGAGTGATGACCAGGAGAGGAGGAGGAAGGGGGAGGGATGGAGGAGGAGGAATTAAATTTCAGTTCAGTCAATATGAAAGTAAAATCCAACTTATTCAGAACACATTCCTTTTCCACCACAGAGTGTGAGGCCAGCTGGAAGAGAGAACTTTCAATATTATGAGAACAACGTCCAGATTTTAGATTAGGTACAAATGTGGAGCATCTTGTTAAGTTTTACTTTGTAAAGATTTTACAAATAGCAAAGTACTTAATCCTTTGGCTCATCTGAAAAAGGTTTTTTTCTTTATTCTCGTTAAATTACAACTTTATTTTTGTAATATCACAACTTTCTTATCACGACTTTATTCCAGCAAAACTTTGACTTTTTCCCGTAATATTGCGGCGAATATTTCTTTAAATCTCAAGATTTATTTTTCTTCAATTTGGCTCAAATACTCCGGTGTACTACTCAGTAAAGTACTGTAAGGAAATTACTGTTGCAGGGAGGGTGGTTGAAACTTATGTTTCACTTCATAACAGTTTCTTATTTTAAAATATACATTTACTTTTTTGAGTAAAATATAAATCTGTGCTGAGATATAATTTGCCTTTCTCCTCCAAATGTCCTGACCGCCATCCCCTCTGCTTCTAGCGTGGCTAATTTTGTTTTTCTTTTCTAACAGCTATGAAGGAAATTGCTTTTCTGAACTGACGGAACTCAAAATTAATTCCTTAATTCCGGTAAACAGCGAGGGCTGCATCGGCCGAGAGACACAGAACATATGACGTTCATCACAACAAAACATGCACATTAGGATTCAACCTGTTCTCTCTCTGTGTGTGTTACAGCCTCTCCTCCTCTCCTCCTCTCCTCCTCTCCTCCTCTCCTCCTGCTAGCTGCACAAGTGGGATCTTGCACCACGAGTTGCTTTGTTGCGAGTGGATTGATTTTGAAAAGAATCTGAAGAACACGCTTTATATTGACACATACGGACATGAGAGAGTCGATGTAAAAGTGGAGTCTGATTGCACATTCACACTCGCACGTGCATGACGCAAAATCAAAGTAGAAAACAGACTCACATACACCGACAGTAGATGAAGGCACTATTGCAAGCAAAGTCCAAAAGTACTATTTGTCACAAAAAAACATCGACACCCTTTTTCCCAATGCACTCCAGAGTCCCTTGGGCTAGATGGTGGGGGGTCAGGGGAAACATTAAAAGATGCACAGAATGATTATTTTTGAGTTTTGGGGCATTTGAGAGTGTGTGAGGCTGTCCTGTCCTGTCCTGTCCTGTCCTGTCCTGTCCTGTCCGTTGGAAGTAAACCAAGCACAAGAAAGTCCAACCTGGATGCAGGAAATAGCTTGGGCTTGGCATTCTGTCTAACTTTCCTGCCCGTCTATGTTGGAACAGGAAGAGAGGCCCTGATTCATCTGCCTCTCGCTCATCACCTTCTTCTCTCCTGTATCCCATGAACTCAACAGATATCAACAGTGATTGCTCCGCACACCGTGTTTCATGGTTCACGGTGCAGTGAACCACATTGAGTTCTATCTCTCGCTGTGTCCGCACTTTTTTCTGTCTGGCCTTTCTCCTTGTGTGGGATGTGGACTCCGCTAAGTGAATAACAAGTGACTGTGATAAGACACTCACGACCTTGACATCCACATTTTCTTGTGTGAGCAGGGGAACCGAGCGCGGGGGAGTTGCGGTGAAAGGAAAAGCCATTCCACTGCCGGGAAACAATCTAGCCCAAGGGTAGGACATAAACATATACACACACACACACATACACACATGCAGGCATGCGCGCACACACACACACACACACACACACACAAACAACCATCCATGCACTCACACACTGCTGTTCCCCTTCCCTTCCCTTCCCCTAGGCAGCAGACAAGGCAGTACATTCAGGGTTAACACAGAGTCAGTCCCTTCAGAAATCCATGGGATCCTCCTCGGCGAGGCCGTGATTGGCCACGGTCCTGCCACCACCTTTAGGTGCGATCTCTTCACCTTCAGGTTTTGCCTGGGGGGGCTTAGCGCGCCCCGACCCCCCCTCAGACGCACCCCAGCTGTCAGTGGTGGGTGGGTAGAAATCGTCATCGAAGCCGCAGAAGCCTTCGTCCACGCCATGGTCGTAGCGCTGGTAGGTGGAGGCGTGCACCTCGTTCTCCCTGGCCGTTTTCTCCAGAGTGCTGTTCCACATGCCGTAGCCAAAGTAGATGAGTACACCTGAGAGGACACAGATTTGTTACGAGTGGACTGATTGATTGATTGATCAATACACAAACACTTAGCTAGAGTATCAACTAGGTTTAGAAATCTCTGGGGCACATCTCGAGAAAGTTAAGGGCCCATGGTAGAGTCAAATTCAGAGCGATTTGGACATGCAATATGTTCAATATGAATAACAGATTGAAGAATAGTGCTGTGCGGCTGGTTGACTGAAGTTTTTGAACATTGCGAGTTCACAACAATTGCAAAAACAAAGGATTCTCCCAGTTCTTTTTGTATAATTTTAAATGCTCAAATGCAACATTAAAAAACAGAAACACTCAACTTAAAAACAATCTATCACAATCTGAGTCACCCACACACACACACACACACACACACACACACACACACACACACACACACACACACACACACACACACACACACACACACACACACACACACACACACACCCACGCACACATCAAGAACAATGCACTGATATGAACAAAAACAGATCCCGTCTGCACCAGATCTGACTTTAAAGTCAAAAAACAACAACAGCGACAAGTTGAACCTCATGTACACGCATGACACACACAAGCACAGACACACACACACACACACACACACAAATACAGATGCACAGATAAGATATAACACAGACAGGAAATAAAAGTGAAATGAGTCTTCTTGTTCTTCCATTAAGAAAACAAACATAGCGGGTAAGTGAGACACTGGTTTTACTGGCTCACTGAGCCCCGGAGGAATGAGTCACTGTCCAGAGTAATGAAAGTTATCACTCCATTGTTTAAGATCAACTGAGGTGAGTCATTGTTTATATGGGCAGTCCCCATCTGTCGCTGGAAATGATGGGAACCTGGGAGCGACACACACATGACTTCAACGCACGTATGTGAATCTGTTACTTACCCACAAAGCACCAGATTGAGAATCGTATCCAGGTGATGGCGGACAGTTTGAGCATGAGGTAAATGTTGACCAGCATGGCTGAAACAGGGACGAAGGGCACACAGGGCGCCATGTAGGGCAGCCGCTTTGGGTTCTCCGGTTGCTGGAGGATGATGATGACGAGCAGGGCAAGCACGATGATGAAAACGATTAACAGCACCAAAGCCCACCAGCGACCCTCTCCGATAAAGCTCGCTCCTGGAGGGAGAGAAGCCCGGGAAAAAATAAAGATTACATTTATAGTTACATTTAACTATTAAATTCAAATGCTAATAATGATAGTGTGCTCTCACCAAATATTATGAAGGTGCAAAAAGCGAAGATGAAGATGAAGAGCAGCAGCACACACATGGTGACAGTTTTCCCAGTGGCTGGAGTTGGTCTGTCCATCTTTCCCGGGAGGCCCAATCGGATCCTCAAGGTGTAGTAGCGTGGTCCAATCAGCTTCTTTAAACGCCGGGTCACCCCGCCCTCTGATTCCTCTGCCTCGATGCCGGTGGTCATATCCACCGTGCCGTAGTTGGGGTGACTGGCGGTGTAGGCGGTCTTGTCTGGTTTGCCTATCAACATCTCGTTGTCACCCAGCGACGGCAGGTTCTTGGCTCCGCAGGTGTTGGTGGACGTGCCCCCGTACTCGTCGGCCTCGCTGGTCGGCGAACAGGCGTCTTTCTCGCACTCGGCCAGGACGCCTTCCTTCCTCTTGCTGTTCTGCTCCTCGGAGAGGAAGTTCACGAAGCCGTGGATGTCGCCCTCGGGTTGGTAACGTAGGAGAAGTACGCAGAGGCTCACCTGCAACCGAGGGGGGGGGACACGAGGTTAAACACTTAAATGCTTCCGATCGTATGTTCGCTCTAATCCAATCACATTCCTGCAAGAGCAAAAAGGAGCCTTTTTAAGAAGTTGGATGAAAAACGCATGACGTCAATGCTTGTAACGGCGGCTCCCTCCATTACCAAAACCCCATGTATATATATATATTAATCCCTTCACTTTGTGTATGTTTACAGCTGTCACATCATTCTGTGTAATTCATGTGTTGCAGGGATTAGTTGTAAGAATCCTCAGGACTATTCCGAGGAAATCATGCCATGTGAACATCGGCCTCCCTGTGAGTCCTCGGGTTGTAAAGCAGCGAGAATAAATCTCTGTAACACAGCGAGCTAAGAATATTGAGCCAGCAGCAAGGGTCTTCATTATCCACCGCTCACCAGGGTATAGGCCAGCAGGGTTCCTATGGACATCATCTCTATGAGGTCTCTGAGGCTGACCAGGAGCGACAGCAGGGCGGCCAGGAAGCCCGACACCACGCAGGCAACCGCAGGGGTCTCTGTGAAGGAAGACACGTTTGCCAGGAACCTAAACAGACACACACACACACAAAGATGAGTCGATTAAGACACAGTCATCTTTAAGATTGATATGAAAAGCGAAGAGCACTAAAACAATTGCGTTAAACACTGACTTAAACAGCAAGCCGTCCCCCGCCATGGCGTAGATGACCCTGGGCATGGGGAACAGGGACCCGAGCAAGGAGACGGTGAGTCCGGCTATGGAGCCGACCGCTACGATATACTTGGCAAACATGCAGCCGTGCACGGCGAACATTTCCATGAGCGGGGCGTCCGCATCAATCTCGTTGTACGGTACCATCAGAGTCAGGATCACAGAGACCTGGACGGAAGAGAATGAAATACAATCACAGAGGTGGTTAGTTATGGGAATTTACGGCTTTCAATTGTGAAAAGAAAGTGTCTCTGCATTCATCAAGAAATATCGCAAAATTATTTTATTTATATAGCGTCTCTAAAAAACACGTTTTACAAAGTGATTTGCCAGACGAAGCAATGAGATGTAAATAAAAGCAAGTAGATGACGGGGTCGTGTAAATGCAGTAATTACATCTAAAAAGAATCGGAAGAATAAAAAGAAGATGGCTTCAATAGCGATAAAACGTAAAAGGTACATGAAGGCAAATCTGTAAAAATGGGTTTTAAGAAGTTATTTGAAAGAAGTCACTGAATCCGCAGGCCTCCTCTCTTCAGGCAGGTCGACCCAAACCGAGGGGCCGCCTGCGGATCTAAAGCTGCTTTAAGTCCTTTAAGTGCTCATAAAAAAATGGAAATTTGAACATGAACGAATCCATAACAACTGCCAGAGAGTAACTTTGCTGATGAAGACCATATGAAAGTCTCAGTGACAGTGAATGCTCTAATCGCACAAACATTCAAACACTGAATAAGTGTTGATTCTCGATACCTCGCTTTGCAAAGCATCACTTCACATGCAAGATGTAAATTTGTCATGCTTCTCTCTCACTTTATGTGTGTGTGTGCGCGCGTGTGTGTGTGTGTGTGTGTGTGTGTGTGTGTGTGTGTGTGTGTGTGTGTGTGTGCGTGCGTGTGTGTGTGTGTTCCTGATTCTCATGGCTGACGTGTGAAATCATGCAGGGCCATCTGTCACAGATACTGTGCTGCAAAGAGAGGGATTTGCTTGAACAGATTACAGGAAAGCACAGGAATAATAATAAAAAGACCAACGCTCGCAGAGAGGAAGACGCAGAGCTCGGTTTGTCCTCGCAGCCAGGGGCCCTTTGACCCTTCGTCCAATCCAGGCACAGGCTGGTTGACGGTGTGATGTGGACCAGTTGAAGGGGGTGAGACTAATCTGGGTGGAATCCTGGTTAAATGTCTTTGTTTAGAGGGTAAAGCTAATCCCAAATGTGTGAAAAATATTCTGGATCTTCATCTCCGCGACTTTAATGATCAAGATGGGAGCAGAAACGCTCAAAAGTTAAATCCATCAAATAAAGATTCTGAGAAGCTGAGAGAGGGCTGAAGTGGAGGATCAGATCCGACTGAGACACAGAGAGAATGTGAAAGACAAGGTTTTCAAAGAGTAGTTGAGTTCTAAGGTCGACGCACTCTATTTCCCTCCAGGCGGTACCGAAAAATTCTCCCTCCTGATAGGCCGATGTTTCGCGGTAGCCATAGCAACAACCATCCAGCACAAACGTGTGAAAGTCAGAAATGTGGCCGGCTGTGCGAGCCGAATACGTAAAGATCACAGATGAGATGCACACAGCCGGAGTGCAGGGGGGGGTAGTGTATCGATGTTTGATCTTTTCCACCTCTCTCTCAGCTTTGGGATGACTCCACCAAGTCTGTGCTCACAAGTTAAAGCTGAAGGTGTGAAGAAGAAAGAATGATACATAACAAAAGCAGCAGTAGCTCTTTTATATGTCAGCGTGAAACAGAAGTAGAAAGAAATATGTAAACCGAAATCACTGAATTCTATTCTATTCTCGCAACTTTCTTTTTCTTAAATTACTCATTTAAAATGGTCAGAAAATAAAACTAAACCCACAATTGATCTTATTTGTGATAAAGAAATGGAATCTTCAGATTTAAGAGTCAAACCAATGACTCCACCTCAGTTACAGAATATGCCTCATCCAACCAGAGCAGTTTCAGTCTACGTGTTTTTTTCCAGACTCATATGAGGTCACCAATCAATCAATAATCAATTGATCTTGTAGAAAAACTTTAAAGACATTTCCTCAAGGTGTTCTTGAGATATCGTGTTCACAAGTACAGGAGGTCATGTGACCTTGACCTTTGACCACCACAATCGAATCAGATCTTCCTCAATTCAAAGTGAATGTTTGTACCAAATTTTAAGAATCTCCCTCAGGGTGTTCTTGAGATATTGTGTTCATATTGTGAAAATGTAGTTTGTGTGGTCACAGCAACCATGACCTTTGAGCTTTGATCCCCAAACTCTAATCAGTTCATCTCGGAGTTCACTTGAACATTTCTATCGAATTTGAAGAAATTCCCTCAGGGCGTTCTTGAGATATCTTGTTCACAATTACAGGATGGACGAAGAACCCGGAAACAAAATGCCGCCGGCCACTGGCTAGAAAATAAACTATGCATTGTTTGTATTTCTGGATGTGCACATGTTTATCAGTGTAACTTACAGAGACGTAGGCGGTGAGGCAGGTGATGAGCGAGGCAGTGATGGCGTAGGGGATGGAGGTGTTGGGACTCTTGGCCTCCTCTCCTGTCGTCGCGATGATGTCAAATCCGATGAAGGCATAGAAACACGTGGCTGCCCCCTGCATCACCTGACACACAGAGGAACCAGGAGGAACAACAGTTTATTATCCTTCCTCACATCTGCGTGTCGTGCTTTCATTTTGCATTTGCGTTGGTCTGCGTGTGCGTTTGTCTGCGTGCGCATACCCCCGACCAGCCAAAGGGCAGGAATCTGCCGTCGTCCCAGTTCTCGCCGCTGACAAAGAACAGCCCGGCGATCATCATGAACACCCACACGATGAGGTTGATGACGTTCAGCACGTTGTTGAAGCCCACAGAGTTCTTCACTCCCAAAGCCACAATCACCGTCACCACCAACGCTATGACCAGCGCCAGCAGGTCGGGGTACGACTGCTCCCCTTTACCTGGAGAGGAACCACACAGACAAAGGATGTCTCTTTGGTTGAAGGTAAAGATCAAACTGCTCACAAACATAAACCCATATACATTAGAATGTCCATTGACCAGGGTTGGTATAAAAAATGTATCTTCATAACTTGTTTTGTCTATTTTAAATTTAATAAAATAACAAATAATGACCGATGCAATAACCAGGAGTCCGAGGTAAAATCAGCACATAGATTTTCTTTTCCGACCAACACTCTAAAACCCCCAAAATAAAAGAGCAGCAGATCTTAAAATATGAAAGGTTGACCAGCAAATATTTAGCATTTTTGCATAATACACTATCTCAACAGTTATTAGAACTGTTGTCAAAGTAATTTTCTGTCTGAAACTTTGGAACCAGCAAGTTTAAGCTGTTTATTCTTTGGATTTTCAAGCTCAAGTTGGTTATTTAAAGCTCCAACTCTAAAAAGTACTGTCACCCAGCATGGGATCATAAGAGTGAGCCCAGTTGATGTGGGGTGTGGAGTTGTTTTATTATTTTAAGCAGGAAGAGGAAACTTTCCATAATGTTGTGGAGCAGCTGGCCTTGCTGCTCGTCATGTGACCAGCACCACTCCTTTGTCAGTGTCCGGCAGGAAGAGACTATCAGGACAGTGTCATCACTGTTCCACACACGTCAGCGTTAGTATTCCACCACATATAGAGAGCAGTCCGAGTCATGGGGCCGTTTATGACATGGAAAACTGGAAATCCAAGATGTTACTTTCCAAAACAAGACGATTTCCAAGATAATCAGTGAAACATCACTCAGATTCTCCCTGGAGAAAAATCCAGTCTGGGTTGAGAGGTTTTCCAGATGGTGCCACTCAAAGAGAGAAGCCCACTGGAGTAGCAGTTGACAACGTAATCCATGACTCGAAGTGACATTTCTCCAAAAATGTACTGAGTGACAGCAAAGATATGGTTTATTTAATCTGCTCCTCTGGGTCAACACATCGCTGTAACTGTCATTCAACCCCTGCACGAGAATTCAGGTTCGCGTCACTGCAGCAGAACAACTTCAGCTACAGGAGCAGAGCTGACGCTGACCTTCTTGTGAAGAGTCAGGAGGAAAGAGTGTAATATATTTGTAGAGGACACTTGTCTGTTCGTTTCTGATAAACCGAGCTGCTGAGCTGTAGATTTTAAATGGGGAGTAAAAGCCTCAAGTTAATATTCTAGTTCAATAAAACCAAATAAAAATGTGCTCTGTCTTTGTTATTTACAAAAAATGCTGACTTTATATTATGTAACATCATTAGTTTTTTAAAGGAGACATTATGCTCATATTCAGGTTCATAATTTTAAATAGTGTTATTGCTTGAAAGGTTAATATGCTCTAATATTCACAAACACATCACTTTCTCAGACTACATTGCTGCAGCTCCTCTTTTCAGCCTCTGTCTGAAACGCTTGGATTTAGCTCCTGTCTCTTTTAAGGCCCTCCTCATGATAAAGCCCAGTTTCCTCTGATTGGCCGCTTCCACTCTCCTATTAACTGGCTTTGTTAGGAGGCGTGTCAACTAGCTGGGGGTGCATTATGCAAATGCAAGACTTCGTACAAACGTGATATCGCGGAAAGAAATATCGAAAAGGCATGTCTCCTTTTTACGGACTCTATATCACCAACTCCAAAATCCAAATCTTGAACTTTATCTAAGTTTAACATTCATCCAAACCCTGAAGCCTAAACGTATAATAACTCAAAATCAGAAGCTGTAAAACAAACAACAAACTAAATCTTTCTCTCTCGCTACAGTTGCACAGCCGTGTTCCACTCACCCAATCCATTGAGCGTCCCAATGTGAGTAATCATGAAGTTGCTGATGCTGTGGTTGGCCAGCGAGTCGGCCATGCTGCTGAGAGCCGACGCCCCCGCCGCCGTGCCGATCAGATACTCCAGAATCAGGTTCCAGCCGATGAAAAACGCCACGCACTCGCCCACGGTCACGTAGCTGTATGTGTAGGCCGAACCTGTGGTCTTAGGCACGCGCACGCCAAACTCTGCATAACACACTCCTGTGGGACCGTGAGGGGGAGGCACACACACACATGCAGACACACACAAACACACACACACACACACACACACACACACAGTGATTTGAGTTTATCATCTTCCAAGTGAAGGCTGAGTTGAAGGTATTGATAGGAGCATTAATGTAGTACTAAGATATCCCTTGAGTGCCTCTCATTTTATAGCTTTGCCCGTGCGATGTCTTCGACCTTGTGATAATCGCATAGTTATTAAAAGGTCTTTCACATGCATCATATCAGTGTAATTGTGATATGACGGTAACATCTATACTGCGGAATATAAAATGCCAGAAGGTAGTAGACGTCAGTACATGAATGCGTGCGTATCTCAGTCCCACCTGACAGAATGGAGGCCACAGCGGCGATAATGAAAGACACGATGACCCCCGGGCCGGCCATCTCCTTGGCGACCAGCCCCGAGACCACGTACATCCCCGTCCCGACACAGCTGCCCACGCCCAGCGACACCAGGTCCACCGTGGACAGCACCCGGGCCAGTTTGGTTCCGTGGGCGCTGGTGCCCGATGTGCCTGAATCCAACATGGACTCCACCGGTTTGGTCCTCAGCACGCGGGACGTAAAGGTTTTCCATTGCGAGCCCCACTGTACCCTGCGGGGGTCCAGCTTCACCATCAGACCGCTCATACTGGGAGCTAAAGGTCAAGGGTCACAGTCAATGGGAAGAATTGGAAAAGGAAGAGTAGGAAGATGCGGAGTCCTTGATGCTTCTCCTTTAGCTCCTTCACAGTTTTCCTTGAGCCAACAGTTGCGTAGAGCGCAGACGAAGAATAATTATTCCCAGTCCAGGTGACGGAAGAAGTTTTCTGCTACCTCTCTCTCCTGTTCAGTCAGATGCCATCGCAGGTCTTCTCCACATGGCGAGGGGGAGAGTTACCTGGAAGAAAAAGGACGGGAGGACTTATTTCTGCAGCATTTCACAGCACATTGCCTTCTGTCGTTTGTCTGAGATAATGCTTTTTTTTTTCCCACTGCACACACCAGGACACAGGAGCCAACCGGTGGGGAGGTGTTACACATTCTTCCGCAAATGAAGTGTACCTGAATGGGGAAGCAGCTAATTAGCTGTCCTCTCCCTGTGGCCGTGTTGCTATGGTAGCCGGGCTCAAGAGGGATGGCAGTGGAGTCATGTGTAATCATGTAGAGTCAAATTTATTCTCTTAATGTTTAAATGAACTGTAGTTGCAAGTTTCTTTGCCTTGGACGATTGTATACGCAATGAAAATATAATAAAACAAAGATTACTAGGTAATTTGTCTACAACAAAAAATATACATTGCAACCAAAAATATATCTGGTAATTTATTTTTCTACTGAGGCAAACCTGATTCAACAGATTCCAAACCCAACCCTACCTTATCCTATCTCTAACCCTAACTCGTAATATACCAAGTAATTAGCATTTAGTGCAAGTTTCCTTGAATATACATAAATATATTATTTGCCTATCAACTATTTTGTATTAAATTTTAAATTACTGACTTCTAATACAAACAAAGCAAAACATATGTTACGATGCATGATTACTTATTTGACTCCGGGTCCCCCCCCCGCGACCCTTAAAGGTTTAGAGCTGTAGATCATGGATGGATGGGAATTACCCCAGAGTGTGTGAAAGAAGGAGATGTACTTACAGAAAAATGCATCATTAATAATAATAAAATGAGATATCAGCTCAACTCATTGACTCTTTTCTGTCTGTTTATCTTACTGTTGAGTGCATTTTGGAGATAATGTGAACGTTTTTTATCGTTTATTGCTGCGTCTATCTAAATAAAGGATGTGAACTATTATTCCCCAAACAGTATCTAATCACACTGTAACAATACAGAAGACCATTAAAATGATTCCACATTATAATAAAATATGAGTCTGAATATGAAAGTAAGCAATCAGTGAAACAATTTAAGGACAATTATGTGTTGTGTTTTGCAAATAATAGAATATTGTCAATCGCCACAGTCTTCATACATTTCCAAAGCTTTTCAGCCCACATCTCCCCCCTCTTCTCTCTCTCTTAGCAGCAGCAACTTACACTCAGCAATCATCCACTAACAACAACATCTGTAAGCTACTGAACAAACATACACTTGCGTCGCCTCTCAGCTATAATATGAGACGCTCAAATAATGACTGCAATTACCCGGCTGGTTCACCAGAATATAGGCCAGGGCTGCTCCAGTCACTGCACTTACTGTACTTAGAGTACGAGGTAATGGTAGCACTGTTCACTTTTCCATACAATGAGTTAACCTAATTTATTATTTTATCATTTCATTGCAGAGCTAATGGTTTGGCAAATTCACAAGAGGAAACAATTCAAAATACTAGTCCATTAAATTTCCAAATCAACTTGTGATAGCAGATAATCGAAATTGAATTCAACTGTGATTATTGCTAAAGTTACTCCAAAGCGTGCTACTGTGTAATTAAGAGGCAAAACCTATATTATAACACCAGGTTCTCTCATGTTTTAGGCTAAAAGGATATTAAATTACGGTGGATATTTAGCTGTAAACTCCACTGATGTCAGTTGACTATTGATTGCAGAGAACAGAGATATCCAGATGATCCCAAAAATGAAATGTCTGTAAAATTACTTTTGCAACTAATGAAATAAACATGTGCTCAGTTAGACAATGGTACATTTACACAAATCTAATCATAATCTGCGAAACTCAGGAACACAAAACACCCACACACACAGATGTTTTGAAACATCTGTTACATTTCTATATTCTCTGGTCGGCTTCATTGACAGCGATCACCACCTGCCCTGTGGTGAGTGCACACTATGTGAACAGTGGCAGAGCAGCAGAGCAGAGACGCACAAAGCTCGGTGGCAGCAGGTGTTCCATCTGCTCTGGGCTGGAAAACTGACTTCAGTTTACTACCAGTACTTCTCAGGATAAAGGTTTGTCTGAGAGAACTTAACCTTCCTGGAAACTGAGTTGATGTGAAACAGATATGTGTTCACAACTTATATCAACAGCAGTACAGTTGTTGTTTTTTCTCTTGTAACGAAAACATGAACCGAACTTTATTCATAAACAAGTGTTGTAATGCACAAACAATATATGTAATAATAAATACAACATAAATAATACAAAAATAAGGCTATATATATATTTATACACCTACACCTGCATACCCAAAATCAAATATAAACAAATTTGCATTGTTATTTATAGCAAAAAGAGTGGAAGACAAACTAAGGAGCAATACAGGTGACACTGCTGTTCTCCTTCATACTGAGCAAAAACTGCAGTGATGTGATGTTAGCTACTGAATAATTTAATAGAGTGTGGGCACAGGCAGTAACTTTTACATGTAGTTAAACTTCTAGCCATAGAATTTATTTGCTTTCTCCTTTTCATGGAGAGCCATTGGAAATGGATAACGTTAAGTATGTGAGCAAAAACAGCAGGAACAAATAAAAACACAGGTGTGAGTCAGAGACAGAGAAACTGCTGCTGTCTCCCAGTGTGTAACTAATACGCTGCTGTTGTCTTTACAGCGGCATTGTTCTGCACAGACGAGCAGTGTAATGGAATTTCAAACAAGCCTCTTCAATATTACAGCACAAAACAAACACGCGCTATCTGCTGCTGTTTAGAAATCAATAGCTGAATTCTGTCAGGACACCCATCCTCGTGTCTAATCAGCTGTGACTAATCCCGTCTCTGCGTCCGCCCCTGCCCATGTCTGAATTACTGGTTGAATAACCTGATTGAGCTCTCGTTGGCTCTCCACTAAGAGCCACATTGGCCTAATAAAGCTGAGAGCACTTCTGATTCCTTCAAAACCAGCCTGGCAACCGGCCGACATCACATGGCCGTATAGTCCCCGCAAAAAAAGAAAAAAGACAAACCTGGCAAGTGGCCCTGGCCCTGTTCTCATAGCCTATATGGAAAGAGCAGGAAAGAGCCAACTCATCACCATCTAGTAGAATCCCTGAGTCAGGGAGATTTGTCAAACGTTGAGTATTTATTTAATTTCCTCTTTTTTCTCTCCGTCTCCTCAGCTCAGGCAATGACTCTGCATTAATCTCACTGAAGTTTTGGCTGCTTTTGAGGAAAAATGTAATAAAAAGTGTATCAGTCTGTCTGTTAGGTTCCATCTGTTAGTTCACCATCCCAACAACCACTGGGTAAGTAGGTAGACAGGTAGGTAGGTAGGTAGGTAGGCAGACAGGTAGACAGGTAGGTAGGTAGACAGGTAGGTAGACAGGTAGACAGGTAGGCAGGTAGGCAGGCAGGCAGGCAGGCAGGTAGGCAGGTAGGCAGAGTGCAGACAGGTAGACAGGCAGGCAGGCAGGCAGGCAGACAGGCAGACAGGCAGGTAGGCAGGTGGCAGGCAGGCAGGCAGGCAGGCAGGCAGGTGAGGCAGGCAGGCAGGCAGGCAGGCAGGCAGGCAGGCGGGCAGGTAGGCAGGCAGGCAGGCAGGCAGGTAGGTAGGCAGGCAGGCAGGCTGGGGTGGGGGGCAGGCAGGCAGGCAGGCAGGCAGGCAGGCAGGCAGGCAGGCAGGCAGGCAGGCAGGCAGGCAGGCAGGCAGGAGGGGGGGAGGTGGGAGGGTGGGCAGGGCAGGTAGGCAGGTAGGTAGGTAGGTAGGTAGGTAGGTAGGTAGGTAGGTGGGTGGGTAAGTAGGCAAGCCTTTAACAGACTGGTGCTTAGAGCACCATGCACTTCAAGAACTGATCACTTGAACACAACAATGCTTTACTATCGAACCATCCAAACACCACACCCTGCTGAGCAGTCTCACAGATATCAGCAGTAATTGGAAGGTTATAAAATCGAGATATTGAGCAATAAATGAATTTTCTTTGGCTTGACTTGACTTTGGCGACTGTCTGGCTGAATCAGTGTCTTGCCTGGCTGGCCACAGTCTCCCTATCTGACCGGCCTAATAAATCTGATTCCTCGTTTGACACAAAAGAGAAATTACTGGCTGCCAGGATGAGTCCGTCTCTCATCAGTCACACTTCAACTATCCCCGTCCGTCGGAATTGTCCAGAGATGGATTTTTAAATAAGACCCGTAATGCTCCCTTCGGTTTCACTGAGCTGGCTGCACGACCGGCTCAATAATTTTCCGATAGATTCTTTGTCTGATTTGATGATGTGTAACTATCAATCTCCGAGCTCTAATTGACCAGCCCAGTGTCTTGGTCGTGCACAGAGGACGCAGCATGGAGTCATGTGCCGGAAAAGAACACTGTGCTTCCCAATAATTCAGTCAAACTTCCCCCATGTGCCCCTGAATTGGTTTAGTGAACTAACCAGAGAGCCATGATGTAATAAGAGGCTCTGTGGAGAGCAGAAGAGAAAAGTACACTTATTTTACAGAGATCCAAAGACAATATTTAAATAAATGTTTATTGTACATGGACATTATCAGAACTGTGATTTTGGGAGAAAAACTGATCCCGTTGTGTTCTGAGCCCCTTTGAGATTTTATTCCTCTGTGACATTGGAAATCTTAATCCAGCCGTGTCTGTCTGCCTCACATGCACTAATTTAATTTTCTTCTTATCTATATGACTGCTAATCCGCTGTTTATTCAGGCACACGGAGGCTCACAACAAATTTCAGTTTTTCCTCGTTGAAAGAGACCACAGGGGTGAATGGATGCAGCCATCTGGCAGCGAGTAAACAAACATGTTGTAAACCTATGACCAAAGTTTCTTTAACCTTTGAACCAATGACAGGTTGTACGTCTATCTAGGTAGTTATAGTCCAGCCTGAGATGTTACTCTGGGATCACCAGGCAGTTCACCCATTTATTTCAATAGAACAAGGTTAGCACCGTCATCTCCCAGCAGAGGTGCTCGGTTTGATTCTGTCTGCGTGGGTTCTCTACTTCCTGACAAACATCCAATTGGTTAGGTTAATGTGAGTGTGAATGGTTGTTTGTGTCTATATGTTGACCCCAACTCTCGGCCAATTGGCTCCAGCTCCCCGAAGCTGCAGTAAAGATAATAGATGGATGGATAAATGGAACATGAGTCATATGGTCAAAGCAAACCAAATGTGCTACATAGCGTAAAAGAATAATACACGAAATACTATCCAGCCCTCTGTCATTCAGAACCATTTGGAGTAATGTCTCACTGACAAACACTATTGCACCAGGTAATAGAGAAATGTGAAAACAAACAGGGACGTCCCTGAGCTTGTTGGCTCTTCACTCAGTTACTGACTGGCTCGTTTTCTGGTGTCCTGGTGGGTCTGACTCATTTCAGGGTTTTGACCATGAAGCTCCAACATGTTGATCTGTAAGAAACGAGTGAAGAGACATCAAAGTAAAGTGCATCATCCCCTGGCTGTCAAAAGTTTTCCAAGGTGCAAACTGTTGGCTCTGACTCCGGGGCACAGATACATTCTGCATGACCGGCCTGTCAGCGAGCCCCGTTCACTCACAGTTTGGCCTGTCGCAGCCCCATCTATCTTCGGCCTAATGCAGCTCGGTGGGAGCCTGCAGCCTGCGGCACAATGGATCTGGCTCCAGACTGCCAGATAAATAAAAACAGCCGTGTCACTCCCACTTGCTCGTTGGCTAAGCAGCCATATCGATGACATCTCTGTCTGTGTGGCCTCAAGCTCCAAACACAACAGGGTCATTTCACACAGGCAGGAGCTAAACCCGGCTGTAAACTAGCTTGATGTCTGAACCTCAAACTGGAGATAAGTGAAGACACAGCTTAAAACCTGGCTCTAAAACTGTCTCAGCGATTCTGGCTCCGGACTGTTAGCAACACTCAGACATATTGGATAATGGAGAAAGGGGAAATTGCCACAACACATTCCCCCCCCCCCCACAGTATTTTCTCTATTGATCCGATTTGCTTCCCTGCACTTGTTGTGGCCACTATTGTCGAATCTGTAGAGAATTTTCTAAATAGCATCCCTTCGTTAGAAAAGGGCCGGCAGCTCAGGAACAGCAGATTTGAGTTTCCATCACTGGTTGGCGGAGGAATACATAATTCTTTTTCTCTGTGTCTTCTCAGAGGCCAGCGTTGAAGGTCTTTACCATGGCAACCAAATGAATTCCCTGGACTAGAGTTTGTCCAACATCGGAAACAAGAACCAACACATTTTTTGGTCCAACAACAACTTTGACTTCAAGATTAGCATAGTGAGCAGCAACATGATTCACCAGGCCTCGAGTGTGTGTGTTTTATTTCTCTCCTACTGTGTGAAAGGTGCCAGAGGTCGTTTGAAGAGGACATTTCTTCATCTCCTGTTGAATTAATGTGGGATTAATGCAGTTTCTCAATGTAGAAATATTCCTCAGTGTGATATTCAATAACGCTTCGACTGACATAGATAAAAGAAGCCATATCCTGTGTTTAAAGCACTTACACTTTATTCTTTTGTTTGCTTGCGTCTGTAAAGCTGCTGACAGACGCTGCTGCACTGAACTCTGGACGATCTCCTGAAATTATGGGAGGAGCTGTACGTGAGAACGCAAATGTCTGGGTCGGCCGCTGGGGACGTTTTTTCCTGCCAGCACCCTGTAAGATTCCTGTCAAGAGGATTCACAGCGAGCAGGAGGGACGTGTTGATGATGAGAATACCCAGACCCCACCCCTCGCCTGAGAGCTCCAGGGATTTTCCTGTCGAGTCTGACCCAGACTTTTTCCCGAATTCATGTCTGAAAAAGGCTTATTCCAGACAGTGATTATAACTTCTAGACACTGCAGGTGTTTACTGCTGCATTGACAAAAGTAATGTGTCATGCTAAAAGGTTCACGTCTGGTGGGTTTATGTAATTATCATAATAATTAGGACGATCTTTAAAGTTTATTTTTCTTTGATAGCGCACGGCTACATCCCTTTGGAGGAGGTGAAGATGCAAATACCGGGTTTGTTTACCTCGAACTCTGATCGCTCTCTTCATTAAGGACAAGTCCCAACACTGAACTAATGAGGACTATTACAGAGGACATGTGGGGCAAAGCTTCAGAGAGACGCTATTTTTCATATTAGAACTGTGCTGTCTATTTGCATAAAGATTGACTGTCAATATAAAGCCTGTGTTTGCTATTTGAATATATTCTTATAAACAATGGAAACCTATGACTTTTAAAACCTAGAACAAATAATGTAGTTGTTGGCAAATACACCAATAAGCACAGACTTTTCTTACATACAGCTGAAAATAATAACAGGCATTATCCTACAATCTATAATAACCTGACTCGAGGAAAGATCATTTTCTGTGGCTTCGATACAGCAGCTTTAACTGAGGCAGCTATTGGCTGCATCAGTCACTGAATATCAGTGTAACAAGTTGAAGATGAATGTATTATAGGTACAGGGACGCAAACACAAACACACAGATCATATTACATTGTAATGATCGTGATCAAGGCTGCCACCTCCCACACACTGTCCCTCCATCTCTTTCTGTCTGTCTCCCTCGGTTTTCTCTCGCTATTGTGCCTGTTGAACCAACAGCCAGAGGTGTGTGTGTGAGAGAGAGTGTGTGTGTGTGTGTGTGTGTGTGTGTGTGTGTGTGTGTGTGTGTGTGTGCTACTGACAGAGACAAAGGAAAGGATAAAACGTGTGTGTGTGTGTGGCTTTGATTATTTTAGCCTTTATGCGCAAGCAGGTTCACTGACGTCAGTGCCGAGCAGCATCTGATGGAAAAAGGGTGGTGGAGGCCAGACAGCCATTCATAAATATAAAGGTGTGCGTGTGCGTGTGTGTGATGCATGAGTCACACTTAACTAATGACATCACTAAATGTAAAGTATTAAAAACTAAAGGTAAAATCCCTCAAAACCAACGCATTTCTCTCTAGTGTCTATCTGGTGTCGTTTGTAAACACACACACACACACACACACACACACACACACACACACACACACACACACACACATTATTTTTAGCTAATTTTACAAATACTTTAGATCGATATTTGAAATTCTAACAAACTTTATTCAAATAGCACCTTCCTTAACAAAGTAACAATGTGCTTTACAGGTAACAAATTGAAGACACACAGTAGTAAACTGTTGAAAACTTGGGCAGGACTAGAGAGTCGGATGAAGATAAATACGAACGTGTGCTTTCAATTCATTCAGTTAGATTTATATGTTGAAAAAGATGTAATCAGCCTTCTATAGCAGCCGCAGGTTCGATTCCGGCTTGCGGCCCTTAGCTGTGTGGCACCCCCGCTCTCTCTCTCTCTCCCTTTCAGGCTTCAACTATCCTATCAAATAAAGGCAGAAATGCCCCAAAAGACTGTTTTCCTCAGCCATGCCCCCATAGCTTCGGGGTAGGACACCAACCATGCATTTCCTGGTCTGAATCCAACCTCTGTGCCTCGTGTCCCGTCATCTCTCCACTTCCACTGCTGCATTAAAAATCTTTTTTTAAAAAGATTGCAATAAGATAATCAACCACTCTGACAAAAAAACATAAAAAGAACTAACAATGTTATGGTCGTGCAGTTTGTGCCCGTGCACTGCCACAGCTGAAGTGTCCTGGCGCTCCAGTGGCGTGGCCCTGCATGTGACTCTGTGTGAGACCTGCATGTCTTGGGGCCTGTGTGAGTCTGTGTGTGACGAAAATGCAGGAAGACAAGCTGCAGTTGCTAAATTGGTCAGTTACGTAATCTCCTGGTTACTTCTTGTTATTGTTTCACGGTTCCCATCTTCATCGTCATCTGAATCATCAATCATCAATTTGACTTATGATGAAAATCTGTGAGTGTGTGGTTTTGCTATTTTGTACGAGAGGAGTTTGATTCATCTCTTTGTAACAGCCGCCCATATATTTTCAAATATCAAGCAGCATTCATATCCATGTGTCCATGAAGTGTACTTATGTCCATTTTAAAGTTTCCCAATGGATGAGAGAAAAGCAAACCTATCAACAATCCTATGTTTACACATTTCTGTGTGCTGAACATACAATTTTCCAACAATAACCCACTATTAACAAACGCAAACACACCCTCCATCTAAAGGCGACTGGATTACACCTGAACGGGCACATTTCCGTGCCGCTGCCCTTTTATAGTGAGTAATAGGCACCTGTTGAGCGCTGACAGGCCCATCAAGCTCCAGCGTATTAGCCACAAATCTGCTGATGACTGTTTTCAGCACCACGGACAGCACGTCGTCGCAGCCCAGTACGAGGGGATGAGAGAAAGGAAAAAGAAAAAGAGGGACGAGACCTTATAGCAGATAAAGAGATAGAAAAGGGGGGAAAGAGAAGGGGGAGAGCGAGAGAGAGAAAGAGAGATGTGGCCATGTCATTAGGGATTAGCCCAGTTCCACAGCTTGAGGCTTTCAGTGTGTGAGTGCTCTCACATAGACACACAAAGCAACACAGTACAATACTCAGAGATAGATGGATAGATGGATAGATGGATAGATAGATAGATGGATAGATAGATGGATAGATAGATAGATAGATAGATAGATAGATAGATAGATAGATAGATAGATAGATAGATAGATAGATAGATAGATAGATAGATAGATAGATAGATAGATAGACAGAACGTCAGTCAGACAGACAGACAGACAGACAGACAGACAGATAGATAGATAGATAGATAGATAGATAGATAGATAGATAGATAGATAGATAGATAGATAGATAGATAGATAGACAGACAGAGAAGATAGATAGATAGACAGATAGACAGATAGATAGATAGATAGATAGATAGATAGATAGATAGATAGATAGATAGATGTTATTTATTGCACATTATACCACTTTAGAGTAGTATAAGGAGTGACAACAGCAAAGAAACTCACCACGGCATCTTTGTTTGTCTCTGACTCTGACCATATAGGCTAAGAAACAACCACATGCTCCCACCTGCAAGAAAGAAAGTCCCACTTCGTCAAACGTCCCACCCTCTTTCTGTCGGATCCCTTCTGGCTCCCACTTCCCCCTCGACCCACCAAACGCACCCTGCTGCTGCAGCTCCTGTCCGGTGGGAGAAGCGACACACCGCCCTAAACTCTCTCCACCCTTCTCTCGAGCAAAACACTCACACCGTCAAGGTGGATGAACCGTTCCCAGACATCTGCGCGCAGTCTCCAACCATCGCTCCTGCCAGGACGCACGGGTTATGCGCCACAGCTCGTGGAGGGGAGGGGGCGGGTGGGGAACAAAAAAACACAAAGGAAGACAACACACACACACACACACACACACACAAAAGGGAGGAGGTGGGGAGGATGAGGAGCGACGGGGGTGGGGGAGTTATCGAGGGCAAGGAGTGTGGATGGGTGATCCGCGACGACGAGAGGAGGGTGACAGGGAGGGAAACAAAGTGGTGGAAAACACTCACTGTGTCGCGGCCGGATTAAAGGATGCCCATGTCGGAGGATGCTGCAGTTCGGTCGCCAGCATCAGCAGCAGCAGCAGCAGCAGCAGCAGCATCTCCGGGAGAGGGAGGGAGGGAGGGAGAGAGGGAGGGAGGGAGAGGCTGATGATGTAAAATGCTTTAAATCATTCAGGAGCCCGCTGCACGACATGTGACCGCCGATACAGTGTATTATTCATCCCGCTTGTTTCCTGGTCGTCCTGCTCCACCTGCCTGGATGAGCTGCATGACCGGACGTCATTGTTCCATTTCCACTGACCCAAAGGATTGTTACCCCAACAGTTTAGGGCTTTTATTTAGTGGATTGCTATTCATATGTCATGGCTTTTATAGCTTAATGTGTAGTCCACATTATTGGTCCACCAAAAAAATCACAAATCGTCTGCTCTTAATCTATCATCCAGATCCGGGTCGTGGTGAAATTAGGTTAATAAAGTAGACCAGACCAACCTTTTCCAGCTCCTCCTATAGGGAAGCCTGGGGCGTTCCCATGCAGGCCAGATGAGATGTAATCTCTCCAGCATGTTCTGGGTTTATACCTCAGGGCCTCCTGCCGTTTACGTGACTGCTAAATGGAAGGTGAGGCGTCCTACTAGGAAGCGAGGGTCGCCTCAACTGACTCCTCACTTCCTGTTTCTACCACTTGCATGATGATGTGGATCCGTAAGCTTCGTCATCACCGTGAGCAATCGATCTCACACGCCAATATGTTGGGGCAGAACGAGACTCCATCTTCCATTCGCCGTAAACTATTTACAGTCTGACAAGTTTCTTTTATCACCCGAGTCAAACACAAACAGTTTGTAGGTGTTTCAGGTCCAAAGGACATTTTGGCTAGTCTCTATTACAACAGCCATCTGCATATGAATGCAAGTAAATGAAAAAACAATATCCGAAACATGTCAGTCAATGGTCTCCACCTCTTCTGCTCCACATGGACTGTTTACCTGCAGGCAAACTAAGCCTGTATGCTGCAGCATGATTGGTCGTAGTAGAAACGGATATCAGAAAGCGTCTGACCTCACAATCTTGTCCCTCATCTGCAGATTCTGTATTTTCACATGCGAGATTCTATTGAGATTAACGAGCATCAAGACAAACCAATTTAAATAAAAGAGTCGAGAGCTTGTTTAGAGGAATAAAATCCTACATTTTAATGAAGTGAAGCTAGTTTTATCCATGTATTTTAGTCAAAGAAAATATCAAGCAATTATTCTAAATTTTAAATTAAAGAATTGTACAAAATAAATGTTTGATAAGGAACAAATTAAAAAAAAATAGGCTTAGGATAAACATATGTGAAAAATCCAGGGGTAAACACTTTCACCCTCAGTTAAATTTTCTTCAAAAGGTCAAAGGGAAAACTTCAAGTCTGGTTTACTTCAAACCACAGAGCTTTATTTGGTCTGACCACCACCAGAGCACTTATTGATGGTTGCTCTTTCACAATTTCCCTCCAAGTGTTATTCTCCCAGTTTACCTGGTAATTGCTTTACAGTCGAGATCAATAGGTTGTGAACCTGCCACTCGGAGCTGCGGCGACACATCGTCCTCACTGGTGTAAAGTGGGCGGTCTGGGTCGTGTCCCATGTCACACATGTCAGAATAAGACAGCTATCAGACATCATAGAGGCATGTGACATTTCCCACAGAAGCAAAGTGAGATGAATAAGGTTAATGGGCGATCTGTCTCTGTGGGATGGGGTAGAAACCAGTGATGGCTTGTAGGAAAACCACACAGCTTGGCAGATATCGTAATAATAATAATATAAACTTGATTTATATGGCATAATGCCTAAAATGCAACACAAAATGCTCTGTATAAAAAGATTTATGATTTTAATACAAACAACAGGTTAAGAGAAGATTAAACATGATAAAACAAATAAGCATATTGACTAAATATATGTATATTTACGTATATCTATTTGTTTATATATATAATACATAAAATGAATAAAATAGACACAGAACAGCAGGATAAGACAAAACAAAATGACCATTAGGTAAAAATAGGTCAGGAGAAGACTCTGGAGGAAAGATGCAGGCGTGTGGCAGAGCTTAGCAGATGGTCAGTTGGCAAAGAATTAGTTTCTACATATGAAACATCTCAGTTTTTGTTTGCAGCGTGGAAAGTGATGGCAGACTAAAGAGCAAGTACAGTTTGTTCAGTGGAAATACAAATATCCCGTGCTGTGCTTCGCTCCGCAGTACGCTGAGGTGTTTGATACCATCACGGCAGCAGCTCTCTTCTTGTTTTCTCCAGATCCGACTCGGCTGCTTTTTTTCTCCACCGCTAAATGTCAGCTACCCTGTGGTCTCGCCGCTGTGTGTGTGTGTGTGTGTGTGTGTGTGTGTGTGTGTGTGAGTGTGAGTGAGAGATGACTCACGATCACGGCGCCCTAAGCAGAGAGACAGTTGTGAGACCTCGGTGCCACTACCCATAATTCACTATCTGATGAGGTCAGTGGGCTACAGGGCAGGAGTGACCCCTCATATCTGTCAAATCTGAATCTGCATGAAAGGACACACACACACATCCTGCTTCCTCGTATGTCAGAAGTGGGGGGGGGTTTAACCGTAACAGAGGAGAGGTTTAACCGTAATGGTGGACGTGTCTGAGTGCAGGCAGCATAATCAGTAGGGAGGTCCATCTGAAGTTATATTAGATGTATTCGTTTCCATATTTCCACGTTGCTACAAACCTCCCTGCCCATCTCTCATCATAGTAAATGCTCCATATTCACACGCTATCAAAACTTTATATCTGGCTCGATAGTCTCTCCTCCATCCATGTCAGCCTCCTCCGCTCTGGAAGGCATGTATTATTCAACACAGTCTCCATAAGTAGCCTTCCTCCCTCTCTGCTTCTCCCTCTGCCACACCGGTGGAAGACGAGGAGGAGGATGGATGGAAGGGAGGGAGGGAGGGAGGGAGGGAGGAGGCCTGAGAAGAGAGGGGAAGGCTTTTGAAAGGGATCAGGACAGAAGAAGAGAGTGAAATGATAAAAGACAGTGAGGGGGAAAATGGGACGATGATGAGTTACAGATGAGAACGAAGGAGAGTGATATAGACGGAAAGATAAATAGGGCAAAACAGAGGAACAGCCCGGGACTTGGAAGACGAATACAAGTCTATTTCGAACAAGGTGTTGTTGCTGTTGTTGTGAAGTCGCCTGTATTTTTTTCCTTCTGCCGCTTTTCAGTCTGCAGGACCTACAGCTTTTGAAGAGGTGCTTTAAACTGACCTCAAACCAGCCACACGTTTTATTTATTCGAAGTGAAAGATAAAGTTCCAAACTCTGATGTCTTAGAAGAAGTGAATTGGCCTAAATGTCAAACAATCTTCCTGATAACTGTCACCTTCTTCGTGGACATATTACAACCTAGTATTAGGGCCATTGAAAGGGAAAAATAAAGAATATAGTCACGATAAACTCCAGAAAAAGTTGTTGTTTTACGAAAAAAACATCTATTTTACAAGAATAAAGTTGTACCTTAAGTCATAATTTTGCAAGGATAAAGTCATTAATTTGTACGAGAATTTTGTCGAGAATAAAGAGAATTTTGTGAGAATAATGTCAGAATTTTACAAAAATAAAGACGTAATTTTTACGAGAATGAAGTTGTAATATTATGAGAAAAATGTCATAATATAACTAAAATAACATTGTAGTATTACAAGAATAAA